>NC_141687.1:1100813659-1101413659 GCF_964263255.1 Lissotriton vulgaris | reverse complement strand
CATCCAAAATGCCTCCGCCCGACTGATCGTCAATGCACACCGCCGCTGCCACATCACCCCCCACCTGAGGAGCCTACACTGGCTCCCCGTCGACAAGAGGATCACCTTCAAACTCCTCACCCACACACACAAAGCACTCCACTACGCCGGACCAGCCTACCTGAATAGCAGACTCAACTTACACACCCCCACCCCCACCCGCCAGCTCCGCTCCGCCAGCCTCGCCCTCGCCACCATCCCCTGCATCCAGCGAACTACCTCCAGCGGCAGATCCTTCTCCTACCTCGCCGCCAAGACCTGAAACACCCTTCCTACCCACCTACGTCAGACCGAAGACCTACTCGCCTTCAGAAAACCCCTCAAGGCCTGGCTCTTCACACAGTAGCATCGCCCCCCCCCCTCAGCACCTTGAGACCCTCACTGGTAAGTAGCGCGCTTTACAAATCCCCTGATTGATTAATTGATTGATTGACTTAATCGTGCACCTCGACTCGATTTGCCTGTGTGTTAGTTAGGTTGTCACCCAAAATATATTCTGACCTGAGTCACCTAAGCACAATCACTTTTAATACCAATATTTCTTGATAAATACTTGTCCTCTCATTTATAAAGATTCTTATTAACCAACAGTTGGAACTTGTCTATTTGGTTTTCCCCTGGTAAACATGGAGTGAATATTGATTTATTTCTTAGTCCACTATCACTGTCAGGAAGTGTGCTTATATCTAAATCTGTCAAAATTGCCTGTATCGAGGATTAGTCATCCTGATCCTTCAAGAATAACAGTAGTTGTAGATCCCTTATGTCCCCAATGGTAGACGTATTGTCCATACTCAGAGATGGTGCTGCGATAGATCTAGACAGCTTTTTGCCTTGAAAGTGTTTGTGCAGTTTCAATTTCCTTGTGGATTTAAAACAATTTATATGTAATGAAGTAAAATTGGGTAAAGAACCGGGACAAGAACAAAGGCCTTTGCTGAGCAAATGTATTTCTGCTTTGGTCAATTCACGGTTAGATAGATTGACAATGTTTATGTTGTTGGCCATTCCATTAGTATTGGACCAACTCACACTGATTGATATTATCTCTGATTCCGAGAGATCAATCTGGTAGTGACACCCACCCTTTCCTTTGTTCTTATATCTCTTTCCTGATTTACCCCTCATTGTTTTCTTGAAGCAAATTCATTTTTGTTTACCTGTTTGTTCCCTTTGCAGAATCTCTGCAGTTCTAAAATAGTGGATCTGAACAGGAGGTTTATTTATTTTATTTATTTCATTTCTAGAGCGCACTATCACCTAAAAGGCATCCTGGTGCTGGAAGACTCAATACCAGAGGGGGGACAAACTGATGGCAAACTAGAGCTTCGGGAATAGCCATGTTTTTAAGCTCCTCCTGAATAGAAGGAGGTCAGAGGTATGTCTGACTTCAACCTGAAGGGCATTCCACAGTTTCGCTGCAGCCACACCAAACGATCCATCTCCAGCTTTGGCTTTCTTAAACCTTTGTATTGTCACCAATCTAGCCGAGGAGGATCGAAGGTTACGGACCAGCGCATGCCACACAAACTTCCTTTGCAAAAGAACAGGGCCCGACCCATGGAGGGATTTAAAGACCAAGCAGAGAGACTTAAATTGGACTCTCTGTCTCACCGGGAGGCAGTGCAGCTGAGCCAGAGCTCTAGAAGAGGATGATCTTGTGGGCCACCCCAGGGCTAATTTTGCCACGGCAGACTGAATTCTTTGGAGTCTATCCATAAGGTAGTTTGGGGACTCCAACAGCAGAGAATTACAGTAGTGTAACCTACTGAGCACGGTGCAACGCACCACCTCAACCCGGGCTGAGGACGGCAGCAGAGGAAGGATTTTCCTGAGCAGTCTAATAATGGCCAAACAACCAGCCACTATCTTCGAGACCTGCGCCTCCAGGGTAAGATTGCTGTTAAACATGACGCCCAGGTTCCGAACCGACTTCACTGGCTGCACCGATGAACATCTCAGCAGTACTCAACTCCCTGCTTGTTATGCAACTGACACTCGACATGTCAGAAGCACTGGTCGATTCAGTTGTATATGTCATGCGTTCTAGAGTCTCTATTGGTGTACCCGATTTTTATATTATATTTCTTTGCAACCTTATGCGCTCTACCACTGTTGTTGTAATCTCTTTCATCCCTTTTGATTTTCTGCATTTTTTTCTCCTTTAAGTCGAACTGGTGTTTATGTATTGACACTTTAAGAATTTCATAATTCTTCTCTGTGGCGTCCGGTAGGTTTAGATCTCTAATTTCCCTCTATAATGTAGAAATGTACAATAACAATTCCTTTCAAATATACATCCCTAGTTAATATATCCATCATTCCTATGGATGAGGTTAGTAATAGTTTTTCCCATTCTTTGAAATGGGTCATATCCATATCCTCAAATGTAGGAAAAATGAGAATGCTTAAGCCTCTAGGCACTTGTTCTTTTTCTATGTATTTGCACAGAACCGTTGCATCCCACTATCTAGATTACTTTAACATGACATGAAGCAAGGACATGAAATAGCGCCAGTCAAAAATGTTTTGCCCGAAATTTGGGATGCATGTTCCTGGGTGAAAAATGCTCTAAACACAATCTTGAAAGCAGAGCCCTATAATAATCGAAAGACTTGAAACCAGATTTGGTCCATATCGCTCATGACTGATCTTCCACACTTGACTAGGCATTGAAGAATGTCTAATTGGCACCGTCTCTTCGTAAATTGGACTCCACCTTCTTCCCTAGCAACCTTATGTACAGTCACTGACGTAACCAAATGGTGAGGTACAGTGCTCTATAAAATGATTTAACAAGTAATTACCACCTCTTGCCTTCCCTCATCTCAGTCTGATTCACTGAGTGAATTGAATATGTCCATTTTCACCAAAACCTGAGGCTGTTTTCAGTGTCTGTTGTGAGTCTGGGAATCTACCCAAAAAACCTCCACCACCCCAATGTATTTCCTGTTTATTTTTTGGGTGCTTTTTTCTCCTAGGGATTGGGTTTCCTGCCTGAAGGTAAGAACTTTCTTTTGCATTTCTATTTGAGGCTGGGTAAAGGGCAGACGGAGATCAGACCAGTGTATAAGAAGAAAATCTGTTGTTTATCAGTTTAAAGAAGTTGCTTGTGACCTAAGACAGTATGTTTAGATTCCTTCTCTTGTATTGTCAGCCAATTAGGAAGAGCAACTCTAAGCAGGGGTCCTGACTATGCTGGGATTCCTACAGTTCCAGGAGGAAGTTCCCTTTGACTATATTGGCAGTTTTCGAACAGGCTAATTGGAGAAAAATGGGTCCTACAATAATTTATCCGGGCTATTTCATAGTATTCTCATCAGACTTTCCATAGCCATATTTTGTCTAGACAACACAGCCCTGGATAAATTCAGAAGGAGGGCTCTAATGGACAGTATTTCCAGTGCACAGAAGAAGAAGGCCATACTCCCGGTTTCTCTGGTAGAAGGGGGCGTGTGTTGCTTCTTCAAGGTATTCCTTGTACAGAAAGCCTCAAGCAATTACATAATGATGATAGATATATTCCATTTACTCGTTTCAAAATGAATACCCTGCGATAAATCATATCACTGTTCTCCAGAGGTGATTTTCTTACAAAACAATTGTTTACAGGGCATTTATCTGCATGTACCAGTAGCTCCACAACAAAAGAGATTCCTGAGATTTCCTATAAAAAATCATCACTGGCAATTTCAGGTGTTACTCTTCATGCCCAAGACTTCACCTAAAGTTTTTACAAGGGTTCTGGCTCCGGTATTGGGCCTCCTTCTTGGCCAGGTGGAAATTGTCCATCGATATATAGATAATCTCCTAATCCATTCCCCTTTTTGAAATCTTTCCCTAATGGATACAACAACAATGGTCCATGCCCTAGAGAGATTCGAATATATGGTGAAATGGCTTATCTCACGCCATATGGTCATTAGCCCGTATAAGTTCTTCAAGGGCTCAATAACTCTTAAAGGCAGACCGTTAGATAGGGTTAGTGAGTTCATTTACCTGGGGATCAAGTTAAATAAATTGATGTCTTCTTTGTAACCCTGGGTGGAGTATGTGTAGTGCAGCTCCACATAGTAAAAAAACTTCAGGGGAACTACGCGGGGTTCTGCTCTGCCCCGGGGCCATCAGCAATATAATTAAAAAAATTAAACAACACCACTTACCTTGTCTTCTGCCTTCCCTGCTCCTTGCCGCGGTGTCTCCCTTCTTCCAGCGTCCTCCTTGTGTCCCTGTAGGTATTACATCTTCCGTAAACTGCGCAAGCGCAGTTTACGCATGACATAATACCTACAGGGTGGCGAGGTGGAGGACGCTGGAAGAAGGGAGATACCGCTGCGAGGAGGAGAGAAAGGAAAAAGACAGGGTAAGTGGTGTTTTTTCAAATTTTTGTATATAGGGGCTAGCCTCGTACTCCGCTCATACTCCGAGGTGGAGATTTGCCCAACTTTGCGTTCCCAGCAGTGCACGGAGTTGTTAAATCTCCGCAAACCCCACTGGCTGAGCGGAGTACCTTGCCCAGGGTTACTTCTTTGCCCCAGATCGAGAGAACTACCCTGAATCTCAGCCAGCATTCTGCTGCCATCTTAGAACTGTATAAGGCCTCTGGAGCGTGTCAGGTGTCTATCGCCCTGAAGTATATAGAGCCATGGCTGAGGACAGTGCAATGTATTGGGCAACACAAACTTGGCCATGTTGTGGGTGGCTGAAAATATGTTTTTAAGAGCTTAACCAACCTCCCAAAAAACACTCCATCGATTACACTTAGACAAGACATAGGATTTAAGCTATAGGCCCACCTTAGACCATTCCTGTTCTGGCGAAGGCTCAAGCACTTGCCAGACCTGAAGGATTATTGTTGTTCCTTCCTTCCAGGATGTAGTTCACTATGATACATCTGGTAAAATGAAATGGCTCTCTAATATTAAAAACTTGTTATCCAGACTTGGCTTAGGTGAATTTTGGTCATCCTGTCCTACTACGAATCAATTCTCTGGGACCTTTCTTAAGAAAGCTTTTTGGGATTATTCCTGGATGCAAACAACTAGACAGCATCATGATGTCTTACCGCTCCTGCCCACAGAGTCCAAACAGACAATTGTCTGTGCAGTGTCCAAATATCTTTATTGAGGCTGTTGCATTAGATCCACAGAGATGCTTGATCCCTTTGTCTTAAAATCTGTACTGTTTGGAGCTTTGATTTCTGATTAGGTAACACTGAAGACTTCCCGCTGCTTTTCTCTGTCATGATATTGTCCTTTTAAATTGTACAAATCTTTATAAAGATTGTATTTTTATTGAATGTCTTTCTTCTACACAGCATTCTATAGGAGCCAAGAAGAAGGAAATCAGTTTGGATTAAATCGTGGATTTCGGAAATATTGAGCCACCTTTCCATCACAATAAAGTCAGAGACTTTCCTAAACCCAGCTGTAGCCTAATTTTAGATTGTTTCAGAAGAAATTTCTATCCCAGATTCAGAAGAGAGTACGGATAAAAGAGATGCAATGTTAAAAACCGGGATTGCATATCTTCTGAAAGACTCCTGGTGTTTGCGAAAAAATCACTGCATACTCTTATAGTAGATTTTTGGGGAGATTTCGTTATTTTATATTACTCTGTATGATTCTAATTTAAACCTAGACATATATTGTGCAAAATATATAAAATTATAGTCACTGAGAATAGGGAGCGCTAGCACACCTTTCTCCAAATCCTCATATAAAGTGATTAGTGCAATTCAAGGGTTGTCGTGTTTCCAGATAAAGGACGTAAACATGGACTCGACCTTTAAAAAAAAAAGATGCAGTTAAAACTCAGGCTGAAAATTAAAAATTGAACAGCAGAAGTACAGACATCTTAATCAGCTAAACCCTTCCCATAATGGTTAATGGAAGAGACTTCCAGTGTGATAATACATTCAGCACTTTTAAAAACAGTGGGGAGAAATTGTAATCATATAAATACGCAATCGATGGGGAAAACTTGATTCGTAAATTTCTGTTTGGTTGAGAATTCGCACATGGGGCAATATCTATATGTAAAACGTCTGGCTTACATCCACATAATATTATTTCTCTTTTCGTTCATTTGATTTAATATCCGCCTAAACTTTGATAATGTGTGAAAATCTCAAAAACTTTCACCTGAACTGCCTTATCACAGTCGAGAATTAACATAATACCGGCTGCGTATCATTTTAATTTCCCTATAGATGGCAGAGGGGGACCAATATCGGCATTGTCTCATATTGCAATGGCCATTCGCTCAATAAACAAGGCAAGTAATATGGGGGACAACGGGCATCCTTGTCTGGTCCTTCGCTTAACACTGATTTTTCCTACCTCAGTAGAGGTGACAATAATGCTGATTACGCATTGAGGTAGATTCTTTGTATCAGCCCTGTGATCTGGGAGGGTATGCAGAATCTGGACAAGCTACAAGGTCAAATGCCTTTGCGGCGTCCAGCAAAAGCACCACGGCCAGTACATTCTTAGTCTCAAAGTAATCTAATGATTCAGCTAAGTAGTGGTAATTCTTCCCTAGCTGTCTCCCTGCAATAAAACTATTTTGATCAGTGTTGCTCAAATTTGATGCTATTGCATTGAATCTGTTGGCTCGAAGCTTTGTGATAACTTTATAATCCAAATTCAATAGTGTAATTGGATGATATGAGTTAGGATCCTCACCGTCCTTCCCCTTTTTAGGTCAAGCATTCCAGACCTCATGTATATACTTTAGTATATACTTATATGTGTATGTACTTTGAGATCATTCCTAGGACTTGTCTGCTTCCTCTTATGGACTTTTTTTCTATTCAACTGCCTCTATTTAACTTTCCTGATAGAAAATGACCAGTAGAGGTCAGTAAAATACCAGAATTGTGTTTTGCTTGTTCAACTGCCTCTATTTACCTGTCTGGATGGAAAACGACCAGTAGATGTCAGTAAAATACCAGAATTGCTTTCTGCTGAGGGACTTTCTTTTTTTTTTGTTTTTCTGTCAACTGCCTCTATTTAACTTTCTTGATAGAAAATGACCAGCAGAGGTCAGTAAAATACTAGAATTCTCTATATTCCAGTCCTTAGAAGTTGTCTTCCACGAGCACCCATACACAAATATATATTTGTTTTCAAATGTTGTATTTTCATTGATATGACCAGTGAAGGCCCTGATTCTATATTAAAAACAGAGCTTTAGACCATACCATTTCCCGCTAAAATGCAATATTTCTCTCCATGTTTTCCCATACACGGCATGCCAAGCAGTTTGGTCATTATGTCCCTCCATGTTAAAGAACAGTAGATGTTTCAGCACCCAGGCTAATGTGCTGCATAGCTAAATACATATAAGGTGTAAAAGGCGAAATCGATTGCATTGCAAATGCTTGTTTAAAAAGCTCATACGATGACCCCGGGGGGGCTCAACGACTAGTATGAAATGTTATGCTTCTTGTAATCCTAAAAATCTGGACATTTTTAAAATCATTATCTGATCATGTTATACAGTAATTCATTTTTGTAAAGGTTTTGCACAGACGGGTACACTCTCTCTCATCGACTTTTCGTGTCCCTCTATCTGTTTATGATATATCCTTTGATGACCTTGCTCACGGGGATCTCCCTATCTATTAAGGGGGACTTCCATAGCTAACTATCAATAATTTATGTCTCTTTATGTCAAGTCCATTATTCTACCTATGATAGGGTAGCTTACCATTAGACTGGGCAGAGTTCATAGATAGCTGTGCACTTCCGCTTTTCGGCATGCACACACGAGGGAGTTTTTCCAAATAAAAACACAGAAATATTTGTTTAAATTATTTCCCTCCTTTTTGTAAACACACGTTCTCCTTTCATTTAGAGATTGGTGCGTTATGCATGTGCGAACAAGATCCACAAGGGACATTTTGCTAAGTATTTCCCTTGCCTACTAATATACAAATATCCACATAGCGCAGAGTGTCTGTCTCCATAAAGTTTTCTTGAATCGGAGTGGGCAGGTTCACATATATCATGTGATTACGAGAGGTGGCGTGTAATACTCTTACGGAAGCGGCCAAAGCGGTTACTCTCGTTTGCGGTTGCAGCCATGGCGGGCTGATCGGCATAGAATCTAATTATTGATTCAGGGGTAAGGGTTTATGTTTCTAGTGCCTTGTGGCCACACTTTATGTTTATTGCAGTGACCCACAACTCAGATTTCTTATACTGACACAAACGTGCACTTCTGCTCCGCAGAGCTGCAAAGCCTTTTGACTTTTGACGAGGAAGCTGGAGAACCGTTTTTGACCTCACATAGAACATAGGTAAAAGCTGTCGCATTGTGATTATCGGTAAGTCTCTCGCTTTTGAGCGCATCATCGATCTCTTGGCAGTTAATTTCTGAAGTATTATATTCATTAGGTTATTTTATTTCATTCACAGAGTTAGGAGCTCACAAGAAGCACGTGAGTTTTTCTAGTGGCATCTTCTCTTTCATGTGGCGTTCTTCTTTTTCTTAAACACTTTATCTTAAACACTCCTTCTTTATCGCTGGGTGTTTCTTAGGGTGGCCCCCATACACAGCACTGTACATAGAGAGCCCCGCATTTGCAAACCCTACTGTTTATATTGTGACACATACAATGAAATGTGTGAACAACTGGTGTATGTATATATTTCCACAGGCCAGCGTGATGAAACCCAAGATCCTATGGACAATGTGAACACGACTTAAAATATACTTATGATCACATATTTAAACATGTTTTACCCCTGAAGAAGGGTCGCGAACTGACCCGAAATGCATTGGGTTTTTTTGATTTTTGTTACCTATACATGTACATATTGAACATAAGGATTGTTTCATGAGTGTAAATTCATTTATGATTTTCTAAGAACACTGTTTTCCAATAATGATTCTTTCAAAGAATGATTGAGTCAAATATAAAGATGAAAGCATTGAGAACATTGTTATGTGCTTCTTGCTGTTAAAGTAATTTGAACATTGAATATACAGTTTTTATGATTATTGTATTAAATTGTTGAAGTTTTCAAAAAGACCACTTTAGGTCGTACAGCAGGAGCGTCTTCAAGACCAGGGTATTCCCTGGCCTCGACAGTATTTTGTTCTATTGTAGGGGGTTGGGTACTCCCCCAGTTAGACTGCTCGCTTCCCCATAGTTGTTACCACAGAAAAAGCATAGGTTTATTTTTTGAACAGCAGATCAAACTTTGGTGTGCAATTCTACATTTACAGTGTGCTTAAAAAGCTCACCACATTCCATTTATAGAATAACTCTAGTAACCGGCCCCCATCCAGCACTGTATTGGCAACCAGTAGAAAATATTCAAGTAGATCCCAGAGAAAGCGTTAAAAAATGTAACCGGTAGACCATCAGGTTTGCAGGCTTTGCCATTCGGGAGTTCCCCAATAACGTTCGCCAGTTCTTCTTTAGAAAAGGGGCATATAATATTTACCCTCTCGGTCTCAGACAATACCAGAATATTCTGTTCCAGAAATGTCTCAAGGGACTCACTATTAATTGATTGATTTGATCCATAACTGATCTGTGATGTTCCAGCATTATTTCAGCAATTCCAACTGAATCCTCACGCCGCATGCCTGTAACCTGACATTTCAATGTAGTAATAGAATTACTCGCAGCTTGTTCCCGATCCTGCCAATTTAATAATTTTAGGTTTCCTGCCCAAATGGCAGCCCCTCCCCTCTTTCTTTTGCCAACTTGCTTGGGACAAGTAGGTACTATAGTTTGTAAGTCGGTGGCCTGTATACTTTTCCTGGCCACTATCGGGTGGAAGCCCTCTGAAGATAAGCTACTGCATGAGGAAATGTTCAGTGGTGATAACTCAGCGTCCAAGTTAATGAATTTATCATCAAGTGATACCCCTTCTTGTTCATTAGGGCTTATCGGGACTAAGCATCTTGGTCCATCATGGACTGGTGTAACAGCAAGTCCCCTAGCGAGGAGCGCTTAGCACCCAAAAGTTCATGTGATAGGCATTTTTCCGTGAGTGCAATCTCTCTGTCAACAACCCCAGCAGCCCTTATGAAAAAGTCATCCAATGTTCCATTTAAGCTTCCCCCAGGTCCTGTGGTGCTCTGTTTCCACCCCCCATTCCAGGGATGAGAGCCATAATCAGTTGTTAGTTAGTGGCTATGATGATTATTTACGGAGTTAATAGATGGGAAATCTTACCACGGAGGAAGAAGCCTTAGAGGGGGGCCCGGCCTGGCCTTATCCGGCCCTGGACGGCTGTAGACGGCCGCCCTTTGCCCGGGCTTAGCCCGCGCGCGTCCCGCTTGCGCGTAAGGGCTACCAGCAAAAGTAGGCGGGGTGGAGGAGGGGGCGGGAAGAGGACCAGCTATGGCCGATCCACGCCGCACAGCACGCTGGTCCTCGCAGTCCCGCCTCAGCCTGTGGGTATGCCGATACAATCCACAAGGCTCAATCGCCAGTCCAGGCACCCGACACGGAAACAGCACTCCCTCCAAAGCTACAGGGACGTGCGGGGCCCGCGGAGCTGGGGCCATGAGAGGTGGGCAAGGGTCACAGAAGATTCTCCGCCACGTCGATGACTCTGTGCCTGTGCACATGCGCAATGGTAGCAGGTATCCACATGTGAGTTGATATTAGTAGACAAGTCTGCATGAGTTGTTTTTTTGTCCTGATAATTAGGTTAAATACTATGTTATATACTGCAATATTACAATATACCATGTTAAGGTGCTTCATGACTTTTGACTGGGGGAGTTTTCACTATTCATTCAAAAGATGAAACAGTTAACTTTAGTATACCATACCAGATTGTTTATTTACACATAGGTATATATCTGAATACTATCTAAGAGGGGCACATTAAACTTGTCTTGATAAAGGTGGCTAGTCAGTTTGTCAAAATAACTTTATTTCGCTGATACAATTTCGGCATAAAAAGTATTCTACAAACATTCTTTCATCAATAATTAAATGCGACCATTACAAATTTGGTCTAACATGTAATGAAAACATGATTTAAAAGACAGCGATAATGATTTTAAAAAACTGTCATAAACTAAAAGACAGTATTTCATACATATATACATAAATTTTACTCAAGCCAGCGTATTAAGTCGCTTTGTCCCCTCCTGCTTAAAGAGGATAGGAAAAACGTGGCCAAACAAAAACATGTAAAGGAATCTGACAAGATTATATAGGGTTACACGACATTGTCTAAAATTCATTTTTCGGATAAGGGGGACAATATATCTTTTTCTTTCATTAGTATAGAGTTTACAATAAAATGGGAACAGTCCAGCACGAACTGCCAAGCCATGTCTTCCCTGGAAAGGGAAAAAAGCCTCCTGGGACCGGTTTCTGGCTAACTACCTGCCTGGGACCAGTTTCTGGCTAATCAGGATGCTTGTTTCCGGTCCAGGGAAGATATGGCTTGGCAGTTTGGCATGGGCAGTTCCCATGAGGCACAGGGTCAGACTGATTTGCATATGTATGAACTGGTGTGGTGGAGTGAGCTGAAGAATGATGATGGATTAAACCTCGATCAGTTTACCGGGGGTGAGTGCTTGCAATGTTCAATACTCTGTCCATCATCCCCCTTGGTTTTGCTTTGTTCGCCCTAATTTGGCAGGGTATGCCCAGACGTGGGTCCCTTGCTCACTTTGCCACTGGATTCAAGCTAACCTGGCTGATGACGGCTGATTAGCCAGAAACCAGTCCCAGGATGCTTCTTTCCGGTCCATGGAAGACATGGCTTGGCAGTTCGGGCTTCACTGTTCCCCCTGAGGCACAGGGCCAGACTGATTTGCATATGGCCATGTCTGAAATGGGGTGGCAGAGTGAGCTAAAGAATGATGATTGATTAAACCCAGATCAGTTGAATGGGAGTGAGTGTTTGCAATGTTCAACACTCCGTCCATCATCCCCTTTGGTTTTGCTTTGTTAACCCTAAGTTGGCAGGGTATGCCCAGATGTGGGTCCCTTGCTCACTTTGCCACTGGATTCAAGCTAGTCTGGTTGATGACAGCTGATTAGCCAGAAACTGGTCCCAGGATGCTTTTTCCGGTCCAGGAAAACATGGCTTGGCAGTTCAGGCTGGACTATTCCCAGGAGGCACAGGGTCAGACTGATTTGCTTATGGCCATGTCTGAACTGGGGTGGCGGAGTGGGCTAAAGAACGGTGATGGATTAAACCCAGATCTTTTGACTGGGTGTGAGTATGTGATTGATTCAGATGCTCCGTCCATCACCACCCCCTTTTGTACCGCTTTTGGCCGCCATAAGTGTGGCAGGGTATGCTCAGACGTGAGTCCCTTGCTCACTTTGCCACTGGATTCAAGCAAGGCGGGCTGAAGAAGGCTGGAATGCCAGAAACCGGTCCTCGGAAGCTTGTTTCCGGTCCAGGGAAGACATGGCTTGGCAGTTCGGGCTGGACTATTCCCATGAGGCACAGGGTCAGACTGATTTGCATACAGCCATGTCTGGACTGGGGTGGCAGAGTGGGCTAAAGAACGGTGATGGATTAAACCCAGATCTTTTGACTGGGTGTGAGTATTTGATTGATTCAGATGCTCCGTCCATCACCACCCCCTTTTGTACCGCTTTTGGCCGCCATAAGTGTGGCAGGGTATGCTCAGATGTGAGTCCCGTGCTCACTTTGCCACTGGATTCAAGCAAGCCGGGCTGAAGACGGCTGGAATGCCAGAAACCAGTCCTCGGAATCTTGTTTCCGGTCCAGGGAAGACATGGCTTCGTAGTTCGGGCTGGACTGCTCCCATGAGGCACAGGGTCAGACTGATTTGCATACAGCCATGTCTGAACTGGGGTGGCAGAGTGGGCTAAAGAACAGTGATGGATTAAACCCAGATCTTTTGACTGGGTGTGAGTATTTGATTGATTCAGATGCTCCGTCCATCACCACCCCCTTTTGTACCTCTTGTGTGGGTGCAGCATACATTTCTGACAATTGTTTTTCCCATGACTCGCTCACAATAGTGCAGCTGATGGGAGTAAGAAGCTGCCCAGTAGATTGCAGGTCCCTTACGGCTGACCAGAATGTTTGACCCTTTCTAGAGTTTGCCGCTACCACTAATGCCTCCCAAAGTTTTTTTTTAATTTCTGCTTTCCGATTTGTAATTTCAGTTTTGTACTTCAGCCTGGCCAACTTCATTTCAAATTTATATCTCGGGTCAGCTGATAGAGCTCTGCGTAAATGCTTATTTGCTTCAGAGCACTCATGGTCAAACCATCTGGGGTTACGTTTAGCACGGGAGGTAGGTTGTGACAAACGAAATTTTAAAGCTTCACAGAGGTTATTAAAATCATGGACAACTTCAGGGAGTGGATCTTGGGCTGATAGAAATGAGTTAATAAGATGCATATTACCCTTTACAACTGTCTGAAACAAATTATTATTATTTACACCCCTCCATATTAATCTTAAATTGTCCGTGGAGGGCGTTAGCTTCCTTGCTCCACATTCAGAACTAAACATGGGCTGTGAGGCTAGCCTCCGTCCTATTCTGAAGGGGTTGTGGTCCCCTTAGCTCTTGGCAATAACTTCGGCTTCCATTAAATGGTCAGCAAGGAGAGGGGATATAAAAAAGGAGTCTATGGTCGAAGAGCATCCCCTTCCTCTAAAAGTTGGCACATAATGATTATTATCATGCACTGCGCCCGCAATCTCCATCGCATTAATAACATTATGCTTGCTCAGAAGCGTGGCCAGCTCAAGGCCCGTACGGCAAGTTGGGTTAGGATTGTGAAACCCTGAGCTATGTGATCAATCTATTAATTTTGCATTAAAATCACCCCACACAAGGATACCAGCATTTTTTGCTGTCTCTTGCTGGAAGTCCAGATGGGAGATGAAATCAAAAAGCTTGATGAAGTTCCTGTTGGGGACAGAGGTGAAGTCATTGTTGTAAAAAATTGATCAGGTAAATAGAGACTCTCTTATTATACATTAAAAGTTGAAAATTACAGCTATTAGTGGGTACAACTTTGATGCTGCCTTCGCATATATATTGATACCAATGTATAGGCCCCACAAGGGGAGTCCATATTTGGGGCTGGGGGCTACAATGTTATAACAACGAAACCCATTGATGTGTTATTCTTTAGTGGCCCAAGTCTCCTGAAACAACTATGTATTGGTACTTTATTAGGCACAACCAGTCTGGGTCACCAAGCCTCTGTTGAAGGCCAGCCACATTCCAGCCCAGAATGCTTAAATCTGTGTCTACCTTTGCCATAAGTGTTGTTGACTGCTTGTCTAGCATATCAGTGTGTGGAGGAGAGGCAAGATCCTGAGGGGTTTCTGGGCAACCAAAACCATGTTCTGATAAGGGTGTTTGTCAATCCTGTGTATCCAGATCTGACAGGGCCTGAAATCTATTCGATACAGGGATCCCAGTGGACATATGATCAGTACGTCTAAATTGTGGTTTATAAAAATACCCCAGGGGCAGCTCAAAAATACCAGAAGTTTGAATGAATGTTTGCTTACAGAAACTTAATAGTGCATTGTCCTATTTGTTGTTTGTCTCTCTTGTTTTCTATTTTATCTTTCTCTTGGAATACACTTTTAATTGATCTTATATTTAGAATAGTGATATGGTCTATAGGCTTTTTTTTAAAGAAGTACCTATGTATTGCACTATTTTGCACTTAAATTTGACAAATTATCGTACTTTTCCCTTTTTTAAAACTGTATTTGTTGTCTAAGTATTATTTGACATAGATCAAAGATGAATGGGTTTTTTAATGGTGTGTAAATTGATGAATCCTGTATGATGCACAATTTTTAATGTTTTTAAAGGTTTAAATAAAAGATAATCAGTCTTTCATCATCAATTAGCTGTTCTTTTGTGGCATTGCCAGTATAGACATACGATAAAAACCCTTTAGGACATTGGTCGTGATTGGTTGAAAGTATTTATTTTGGGTAATGAAGGGAACTTCTTTCTCCTTGACTGGTGACGCCCTGTCCCTGTGACATGTGAGGCCTCCCTCTCTCTCTATTGAGTTTCTACAAGTGGATAATACCAATGTCTTCTTCTCTCTAATGCATCCTGATTTACTGGTAGACTTGTCAAAATAACTAAAACTATTGAGCTGGAGTTTGAGGGGTAGAGTTTTTTAGCAGAGGCTCTCCCTCTCTGTTCACCAAAAGGGATTCTACTCATAGGGCGTACAGCCACCATTGGAATTCTTTTGACTCCTGGTTTAGAACCCTGTTTAGACGTAATTCTCTAAAATGTTCAATTTTTTGCAGGAAGTATTTGAGAGGGATCTGACCGTGTCCAGTCTTCGACTTCATTGGTTAGCAATAAGAGGATTTCAATCACCTTAGGATGAGTCAACCTCAAAAGATCCTAAAATATCAAAACTCTTTAAAGGTTTTGATCTTTTAAGACCAAGGATCTGCACTACCTCTCCATCTTGGGATCGTCCCCTGGAAAAATCTATTTTGCAGAAACCTAACTTCAAACTTCTCAAATCAGCACCTGACAAGTTCTTGACTCTGAAAATCATTTTATGATAGCTATTACCTCGGATCATTGATTGGGTGTGCCGGCATCCATACCTCAGGATATTTCATGATCTTTTCTCACTCTTCGACTTCAGTGGTCAACTCTTCAACTTCAATGGTCTGTAATAACAGTATTTCAATACTCTTGGGATGAGTTAGCCTCAAAAGAACCTCTTATATCGAAAACTCTTTAGAGGTTTTGATCTTTTAAGACCAATGATTTGCACTACCTTTCCATTTTGGGAACTTCCCATGGTCCTATTATTTTAAAGGAGCCTCAATTCGAACCTCTAGAATAGGCACCTGGCAAGTTCCTGACTCTGAAAACCATTTTTGGTAGCTATTTCCTCAGGCCATTTATTAGGTGTGTTGGCCTTCATACCTTAGGGTATTTGATGATCATGTTAGTTTTTCCTCAGATCCCAAAAATTTTACCTCAGGTTAATACTGCTTTCCATGAGACCCAGACGATTGTCCCTTTTCTATATCCAGAGATGAGTCTGGGAAGTATCCCTTAATTCATCCCCATCATGTAGTTAGAGCTCTAACTAGCTACCACAAGTGAGCAGCGTAGTATAGAGCTCATATTCTCTGTTTGTTAACTAATGGCCAGCAAAAAAGTGTTAATAATCTTTTTCTTCCACCTTAGTAAGATGGGTTAGAGCTTTTATATCCACAGCGTAACAGGACAGTGGAGAAGAGATTCCTGAAAATAATCAAGGCATGTTCTACCAGGGGGGTGGCAGCTTGAACGGCTGAAAAGGCTGTTGTATCTATCAGAGATATCTATGAGGCCACTACATAGACTTCTCTGTCTATATTTATAATACTTTATAGATTGGAGATAGTACGGGGTTTGAGCTTGATTAGGTTTGAACATAGGTTATTTCGGGATCTGTTTTAGCATAAGTACATATTGTTTTATTTTATTTTCTGTGTTTTCAAAGAATTATAGAGTCTGATCTAAATGTGCAACAGTTTCTTGGAGTGGTTGTAGAATGACGAATAACGGGGCATATTATCAAGGGGGTTTATCTCCGCTTTTTTGGCTTTAAAAGCCAAGAAAGCGGAGATAAATTTATCTCCCTATTTCCTAGCTGTCGCTAACACCAGTTAGCGACAGCTAGTAGGAGATAGCGACCATCTTGGGCCCCACTTTGCATGTCAGTGATATTTATCACTAATGACATGCAAAGTGGGCGTGCCAAGATGTTAGCGACTGGAAACAGTCGCTAACATCGCTATCTCCTATTACCAACTTTTGGAGATATTCGCGCTAAGCGCGAATATCTCCAAAAGCTAACACCTGCCCTGAGCAGTTCTTAGCCATGTTATCCAATGGGAGGTGGATAACATGGCTAAGAGCATTAGCTCGGTAATGCATGAATATCGCTTTCAGCGATATTCATGCATTGCGGCGTATTTTATCGCATTTGCGATAAACCTTGGTAATACCAAGGTTTATTTGCGGTAAAAATCGCCGCAGCTCAGCGGTAAATTTTTGTCTCTAACCAAGCAATAGCGATAATTATCGCTATTGCTTGGTAATATGCCCCACAATTCTTTCCTGCTCTACTAGAATATATTTTAATGTGGTCCTTCTTGACTGATAAAGATAGGTCTTAGCTTGAGCATAACTCAGCTAGGCAGGACTGGAATGAGGAAGGGGAAGAAGAGATAATGCTCTGAATACTACCCACAAATCATTATTAGTGTGATTCTTCCTTACTCGTTCCAGTATTTACAAACCTCCCCCTGCCCTGTTTTCTTCCTCAATCTCTAACTAAGGGCTTAGTTGAAGAAGAACAGTTAGTACCTTGGACAGGTGTGGGATTTGTGGGTGGATTCCTTGACTCACTTGACGTAGCAAATGATTTTAAGGGTAGGGGATCAATTGTAGTGAATGGGTTTTCTCAGTGAGCAACGACTGGGGTGAGTAAGGAGGAGTGGAAATAATGAAAATTAGCTGGAAATATTCAGAGCGATGCATACAAATATTTACCCCCGTTGAGGCCCGCATTACCTCATTTTATCACTGGGCATTTTGTCTGGTGGGCTGAAGTCTTTGGAGGCCAGTTGTTTAGACAGGGGACAGCTGCTGTTGCATCTTCCACTTAATCCCTCTTCCCTAGATAGTTACAGCAGTTGAGGGAGTGGACTTCAGGAGCAAACGATGACAGAGAAGGAGGGAGCAAGGACTGAGGAGCAGGGCTGATTCTAACATTCTTGCAGGGGCTGCTTTTGTTTTGCAGTCCAGCCTGCTCATGGTGCACAAATTAGGATTACATTAATTTTTTTATTAAAATGACACGAAGGCCTGACGGAAAACCAAAATGAAGAAGACGCTAAGTTAAGCCCTCCCGTACTCTGTACACCCCATAACGCCTCACAGTGTCTCAAATAGTAAGTAAGTAATTTAATTTGCATTGTTCATTAGAACCATTGCAATACAAACATCAAAGTCTGCATGCAAAAACAGTCTGTCCCTACAAATATTAAAAAAGTAGACATTGACATAACCTTGGAATTCACCCATAAGCCATGCTAGCTACAGTTACTGTCAACAGTAAAGGAGGGTGACTCATATAATACCAAAAGTACACAGACAGGAAAGTATTCTGAAGATTAAAATGCTGGGAGCGCACGATATATAAACCCAATAAACATTCCACCAGAGCAACTTCACTTTGCAGCAAGTCGTTGTGAGTTTGTCACAGAATCATAAAAAGCCATTTACATCAGCGAAATGTCCTCAGGACTAACCTACAAACAGCTCTATGAGAAATATTATGATGCCGACCTCGGTCTTGCAACATATTTCGGGCCAGACTCGGACTTTAAGCAAGATGCATTCACAGAGCGAAGGGAGATATTTGACAGATGGTTCCGATCCGGTACGTGCAGTGTTTTTCTTACTTTTATTGCTAATGCTCAGTGAGTTCATATGTATAACAAGAACCTGATTATTCAGAAGGGAAAAAAATAAAAATGCTACTTAATTGTGTTAATGAATATCTGATGTCAAACCCACAAAACTATATTTTTGGGGCAAACCCTTCTACTAAAAAAGGTTTTTGCAGAATATAGGGGCATATGTATCAAAGAATACATTTGCCTATTCTCAAATAGGGAATTTTAGAGAATCACTGTGTGAGAATCGCAAAACGCTATGTATGTACGATTTGCAAATAATTTTGCGAATCCTACGTATTCCTTAATTGCGAATCGCAATTTGCGACTCACAGTTAAGGGATACCGCCCAATTCATTCCTATGGGCCTAGAGGTCCATGGAATGAAAGGGGAGACATTCTCAATTTGCGATTCTCAATTAGAGAATCGCAAATCGAGAATGCAATTTCAAGGGTGCCAGGGTGTCAAAAGGGCACCCTGTTGCACCCCTGAAATGTGCATGTGTGCACATATGGCACATATGCGCCACATGGCACTTTGAAAAATGCAAAAAAGTGCATTTTTCAAAGAAATCGCAAATTGCCATCAACTTGAAGTTGGTGGTAATTTGCGATTTCTTAAGGAGAAATCGCACAACTTGGGTGCTTTTTACATCGCATTTAAGGAATCCCAATTTGTGATTCCTTAAATGCTTTCTCAAAATAGGGAATCGCAACTTTTGAAATTCCCTATTTTGCGAGGGCCTTTTGGGATGATACATCCCAAAAGGCTTTTTCCTGTTCGCAAATGGGACAATTCTGAGACTCGGCCCGTTTGCGAACGGGAACTTGGCTTCATACATATGCCCCAAAAATCCTTTAAAATATTTTTGATGTTGAACCTCAAATACTTTTGGCCTTTCATTAGAGTTTGGTGGGGTGGGATACTTGTTAACAAATGTGGTGTATATATTTCAACCACCATATTACATATCATAGGGTGCAATACACTTGTAATACGGCAGAAAGGATATCCATCAAGTTTGTGACAGAATATCCAACCACCAACCGCTAAATCAAGCAATTAGTCTAAAAATAGTAACTTTCACTCATCACTATTTTTTATCAGCTTGTAGAATTCCACTATATCTTTCAATTGTCTTTCTTAGCTCATTTATTTAGTTTTTAGTTGCAGGAGCCTAGGCAAATTGCCTACATGCAACTAAAAGAACCTATATTTCTAGTTTGCACTTTTTTCCCTATTGAATGATAGTGGAACCCAAAGGTTTCATAAGAATGGTGATATTTACACGGTTTAGTATATTTTGTTCCTAAAAGTTCTGCAATGAGTGACATTCAAAAAGAAATGTGGCTCCAAAATGTTGTTGCGCAAGCATGATTTGCCCTTCTGTTATTACTGTAGTTGTTTATAGTCATGCATATATGTTTATATCTGTGTATCTGTTTATTTTATTTTATTTATTCGATCAATGGCATGATCATACACACATCATAAAACACAACAAATATTTTAAAAAATCTCATTACATACATTCATCGCTAATTTATACAAGTAAAATGAATTAGGAGCATAACATCAGGCACAGTATCAAAGGTATAACAGGATGTATAAGTTTTTTAAGAATATAAATAGAATAAAAGAATGTAAAATATATGGAATCAATTATATGCCAATGAGAACTAAAGATTTAGCTTACAACACTACACTTGGGTCAGGGGCCTCACTAGAGTTTACCCCTACATCAGTGAAAATGGATCGTTTGGTCGCTTTGGACCTCAACCCCCCAGCATATAAAAGATATCTGGATAAAGTAAAAACAAGCCATTTGGTTGTGGTGGAGCTAAATACACGCAAGCCTTCTGAGGAACCGGAAAATGACAGCATCCGGCATGCCGGAACCATCCATTTGTTCCTCAGAGTAGCATATACAGGGCAAAAAAACAAATAATGTTCAGTGGTTTCAACAGCTGAGTTTCATGATGGACACATAGGAGTGATGGTTGAGTTTTACGAACTGCTTCTAATGGTGTATACCGGCAAAGTGCCAAATCTACATACAGTGCACTTGCCTGCGGTGGTTCTACATTGTCCATATACGTTTCAAATCTAAAACAACTTTTGAGGTTTCAAAAAAGTGTAGATAAAGTGCCTAGTGACATAGATTCAGAGCAATCAGAATGTATACAATTCCAGTACATTATTTTCAACTGGGTAGAAGTACAGGGCCACGATCGAGATAGCTATTAGCGAGGTTGAGTGGTTAGAACACTTTGAAAAATTGTATAGCAAAACAGCTCACATAACAAGGGCAGAAATGGAGCCTGTAGCCAATTTGGTTTCTACACAAGGTACAGAGGACACACATTTTAAATTTGAGTGAGGTCATTTTAGCCATTAAATCGAGCCTGGGAGGTAAGGCACCTGGACCTGACGGCGTCACAGTTGATCTTTTTAAGCGTAATATTTTATTGTGGGGTCCTCTTTTAACTCAAGTGTTAAACGCTTGTAGCAAAATCGGCCCCCTTTCTTCCTGGTATGAATCGACTTTGGTCCCCATCTTTAAAAAAGGGAACAGGTCGGACCCTGCCTGTTATAGGCCGATATCTTTACTTGATTCAACTATTAAGATTATCGGCAGAGTTTTGTTATCAAGGTTACAAGACTGGGCAGAAGACCATTCGATACTTAGCGACCTCCAGTACGGTTTCCGCAAAGGCATGGGTACAATTGACCAGGGGTCAAACTTGAACATGATGATTGGCAAATACACTAAAGCCAAACAGAGTAGCTTGTACTTAACGTTCGTAGATTTAACTGCTGCGTTTGATTCTCTAATCCACGAGGAACTCTGGAGAATTTTAACTAACATGGGGGTGGATAATTCAATAGTTTTATTTCTGAGACAATTATACACAGGAGCAAATGCCAGGATTCGTTATGTGATGGGAGGAGAGTGCACTAAGCACTTTAGGGTGAAAAGAGGTGTGAGACAGGGATGCGTCCTGGCACCCTTCCTATTTATATTACACATTAATGGCTTGGGATCCAAGCTGGGGAAAGAGTGCCAGGACCTCCCACAAGTGGGCAAGAGACCTATTCCTACAATAATGTATCCCAATGATGCAGTCTTGATGTCACGTACCCCGGTAGGGATGCAGAAGGTAGTTGACTGCTTTGCCGATTACATGGGCAAATTGGTGTACAGACAAAATATCGACTCCAAAATATCGACTGGACATAATATCGAGTTTTAAATATAGACTGGACAAAATATCGACTGGACATAATATCGACTACAAAAATATCGTTTTTCAGGTAAGTGAAGTAATAGCGACTGTATAAAATATAGATAGCAAAAATATCGAATTTTTAATAATATATAATATTTTATAGTGTATTTTTATGTAATAATATGTGTGAATAGTGTGTATTAATGTTATAAAATATTTTATTAAATGAATTTTGTTTTTATAATAATTGCGTAATGTAATTCTGTAGCGGGTTGTGGGTTTATAGGGGAATAGGGTGGGAAGTAATTTAATAATAATTAATTAATTAATATATGTTTGTTAATATTTTTAATTAAAAATTAATTGATAATTAATTAATATTAATTAGTTAATTAATTAATATAATTTTGAACATATTTTGTATTAGTAATTAATTGTTAATTAATTAATTGTAATTAGTTAATTACATTAATTAGAGTAAATTTTTAATATATATAATTTTGTGTTATTTTTAAGTAATTAATTTGGAAAAAATAATATTAATTATTAAAATAATTACAGCTAATGTTCTAATATATTTACTTTATTGTTATTGTTAATTAATAATTAATTGGTAATTAAATAATATTGATAAATTTTGGGTAAAGGAGCATTTTTAGGGTTCAGGGTCAGTTTTCAGTTTTAGGGTAAAGGGGTATTTTTGGGGTTCAGGGTCAGTTTTCAGTTTTTGGGTAAAGGGGCATTTTTAGGGTTCAGGGTCAGTTTTCAGTTTTAGGGTAAAGGGGTATTTTTAGGGTTCAGGGTCAGTTTTCAGTTCATGGGTAAAGGGGTATTTTTAGGGTTCAGGGTCAGTTTTCAGTTCATGGGTAAAGGGCTATTTTTAGGGTTCAGGGTCAGTTTTCAGTTCTTGGGTAAAGGGGTATTTTTAGGGTTCAGGGTCAGTTTTCAGTTTTAGGGTAAAGGGGTATTTTTAGGGTTCAGGGTCAGTTTTCAGTTCATGGGTAAAGGGGTATTTTTAGGGTTCAGGGTCAGTTTTCAGTTCATGGGTAAAGGACTATTTTTAGGGTTCAGGGTCAGTTTTCAGTTCTTGGGTAAAGGGGTATTTTTAGGGTTCAGGGTCAGTTTTCAGTTTTTGGGTAAAGGGGCATTTTTAGGGTTCAGGGTCAGTTTTCAGTTTTTGGGTAAAGGGGTATTTTTAGGGTTCAGGGTCAGTTTTGGGTTTTTGGGCAAAGGGGTATTTTTAGGGTTCAGGGTCAGTTTTGGGTTTTTGGGTAAAGGGGTATTTTTAGGGTTCAGGGTCAACAAATAAGATTGTAAAAAATTATTTTTATTATTTTAATTTATTATTTAATTATTATAATTTAATTTAAGTAGTTTTAAGTATATTTTAGTAATTAAAATTTAATATTAATTTAATTTAACACTGTTTTTAATAAAGTCGATATTTTTTACATCTATATTATTGTTAACGATATTTTGTACTCGATATTTTTGTACTTACCTGTTTGTAGATACAAACTCGATATTTTGACTGTCGATATTTTGTCCACGATATTTTGGCAAGTCGATATTTTGTCCGTCGATATTATTTCAGTGATCCGGGCAAATTAGGTTTAGAAGTGAATATCTCTAAAACCTTTGTGATGAATTGTGGGGTAGGGAATAAGCATTTCAGACCCTTTTCAATAGGTAAGAAACCAATTGACTATTGTAAAACTTTCTCTTACCTCGGTTTACTATTTGATAAGAGGGGGACTTGGACCCAGGCCTTTAGGACTAGGAGGCTACTGTTTTCTAAAGCGGTAGCCGCACTTTTTAACTTTGGTAAGAAGTTGGCGAAACGGGCGTCAGAGGTCCTATTACAGATATATAAGGCAAAATGCATTTCAATAGCTACCTATGGTGCAGGTATTTGGGGTCACGAGAATGTTAAAGATTTTTATTGATTGTCCTGGACAGCACCTCTACATATATCTGCCACACTGAATTGTGCCTGTCATACATAATGGACATATGTAAAATTCAACCGGTACTCCTCTGGCATAGAATATGGACTTCTGATTCACTGGAACTCGATAGACAGTTACTTACAGACTGTGGCAAATTGGATGGGGCACGGAAGATTAACTGGTTAGAATACATTAAAAATTTTGTTGGTTACCTCGGCCACCCCGAATACTTTTTGGACTCCTTTAGTCTGCTAAATGTAAATAGGAAAGAATTATAAATTGATTGCCTATCCTATTTGGACAGTAAGAGAAAAGCAATAGAATCCCCAAAAGTTTCTGTACAGGCACATCAGCTAATAATGATTACCGATATACTGCAGCCCTACCTAAGCAGGTTTACAAGAGAGCACAATAGATTTTTGTTGACCCGTTTGAGACTGAATATTTTCCACTAGCATGTCTCTTTTCCCACTGAAAACAACTGGTCGAAGGAGCTATGTAAATGCCCATGTGATTACGTGTCTTTTCAATCGACTATTCATGTTCTATTCGTTTGTATATATTATTCTTATATTAGACATAGGTGGGTTTTACCAATTTTAAAAAATAAGGGCCTAAGACAATGTCGTCCTGCTTT
The DNA here is from genome assembly GCF_964263255.1 of Lissotriton vulgaris. NCBI lineage: Eukaryota > Metazoa > Chordata > Amphibia > Caudata > Salamandridae > Lissotriton > Lissotriton vulgaris. Next base: position 1,101,389,363 of record NC_141687.1, on the reverse strand, counting down.
TCTGTTTCTACAATCGTTAGGAGAAGAACAATTGTCTGTATCAATGTTAATATTTTTAAAACTAGTTTTAAAATGTAGAAATTCAATCATGATGTAATTCATTTTCTTAAATCTTCTTTGGAATTGTCTTGTCTTGTTATTTTATGACGTAATAAGTGAATACTTGCATTGTTTACGTCCATAATTGTAGTGTGCTTTTATGATTATCTCTTTTATTCGAATAAAGCTGATTGAATTGAAAAAACTGGGGAATAATTTTTTTTGTTATATGGAACGTGGATTGTCCCACAAGATATCCAACCCTATTTTTATTTATAAAGAGCCACCCCTTAACTTTCCCAAACCAGGGCAGAAGACCTGATTTCTTTTGGAGAAATAGTAATTCTTCCACAGCATCTTTTACGGGTACTTGGGGGTTGCTAGTCGAGAGTCTTACCCAAAACAAAAGCACCCTCAGAACAGCACAGTGGGAGATCGATTTTAGCCCAAGGTCGAGTCGAAGTGGCAATAGCGGTGTGTTCTTTGGAATATTTAGAGGAGCTCTTAGAATTTTTTTTCAGCATTTCTAGTTTTTTAATATCCTCAAGACCCCAGATTTCTGCCCCATAGAGTACTGCTCCCAAAACTTTTGCCCTATGTATTTCTAACATGGGGAAAATAGGGCGAAAAGTTCAACATTTGGCTCTTTTCACTAATGCACAATCTACATGTTGGAGTGTCAGAGCACTTTTCAAAATTTGAGGGGACCACGCCAGATTATCACTAATTCTAACACCTAGATAGTCAAAGGCATTGCCCTGCTCTAATGGTTGGCCTTCCAACAGCACTTTCCCCTTGGCAGTTTTAATTTTCAAACCCCCGGATTTGCAAGCGTTAGAAAATTGAGTTAAAACATTATGGATGCCCTTTGGGGTTTTAGATATGAGAAACGTATCGTCGGCACATAAAAGTGAAGGAATTTGCTTGCCTCCCAATTTCGGTGTGTCACCTCCACAATAGTACAACTCATTTATCAGCTCGTTCATTAAATAGGATAAACATAGTTGGGGCAAGCACACATCCCTGGCACACTCCTTTCCCAAATAAAATATTTCCAGACAACCCCCCATCTTGAATCAATCTGACTCTGGCACAATTATCGTGGTGTAACCTGATTAGAAGGTGTAGTAGAGCAAGGGGGAGGCCCATATCTCTCAGGGTAGACCAGAGTCTAGTGCGATCGATGGAGTCAAAAGCAGTTTTGAGGTCGACAAACACTACATAAAGGATGCCTTTCTTGAGTTTGACTTCTTTCCAAAATAGCATTAAAAAACAAAACACTTGATCCAAAGTGCTGGTAGCAGCTCTAAACCCCGCCTGCAAGTGCAAGAGTATGTTATTGTCCTCTGCCCAGTTTTGGATGCGTGTTAAAATTAGTTTTCCAAAGATTTTTGGGGACACATCTATCAGGCTGATTGGCCTATATTTTGCAGGGTCCCCTTTGTCCCCTTTTATAAATATTAGGATTATTTCAGCTCCTTTCCATGTGGCCGGGATCACACCTCCATGGCAAATGGCATTAAAAATTGAGTGAAGCAAAGAGCACCAGATATTGGGTTCAGATTTATACAGATCTCCAGGCAGTCTATCTAACCCCGGGGATTTGCCAGTTTGGAGGGAAGTGATTGCATTTTTAACTTCCACATGGAAAAAACTCTCTTCCTCGTTGCAAGCAAACACATTGTTGCAAACCCTAGGTTCCTTCCCTGCTCCACCTTCGTCCCCACCGTCCTCCTCAGAGTATAGTGCCTGGAAGAATTCTTCCCAGATATGTGACGGTAAGTGGAAATTGTTTTGATCAACCTGGTGAATAACCTCCTTAGAGAAAAGATGCCAGAATAGCCGGCAATCCTTTAAATGCTTTTGAGGAATTGACCCTCCCTGGTTCCTAAAATAAGGCGAGATATTATCTGAGAGATCTTGGTAGCTGGCTAGGATAGCATCATCATTTGTGTTGTACCTCTTCACAAAAAACTGCACCACCTCTTTGTAAACCTCTGGAAGTACCTTACCATCAGCAATTACATTAGCCCACTTGATTCTCCTATTGTTGTTAGATGTTACTACTGGAACCCTAATTAGATTATGCTGAGGCTTTTGAAACGGTAACCCCGAAAAGCTTAACAGTAGGGCGTTGTGGTCACTATCATTTCAGTTGAGAATGGCCATATCACTTACTTGTGGCCAGTGATTGAGATGGACCAAGATGTAATCTATTCTACTCATCAAGCTCCCCCTCTTAAATGTGTGGTCTGCACTAGGGTCTGAGAGGGTCCTCCCATTACATGCCTGCACCCCCTGAGCTAGAGTGAACAATAAGACTTGCTGAGCTACACAGGTAGATCTTTTAAGTGTTGGAATTTGGAGCCTTTTGATACCTCTAGCTTCTTCCTCCTCCCGAACTAGATCCAGCACATAATCCACCGGCTCATATGTAGTATTAAAATCTCCGGCTATGATGAGGGGGCATTCGTTATTGTCAGTTTCAAGGAAATTAATTAACGTTGTCATGGTGTCTTAGGCTTTGTGTGGGCTTTTGAATCTATTATAAATGTTAAAAATTCTAACATGGAATCCCCCTTTGAGTAAAGCCATGTCAATGGCCAGAATCTTCTGGGTGTCTATATCTAGGCACTTTATTTTACAGGCGAGTGTTGTTTTAGCCCACATCAGCATACCTCCTGCAGGTCTGACAGATGATGACTGTTTTGCTTCTATGCTAAATGAGGTGAAACCCACCCTATAGATCGGTTCAATAGCCCAGCTTTCTTGAAAGAGACACAAATGACAGTTATCCACGAGTATACACCACTCAGGGTCATTGAGTTTGGAACAGAGCCCTGAAACGTTCCATGAGAGAATATATAACTGTTGGTCAGTAGAGGATCCTCCCTTCCATGTCTGACTTACTTCAGGGCTGACCCTTGTTGTGGGTGTGCTGATTACCTTACTGTCAGATGGACTAAGTGGGGTATGAATCTCTGGTTCATTGGGGTGGGAGACTATGTGCACCTCCGGGGGTGAGCCGGTCTGAATGGAACCCTGAGGTATCACGGGGGCATCTTTGCTGGGCTCTAGTCAATCTAATTTGTACAGGACTGACAGCACCTCGTATCTATTGCTAATTTCAATAGGGAGTTGTACCTTTCTCATCTGGTTGAGACGTGTTGGTTGGGGATTTTGTAAGTGTGGTGAGATGCTAGGTATAAGATGTCTGTAAAAGAAACCCAGCGTCATTATGCTTATCCCATTAGCTGGACCCCCTCTGAGAGTATTGTTCCCACTCCTGATTATAGACCTCGCAAGTCCTGGACTTCGACAGTTTAGAACAACACAATCTCTGTCAATGGTCTTGCGTAGGGGACCTACCCATCCTACTCTTCTTACCATCAGGATGTCTTTGTAACGTGAATTATCGTACACAGACGAGTGGGCTAGCCAGTGACAAACCTTATGTTTTAGCTGGTCTGCAGATTCTTGAAAACTGTCCTGGAGCGAATAGACCTTAGTGAGTATAACAACATAGGAACAACATTCCAGAGGTAGATAAAGGATATCCCTATGTGGTTGATTAACAGAAAGAGCCACAGCAGATGTCTGACTAGGTAGCTGCCTCAAAGGGCAGTCCCCCCTTTGATAAATATCAGAACGCTGAGAATCAGTTCTAGGCATACAAATAGTGGCTCTGCAGTCATATTTGTGACTAGTATCCTCATGGACCCTATTTTCACAGTTACCTTCCCCCATGGCATTCCCTGGTTGATTATCTCTGTGTTTATTATAGGCTGCGGCAGCATTATTATGGGTTGTGTGGAAAGTGCTCTTGTATCCTGCTGGTACTTTATCTGAAGTTTGCAGTGTATCAACCTGGGAAAGAGGAGCTACCACACCATCATCCTATGCAATCTTTGGGGGATTATTCAAGGGGTTGTTAGAACCTGCACCCTGACCTTTTCTTAATAGATTCTCAATAACTGTGACCTTGTCCAACAAATTCTCTTAAGGGACTATGGCTATTTTATGTGCCGCATCTAGGCCTGAACCCACCGCAACACTGGCAGCGAACTGAGCAGTCTCTATTTGGTTAAGCATTTTATTCATGGCACTGTCCAGGTGTTCTAAGCAGCCCTGTAGTGAGGCAAAGCTGTTGTCAATTAGTTCTTTGATCCATGCAAGAGCAATATCCAGAATATTATCCCCAACAATATAAGGGGCCGCATCTCCAACATCCCCAAAAGCACAGCATATTGGTACGGGAGGAATACCATCGGTCTGTGTGCTGATGGAATTAGTTTGTAACACCTTAGGATTAGTGTGCCAAGGCCATTTTTGCTGTATTGGTTTTTGAGTGCCCTCACCCCTCCTTTGCTTCACTGGTGGCTTGGCTCTCTCGGCTTATCCTCAATAGGTGGTTTAGGGATCCGTAACCTAGTGGAAATACTTGCACCATTTAATGTGACCATAGAAGATGCTTCCAGGTTCGGTACGGGAGAAGAGGGAAGCTGGCGTTGCGAGGTTGGGGATAAACAGGATTGAGGGGCACCACCCAGAGAAACAGTACCTTATGAAGAGTGCCTCTACAGAATTAGCGGTTCTAAAGAGAGTCACCTCTCCTTCAGGTCTATCTTGTGACTGAGCATTGATTCGACCCTGACAATGAAAGCGTCCAAGGTACCCACCACTCCCTTGCGTTTGCTCATAGTAAAGGCAGAAATAAACAACACCACGGGCACAGGTATTAATAGTCAAGCGATGCAATAACGCCACAGTACCTATAAATTGTGTAGCCTATATCTACAGTCCCAATGGTAAAGGGATGGCCCAGCCCAGTCTCCTCTGGGCTCCGACGGGCATGGACGGGCCCGCCCTTGGCCTGGGCATGTCCATGTGCCTCCCACGCTGCAGGTGCCCTGAGCATTTTTTAAGGCACCTCCTGGCGCGCCCTGCCCTGAGGCGTAACGTCCCTGCCACAAGGCGCGCTGGGAGGTGTAGTTTCCTACCTCCTAGCAGCGATGGCGAGAGCTGTTGCAGTGGCGGTTGGGGTAGCGAGCACAAGGGCTCAGCGGGCTTCCCTGTGCTGATGACTCCTACCTGTTATTTCTATTGTATGAAGCTAGCCAAAGGGCAGCAGAGTGCATTTTATGGTCAAATGGAAACTTAAGGTCATTGAGTATTAGGAGATGAAGCTGAGCTGTGGATAGTTAATAGATTGCATTGTAGTGATCTTCTAAATAGGTGGGTCTTAACTGCTTCGACGCTCATGACGAGCTCAGCTCGTCATGAGGCACAGCGGGGCTGCACTCATGACGAGCTGAGCTCGTCATGAACAATGGAAAATCTGGGATCTCAGCACCGGGGGGGGAAAACCCTTAGCAGCCATGGAGTTAATCACTTTCCTAAATTTGAGCAGAGTTGGGGTCGTAATGATGGATACATGTATATTGTTCCAGATCCTGAGTGCACAGATTGAAAACGCCTGTTTTGCTTTTTCTTTTTGATACAAATGTTTTTTATTTTAAAAAGAACCAGTAGGATTTTCCTCATGTACACAGCATGACGCCTACAACCCTGTGAATGGCCGGCCACGTAGTTTGGGTAGGCATGCAAGATGCAGATGGGTTTTGCCAATATAGATGGTACACAGCAGGTCCCCTACAACCCATGATGGGCCGGCCACGTAGTAAAGCAGGTACAGTAGTAAAGCTCAATTGTGAGGGTCCTTCAACCAAGAAAAACAGGAAAAATAAACCCAGAAGCAATGTTGGGGAAATATAAAGGGGACTTGAGGGAAATAATCAGGTGAAGGACAGAGGACAGAATATCATAGGGAGGAAAAAAGGAGGAAGAAAAGAGAGATCCCAGGACGAAGGGAGTAAGGGAGAAAGATATAGGGGGACAAAGCCTATGTGGCTGTCAAGTCCGGGGTGCAGGTGCGAAGATTATAGCGAAGAAGACGAGAGGAAAAGAGAGAAAAGAGAAAGAGAGGGAGGGTAGTGGCGGGTCAATGAGGCAGGGTTGTAGAGTGAGCAGCACACACTTCAATGGGCCCTGCTTCGAGGGGGACTCAGTCGGGACATGCAAAAGATCACTCAAGGTCGGGGGGATATACAGCATCATCAAAAAAGCATAGGGCCCGAAGCTTCAGAGGTTGGAGACGAGCATGGTCCATTCAACAGAGGTGAGTGACTAGCGGCTGCCATATTTTGGTGAATTGGGTGTCACAGGACTGCAGGCACGCAGTAAGCAATTCTAGGGTCACAGTATGCCACAAACGCGTGAACCAGAAATTTATTGGAGGGGCTGCTGCTTTCTTCCAAAAGGGGCCATAAGTTGTTTGGCCGAGCCTAACATGTGGAGAACAATATGCCAATTGTTGCGAGTTAATGTGCGCAGATTGTCAGGCTAAAGGCCTAAGAGTACTGTAGCTGGAGTTTCAGGCAGAGGGAAACCAAGCACCTTTTTATGTGGCTAAGGACTTCTTTCCAGTATAGAGTCAAGAGCGGACAAGTCCACCAGATATGGAGAAAGTCACCCGGGGAGTTTGAACATCTCCAACAGAGGGGGTAGGTGGCAGGGAACATCTTATGCAGTCTGATGGGGGTTTAGTACCAATGGGTCATTACTTTATATGCAGTTTCTCGCTGGGAAATGCAGCGTTTGACTTTCGGGATATCGTGCCACAGGCGGTTCCAATGAGCGGGGGTGATTTCAGAGGAGGCATCCGACTGCCAATGACGCTGATATGAATGGAGAGCAGCGAGTGGAGGGTGCTGCAAGACGTAATACGTCCGGGATATTAGCCCCTTAGAGTCGTCAAAGGAGCGCACTAGGCGTTCCAAAGGGGTGAATGCTTGAGAAGTGGCCTGCACCAGAGAGGAGGTGTGTACCCAATAACGGAGCTGTATGTATTGTAGTCTGGCTCCCTCCAAGAGGTGGAACTCTTACTTGCAGTGATCAAAAGATTTAAAGGCATCGCCCAAAAAACAGATCTCCAAGTGTTCTACATCTGCCACAGAGCCAGTCAGCAAACACATGTGGGTTAGCGGCAGTAGAGAATTGTGAGTTTCCTGTGATGAGGGTGTGGGGGGACGGGAAAGTAGTAAGTCCCTTATGGACGGCCACTTTGTCCCAGATGTCGAGCAGTGTTCTGGTGGGAAGGGCAATATAGACACTACGTGAACATGAGGTTCGGAGCAGCCAGGGGAGGTCCCAAATAGTTCTCCCAGTCACCGCTCAGTCCATATGGAACCAGACCTTCTCGCTCTACCGTACCATCCATTCGGAGATGAAGCGTTGGTGGGAGGCCCAGTACTACACCAGCAAGTTGGGGCAGGCTAGCCCACCCCTGTCCCAGGGTAGAATAAGAATTTTGCTGGAGAGGCTCGGCCTACAGCTGCCCCAGATAAAGTTAGTGATTTTGCGTTGGAGACTTTGGATCTGGTGTTCCAGGATAGGAGTAGGGAGACATTGGCATAAATATAAGACTTTGGGAAGCTCCGAAACTGTAATTGCATGTAAGCGGCCCAACCTGGAGAGGGTGAGGGGCTTCCAGACTCGCAAATCCTCCAGGACCGCCCTCTTGCAGTCCTGACAATTAATTTGGGACCATGTGTCGAGAGAGATGAAGTTAAGTGAAGCCCCAGGTTGCTTTTTCTTTTTTTAACATTTCTTAGTTTGCAGTATAATGGTGTCCTTGCTGTGGCTGTGCCATGAACCACCCAGAAATGTTGAGCTTGTCTACAAGAAAGGCCGGTCTGCTGCTTTGAATTACTTTGCAAATTATACTGTAAATATAACAGTGACTCAGTCTGATTAATTTAGAATATTTTAAAAATCTTATTGGAGAGGCTGAACTAGTCCTTTCAGTGTCAACAAATGAGACATATAGGGCCCGATTCACAAACATAAACTGAGTCATCTTTATGACTTTCGGTATTCACAAAGGGCATTTACAAGTAGTAAAGTTAGACTTTTGTCTCAGTCTAACTTAAGTGTTGATCTTAAGTTTAAATCAGACTAGAATTTTGGTCTCAGTTACACTAAAAAGCAAAAGTTAAGTTAAATTGAGTCAAAATTCTAACTTTACTACTCGTAAGTGCCGTTTGTGAATACCGAAAGCCATAAAGTTAGACTTTCGTCTCCGTTTACCTTTGTGAATCGGGCCACAATATTTGTGAGCCAGCACTGAGCCGCAGCACTTGTTACTTTCTACTTTGTAGGTGTATATTAACATGTGTCTAGAGATATGGTTGAAACTAAAAAGTATGGGTTCAATTCACAAAGGTAAACTTTGACCAAAAGTCTAACTTTACTACTTTTCGGTATTCAAAAAGGTAAGTTGCTACTAGTAACTTTGCTAGTAGTAAAGTTACTAGTAGTAACTTACTTTTGTAAATTCGAAACGTAGTATAGTTAGACTTTTGGTCTAACTTTACCTTTGTGAATTGGGCCCTAAGTTTAGACTTGTAGTCTAAGGTTAGACTTCAGGTCTAAACTTAGACTTCATCTCTAAACTTAGACTTCAGGTGTAAAGTTAGACTTCAGGTGGACAGTTAGACTATAGGTCTGAATTTAGACTTCAGGTCTAAGTTTGTCTTTGTGAATCATCAAGCCCTTAGAGTCTTAAGTTTGTTTCATGTGCTGACACTGAGAGGACTAGTCCAGCCTCTCTAGTTATATTTGAAAAACGTTCTAAACAAATCTGACAGATTTGTAAACAGTGTAAATGTCAAGATCCTGAGGAATACAGGGTCAGTCCACTGAATCATTGTCAGTCGCCTTCAAAAGCATACACCAGCAACAAAATTCTAGAACAAGAAAACCAACATAACCCATAGAAACCCCAGTATATAAAAGTAGATCACACTGCTATATAACAGTGTTGTAAACGAGAAGTTGCATGTTAAATTATGGTGCTTGTATTAAATGTTCACATTGATGCTATACTGAGCTCTAGCCTATATAAGAACATTATTGAAATTAGATGGTCATTTTCAAGGCTATGTTGATTTTCACAGGATTCACAAATTAATTAATAAATGCCGTGACAGAATAAACTATTTTCAAAAATCTTGAAAGACAGCTAAATAAAGATTAGAAGCAATTTTGTTTTGCTCCTTCTTATGTGATTATAGCATTGCCAATTGTGCCTACTATGTTTACAATAAAGGATACCTTTCTGGCTTTGTCACATTAGGAACATTCATTTAAATATTAAAGGTAAGAATGCAATATATTAATTCTGTTGCATTTACTGTTGACCAGGAGATGTGAAAGGAGATATCCTGATTAAGTATGGTGGAGCTTTATTACTATCTTCGCTTTTACCAGCATGTGACATCTTCAACGAAATCATCATAATAGATTTTGTGGGCCCTAGTCTAAAAAGTATCAATCAATGGTTGGAGAAGGAGCCTGGGACTACAGTTCCATGTGAACTTGAAAAAGACAGGTAAGATTTCAATGTAAATTGTATTTGTGCCTTACAATTATCTTTTTTTAGGAGCACTTAAGGATTTGATATTGAGGCTGTTCTTTCAAGTATTGAGCCTTTCATTGATGTTTGATCTACTACGATATTAAGCCCTCATTTTTTGTTTTTCCCACAATGTTACATTTGTGGGCATCCACAAAATTTTTATCACCCAACATTTTCACACTTCTTGTGATAAAAATGGTACTCCACTAGCAGAATGGGGTTACACCTGGGGAAGGTATTTCTCCCACACTGATATATGCCTAACGGGGACAACTGCTTTAAATTTGACATTATGAGGTAAGGGCACTGTGTACCCTGACGTTACAGTGTATAGAAACCACCAAGAATCTCTTTGTTCACATTCTGAATTAATTTTCTAGAACAAGAATCCTTCGAGTATTGTGTGTGGGGGACAAATCATTCTCATCCACTACGCTGTGAAGGTAGTGAAGTAGATGAGAGTACATCTATTTTAAGAGGTTAACTTAGCTGTGGAATTTAGGAGTTTTTTTAATTGTCCAGTGCACTACTTCTTGCTAATTATACTTTTTTTAATGAAGGTCCTGTATTTACAGTGAAAACTGCAAAAACAGCAAAGACTGCTAAATTATATACAGATTGGGCTTCTGCTTGAAAACCAGCAAGCATTTCACAAGGAAAGTGTATTTTGTCTAGGGTTATTTACAACTAGTGAAAGGTATGCATACACGTACAAAATGCTTGAGAATGCATGAGCATAGAAAAAATGGAAAACTTTGTGAACAATGGGTAAGTCAATAATTGGGAAATACGTGAGAGTATATTGTGTAAAGAAAAATGTACACATTCACAGTACTGCTACAAATACAATAATGCAAAATACTGATACAGATGATATTATGACAATCATTAAAAAATAATCTTCACCCATTTGCAAACAGTTTCACAAAACAGGGGCATTCAAATACCTATAGACCAAAGGTTTTGTTTGGAATATGACGCTTTTCTGATTTGTGCACTGCCTGCCTGAAATCGAGGGACTCGGTGTCCTAGGGACCATTGCTACAAGGAGGAGGGGGAGCCAAGCAGCACTCCCGTGCTGCAAGCACTAGTTGCCTCCCGTGGCACGAGCCGCTATCGGGCAAAGCCTGGGCCAAGAGCGGGCCCGTCACGCCCTCATCATCAACAGGAAGAGGCAGGGCCACCACCCTTGGTCCTGCCATGTGGTGACTGACCTTCAAGAGGAACCAAAATATTCCAGACCAGATTTGCCCAAGAAAACTCTTTAGTAGGGAGATTGAGCACCTTGCACTTTGCCTATGGACCCCGGACCACGCACTTTATCACAGACCCCTGCTGGCCCTGCGAGGAGGGGCCATGCCGTGGTAGAGGTGGAAGAAAGCCATATCTCCATTTCAGTAATCCTGCAGCGCAGAAGATCTAGCACTCTGCACAATGCCTCAGGGATGTCTTAAGGATTATGGAGGCCCCAGGCCAACTGTAATGTGGGACCCCAGCTCGGATCAACTCTGAATTTATTATCCATTTTCAGCTTTTTTACGCCCTAAGCAACTATGGTCTGGTCATTGACAATCCTCTCTGCTGGCCCTCAAACTTTTAAGGGGACCCCAGTCCTTCAAGAGGCCTCAATTCAGTGCAAAGCCTGTGAATATTTATGAGATATTGGAGACCTGGAAGGTCTTTTTCATACTGGGAAGGGAGATATTGGAGACTGCTTCTTATTGTGAAGGGGCCCCATCATTTTGCGTTATTTCACTGTCTGTGACTCACATTAACGGTTAATGATGGGGCCCCTAGAAAGGCTGGGGCCCTGGGCCAGAGCCCACTGTGCCCATGCCTCAAAACGCCTCTGCTTTGCCAACAGGCCTTGAAACGAGCACTACGTACTTTATCAGGGCCCCTCGCTGACCCTGTGAGGAGGGGCTAAACTAGAGGTGCAGGAACTTCAGAAATTAATCTCAGCACTCCCGCAACCCCATTCATTCCTATGGGCCAAAAGGCCCATAGGAATGAATGGGAAGGGATTCCTTAATTGCGATTCGCAAAATGCTAATCGCAATTAAGGAATTCTAAGGAATCGCAATTTATTTAGCGATTTCTTAATGCATAGGCATTTGCGATTCCTTAACTGCGATTCCTTAAAAATCGCAATTAAGGAATCACAAATGCCGAGATTGATGCATGTACCTGTATCTTATTTGCGATTAGCTAATTGCTAATCGCAAATAAGGAATACTCCGCCTTCATTCCTATGGGCCTTTTGGCCCAAAGGAATGAATGGGGAGTTATTCCTTATTTGCGATTAGCAATTTGCTAATCGCAAATAAGGAATTAGTAGGAATTGCATTTTTTTTCCATATTCCTACATGAATCCCGTTTTGCGAGTCCTTAATAGCGATTCGCTATGAATCGCTATTAGGGGCTCGCAAAACGGGAGTATGATGAATCAGGCTGTAAGAGCACAGGGGTGAGTCCCTTATTTATTCATTGTTCTTTCTGACAAAACTTTGTAATTTGTTTCGGACCATCCTTTATAGACTATATGTACTCGTGCGGAGGAGAAATAAAGTAAACTGGAATCACACTGTGTATTTCATGCCCCAATACGGACCAAGTGGGGCTAAAAACATCATTCCGGATTCTGAGTGGCACTGGACTTATAATTGCCCTGCACAAGGACGCTTATTATCACTGTCTCTTCGACTTTATTGATTAGACCCTACGGGTTTTGTAATTTTTTGGTCTCGTGGGGACAAGCTCTACAAGATCCACGGTATTACATAGTTTTTGTTATTTAATAAAAACGTGCGAGAGATGGGTAAAAGAAAGGCAGTAAGTTTAAGTTTATCAAAGTCCTCAGGGGGTTCACAGCAGTCATTAATGGACCATTTAACAAGGGCCATGGGAGCTATAAAGACAACAAATAAACTCGGCGGAAGAGACACTTATTCAGGGTAAAATGGGGGGGAAGGGTGGTCCCAGTACAGAAACTCCAGTTGGAAATGTTTCTCAGGAACACCAGTCTGAGGCTACTGTAGACCAACAACCCTTGAATGGATGTGTACAAAATGTGTCAACTCATATATATATTAGCGATCAGGAATGTGACCCTCAACCCCCTTCGAAGCGCCCTAGAAAACTTGCGGAGGCTTCAAAAGCTTATAAAAAAAAACCATAGTAGTCAGTCCGGAACCTCCCCAAAGATATTTTAAAATACGATGAAATGTAGCTTATCCGAAGTAAGTAGTAAGAGGGGTCAGTCCCTCATTAATATTCTAATTAATAATGATATGGTCGACCTTAGTAAGTAAAGAGAAAAAATGGAATATCTACATACATTTATTAGGGACGCCATAAACAATTTATCCACGAGGGTGGCCTCAATTAAAGATATTATAAACAAGTATTTAGGAAATCAGCAATGTTCCTCTAAGGCCAATATAGCAACGTGCCCAGTTAGAGAGCAAACATTCCTGCAGGCTGACCAACATCGGGTGGGAGTAGGTCCTAACGATTCGAACATGACATTGGCAGCTGCATACCCTCCCGACCCTGTAAAGATAACTATGGGCTCACTTCCACTGTATACGAACACAACTACTGATAATAACAATACAAGAACACATTTAAGGGCATCAGTAAAACTAGACACTAGTTACAACCAGTCAAACCTGCCCCCACCTTTAATTAACTCCCAATCAGATTTGTGTATGCTGGACTTACCGCCGGCAGGGACACCTTACACGATAGTCCTGGCCCATGTACCGAGATTATCGTCTCAGGCAATAGATCCCTGTGATGCTCTGAGAAGCAAAGTGCTATTCTGGTTGAGCAAAAAAACTGGGCTCACAGAGGCATTATTCGCTGAGGTTAAAATGACAAGAAGGATCAGCTGGATCGGCAGAGATCATAAAACGCTCCAGGGTGGGTGTGTGGTACTGACATTTAAATCTCCACAATTAATTAGAGTGGTTTTGACCAGAGCAGCAAACCAATTTATAACGACTTCTGGTATTAACATACTGCCAGATTCATCAAAGACCCGTTTTGCGAGTCTGTAATAGCGATTCATAAGGATTCGCTGTTACAGACTCGCAAAACGGGATTCATGTAGGAATCGCAAAATAAATTGCGATTCCTACACATTCCTTATTTGCGATTAGCAAATTGCTAATCGCAAATAAGGAATAACTCCCCATTCATTCCTATGGGCCTAAGCCCATAGGAATGAATGGGGAGTTATTCCTTATTTGCGATTAGCAATTTGCTAATCGTAAATAAGGATGCAATTTCAAGGGTGCTAGGGGTGTCCAAAGGACACCCTGTAGCACCCCTGAAAGGTAATCTACATTGGTGTTGCGCACACACATGTCCAAAGGACATGTGTGTGTGCAACATGCAACTTAGAAAAATGCATTTAAAAGCATTTTTCTAAGTTTTCGCTATTTACCACGAGGTTTGACCTCGCGGTAAATAGCAGCCCGAAATTGCGATTTCACAATTTAAAAATGGTTAATGAATTGCATTTAAGGAATCTCAAATAGAGATTCTTTAAATGTAATTCCTCGCAAATTAGCGATTTCGCTATTACCAATTTTTGCATTTGGGATGATGAATCCCAAATGCAAAAATTGCGCTCGCAAAGGGCCAGATTCTCAGAATCTGGCCCTTTGCGAGCGCAACTGAGCTTCATGAATCTGGCCGATAATCCCTCTGTGATTCTTCTACCAACCGCCAAAAGTACCTTACACTAGAATACAAAGGGGGGATCCTTACAAAAATACTGATCACACTTATAATGTAACTGTATATATTCATTTTGCCACCCTGCCCACATTAGAGGAAGTAGACTGACTAAATGCAACAGCCACACGCTCTGCTGAACCCTGGGACGCTAATTTATACTTGACATCTGTTACCCGGCCTCTTACTCCTAATTTGATAACACCTCTGGTAACAAACATTAACCTAGTTACACCTGTACATCCCTCAGCTTGCACACTGGGCATAATGGTTTCCCCAGAAGAACCACTAACCATAAAGACTCCTCTTAGTAATAAAAAAGTGAGTAATGACGATAATAGCAGGACAAACATCTGCTCTGTACTATTTTGGAACATGGCAGGTTTGCGTTCCAAATTTATTAATCCCTCATGGTAAGATTATGTAGAGGACTTCAACATACTATGGGGCATAAGTATCAAAAACCGTTATTGCGATTCCCAATTAGTGATTTTTAGAAAATCGCTATTTGAGAATCGCAAAAATGGGATCTAATAAAAAATTTGCAAATAGTTTGCGATTCCTTGGCATTTCTTGATTGCGATTAGCAAATTGCGAATCACAATTAAGGAATACCTTACCATTCATTCCTATGCCTAAGAGGCCCATAGGAATGAATGGGAAGACATTCTCAATTTGCGATTCGCAATTAGAGAATCGCAAATTGAGAATGCAATTTCAAGGGTGCCAGCCAGGGTGTCATAAGGACACCCTGTTGCACTCCTTAAAGTATGTGTGCACATGTGGCGCACATACATGCCCTAAGGGCATGTATGTGTGCCATACATGCCCTAAGGGCATGTATGTGTGGCACATGGCACTTTGCTTTTTTCATAAAATTTGCAAATTACCGCCAACTGTCAGTTGGTGGGAATTTGCGATTTCTTATGCCAAATTTGTTCAGGTTAGATGCTTTCAACATCGCATTTAAGGAATCGCAATTCGTGATCCCTTAAATGTAATCGCAAAATAGAGAATCGCAATTTTGCAATTCTCTAATTTGCTATGCCCTTTTGGGATGATACATCCCAAAAGGTCTTTTCCCATTCGCAAACGGAGCGATTCTGAGATACATATGCCCCCGTGTCTTCAAAAAACATTGGTGGAAAACAGTATGCATATCAATGGATGCAAAACTTTTCACACACATACATCTGTCCATGAGAGAAATAAGGGTGGCCTGTGCACATAAGTGTCCAACTGAGTTAACCCCTTCGGTGCTCATGACGGAGCGGTTCCGTCATGAGCCCCGGTTGGGCTGTGCTTATGACGGAACCGTTCCGTCACGGCCATGCCCGTTTCTTAGAACCTTCAGCACAGCGCGAAAATTCGCGCTGCGCTGAAGGGGTTAATATCAAGCAAATTGAACTAAAGATTTCAGATATTTATTATCAGATTGTGATGTTTACTGTGGACCTAATACATTGTATAGATTTTCAGAATTTTTATAACACCATTCCTAAAGATCAGTCAATGGAGGTTCTGAGAAAATTACGAAGCAATATGAATAATGTTCAGAATTATATTGCTAAAGATTTGTGTTTTATTGGGGGTGGGGATTTAAATTCTGCATTGTGCCCGTATACTGAGGGAAACATATGTTGATTAATGTCTGATGATGGAACTGATCATGTCCATGTCCCTCATACAGCTTTGGGGGTTCTCTAAACAAAATAATGTTTTCACTTGATCTCGGCTAACCCTGGCCGTCAAATTCCTTTCCGCTCCCGGAAATTGCGATAATTTGACATTTTTGTGTTCCGCAGAGAGCGCAAAAGTGTCAAGATTTCCGCGATCCGTAGCGTACCAGAATTTATTTCATGCTCGCGCTGTAACGATCCGGTCGCTTGCTCCATGAGATGTTGGATTGTTAGCAGCCACTTTGCGCTATCTCGCAAGAGTTTTAGCCCGCGATCACGTCATTCGTCTCGCGATCATGTACCTCGAGTGTATGATATCTCGAACGCGTCATTCTCCACTGCGAGCGAGAGCATGAGGACGCAAACACGTCATATTAAACGCGACAAGGAGCGAGAGAACCCGAACACGTCATATCCAACGCGACAGGGAGCGAGAGAACGCGAACACGTCATTTTGGACGCGCCATCGACATCCGACGGATGTAATGTGAAGCTTGAGAACTCGAATATGTAAAATTTTCAATTTGGAGAAGAATATCAGCTCTAGCAGCATAAAACCTTCTGCAAATGATGATTTGGATGAAAAAAACTCCTCAGATTGACATTTGGCTGTTCTTTTTTGTGCAAGGAGTCCTTTTTTTTAAATGGGGGGAGAGGGAGGAAGTGCCACAGAATCTCCAACTTCCTATTCCTGTCCAGTAGGCTCCTCCCAGTGCTTTGTCCATCTCCTGCTCATTCATCATTGCCATTGGATTTGAGGATTTTTGAATTGGATATTTTACAAGTAAGTTGTTGTTGTGTCTGTTTGATTGGGGGCATTGCAGTTGTTGCAACTACAATTTAATTTTGGTAACTATAATTCCTTTTTTTTAAATGTGTGGGTAGTAGTAGTCAGTAGGCCCACAGCTAGTCATGGCCTCATGGGTGGGTGAATGATGAAGCAACTGTTACTTTGGTGTTTTTTTAATGTATTTCATTTTCAAGCATCATTTAGGGCATGGATGGCTTTGGATTGAGTTGGGAAATGTGTTTTTTTGGGGTGGGCTTTCTGTTGTTGGCACTGGCCATGTGGCTGGTGGCCATTTAGAAGCCTAGGCCTGCAAGCTTGTCTGGCCTTGTCTGCCCACAGGCCTGCTTTTATCCAGTAGGTTCAGAGCAGGTAGCCACAGCTGCATTAAGCAAGCCTTTCTGTGTGGTCTGTGGAATTTAGACATCATTTAGGGCATGGATGGCATTGGATTGAGTTGGGAAGTCTGTTTTTTTGGGGTGGGCTTTCTGATGTTGGGCCTGGCCATGTGGCTGGTGGCCATTTTGAAGCCTATGCCTGCAAGCTTGTCTGGCCTTGTCTGCCAACAGGCCTGCTTTTATCCGGTAGATACAGAGCAGGTAGCCACAGCTTTATTAATCAAGTGTTTCTGTGTGGTCTGTTGAATTTAGACATCATTTAGGGCATGTATGACATTGGATTGAGTTGGAAAGTCTGTTTTTTTGGGGTGGGCTTTCTGATGTTGGGCCTGGCCATGTGGCTGGTGGCCATTTTGAAGCCCAGGCCTGCAAGCTTGTCTGGCCTTTTCTGCCAACAGGCCTGCTTTCATCCAGTAGGCTCAGAGTAGGTAGCCACAGCTTTATTAATGAAGTGTTTCTGTGTGGTCTTTTGAATTTAGACATCATTTGGGGCATTGATGGCATTAGATTGAGTTGGGAAGTGTGTTTTTTGGGTGGGCTTTCTGATGTTCGGCGTCTTAAAGACATGCCTTTGTTGTGTGAGTCTGGTGTGTGTTGGTGTGCAATGCATGCACCCTGCAGACCTTTTTGGGACCTGTGAATTTTCGTTTTTGCATTTTGTTGCATGAAAAAGGCAGAGCAGTGTGCTTCATGCATCATTTGCCTGGCTTTTATAGGCCTTTTGTCAGCTCCTGGTGTTTCCCAGGCCCCCTGCTTGTTGCTTGTGATTTGTGAGTGTCCATGTGGCTGGTGGCCTTTTTTTGTGATGGGAGTTATTATTGTCCTGCTTTTGCCATATAGGCCTGCATGGTTTTCCTATTGGCTTAGTGCTTCCATCCATCCACCCCCTTTGCCAGCAGCAGCTCCATGAATGATGTGATGCTCAAATAATTTAATGGCAAATAGGATCCACCCAACTTCCATTACATTTTTATTTTGGTGGTTCTTATTCTCTTTCCTATCCTTCCTGAGAGTGTAGAGTGTGTACACAGTAGCATAACATAGCCCTTGTTGACAAAGTCTCAGAAATGGCTAGACTATATCTTTTGTTTGCACTAGTACAGTAGTAACTGAACCACAACAACATTTGCAATATTTCACTGATGTTATTTGCTTTTAGATGTACAAAAAGCTAGAGGAGGAGGTGTCATCATCATCACCCGTTGTACTGCCATCCAGACAGAAGTCCTGCTGCGCATCACGTCCACGTGTGACCACAACTTGTTGTGCATCTGCGTCCTGCCTGACATCTGAAGAAGATCACCCCAAAGAAAGGTACCAGGTCCAGTACCAAGAAAGTGGCCGGTAAGAAGAAGGAACAGAAAAAGGAAGTGCCATTAACCATGACTTGTGTGCCGGCTAATGTTTTTTTGGGACCAAAAAAGTTACGCCTGCAGCAGTGTTGTCTGGGAACCAAGCTGGGAGCATCACCTCCGCACCAGCGGTCCAACCCCACCAACCTAGGCCCAAGCCCTTGAGTGTCGCAGAAGTAGCCAGTCTACTAACCCGCAGCGATGTTGAAATGTCATTATCGCAAAGTAGTACACAATCAACGCAGGCGGAAACTCAGCAGATAAGTGTGCAGCCGCAACAACAACAGCAGCAGCTGCAACAACAACAGCAGCAGCCGCAACAACAGCAGCAGACGCAACAACAGCAGCAGACGCAACAACAGCAGCAGCCACAACAACAGTAGCAGCCGCAAGAACAGTCCACAATAGTAGTTGTTGCTCCTGAAGTACGGGCATTTCAGGAAATCGAGCTTCCTACAGACAAAGTGGAGCAAACCACGGTTTCAGAAGATCTATTGTCTTCCAGACCACCAGCAAGGAAAAGGAGGCTTAGTCCATCATCTTCTTCTTCTTCAAGCCCGCTTCTGATGATCGTGATGCCACTTGGCAGCCACCAGCTCAGTCTGAGAGTGATGCACGCCACAATACAATGCTTCTGAAAAGGAAGGTTCCAGAAAAACTTAGAGTTATGGAGGTAGATGTAGAAGAGGGGGATGATGTTGATGAAGACGAGCCAGTCATCACGCACATCACTCCAGCCCCAAAAGGGATGGAGACCAACATTCTCATCCTATCCAGAAAGGCTGCTACTGAGCGGGATGTAGCACGGATACCACCAACACAGGTTACACCACCACGACCTCCAGCTGCCATATTTTCAAAGGCCTGGCTGGGACCTACTACATCCAGCTCAACCATCTCAGTAGGTAGTGGTAGTAAAAGTCACAGCGCAGCTGTACAGAGTCACATTCCAAGCACACCCTTCAGTTCATCTGGTATTGAAAGTGGCACATCCAGCAGTGCCAGAATGTTCTCCTCCCCAGTTTGGGACTTCTTTTCTGTTAGCACCAAGCCGGAGAACGTTGCTATATGCTAAATTTGTAGCACAGGTGTTCGCGCGGTAAGCTTGGTACAAACTATGGTACCGGAGGCCAAGCAAGTCATCTCAGAATACACCACACTATCGTGTTGGAGAATAACCTACTTCACTTAAAACAAAGTAAAAAAACTCAACCCATTGAAGTTGGGCATGAAGAATCAGGGGGCGATATTATTGTGGTGGAAGGTTTAGAAGAGGGAGGCATTTCTAGCCCTGTCCCCAGTAGTGAAGTGGTACTGCCCACATCCTCCTCAGTAATATCTGAGTGGCACTGCAGTAAGAGCCATACTCAGAGACAGGCTGAGATACCAAGGTGACCAAGTACTGCAATGAGACAAACGACGTCTGTGAGCCTAAGTGGGTTAATGAAAACAACAGCACCACAAGGGAAAGTAATCCAGCCTACCATTGAGAGCAGGCTTAGGTGGAGGGGCAGTTCCAACGCAACCACCCAAAAGGCACGGTTGTACAATGCGAAGCTGGCTAAAATGTTAGCACTGGACCTTCTCCTTTTTTCATTTGTGGAAGGGATGGGTTTCCTTGAATTTGTGTCAGCCATCTGCCCTAAATGGAAGGTTCCCTATTTCCTATTTCGCAAGAATTGCTGTTCCGGCACTACATCATGATGTGCTGGAATTGGTTGGCAAGCTTTGCAGCAGAGTGCTGTTCACAATATCCACCTGACAACAGACATGTGGACCAGTTGCCAAGCCACAGATTACATGTGCATCACTGCACACTGGGTCTCTTTTGTGGGGGTTAGAGATAGCTGTCTGAATGAGGTGCTGTCGACACAGCTGAGATTTGTAAAGCTACTCAGAAACATGCAACTGTAGCCATGTTCGCCATGGAGAAATCTCATACTGCTGTAAACATTTTGGGAGAGTTTCACAGCAAGGTTTTTGAATGGCTGCGCCCAAGAGGGCTTAGTATTGGTTTTATTGCAACAGATAATGGCAGTAATGTACTTAAGGGCATGAACCTTGGTTCCTATTTCAGGGTTCCTTGTTTGGCGCACTGCATAAACATTATAGTTCAAGAATTTCTGAAAAAATAACTGATCGTCTGCACCTTACTGACCATCTGCCGAAGAATATGCACTCATCTCAGCCATTCTTTTAAAGCTCGGAAGCAGCTGAGGATCATTCAACGTGAATATAACATGCCAGTCAAAGCACTCATCCAGGAGGTGGCAACACGTTGGAACTCAACGTATTACATGCTTGATCGTCTGTTTGAGCAGTACAGGCCACTCAATTAATATGTCATGCGAAGACTGGATGCTACTGTGAAAGGCATGACCCTTCAGATGGACCAATGGTGCCTAGGTAAATGCCTGACTGAGATGATTCGTCCTTTTGAGGTCTTCACACGTGAAGTCAGCAAGGAGGACTGTACAATGGGCCAAGCTATCCCATTATTTCAAATGCTAGAGCATCCGCTGAAGAAGGTGTCTGAATCATACAAAGTTGTAGAGAAAAAAAAGGAAGCGTAGGACTTGGTGGAGAGCTTAGCCCGTGACTTAGCTGAAAATACAAGGGTGCAAAATAAGATTTTGTTGCAAAGAACATTACATTTCTGGATTCACTGGCAAAATTGGGACTGAAGGCATCCATTCCTTTTTCAGAGATGGATGTTGCCCGCTATAAAACTTAGATAGCTGAGGCAGCGAGTGAGTTTGAGAATGAACTGCTGCTAATTAAAAGCCCGCTAGATCAACCCACAAGAAGTACTGCAGCAGGGCATGCAGCATCAAGTGCAACTTCGGAGGCTGAGGGCACAACACTCACCATCACTATCGATAACAGCAACAATAACTGGATCATTAGGCCCAGTAGAATCGTTACACGATTGGTATTTACAGTTAGGCATTAATAAGCACAGTGCTGATGCACAGAGAAAAGAGCCAGAAAGGTTAGCAGCAGCACTCCTGAACATTGAGCGGATGGTCCAGGCCTATCTGGACGACCCAACAGAGGAGTACATTGATCAAAACCCATTGCAGTATTGGTATAGGAAAAGGGCTGAATGGCCACTGATCAGCAGGAGAGGTTAACAATGATCAAAATGAATCAGCACTTCATACCAACGAATTACACAAAGGCTGACTCCAGTCAATAATATTTCTACTCTTGTTGTGTAATAACAACATTTTACTTCTACTGCAGGCCGATCTTCATAGTCAGTCAGTACCAGTATCGGAGATGATTCATGGAATAATAACAAGTCAGGAGGACGTTTCATGAGAGGCATAAAAGGTAAACACGTCAACAACAACCACAGCAGACTCAAATGTCTGAGTAGAAGTGGAGTCGAGTGTAGCGGTGGGGTGACTGCGGTGCATTGATTTACTAACTTAAATTGTAAAATGCTATGTTTGGATATGTGCTTTGTCCAATTCTTTTTAAAAAAGTACTCTAATCGGAGGATGTGGTAGGCGACGTGCCATCACTTTGGGCCTGCTCTGTCCTGTTGTTGTTGAAGGTCAGTGCTGGAAACAGACTAGAGTAGAGATGATGCATACATGCCGCCTCGGAAAGTGTACTTGTTGCATTACACCATAACTTGTGCATTTCTTTCAACTTTGTTTCTCAATATCCCTTTTGTTTTTCCATCTGCAATTACAGGCCGGGCCTTGCCCTATACTTGGGAAAACATTACAAAGCACACTTACCTTACCAATAAATCTACATTTTCCAGGCAGGCAGTGGCGACTGGCGACACCCAAGATTGATGGACGAGAGGACTAAGAGGAATGCCGAGATGCAAAGCCAGTCTACATTTTTGACCAGGATAACACAGTAACAGTATCAACTTTCATAATCTTTTAAATAATTTGATTCCTTTTTTTGTCTACAATCTTTACAACAGTGTGTTCTTGTTGTTATTATCATTAGGTTTGCTCTCTGTTTATGATTCATCCCCACCAATACTTACATTTTTTATTTGCTATCTGTAAAAGTATTAAGCCCGGAACAACTGAACAAGAAGTGTATGTAATCCGGGTCTCCTTATCAATCATCATCATGCGTGCATTTCCTTTTTCTCCTTTAACATATTGAAATGGATATGGTAGTCTACAGAGTTTGTTGTTTGTCCATGCGTACTATCTGTTTTCCATTTTCAAACCTTTCCCCAAATGCCCCCTTCCCATCCATTTTCCAAACCCTAACCCTCTTCCCCCAACCTGTGTGACTTATTGAGACTAAATTAAATGTACACCAATAATTATTCACACGCTTGCTGGGGCGGATTTCGCGAAAGCAACAGTACTTCAATTTCAAGGCAGAGCGATGATCTTCTTCTGCTTGCCCACCCATGAGCAGTATATTTTAGAGGTGATTTTTATTTAACAAAGGAACATATACCTCCGCATTAATTGCCGGCATTGATTGGATTTAGTTTTCATCCTCATACACAGCACTAACTGTTATGCTGTAGGCCAGTCAAGTGACTCGACACAACTATAGTTTGTAACTCTGTCTAGTAGGCTATCCCCACCAACAAGCCTTCTTGTTGGTGGGGATATGTGAAACTTACCCATGAACAAGCAGTGAGGTTAACCGCGAAACGTGTTGGGCACCCGTTGCTGTATAATTAAATACCGTTGAAATTGAGGCCACGGCACCAGTGAGTTTTATTTCTCGCGTACTGGATTTTGTTGGGGTTTATGGGAGTGGCGCCCCTGCCGTGTTGCCCGCTGTGACAGTGGCTTGGAATTTGCAAAAACTACGTTGGGATATATATATATATATGTATATTCACAAAAATCTACTATATACAAAAGGGTCTCAGGGAAACGTTTATAGACCTAGCATGGATATATTCCCCAAAAACATATGAGTAAGCAACACAAATATCCACTGGTCTACTAAGCAAGACAAATAATCGAAGCTAACAAAAGTATCAATCTGATTCATTCAACTCAGAAAGGACACTTTGAAGAACAAACACCTTTAAATGGATGGATTCCCATCAGTAACCAGTGGTGACATATTTCATCAACTGGGTCTCCTCCTAATGTCACATTAGTGGCACTAAGGGCTACAACCATTCCCTTAGGAAAGGGGAGCTTGCAGATGTTTTTACCTATTACAAACAGGCGCTGTAATTAGACCTCTAGATGTGAACAGTCGATTCTATAGGAATCTTGGTTGCAGTGCAGTGACATTTAAAAGTGATGTGAATTAAAATTCACAGGTCAGAGGTAAGTGATGGTAAGTGACCCCTTCAGCTACTGACGTGGGCAACTTCATGCACACGTAGCAGTCACTGATTTACATACCTTCCTCATAATGTACTAGCAAATACATTTAAATGAGTTCTATTTCTAGCTCTTCTATAATGTAAGTCTCACTCATCTGGTGCTTCTAAATCTACTCCAGGTTGCTTAAGACTAACTGCTTTCTCATGTGTATGTATATCTAGTGTCTTAGGTGAACCTACTTGCTCAGGTATATTAGTGTCATTCTTCATTTCTTTACTCATTAGGTAAGGTATAGCTAATGCCAATCCAAACCATACTATAACTACTATTACTATACTACATGTGCATATTCTACAACATGTCTTTAAACAATTTATTTTCGGTCTTCCGTTAACATTATAATTAGCCATTTCTGACTAAGGAGATTTTATCTCCTCTTTGTAACTTTTCCACAGACTTTAACCTGTGCTTCTTTTCTCGAGTTGGTTTCACTTCTTCGTCAGTCTGATCAACAATCAGTTCGTCATCACTCAATTCTAGATTTTCGAAATCTTCAAGTATGACGTACGTCCACTCAGGTCCTCTGAACTTGTTATTTATTCTTTTCAAACATGGACTCCTCCTTCGTTGTTGCTCTGTGGATGGTCCAGCTTGGCTTGATATTTCATTTACTTGCTCTGGTTCTTCATTTATTGTTTTAAGGCGAAATTTCAGTCTTTTGACAAAACTAGGCCACTTATCTTCTTTTCTGAGTCTTTTAGCTGGCACTGTGCTTTGACTTTCTTCAAATGCTCTTTTATTTTTATTCAGTCGTGGCACTACTTTTTCTTTGTCAACTTCTGAATTCCTCTCTATCTGACTTGGTCCAGGTCTTATTTTCGTTTCTTCTGCCTGGATACTAATCTGGCCTTGTTCAGGAGTTTGCCATACTTGACTTTGACTTTGTTCGCCTTCTTCTTCCTGAACACATTTTTCTACCCCTAACTGGTCCTGCTCAGGTCTTTAGATTTCTTGATTGTTTTCAGCCTGAGCTTTCGCCCTAATACCTATCGTTCCCTCCTCAGACTCTGGAGTACTGGCTGGAGTTTCAAATGTCTGAGTACACCGATCTTTCCTTATCTGGACCTCCTCAGAATTACCTTTGACTTGGATTTCTGTAATCGGAGTACATTCTTCTATTCCTGACTCATCCTCACTATCACTCTGTCTATCTAGATAGGTTTGACTCTTGGTTCTCACAAAATCTGCAGGTATGTCGACTACTGGAATCCATTCATCCTGACGGGTGCTCGGTTGTTACTCATCAACTACTTTGGGATCAACTTCTTGAGACCCCTCAGCTGCGCAACCTTCAGCCTCTATTTCATCAGGTGAAACAAAGTGAGAGGTACCCCTTAAATAAATTCAAGGGAAGTAGGGTTAACCAACCAATACTGAGAAGAAGTTCCCTTGAATGAGATATTCAATAAAACAACTTAATTAACAAATCAATTAGGACAATAAAGTTAAGAAAATTGTACACAATTTATTAATATTACAAAATATATTAAGAAACACAAGTGGGCAAAAGCGCCACTGTACACAAATAAAAACAAATAAATTGAATGAAAAATTGTTAAAACGTTTTTTTGACATACATGGAGATCAAAATCGACCAGCAATATTGATACCAGGTGGAGGGAACAGACAACAGTACGACATCCAATTGTTACAGTACCAGGTGTACATTCAAACTCAATGTGATACCCATGTGCTGTGCACAGTTTTTATATTGTATCAACACAGGTATCCGAGTATAGGAATTGTACTTGAAAGTGCGTCAACGCGTTTCGGTGGTTGAAAAAGTTTTGGACCACCTTTATCAAGACTCTATCTTTTGTCTGTCGTGTATCTGGGGTCAAGAACGATCACCCTTTAAATTCTTGTTTGGATAAACTCCCTGTACGTTCAGTTGTGGAAATGTGCGCTTAAGGATAAGTGGGTTGACATCAGTTTTCCTTCACACTTTTATATGACTGACTTCAGTTTATCGGTTTAAAAATCCTGCAGATAAACGTGATGCGCTTGGCAATACTGCTCGTTGAAGAGCGTCTTTTTCTGTTTAAAAAAAGTGGAAACCAGGGGCGCTTTCGTCTTGTCCTCCCGGCGAAAACAATTGTTTCCCTATTCGGCCAAAGAAAACTGCCTGCTTCTCTGGTTTCAGTCCGGTTACTGGAGACCACTGAAGGGTCCACTGAAAAGTCTTTTTCTGTTTAATAGAAGTGGAAACCAGGGGCGCTTTCGTCTTGTCCTCCCGGCGAAAAATGTTTGTTTCCCTATTCGGCCGAAGAGAACTGCCTGCTTCTCTGGTTTCAGTCTTTTGACAAAACTAGGCCACTTATCTTCTTTTCTGAGTCTTTTAGCTGGCACTGTGCATTGACTTTCTTCAAATGCTCTTTTATTTTTATTCAGTTGTGGCACTTATTTTCCTTTGTCAACTTCTGAATTCCTCTCTATCTGACTTGGTCCAGGTCTTATTTTAGTTTCTTCTGCCTGGGTACTAATCTGGCCTTGTTCAGTAGTTTGCCGTACTTGACTTTGACATTGTTTGCCTTCTTCTTCCTGAACACGTTTTTTTACCCCTATCTGGTCCTGCTCAGGTCTTTAGATTTCTTGATTGTCTTCAGCCTGAGCTTTCGCCCTAATACCTATCTTTCCCTCCTCAGACTCTGGAGTACTGGCTTGAGTTTCAAATGTCTGAGTACACCGATCTTTCCTTATCTGGACCTCCTCAGAATTACTTTTGACTTGGATTTCTGTAATATGAGTACATTCTTCTATTCCTGACTCATCCTCACTATCACTCTGTCTATCTAGATAGGTTTGACTCTTGGTTCTCACAAAATCTGCAGGTATGTCGACTACTGGAATCCATTCATCCTGACAGATGCTCGGTTGTTCCTCATCAACTACTTTGGGATCAACTTCTTGAGACCCCTCAGCTGCGCAACCTTCAGCCTCTATTTCATCAGGTCCAGTCACTCTCTTGGTGTGACTTGGTGGATCCAGTTTGGAATTTCCCTGCACTTTACAGCTGTGGTAGTAACCAATATCACTTGATGTGGCTCTCCCCACCTTGGTGCTAGGCAAGATTCTTGAGTATGTTCCTTTATCACTACTCAGTCACCTGGATTCAGGTCATGTGCTGGAGTTGATTGTCTGGTGACAGCGTCTTCCCCAACCTGGTGAGAGATAGAATGCACTTGGTCAGCCAGTTCTTTGCAGTACTCGAGCACTAAATCATCAGATATATTTATCAGCTTGTGTCCTGGTACCCATGCCTGCTTCATTGGTCTTCCCATGAGTATTTCATGGGGACGTAAGCCTGTGTTTCTGTCTGGAATGCTTCTGAGTCCCATCAGAACAAGAGGTAAAGCATCAGGCCACTCCAATCGGGTAGATTCATACATCTTTCACTATTGTGACTTGATTGTGCCATTCATTTGTTCTACCACTCCAGAAGCCTCTGGGCGGAATGCACAGTGCAGTTTTTGCTCAATTTGGAATGCTTCACAGATCAGACAAATTATTTCATTATTAAAATGAAACCCTGGGTCTGATTCAATCTGGAAAACCGAAATGTGGTATGAGTTCCCTCTGTAGTAACTTAGCTACAGTGATGCTATCATTTCTGCGTGTAGGGTAGGCTTTCACCCATTTTGAAAACAGGCAGACAATGACTAGGACGTACTTTAGACCTCGACAAGTGGGTAATTGGATGAAATCAATCTGGAGTCGTGTGAAGGGACCTTCTGGCTTTCTAATCTTTCCTGGTAAAACTACAGTTCTCTTACCAGGATTCATTCTTTGGCATGTTATACACCTCTGGCACAGACTCTCTGCTACATTCCTGACTCTCGCATTGAACCAACTCTATCTGAACTGTTTAATCATCGTGTCTCTACCTATATGTGAGCTTCCATGATACATCCTAGCCATAGGAACAAGCATATAATCTGGTAACACTGGTCTCCCATCAAGGTAAACAATAAAGCCATCCTCAGCCCTTCTCTGACATCCTATTTTCTCCCACTCTTCCTTTTCCTTCATTTCTGCCTCATCTTGCAAATCTCTCACTTCTTCCCATGTTTTCACTCTTTCAAGCAACATAAGTTGGCAGCTGTTTCCACGTGCATCGATTTTCTTATTTATTGCCATCTTATGTTTGGTACAATGCTGGGCTACTTGGTCAGCATATCAGTTATCTGCTGTCACTCGGTCATTCCCAGATTAGTGAGCAGCACACTTGACTACAGCCACTTCTTTTGGTAATTGAATTGATTCCAGTAAGTCATTTACATAATGTCCATTTTTAATAGGAGTACCTGAAGAAGTCAGAAACTTCCCATCCATAGTTGGCCAAAGTCATGCACAACCCCGTAACCATACTGACTGTCAGGTTATATGTTTACTTTAAACATTTTCCCAAATTGGCAGGCTCTTGTCAATGCAACTAATTCGGCTACTTGTGCAGACTTGACTCCAGGTAAATAGGATGCTTCCACTGGACTCCACAAAGTACACACAGCATAAGTAGCACGTAATCCTCCTTCCTCATGTCTCATGCATGAGCCATCAACAAACAGCTTATATTCAAATGTCAACAATGGCTCTTCTTATATGTCTGGCCGGGGCTTTGTACTGTACTCTGTGAGGTCGATGCAATCATGCTCAACTTCCCCTTTCACTTCTGCGAAGTGTGATTCAGGTAACAGTGTAGCTGGATTTAAAACAGTACATCTGGATATGGTCACATTCCATGTAAGCATGGGCGGAAAATCCGTTTCGCTCGCGGATTTTGCGGATTTTCGGTAAATTCGCAATCCGCGAGATTCGCGAATCTCCCGCAAAATCCGCAAATCCGCGAGCAGCGGATTTTGCTCGCACTGTTCGCGTGAGTTCGTGGCTTCCCAGTACAACTTCGCGCCCCGCGAATAAGTGCAAAATTGCAGAAATACGATCTTAGCAAAACTGAAACTACTTACCAGGTTCAAAAGTTCAGGCTCATCATTAGTAGCCATTTCCTGTAGTGCTTCCTGAGGGGCCCCTCCAGAGTTCAGTTGCCAGTTGCAACTATTATGTGACCCTGCTCTGAACCTCAGAATAGTTACACATATGCCACAAAGGTCCTGAATTACAGCTAAGGGAGACAAGCAGGAGCCAGGCTGGAAGTTCAAATCCATTAATCAGCCCCTAATTCATTATTGTCAGTTGGGGCAGGGCAGGTGTTGTAACTAATTTTGCAACAATGAAAGCACTTAGCAAGTGCAAAAGATCACTAATCAGGAAGCACTAAGGAAGCAGGTGCCAGCTAAAAAAATATTCTGTGACACATTAATCAGCCCCAAATTAATTCAGGTCACTTGAGGCAGGGAAGGTGTGCTTGCGTTGCCACAATAATGTACACTGACTGGACAACCAGAGGGTGCTGTGATGAAACAGAGGGTGGCATGGGTGGGCCAGAGGGTGGCATGAGTAGTCAGAGAGTGGCAGTGGTGACAGAGAGTGGCAGTGATGAAGAAGAGTGTCCCAAACAGGCTGGACACGTAGAAACAACAAGTTCGCGAAACTTGCGACCCGACAGGTAAGTTCGCAATTTGCGACATTGTACAAAACCCTCGCGAACTGGCAGAAACCCGCGCAAACACAAAAAAAAAAAAAATCCGCAAATTCGCGAGAATTCGCGGATTTTGCGGATTGCGAGTTCGCAAATCCGCAAAATTCGCGAACGCGAGATTCGCAAAATTCGCCCATGCTTAATTCCATGCACCTAGAAGAATTTGCTCATACTTAGTCAGCCGACTAGGAGTCAAATACGGAGTATGTGTTCTGGTTAACAGAATCACCCCTGAATGTGGAACATACACGGTTACAGGGTGTCCCCTAAAGATGGATTTACTTGGCTCAAGACTCATGCAGGTTGCAGCTACTGCTTTCAGACATCCTGGCAATGCAGATGCCAATGGATCCAGTGTGGATGAAAAATATGCCACAGGACATCTCATTAAACCATGAGTTTGGGTCAAAGCAGACAATGCACAATAGTCGCGTGCATGACAGAATAATGCAAATTCTTTTGAATAATCAGGCATCCCTAAAGCTGGAGCTGAGCAGAGACAGTCCCACAACTTCAAAAAGGCAGTCATGCTTTCGTGATCCCACTCTACTGGGTCTTTTGCTCTTTTCGTTGTCATCTGTATCAGAGGTTTAGCTAGGACTGCAAATCCCACAATCCACTGCCTACAGTAACCTACAACTCCAAGAAACATTCTGATTCCTTTCTGTGTCTGAGATAGATTCATGTTTCTGATTATTTTGATTCTTTCAGAGGTAACTCTTCTGACACCTCTTTCTATTTGATGCCCCAGATACTTTACCGCTGTGGAGCAGAATTGCAAGTTCTCAGGTGACACTTTATGCCCTCCTTCTGCCAAATGATTCAGCAGAGCAAGGGTATCAACAACACAGTCATTTCTAGTCTTAAACGCCACCAACAGGTCGTCTATATATTGCACCAGAGATTCAAGAAATTTTTTCAATATCTGATTGAAAATCGATGGACTCTCTGTGTATCCCTGAGGGACATGGGGGCATATTATCAAGCCTGTGCGCTAAAATTATCGCCGCTTTATCGGCCGAAAACGGCCGATAAAGCGGCGATAATGGGCTTGATAATATGCTCTATGGAATTCCAATCGAAGCACATGTTAGATGTGAAGACATCTAACATGGGCTTCGATTGGAATTCCACAGAGCATATTATCAAGCCCATTATCGCCGCTTTATCGGCCGTTTTCGGCCGATAAAGCGGCGATAATTTTAGCGCACAGGCTTGATAATATGCCCCATGGTTCCCAACATAGACATGGTCGTCGAATTTGAACGAGAATAGATATTTGCTATCTGGATGTAATGGTATGGTGAAAAATGCATGGCATAAATCTATTACCGTGAACCATCCGGCTCCCCACGGTATCTGATACAAAATCACTGCAGGATTTGGCACAACTGGTCAACATAGGACGATAATTTTATGAATTTTGCGAAGGTCTTGTATGACCCTATATTTCTCCCTCGGTTTATTTATGCCAATTATCAGTGAATTACATGGACTGCTCATTATTTCTTGTAAAATGCCTTGCTCAACCAATCACTTTATTTCTGCTGCAACACCTGCTTTTATTTCTGGGCTCATTTTGTATTGTTGTATGTTTGGGTAAACGGCACCTTCTTTCACTGTCACTTTTACTGGGTCAACATTTGCTATTAATCCTACATCTTTCCCAGTGAAATCCCACACTTCAGGATTCACCGTATACTGCAATTCTTTCAGGAGGTCTTTCACTAGCATCTTTTTAATCTCTGTTTTTTGTTTGGCCAACATTAATTTATAAAATCCATCTTCATCTAGAGTTTGAATTTCAACACCACCTGGGGTGCAAAAGATTGTGCAATTCATTTTGCACAGCAAGTCCCTACCTAATAGGTTTACTGGACTGGAGTCGCACACTACAAACTTGTGCAATTTTTTTGAAATTACCTATTCTGATTTCCATGGGTTCTGTAATGGGGCTACTAATTTGTTTATTAGAAACGCCCACTACTTAGATCGTTTCTCCCGAGAGGGGTAGGTTTGGAACGTCTGCTGTTCTCACAGTAGAACAGGTAGCGCCAGTATCCAACAAAAAGGTAACATCATTTCCCTCAACTTTTCCCTCAATATATGGACCTGACTGATCTACCAGCAAGGATGCGCCAAATACGTACTCCTCGTCCTCCCCTTTCAGGCACCGTCAGTAACTATCTTCCTCAAAAAATGTGTCAGTCAAAAGAAATTGTGATGTCACTGCGTCTCTCCTTCCACTTCCCTCCCAATTTGTGGTATCCACTTGTTATTTGCTTGGCTCCCAGAATCTGGCATAGGTGCAAGCGGTAACTGGTTCTGTATTACCTGTTGCTGTGGCTTCCTTGACACGCCATTCTGTCTCTGTGGATTCAAATTATCGTTTTGTACAGGGTTACTCAATACAGCTTTACACTCGTTCCTCCAATGCCCCATTTTTCCACACCCATGACAAGAAAATTTCTTCTTGGCCTCCTCTCTGTTCATTCTATCTCTTGGTTTACCCCCATTTCCATCTCCTTGGTTCTGATTATTTTTCACAATGTCTCTGCGTTCCTCCAAAGTCTTAATGGCATCTATTTGTTGTTTTGACAAATTTTGTTTGCTTATGCATCTTTTCTTATCGATGTTCATAAGTTCTTTAATCATCCCTCTTTCGAAGCAATTTATTGCATCAATATTGATTTGTGGGATGAAGGTGGATTTCGGTTTAAAATTACTTCCACTGCTCATGTCGATATCTATTCCTGTATTAATGAGGTTCAGGAAGGGATCATCAATATATCCTTCAGGATTTCCCAGTTCCTGTACAACATGTAGTATGTCAATGTCATGGACATTCAGAATTGTTGGAACTTCAGAGACACCCTGTGATTTTCTATTTTTATGTATGGCAAACCATTTTTTTAGTTTCAACTTTCTGATAAACTTAAAAAGATCTATTCTAGTTTCAGTGTAATTAAAACCTGACGATGGACAGAAAGATAATCCTTTAGCTAAAACATCTAGTTCAACATCAGAGAGTAAATAATTAGAGAGGTTTACCACTGTCATGTTGTTAATTTTTTCACTTGTCTTCCCTTGGTTAGCATTATCACTGGAGTTCCTCCTGTGCTGTTGGTGGCGTAGTACCTCCCTTTTCCTCCTCTGCCTCCTCGTCCTCGGTTTTGTCCTGGACTTTCACTGCTGGCTTGGATATTTTGTGCCCTTCCTTTTGCCATAAGCGTGATCTCCTTTAAAAAACGGTCTTTTACTCCTTCCATGCTATTGGGGTTATTAGGATCCCTTGAAGTAACCAATGCATTGCTTGTTTTACCCTGTAATGGTGCTGTTTCCATAGTCGGAGGGGTTGTTGTGTCTTGCTTGTCCTTGTCTTTCTCAATTGCATCTTTTCTTAAATGGTGGTCAAATTCTTTACTGAATGTGAGAATCTGTCCATTTTTATAATCCGCTTCGTCTCTTTCGAATTTCGTTAATTTCTTTTGTTTGATTTCTTCCTCGATTTTCAATAATCTTTTGGTTATTTTATTCATTTCCAGTTCGAATTCTTCTGGACTGTAGAGGTCTTTTAGTTTCACAGTTATCTCCTCTATTTCATCATTTAATTTATTGCACTCTTTTTCGGCATATTTAATGAGTATTCTTAGCATATTCATTGAACATTCTTCATTGTTGCCCATCCATTCATTTATCATTTCCGGATCAGGGTTCTGAAAAGTGGGCATAATATAAATCCGTAGACCTCGTAGTACTCTTCCGACATCCACATATTGTTGTAGAGCCATTGCCTCCCAGCCTTTGGATTGTACTTTTTTTATTGCTTTCCCATAGTTTGCGCTTGTCATCTGTTACACTGGTAGCGGTTTGTGCTACTGACGAGGCAGTCTCCATAGTTGTAGTTTTTGTAAATAGCTTACTTGCAGCCTCCTTCCGCTTAGTGCTTCTTTCCGTTGCCATGTTGTAATGAGACAATTCATTAACTTTGTAACACAGAGTATATTTTTATTTTGTTGCAGAAATGAAGAATTTGAAGAATATGATTGATTCTAAGGAATACTTTGAAAATAGCTCACTAGAGCTTGACGACTGATATCAAAGATACATTTATTGCAAACTAAATGAATTAAGATTAGCCAACTGGGGCGAGACTCACGACCAAACAGAAAAGAATGTTTTTTTTTTTTTATTCAAACAACTTTATCAGACAAACAATCTATTTGCAAAATACCCACTTGGGTTGAATGTAAGCGTCTAAATAATCAAGGTCGATAAAGAATGGTGGTTTCATTCAGTTATATTAATTTAAACAATTTGTTATGATCCAAAAGAATCTTTAAACAAACAATTCTGAAATTGCGCCAAAATTGAATGGAATAGTATGTTTACTATGTCTATCTTTACAAAGTGTAATTGAACCATGTACCTTTAAATATGTGAAAGTGACTTCTGCAACTTACCCGTGAACAAGCAGTGAGGTTAACTGCGAAACGCGTTGGGCACCCGTTGCTGTATAATTAAATACAGATGAAATTGAGGCCACGGCACCAGTGAGTTTTATTTCTCGCGTACTGGATTTTGTTGGGATTTATGGGAGTGGCGTCCCTGCCGTGTTGCCCGCCGTGACAGTGGCTTGGATTTTGCAAAAACTACGTTGGGATATATATATATATATATATATGTATGTTCACAAAAATCTACTATATACAAAACGGTCTCAGGGAAACGTTTATAGACCTAGCATAGATATATTCCCCAAAAACATATGAGTAAGCAACACAAATATCCACGGGTCTACTAAGCAAGACAAATAATCAAAGCTAACAAAAGTATCAATCTGATTCATTCAACTCAGAAAGGACACTTTGAAGAACAAACACTTTTAAATGGATGGATTCCCATCAGTCACCAGTGGTGACCTATTTCATCATCTGGGTCTCCTCCTAATGTCACATTAGTGGCACTAAGGGCTACAACCCTTCCCTTAGGAAAGGGGAGCTTACGGATGTTTTTACCTATTACAAATAGGCGCTGTAATTAGACCTCTAGATGTGAATAGTCGATTCTATGGGGATCATGGTTGCAGTGCAGTGACATTTAAAAGTGATGTGAATTAAAATTCACAGGTCAGAGGTAAGTGATGGTAAGTGACCCCTTTAGCTACTGATGTGGGCAACTTCATGCACACGTAGCAGTCACTGATTTACATACCTTCTACATAATGTACTAACAAATTAGCAAATACATTTAAATTAATTCTATTTCTAGCTCTTCTATAATGTAAGTCTCCCTCATCTAGTGCTTCTAAATCTACTCCAGGTTGCTTAAGACTAACTGCTTTCTCATGTGTATGAATTTCTAGTGTCTTAGGTGAACCTACTTGCTCAGGTATATCAGTGTAATTCTCCATTTCTTTGTTCATTAGGTAAGGTATAGCTAATGCCAATCCACACCATACTATAACTACTACTATACTACATGTGCATATTTTACAACATGTCTTTAAACAATTTATTTTTGGTCTTCCGTTAACATTATAATCAGCCATTTCTGACTAAGGAGATTTTATCCCCTCTTTGTAACTTTTCCACAGACTTTAACCTGTGCTTCTTTTCTCAAGTTGGTCTCACTTCTTCGTCAGTCTGATCAACAATCAGTTCGTCATCACTCAATTCTAGATTTTCGAAATCTTCAAGTATGACGAACGTCCACTCAGGTCCTCTGAACTTGTTATTTATTCTTTTCAAACATGGACTCCTCCGTTGTTGCTCTGTGGATGGTCCAGATTGGCTTGATATTTAATTTACTTGCTCTGGTTCTTCATTTATTGTTTTAAGGCGAAATTTCAGTCTTTTGACAAAACTAGGCCACTTATCTTCTTTTCTGAGTCTTTTAGCTGGCACTGTGCTTTGACTTTCTTCAAACGCTCTTTTATTTTTATTCAGTTGTGGCACTTATTTTCCTTTGTCAACTTCTGAATTCCTCTCTATCTGACTTGGTCCAGGTCTTATTTTTGTTTCTTCTGCCTGGATACTAATCTGGCCTTGTTCAGGAGTTTGCCGTACTTGACTTTGACATTGTTCGCCTTCTTCTTCCTGAACACGTTTTTTTACCCCTATCTGGTCCTGCTCAGGTCTTTAGATTTCTTGATTGTCTTCAGCCTGAGCTTTCGCCCTAATACCTATCTTTCCCTCCTCAGACTCTGGAGTACTGGCTTGAGTTTCAAATGTCTGAGTACACCGATCTTTCCTTATCTGGACCTCCTCAGAATTACTTTTGACTTGGATTTCTGTAATCTGAGTTAAGCATGGGCGGAAAATCCGTTTCGCTCGCGGATTTTGCGGATTTTCGGGAAATTCGCAATCCGCGAGATTCGCGAATCTCCCGCAAAATCCGCAAATCCGCGAGCAGCGGATTTTGCTCGCACTGCTCGCACTGTTCGCGTGAGTTCGCGGCTTCCCAGTACAACTTCGCGCCCCGCGAATAAGTGCTAAATTGCAGAAATACGATCTTAGCAAAACTGAAACTACTTACCAGGTTCAAAAGTTCAGGCTCATCATTAGTAGCCATTTCCTGTAGTGCTTCCTGAGGGGCCCCTCCAGAGTTCAGTTGCCAGTTGCAACTATTATGTGACCCTGCTCTGAACCTCAGAATAGTTACACATATGCCACAAAGGTCCTGAATTACAGCTAAGGGAGACAAGCAGGAGCCAGGCTGGAAGTTAAAATCCATTAATCAGCCCCTAATTCATTATTGTCAGTTGGGGCAGGGCAGGTGTTGTAACTAATTTGCAACAATGAAAGCACTTAGCAAGTGCAAAAGATCACTAATCAGGGCGCACTAAGGAAGCAGGTGCCAGCTAAAAAAATATTCTGTGACACATTAATCAGCCCCAAATTAATTCAGGTCACTTGAGGCAGGGAAGGTGTGCTTTGCTTTGCCGAAAATAATGTACACTGGACAACCAGAGGGTGTGGTGATGAAACAGAGGGTGGCATGGGTGGGCCAGAGGGTGGCATGAGTAGTCAGAGAGTGGCAGTGGTGACAGAGAGTGGCAGTGATGAAGAAGAGTGTCCCAAACAGGCTGGACACGTAGAAACAACAAGTTCGCAAAACTTGCGACCCGACAGGTAAGTTCGCAAATTGCGAAATTGTAAAAACCCTCGCGAACTGGCAGAAACACGGGCGAACACAAAAAAAAAAATCCGCAAATTCGCGGGAATTCGCGGATTTTGCGGATTGCGAGTTCGCAAATCCGCAAAATTCGCGAACGCGAGATTCGCAAAATTCGCCCATGCTTAATCTGAGTACATTCTTCTATTCCTGACTCATCCTCACTATCACTCTGTCTATCTAGATAGGTTTGACTCTTGGTTCTCACAAAATCTGCAGGTATGTCGACTACTGGAATCCATTCATCCTGACAGGTGCTCGGTTGTTCCTCATCAACTACTTTGGGATCAACTTCTTGAGACCCCTCAGCTGCGCAACCTTCAGCCTCTATTTCATCAGGTCCAGTCACTCTCTTGGTGTGACTTGGTGGATCCAGTTTGGAATTTCCCTGCACTTTACAGCTGTGGTAGTAACCAATATCACTTGATGTGGCTCTCCCCACCTTGGTGCTAGGCAAGATTCTTGAGTATGTTCCTTTATCATTACTCAGTCACCTGGATTCAGGTCATGTGCTGGAGTTGATTGTCTGGCGACAGCGTCTTCCCCAACCTGGTGAGAGATAAAATGCACTTGGTCAGCCAGTTCTTTGCAGTACTCGAGCACTAAATTATCAGATATATTTATCAGCTTGTGTCCTGGTACCCATGCCTGCTTAATTGGTCTTCCCATGAGTATTTCATGGGGACTCAAGCCTGTGTTTCTGTCTGGAATGCTTCTGAGTCCCATCAGAACAAGAGGTAAAGCATCTGGCCACTCCAATCGGGTAGATTCATACATCTTTCACAATTGTGACTTTATTGTGCCATTCAGTAGTTCTACCACTCCAGAAGCCTCTGGGCGGTATGCACAGTGCAGTTTTTGCTCAATTTGGAATGCTTCACAGATCAGACAAAATATTTCATTATTAAATTGAAACCCTGGGTCTGATTCAATCGTTACCGGAAAACCGAAATGCGGTATGAGTTCCCTCGGTAGTAACTTAGCTACAGTGATGCTATAATTTCTGCTCTTAGGGTAAGCTTCCACCCATTTTGAAAACAGGCAGACAATGACTAGGACGTACTTTAGTCCTCGACAAGGGGGTAATTGGATGAAATCAATCTGGAGTCGTGTGAAGGGACCTTCTGGCTTTCTAATCTTTCCTGGTAATACTACAGTTCTCTTACCAGGATTTATTCTTTGGCATGTTATACACCTCTGGCAAAGACCCTCTGCTACATTCCTGACTCTAGCATTGAACCAACTCTGTCTGAACTGTTTAATCATCGCGTTTCTACCTATATGTGAGCTTTCATGATACATCCTAGCCATGGGAACAAGCATACAATCTGGTAACACTGGTCTCCCATCAAGGTAAACAATAACACCATCCTCAGCCCTTCTCTGACATCCTATTTTCTCCCACTCTTCCTTTTCCTTCATTTCTGCCTCATTTTGCAAATCTCCCACTTCTTCCCATGTTTTCACTCTTTCAAGCAACATAAGTTGGCAGCTGTTTCCACGTGCATCTATTTTCTTATTTATTGCCATCTTATGTTTGGCACAATGCTGGGCTAGTTGGTCAGTATATTGGTTATCTGCTGTCACTCGATCATTTCCAGATTAGTGAGCAGCACACTTGACCACAGCCACTTGTTTTGGTAATTGAATTGATTCCAGTAAGTCATTTACATAATGTCCATTTTTAATAGGAGTGCCTGAAGAAGTCAGAAACTCCCTTTGCATCCATAGTTGGCCAAAGTCATGCACAACCCCGTAACCATACTGACTGTCAGTGTATATATTTACTTTAAAAAAAAATCCAAATTTGCAGGCTCTTGTCAATGCAACTAATTCGGCTACTTGTGCAGACTTGACTCCAGGTAAATAGGATGCTTCCACTGGACTCCACAAAGTACACACAGCATAAGTAGCGCTTAATCCTCCTTCATCATGTCTCATGCATGAGCCATCAACAAACAGCTTATATTCAAATGTCAACAATGGCTCTTCTTTTATGTCTGGTCGGGACTTTGTACTGTACTCTGTGAGGTCGATGCAATCATGCTCAACTTCCCCTTTCACTTCTGCGAAGTGTGATTCAGGTAACAGTGTAGCTGGATTTAAAACAGTGCATCTGGCAATGGTCACATTCCCTGCACCTAGAAGAATTCGCTCATACTTAGTCAGCCGACTAGGAGTCAAATACTGAGTATGTGTTCTGGTTAACAGAATCACCACTGAATGCGGAACATACACGGTTACAGGGTGTCCCATAATGATGGATTCACTTGGCTCAAGACTCATGCAGGTTGCAGCTACTGCTTTCTGACATCCTGGCAATGCAGATGCCACTGGATCCAGTGTGGATGAAAAATTTGTCACAGGACATCTCATTAAACCATGAGTTTGGGTCAAAGCGGACAATGCACAATTGTCGCGTGCATGACAGAATAATGCAAATTCTTTTGAATAATCAGGCATCCCTAAAGCTGGAGCTGAGCAGAGACAGTCTCACAACTGCAAAAAGGCAGTCATGCTTTCGTGATCCCACTCTACTGGTTATTTTGCTCTTTTCGTTGTCATCTGTATCAGAGGTTTAGCTAGGCCTGCAAATCCCACAATCCACTGCCTGCAGTAACCTACAACTCCAAGAAACATTCTGATTTCTTTCTGTGTCTGAGGTAGATTCATGTTTCTGATTATTTTGATTCTTTCAGAGGTAACTCTTCTGACACCTCTTTCTATCTGATGCCCCAGATACTTTATCGATGTGGAGCAGAATTGCAAGTCCTCAGGTGACACTTTATGCCCGCCTTCTGCCAAATGATTCAGCAATGCAAGGGTATCAACAACACAGTCATTTCGAGTCTTAGACGCCACCAACAGGTCGTCTATATATTGCACCAGAGATTCAAGACATTTTTTCAATATCTGATTGAAAATCGATGGACTCTCTGTGTATCCCTGAGGAACATGGTTCCCAACATAGACATGGTCGTCGAATTTGAACAAGAAAAGATATTTGCTATCTGGATGTAATGGTATGGTGAAAAATTCATGGCATAAATCTATTACCGTGACCCATCCGGCTCCCCACGGTATCTGATACAAAATCACTGCAGGATTTGGCACAACTGGACAACATAGGACGACAATTTTATTAATTTTGCGAAGGTCTTGTATGACCCTGTGTTTCCCGCTCGGTTTATTTATGCCAATTATCAGTAAATTACATGGACTGCTCATTATTTGTTGAAAAATGCTTTGCTCAACTAATCACTTTATTTCTGCTGCAACACCTGCTTTTATTTCTGGGCTCATTTTGTATTGTCGAATGTGTGGGTAAACTGCATATTCTTTCACTGTCACCTTTACTGGGTCAACATTTGCTATTAATCCTACATCTTTCCCAGTGAAATCCCACACTTCAGGACTCACCGTATGCTGCAATTCTTTCGGGAGGTCTTCTACTAGCATCTTTTTAATCTCTGTTTTCTGTTTGGCCAACATTAATTTATAAACTCCATCTTCATCTGGAGTTTGAATTTCAACACCACCTGAGGTGCAAAAGATTGTGCAATTCATTTTTCACAGCAAGTCCCTACCTAATAGGTTTACTGGACTGGAGTCGCACACTGCAAACTTGTGTATTTCTTTGAAATTACCTATTCTAATTTCCATGGGTTCTGTAATGGGGGTACTAATTGGTTTATTAGAAACGCCCATACTTGGATCACTTCTCCCGAGAGGGGTAGGTTTGGAACGTCTGCTGTTCTCACAGTAGAACGGGTAGCGCCAGTATCCAACAAAAAGGTAACATCATTTCCCTCAACTTTTCCCTCAATGTATGGACCTGACTGATCTACCGGCAAGGATGCGCCAAGTACGTACTGCTCGTCCTCCCCTTTCAGGCACCATCAGTAACTATCTTCCTCAAAAAATGTGTCACTCAAAAGAAATTGTGATATCACTGTATCTCTCCTTCCACTTCCCTCCCAATTTGTGGTATCCACCTTGTTATTTGCTTGCCTCCCAGAATCTGGCATAGGTGCAAGTGGTAACTGGTTCTGTATTACCTGTTGCTGTGGCTTCTTTGACACACCATTCTGTGTCTGTGGATTCAAATTATCGTTTTGTACAGTGTTACTCAATACAGCTTTACACTCGTTCCTCCAATGCCCCATTTTTCCACACCCATGACAAGAAAATTTCTTCTTGGCCTCCTCTCTGTTCATTCTACCTCTTGGTTTACCCCCATTTCCATCTCCTTGGTTCTGATTATTTTTCAATTGATTTAACTGAAGTTCCTGTTGCTCTGCTAATTTTACTTGTACCTTTTCTTCTAAATTCTTTAGTTTATTGTCAATTTCATCCCCACAATATTTTGCATACTTGAGTATTTCATCTACCGGCTTGGCCTGCCAGCAGATTTTATGATCTTTAATCATTTGCAAAATTTCTGGTTTTAACCCTGACACAAATCGATAAATAAAATGGGTCATGTCTTTCGTGTCAATGCTTTCCAAACCACTGTACAGCTTGAATACCTGTAAAAGGCGTTCATAATATGCATGCACTGATTCATCCATATTTTGGGTAGTTCTGTCTATTTTTGTCCAGTCAGTTTCCTTTGAGGGTACCTTTCCTTTCAAGTATAGTATTACTTGATAATATTTTTTCATAACTTCATCTGACGGGGCTCCTGTTTTCGTGTCTCTAGGGTACTCATCATTAGGCCAATCAACTGTT
The DNA here is from genome assembly GCF_964263255.1 of Lissotriton vulgaris. Classification (NCBI taxonomy): domain Eukaryota; kingdom Metazoa; phylum Chordata; class Amphibia; order Caudata; family Salamandridae; genus Lissotriton; species Lissotriton vulgaris. The sequence goes on along the minus strand of NC_141687.1, from coordinate 1,101,348,039 downwards.
ATCTTACATTCTGTCCATAAATCCACAGGAACCACAATGTCAAATAACCCATCTAAATCTTTTAGCAGCACTTTTGAGACTTTTACAATTCTTTCAATCTGCCTGTACCACTCTACGGGTTTCTCTCTGAATTTCGGGAAATCGTTCGTAAATGACAAAATATCTTGTCGGGACCATGGAACATGCACATAACCTCCTCCAGGCACTTCTCCCATCGGGCACAACCTTTGCACTTTTTCCTGGCTCTTAATAAATATTCATTTGCAGTATTTTTCGCTTGGGCCTCCTCCCTTTTTCTTTGCCCATATAGCTTTCCATTTGTCTAAATCACCCCACTTCTGTAACAATGACAGTAACTCCATGATCTGCACTTTACGTCCTGACACATTCATGTTTTCTAAATCTTTGTCAGAAAATTCAGCTCGGCAAGGTTTCTGTAAAACTTTGTATTTTCCAATATCAATTCCCATTTCAGAAGCCAAACTCATTAACTTTTCATGAAATGTTTTAGTATTGCGAATGATACTTCGACATATAAACAACAATTTGTCCTCATTGAGAGTGTTTAACCTTTCTAAACCCACATTTCCAGCCTTCATTTCTTCTAATTCAACTCTTAATTTAAAAATATCCAATACCTTTGGCTGTGATTTTGGTTTTTTTATTTCGCAGGACCATCTCTCTATTTCTTCTGGGGTTACTACAGTAGCACTTCTTGTATCTGAGGATGTTTCCATCCGTACCGCTCTAGAAGTTCCAGGAGTGTTTTTCCTGGCTGAATCATCCACCGGTTCCCTTATAGGTAAATCCATCAGGGAAATCACTGACTCGCATTCACTAGCTTGGTCATCAATTATCAAAGGTTCTTTTCTAGATTGCCCTACAGGTGTAGTCAGGACAGGAGGTTTGGGACAGGACTGTTTCTTTTCATGTAATGGAACAACGGGACCTATGGTTACTGGAATGGTCAAGGCTTCAGGACTCCTCTTTAACTGTGAAATTTTCTGAATTAATTCACTTCTCTGCTTATTTATGGCTTCTCGTTCCCTTTCCTGTAGCACTTTTTCTAACGAAGTTTCATGCACTACTTGCGGGACCAAAGGTGGTTTTAAGAACGGAGCACTAGGGTTAACTCTATTTGCTTCTTCATGGTAAGGTGGCGGACTTTTCATTAACAATCCTTCAATAGTCATCATCTGATTCACCACTAGTCATTACATTTTTCGTTTTTTCTGTGCATTTGCTTCCTGACGCTTCCTCTAAAGTCCGTACAGGATAGAATCCTTCTACTAACATAGACTGTCTCCAATTCTTCCTTTGTTTATCTCTTGTCTCTTTTGGAAATCTGGGATGAAATGTACTCCAATTTCTGTCGCTTCTGGGTCTATCTCACTCGAAAGCCTCAGTCTCCCATTCCTCTCATGCTTCGTACTGAGTTAATCTAGGTCTGGGATCTTATTCATTCTTGCGTGTTCTTAAATTGTACAAAACTCTACCATTAAAGGTACCATGTTCTGGAAATGCCAAAACCCCATCATCTTTTGTGTACTCTGTCCAATTCTCTAACCAAACACAGGTGTGGTAGCCCCTTTCTACCCTCATGTATGATGCAGGCGTATTTGGTGGAGGAATAATAATAGAATAATAATTCTTAATTCTTTTAAATAGCGAAATTTTTCTCTCTCCTCCGAACATGATATAAGGTGTTCCCCTTATGTACTGCTCGTGCCCAAAACCTAAGAAACTCCTATCGGGTCTATTTCCTATAACTGTTGGATCTAAATGCCACATATAATTTGCACCAATAAATTTAATATGCAGCTATACTCAATTGTTTACTAAATTCTTCATCAATACCATTGCGTTTTTTTATTTTCGAGAACCAATCAGTTTTTTTAATTCAAATTACTTTTGACCAATGATTGCGTTGCTTTTCTCATGAGACAAGTTCCCACGCTCCTGCACTCACCCCTCCTTTACAATTACCTCAGATACACACCCGCTGTCTCAACCAATAACTGCGCGGCTCTGAGTGACATCAGCACAGCTGCAACTGACTCCCTCTTTTGCAAGTTAATACGAGAAATTATTTCTTTTCACTTTAAATACGATACTCATTAATTAACAATGTAAAAACATTCGCCACTGTGCCTAAGTGACTAAATTCAAAGGAAAGACGATTTCTTTTACTGCGAGTAAATCCTTTCCGCTTACTCTTCATACACTGCAAGTAGATCCCTTCCGCCTACTCTTCATACAAGCATTAGAGTACCTGTTACTCCCTCGGGCGAACTCCTTTGCTATCATTTATTTACACATTTATACCAAAAATCCCTAATCAGTGCTTCCAGTTTTACCTAACCATGCACTTACTTCCTTAGACAAGTGACCTCACTGCAAAGTGGCTTCCATTTACCACCCGCTATTCTGCCCCCGGGGATTCCAAACAAACATAGAACAATACAAACAGGTTTTGGTTAATACATAAAATTAATGCAATTTCAAAAATAATCAACACACAACTAACTACCTATCTTAACTAAACCCAACCACTACTCTGCTACCAAAATAAATACTGATAGAGCGCGGGTTCACCTGCCTGCGATTATACCATACTCACCTGGACCCATAAACACATATATACTTTGAACAGGTAAACCTACGCTTAACCAGTGATTTAATGTAATCCTTTTATTTGGGACCTATACCTTGACTTACCAATCCATGTCACCGGTACCTAGAGTCCTAAGGGATCAAGGGAGTTATCAAGAAAATAGGTAGTTAATAAACATTTGCACTCATAAAATAACCACAGACTCGGGAAAGATTTATCTGGCAGATGCATCAAAAATCGGTATTCTAAGTCCTTATTAGCGGAAAATAAGGAATCGCTAATAAAGACATGCAAACCACGATGCATCAATAAATTCTCTAAATATTACCGAATGGGTAAAAATTGTGAAAACATGGCTGCGAGAAACCAAAATGAAGATTAGCAAATACCGAATTAGCAAATACCTAATCAGTATTTGCGAATTCGGTATTAGCGAAATCGCAAAAAGACGCGGCGCATCGGAAGCAGGCTGATGACATCACAACCAGGAAGTAGCACAGCCCATGCCTCACTTGGTGCCCTGAGGAGCTCAGAGGAGGAGGCAGAGCAGAGGAGCAATACATAGCCAGCAGTGACCAGGACCTGCACAGCAGTGCATTATGGAGAAAGAAGCACCCAAGAGAAAGGACACCCCCAGGAAGAGAAAACGAAAGTTCTCTGACAAGGAACTTGAGATTCTAATAGAGGGTGTCAGCAGCAGGCATGAAAGGCTGTTTGGCAAGCTCTCCCTGAAGGTGCCAGAGGCGGAGAAGAGGAGGATGTGGCTGCGCATCAAGGACAGCGTGAATGCTGTAGGAGTCACCTACCGCAGCATCGGGGACCTTAAAAAACGGTGGTACGACCTCCGCAAAAGGGCTAAGGAGAGGATTGCGGAAAGGGTGAAGGATGCGGCTGGCACAGGTGGTGGGTCCTCCAATGTGACACAAAACACAGACCTCGAGGATCTTGTGGAGTCGACAATCGAACCGGAAGCTGTTGTGGGGGTCACCCAACTGGACACCTCGGGTGCTGCGGAAGGTGGACAAGGTAAGATGCATGCCAGCGCAGATATGCAGCGTCTTGTCAACCCCTGCCCATTTCCCCATGCCAAACACAGTGCACAAGTAGCCGTGCCTAAAGCACAATCCCTCAACAGATTGTTGCATCATGGGAGTTGTAGTCATAACATGAAAGAGTGCATGTCTGACCCCTGAGGTGTATGATATGAAAACAGCAGCAAAGGGCCAAATGTCAGTCCCTATATGTCCTTTATGTAGATGACAAAAGCAAAAAATAACAATATCCACAAATTCATAACGATGCTCTGTTTCACACACAGATGCCTCCCCCATGGAATCAGATGACAGCGCCGCCTAGTCATCTGTGAGACCCCAGTGGTGACCGATGCGGAGAACACGCTGGAACATGGAGGCAGTCCTTCCCCACACCACTGCAAACATCACCACCACCACGGACAAGAACACCACCACCACCACCACCACCACCGCGGACAAGAACACCAACACCACCTCCACCTCCATCAGTCCTGTCAACCACACATAGCCGCAGGGCAAATGTCCCCTCCCTGCAGGAGATGGAGACGGAGCAGAGACCAGCAGCCACAAATGTACAGCAGCATGCTGTCGTCACCCCAACCGCCCGAACAGCAGCACGTCTGCGAGCTAGACAGCGGGCCGGATCTCTGGGTAGGGCTGCTGCGACAACAGTTGATCCTGCAGATGTGTATGGAGTCGTGGAGACCCGGATGCTGCGTGTTCAGTGCCTGCAGGGGAGACACATGGGTGCAATAAACATGAGCATAACAAGAATGTCCAACAGATTTGCACAACAGTTGATCCTGCAGATGTGTATGGAGTCGTGGAGACCCGGATGCTGCGTGTTCAGCGCCTGCAGGGGAGACACATGGGTGCAATAAACATGAGCATAACAAGAATGTCCAACAGATTTGCATCAATGACTGAGGCTGTGCGAGAGCTGACCAGAGCCGTTGTAGAGGGCAACAATGACATTAAAGAATGCCTACAGGAACTCACACATGCTGTTGTTGCAGGTCAATGGAGTGAGCGCCGGAGACATAAGCAGTACTCACTCAGTACCAATGCCACAATTAAGGCCATCAAGAAGCTGTGCAACAGCACATCTGTGCTAGCCCGCCGATCGGTGTCCCTGCAGGTTGACTTGGGCCATTATTGTGGGGATGTGGCAAGGACCCTCGATAGAGTGACCACTGCAGTGGAGCATCTGCAGTCTGGAACTGCCAGTATCAGCAGTGTGGGAGGGGATGAGGTGAGTGAGGCAGCCTCAAGTGTGAGCAGCGTCACCATGCCTGAGACAAGCGGGAGGAGGCGCAGCGCACCAGCCACTGAAAGTCATCAAGGAGATGTTGAGGAGACATGGGACAGGAGGCTGGGTGTCCGTGGCAAACGTAAATAGCCATGATGCAATGGCCCCCTGGCCATGGTGAGGTAACCATGGGCCAACTGTAGTGCCACATGCAGCACCTGTGTTGTCAATGGACATTTTCTCTTTTGATTTAATTTACACTGCATCATGTTTCTGTTACATTAATCAGCACCAGTCAGGTGTTAATGGGAATTAAACCCTTGCAATGCATATCATCTTGTCATGGCTCTTTCTTACCTGTCTCAGAAGTGATGCTGTGTGATGTATGTCCGCCTCCTTTGCCCTTCTGCTGTGTTGGGCACATGTGCCTGTCGGTGTTGAGGGGGGGGGTTGCTGTGCAAGTAGCTCATCCTCACCGTACACCTCTATGGGTATCCCCCTTCTTGTTGCGATGTTATGCAGGATGGCACAGACAGCTAAGATCTGGCAGCAGGTCACTGGGTCAAGTTCAAGTTCAAGTTAAAAAATGTGTATAGCGCACTACTCACCCAGAGGGTCTCAAGGCGCTTGAGGGAGGGGGGTATTTTACTTATCGAATATCCAAGTTTTTAGTTGCTTTCTGAAGGAGAGGTGGTTCTGTGTAAGGCGGAGGTGGGTGGGGAGAGAATTCCAAGTTTTGGCCGCTAAGAAGGAGAAGGATCTACCTCCCATGGTGGATCAATGGATGCGCGGAATTGCGGCGAGGGCTTGATTGGACGATCGCAGTTGTCGGGTGGGGGTGTAAAAGGACAGGCGCGTGTTGAGGAATTCGGGTCGTAGAGGGTTTTGTGTGCGTGGGTGAGGAGACGGAACGTTATTCTCTTGTTGACGGGGAGCCAGTGGAGGTCTTTCAGGTGACCGGAAATGTGATCTTGGCGGGGGATGTCTAGTATGAGTCTGGCTGAGGCGTTTTGGATGCGTTGGAGTTTTTTTTGTAGTTTAGCTGTGGTTCCGGCGTAAAGGGTGTTTCCGTAATCCAGTCGGCTAGTGACCAGTGCGTAGGTGACCATTTTTCTTGTTTCGGTGGGGATCCAACAGAAGATTTTTTTGAGCATGCGTAGGATGTTGAAGCGTGATGATGAGACGGCGTTGACCTGTCTGGTCATCGAGAGGGAGGAGTCCAGGATGAAGCCCAGGTTACGTGCGTGGTCCGTTGGTATGGGTGCGGTTCCCAGGGCCTGTGGCCACCATGAGTCGTCCCAAGCAGAGGGGGATGAGCCTAAGATGAGGACTTCCGTTTTGTCCGAGTTCAGTTTTAAACGGCTGTTCTTCATCCACTCGGCTACATCTTTCATTCCTTCGTGTAAGTTGGTTTTGGCGGTGTTTGGGTCTTTGGTGAGGGAGAGGATCAGCTGGGTGTCGTCAGCGTAGGAGATGATGTTGAGGTTGTGTTGGCGCACGATGGATGCGAGTGGACTCATTTATACGTTGAAGAGGGTGGGACTGAGTGATGATCCTTGTGGTATGCCGCAGATGACTTCGGTGGCCTCTGATCTAAAAGGGGGGAGGCGGACTCTCTGGGTTCTTCCGGCGAGGAACAAGATGATCCAGTCCAATGCTTTTCCTTGTATTCCGACGTTGCTGAGGCGTTGTATGAGGGTGCTATGACAGACTGTGTCGAAGGCTGCGGAGAGGTCAAGTAGGATGAGGGCAACTGTTTCCCCGTTGTCCAGTAGTGTTCGAATGTCGTCTGTTGCTGCAATGAGGGCGGTTTCGGTGCTGTGTTTGGCTCGGAAGCCGGACTGTGAGGGGTCGAGGGATTTGTTGGATTCGAGGAAGGCGGCTTTCTCAGTGACTTTGGCAGGGAATGGGAGGAGCGAGATGGGGCGGTAGTTCTTAAGTTCAGTGGGGTCTGCTGTGGGTTTCTTCAGAAGGGCGCTGAGTTCGGCGTGTTTCCACCTTCCCGGAAAGGTGGCGGAGTTGAGGGAGCAGTTGATGACGTCTCGGAGATGGGGTGCGATGATGGAGTCTGCTTTGTTGAAGATGTGGTGGGGACATGGGTCGGTTGGCGATCCTGAGTGGATGGAGTTCATCAGGCGGATGGTGTCTTCAGTGGTGATTGGGTTCCAAGCGCAAAGGTTGTTAGAGGGGGGTTTTGGTTCGGAGGTGGACTGGTCTCCGGGCTGGTTTTCAAAGCTGTTACGTATGTCGGCGATTTTGTTGTGGAAGAATGAGGCTAGGGAGTCGCAGAGGTCTTGGGAGGGAGTGATGTCGTTGGTGCCGGTGGTGGGGTTGGTAAATTCTTTGACGATGTTGAATAGTTCCTTGCTGTTGTGGGCGTTGTTGTCAAGTCGATCCTTGAATGCTGATTTCTTGGTGGATCGGATCAGTTGGTGGTATTTGCGGGTGGCGTTCATGAAGGTGGTCAGGTTGTCAGTGGTTGGGTTTTTTCTCCAGGCTTTCTCGAGGGTGCGACAGAACTTCTTGGATTTCTTAAGGTCATCGTTGAACCAGGGGGCTTTTTTGCTACCTTGCTTGAATTGATGGTTTTTCAAGGGTGCTAGTTCGTCAGTGCTGAGGGTGATCCATTGTGTGAGGTTGGTGGCAGCTTGGTTTGGGTCCAATGATTTGGCAGGGGGGTTTTGGTGGAGCGATGTGACGAGCTGGTCGGTGGTAATTTTGTTCCAGTTTCTTCGGGGAACTGGTTGTACTGGTCGTACTGCAAGGCACCTCCTGTCTTTTGGAATATTCTAAAGCGACTCTTGAGGATGCCGAATGTGCGCTCCACCACATTCCTTGTGCTGATGTGTGCTCTGTTGTAGCACTGCTCTTGTGGTGTTGCTGGGTTGAGGTAGGGAGTGAGTAGATCCTCACGCAAGGCGTAAGCGCTGTCACCTGCAGGATGGGGAGAGAATGGTCAGCGGCATGATTGCAATGGTACATCTGGGGATGGATTAAATGATGTTGCATCAATACGTGCCTAGTAGGTGTCCAACTCCAAAATCACTGTTGATCAGGCGCCTGTGGATGCCACTGTGAAGGAAGATGTATGCGTTGTGTGTGCTCCCTGGGAATTGGGCTACGAGGTCCGTTATGATGTGCTTGGCATTGCACAAAACCTGCACATTAATGGAATGGTATGACTTCCGGTTGCGGAAGATGTATTCGGTGGCTGAGGGAGGACAGATGTGGACATGGGTGAAGTCTACACACCCTATCACATGGGGAAATTGTTCCACCTGGTAGAACTCACGCTTGGTGCGGTTCAACTGCTGGGGGGTCGTGGGGAAGGTGATGTGGCGACGTATCGATGCTAGCATGGCATCCAGGAACCTGTGGAAGAAGCGTGATAGTGCGCTTTGCGAAACGCCTCCGGCTTCTGCAATTACCCCCTGGAAGCTCCCAGACGCCAGCAGGTGCAGGCTGCATAGGACCTGGACATGGGCTGGTATTGCGTGGGTCCTAAGGGTCTGGTGCTGCAGTTGTGGTGCCAGATCTGCTATTAGATGCATGATCATGGCAGGGCTGAGTCTGTACTTATCGTACACCTGCTCCTCTGTTTGCCCCAGCAATGTGATGCGCACCTTGAAGACCCTTTCCTGGATCATCCTCCTTCGCTGGGCCTGGGCATTGATTCTCCTCCTCCGAGCAAGCACGTAGGGGGCAGCCATTTTGGTTGACTAACAGGGTTTCCAGGGTCATTTTTAAAGGGTTACTGATTGTCAGCACCTGTCAGAATTTATATATATTTTTTTCTTCATTCGAATAACTTTACCTCCAGTTTGAGATTCCCCTTATTTTGCTCATGCTAAATAGCAATTATTGAGGTTTTCGGTATTTGCGATTTTTGATGCATTCCGTTGCGATTCTTTATTAGCGATTCGGTATTTCCGGGGCCTGCTTTGGTTTTCATTATTTCCGATTGGCTGGATAGCGATTCGGTAATTTACAGAGGGGATTTTTTTTGCGATTCTTTAATATTTACCGATTTGTGTTGATGCATTGCATTTGGGGGTTTTGCGGTCGGTATCGGCCTGTTTTACTGAATCGCTATTTTACCGGGAGGTATTTTGCTTGATGCATCTGCCTGTAAATGCTTTATCTAAATATTTTCCTAAATGTTAGAGTCCATACTAAATCAATCAGAGTTTGATCAATTTGAAAGAATAGAATCAAAGCAAGATGATGTGAAAATATCATGAAACGTTCTTAAAGCATTGAATTATAGGAAGGGTAAGAAGAGGGAAAATGCACAATGACATATCCCACTCAGGATTATATTTACCTAGAATGGTGTGAAGACCAACCCTGGTCACGGGCTGGGATAAATGACAGGACCCCCAATAGAGCAGGTGGCAACAGGATAGAACAGGTGCAGACCAGAATCAGGCTAAGTACGGACCAAATTGGATAAGAACAAGACCACCGCAGGTCAAGACTGGCAACCACAGCTAAAGTGCAACACCAGCTTCACACCCCTCTCTGCAGCTAACAGTCGGACCCCGATTGGGTTAGCAAACCTTCTCCCTCAGGAACCCCGATTGGGTTATCAAACTCCTTCCCAGAACCCCGATTGGGTTATCAATTCTTCTGACAGAGTGCTCCGCCAGCACCTCTGCTCTGGAATCTTCTGACAGAGTGCTCCGCCAGCACCTCTGCTCTTGATCGCTTATTGAGTGCGTTGGGTCAGTGACAGGTCAGCTATTCGGACAAGTCAGACAATCTAACTAGCTAAGCCTACCTCAGTTATACTATTTTCCAGGGCAGTGTACCACCCCCCAATGTTGCAAATGTGTGTATTCCCTCAATTTGATTGGTCAAAAGACGAGGAGAGGTCATCACACCATACCAGTTATGAGGTCATGCTCTTCAATATTCCGAATAATGTTCCGGCCCAATATTTTATTTTCCCATGCACTTTTATTCCACCCAGCAATAAATGTTCCAATAGTAAATACAATGTATAATATGACATCCTCTTGTAGGTTCAGGAGGTCGAGTTCCCAGGAACATCTTCTAGCAAGTCGAGAGTTGGCAGGAATTAAATGCAATGGCTTGTAGACTCAGGTGAATTCGGCGCATGCCCAGTTTCAGGACTCAAGATGGAACATCAATATACTAGATTGGTCAGAACACAAGCTAATAGCAAAGTCAAAGAGAAACAGTTTTAGAAACTTTTATAAATGAATGCACTGTATACCACTTATCTCGACTCTATTCCCATTACTTTATTTTAACTACAGCATTAGTGATTATGCAGAACGAACAACTTAGTTAAAGCAGCAATGCAAGCATTAGCGCATGAGAACATAGAGCAGCCATCTTTAGTTTTAGTGCGCAGAAGCAACGTTTTCCCACCAAAGCAGTAAGTACGTCATGTCACGTGAGTATGACAGACGCATGCGCAGAAAAGTTCCAGCGTGCTGCGGCCATTTTGGGTTAATCGAGTTAAGGTTAGTAAAAGCACATATGCAAGCTTCCCCAGCTTACTATAAATGTCGTGTTTTGCATGGTGAATAATATGACACATGTTGGTTAATACATTACTTATTATTTTGAGAGGGTTGAGTCCAAGCAAGGCGCTTTACGTGCGTAACCTTGCTCCATCAGAGCATGTGAGTGCTGCTCATTTTCTGCGCACGCTTTGGGTGTATAGTTGGGAACTTGTTGGTTGCCATTATTCTGTGTATTTCAAAGATGTCTGTCATGCATGAGTTTAGGGACAGCTTAGGAGTGCTGTAGGAGATTCTACATAGCACAAAAGCATGGGTGAAGTGGAAACGGGTAAGATTTTGATGCAGGAACAAATGCTTGCGTTTACCAGAGATACCTAGACAATGCCATATATTGTTTCAAGGAGTCAGTGAAGGTATTTGCGATTTTTGATGCATTCCGTTGCGATTCTTTATTAGCGATTCGGTATTTCCGGGGCCTGCTTTGGTTTTCATTATTTCCGATTGGCTGGATAGCGATTCGGTAATTTACAGAGGGGATTTTTTTTGCGATTCTTTAATATTTACCGATTTGTGTTGATGCATTGCATTTGGGGGTTTTGCGGTCGGTATCGGCCTGTTTTACTGAATCGCTATTTTACCGGGAGGTATTTTGCTTGATGCATCTGCCTGTAAATGCTTTATCTAAATATTTTCCTAAATGTTAGAGTCCATACTAAATCAATCAGAGTTTGATCAATTTGAAAGAATAGAATCAAAGCAAGATGATGTGAAAATATCATGAAATGTTCTTAAAGCATTGAATTATAGGAAGGGTAAGAAGAGGGAAAATGCACAATGACATATCCCACTCAGGATTATATTTACCTAGAATGGTGTGAAGACCAACCCTGGTCACGGGCTGGGATAAATGACAGGACCCCCAATAGAGCAGGTGGCAACAGGATAGAACAGGTGCAGACCAGAATCAGGCTAAGTACGGACCAAATTGGATAAGAACAAGACCACCGCAGGTCAAGACTGGCAACCACAGCTAAAGTGCAACACCAGCTTCACACCCCTCTCTGCAGCTAACAGTCGGACCCCGATTGGGTTAGCAAACCTTCTCCCTCAGGAACCCCTGATTCAGTCAAATCAGATACTTATCTTAGTGACAGGGCTTAGCCTGTTCGATTTTTGTTCAGTCATTTTACACTTACAATACCTATTTTTTCCATAAAGCTATATGATCTTTAGGGGCTGAAGTCATGGCTCCGGGAAAACCCAGGTTTTTATTGCTTTCCTTGGTTCTTGATAGTTGCTAATCATCTATTTTCTTGGGGTATGGTGTTCCACACTTTGCAGGTTTGATCCTGTGTTGTAGGAAGATTAGTAGCAGTGCAATTATTCATTATAAGGTTTTCCTTTGAGTATAAAGGGAAAATTTGATGATTGGTCCACTGCTTTTGGCTCTTTGGTGAAGCAGATGGCTTTAAAGGATACTTTTCTGCAATAGATAATTAGTGTAGGACCTTTTGGACAGAGGTCTATAACTAAATATTTGGAAGCATTTTGAATTTGATGATGTCTTTTGAGTATGCAATGTAAAGTATGTTGGTGTAATGTGGGCGGAATAGAAATTCTGTCGTTGAGGCTTGAACCCTACGGATGTGATATAGATAGAAGGAGGAGGAGTTCTGCCACGAAGGTTCTCAGCTATTTGAACTGTCTCTTTATTACCATGATGAGCAAGGTTTATGTTGCATAATAGAGGTGCGATCATTGAGCCTTGAGGAACTTCGAATTTGTGTTACGATTGTGACGGTAGATACGTTTTTTGTCTGCGATGTTGGACTACATCAATCTTTGGGCAATGTTTTTTAATTTCTGTATGAATCAATTGTTGTAGTATTTGTTGTATCTAACGATGTTGTGCTTGCAGTTGTTTCTATTGATACATTTTTTTAGGAGCTCATAAGACATGCTTTTGGTGTGCTAGTTCTAGTTTGCTGAGCTTGCCATGAAAGGTAAAAACAACCTTAATAGTCTTGTTCCAGTGATTGCAGTTGGTAACTACTTCACATGTGCGAACTTCAACAATCTCCCCATTAGAAAGAGGGAATGTGTTTTTCAGTAAAACAACAGTTTTTTTATTAAATTAAAAATTCTACATTCCTAATTAGATAATTAACTAGTTTCTCATGTTTTATCTACATACAGTGTAATTCGATATTGCACTTACTATTTTCAATAAACATTTCTCTGTTGGAAAAAAAAACTATATTCAAGTTCAATTCCACAAAATGACAAAATCGTAAAAGATATACATCCAGTAACAAAAGCAACAAGAGCTTCCCACTTTCTCAGGCGACCTTTGGCACAATGTTTCATGAGTTCCCCATGACCCTTAAATGTCAATACAGGACAATAGTACACATTTCCCATTAAGCATTCATTTTAATCTGTGGCCCTGTTTATGACCCTTTAAATCCGTTCTACAGACGTTGTTGACTATTATGACATTTTGTAAGCAATGAGTCACAATTCCTGCATTCATCTACCTGTAGACACTGTTAAATTAAGTGTGTGCAAACTTGCATACCTGATGAGGACGGAAGAAAATAGAATAAAGGTGGAAAAATAAAGTTAGATCTTATTCATTTTTAACCATAGACATGTTTTTCTATTTTTTATGAACTCTTTTACTGACATTACCTTAATTGGATCAGACCCAAACTGGTGAGCAGATGCATTGCTTTATACATCAGGTGCTCCCTGTCTCTATAACTTCAGGGCAGCAAATATATGTCTGTTTGCAGTCTTTTCATGTGATGTGAATCATCTGCACTGAATATTGATGTGTCTAGATGTGGGCATGCATCACCTATTAGTGATTTGTATATTGTATACTTGACTAGGGGATAGATACCCTAAGATACTCATATTAGCTGTGGTTGAGCATCCACATACTTAAAATGTGTTAAAACACATCTATTTGGATATTTTGCTGTAAGATAAGGTTATTCTTTCATGCGCCAAGGAGACTCTTGACCGTGTAGTTTTTCTCCTTAGCTTATTTGTAAAATGTTTTTTATAGGGGCGACAAATGCTTTGAGGGTGGAAGTATGGGAAGGGCCGTGTTGGGGGAATGTTGTTTCATACAGAAATGTTATTTTGAATTGTTTTCTTCTCAGGTATTCACCACACAATCTCTCCACTGAACTGGTATTTACCTCTGGGCTGAGTCTTGAAGCGCTGGTCACCATCCCAGCACCACTTTTGGGGACATTGGACCTTCCCTGTCACTTGCTAGCTCCACTCCCAAATGGTTAGAGTCATCTCCTGGAATTCAAATGGTCTCATGGACCGCATTAAAACATCAGTGGTTCTGTGATATGTTAGGAGATAAAAACAAGATGTGGCCCTGCTACAAGAGACACACCTCCTGGGAGCTCGATGTTTTTTCTGGGCTGATTTGGGTATGACAGTGTTTACCATGTGAGCTACTCCAGAGGCTCAAGAGAAGGGTGGCAATTCTCTTTCATAAAACCTTCCCATTGGCGGTGTCAGCTTTCCATAAGGATCCCCAGGGGCAGTATGTCTGCATTGAGGGATACCTGGAAGCTAACTACCTTACCTTTGTTTACTGATATGTTCCCCTGCAACTCTACTACGCACTATGGTCCTTCCAATCCTTGATAGCGGCCCTCCCTCTGGTGACATCCATGATCAGAGGGGACTTTAACATGGACCCAGACACTAGGCGGGACACAGCGGATGCTCCATGTGTCACGTGGACCATATGGACATTGTTGTTTTTCTAACTTAGCATGAGCATGTTGCAGCTTGTCTGCCGCTTTGCACATGCTACTACAGAGCTTTAGTTTTTGTAATATTTTCAGAGACTGCTTTCTCATGAGAACGCATTGCTGTGTTCTTTTCTGCATGCACCGGGAATGTTGACTGAAAAAAATGTGCAAGGTCGAACAACAATGCCATTGCTATTTTGTTCTGGCCAGTCCTTAGACATTAGACAAAACATACCGATGCAGCTGTTGTTTGGACAGTGTACTTGGGTTTTAGTGGGGTGCGCGAATAGGTGACACACATTTGGAGAGGGACATTTCCAGGGAGAAGAGGACCCATGATGTAGATCTACCATCTATAGGCTAAGGTATGGGTCTGCTGACAAAGCCCAGAGATCTTCTATTATGTAATAATACTTCTTCTTAGCAAGGGGAGGGAGGTTAGGCACTTTTGTCCTTTCTCCATTGTCTTTCTATGATGACATCTCCCTTCATGATTTATGGACTGACTGCTAAGCTGACAATATTTGAACTATGCATTTCCTGCTTGTTGTGACATGTATACTGCATGTTAGGGCTCGTTAGCTAAAATTTATATTTTAAACTGTTTCATGTCTCCGTCCGATCTTATTGTGGACGAGTACAGGAGAGTAAGCGAAAAGGAGTGTCTTGTTACCACAATTCCTGAGAGATCAGGGCGTGTTGTGTTTTGTGGTGCCTAATCATTTGGTTCTCTGTGAGTGAGTAGGAGTGCAAGTGAGGCACTATAGTTAGTCGGCCCCGGGTTCGGGGATACTAAGATGGTATGAAGACTCAGTCCCAATACACCAAGGTCCCATTTCCTGTGCATAGTTCTGTATTTGTGTAGAATTCCTGCAACATGGCGCCACCAACAATTGGTCTGGTTTTTATTCACGAGATCCCGGATAGCGCTTGTGCTTGTCCACAATCCCCTCACTCCGGTTTCCAGAGACATCCGTGGTGTGAGGGCCAAGCCTCCTATATTTATGTTTTATAGGTTTTTCAAGATAGAATTTTAAAATGTTTAGCTCCTCTATTGACCCACTTTTGTGCTGCCATTCTACTGATAGGTTATTCTGCATTTATTATGGCAGTTGGTATTGCGGCACCTAACCGTGCTGAAGTCCCAGCCCATTTGACTCAGCATGGAGTCCCTAATGTGGGGGCTGATATTATCTTTCTTGTTGAGGCAGATGCAGCTTACCGCTTCAAGGTTTTCTATTCTTGGGTAACATTTCCAGCTTTGGATGGGAATAATAATTTGTTTCATGAATATACCGCATCTGCTGTTCCGCGGAATTATCGCCCCTATTGATTACTTGAAGTTCCGTTCACAGCCTGGGAGCATACCATATGGTTTAATGGCTCCCTTTCTCACCCTACTTCTGTGGTCCATTTAGGCCCCTTATCAGTTGATGGGGTCACGTGGCCCATTTTGTCTGGTTTTACACCACTTTCAAATTATCTTAATGTGCCTCTTGCAGAGTTACATGCACTGTTGATTCAGATACATAGAGCTGTTATACAGTTTATGTCATGTAATATTCAGCTGGCTCTGGCTGGAGCCACTCCCCAAACACCAGAACATGGGGGTGGTCTTGTCATTCGTCCCATCATGATAAATTCAGTGATGGACTAACGATCTTCGAATATGGACGATTTCCCTTACTGGCTTGCAGAAAAAGGTGAGCAATTAGAAGCTGTTTTTTAGATACTAACCTGTGCCAAGGGCAGATGTGCTTGTATTCAACAGTGCAACCAATATAACAATATGGCGAAATAGTAACCCAGGAATAACACAACAATCTACCTATATACTTTGTTATTCTCGTTTCACATGCTTGTATATGTATGTGACATAAAAATCCTCGGCAGATAGTTAGTTAAAAATGATGCTTTCAGTAAAATCAAAATAACACTTAATCGGTAGACACTGTTTAATGAGATAGTTCATGTCCCACTTCGGCATATATATATAGTCTTACCGCTGCAATACCGGCATGCCAGGGGGGAGATCAAAGTGGGTGGCCCAGTCCGGCCGTATCCAGGCTTTGATGGGCGCAGACCGGCCTGCTCCTGGCCCAGGCTTTGGCCCGCTCGCTTCCCGCGCTGCGGGAGCACACGTCCGTTTTTCAAACGCCTCCAGGCACTGGATATGACGCTGTTGGTAGGCGCCACAAGGAGCAGGCAGGTAGTGCAGACGTTGTCATCCTCTCCCTAGGACCAGTGAAGGCAGCAACAAAAATGGGAACCCAAAAGAATATTGCAACACACTAGAGCAATTGTAAATAAAGATCAGAGTTACCCTATTGCCAGGCAGTTTAATGAAAAGCATAATAGTAGTCTTAAAAATTTTAACTATTTTGTTTTAGACGCAATACCACTACACAAAAGAGGAGGCAACAGGGAAGCTAAACTAAGATGCTTAAAAACTATATATATACTGGAGCTCGATACAAAGCAACCAGGGGCACTAAATGCGAGCGAAGACATGTACACATATTTATAGGCCATTATGTTGCTAAAACCATTATATATCTGTGTATCTAATCCCTTTTATCTAACTGAATTCATGAATTTTGTTTTGTGTTTTTTTCTAATCAGAATTTTTTCTAATTAGAATTTTAGAGGTTTTAGTCAATTGAATCTCATTTTATGCGGTTGGAATGAATTTATATAATATATTAATATTTATTCATTGATATATTTATATTCTCATTTGTGGTAACTGACTGCATATAAATGATAAATATTGAGACCTTTTGTGGAGGACAATCCTCAGTGAGCTTGGCAATAGTACGAAGAATTATCCAAATATGAAACTAAGGATTTAACCAACAACAATATGGTTACATTAGAGTAATATTATGAATATATTGCTGCTATTCAATAAATATCTTATATTGACACCAATTTTTCAGAATTATTGTATTTAAATAAACAATTTCTTGAAAAATCGGATTTGAAACACAGTGGGCTATGTATTACACTATCAAAGTATTTTTAACAAAGAAAAATGTTTTATCAATGTATTTATACATGATATTGCAGTGATATGAAAGCCGATACTGTGAAACACATTAAAGTATGTCATATATGTTCATTATTGCTGCTGTGGAGCACTGTCAATTTAAAAGGAGAGATTTCACCCCCTGGTGTTATCATGTGATCAAGACCGGTACGGCCGAAACGCGTCATGGCGGTATGGTGGTATGCTGAATAAATATTATTATTTACGCACCGAATTGGGTCTGCTCTCGTTTATTCTCCTAGGACGGAGCAGCAGGCAAGCATCTTTGATATATATATATATATATATTCACAGAAAAAACCATAGGTTATAGACCATATATAGTTAGGAATTTGCATTTACAAAACCTTGAAAATTCACTGAAAAAACCATAGGTTATAGACCATATATAGTTAGGGATTAGCATTTAAAAAACCTTATTTTATTTGCACAAAACCATTGAAATTCCATATATAGTTAGTTGCACTAACTATATATCGCGGACCCGCAATCCACTGCTAATGATGTCACATATTACATCATTCATGACATGGTCAGTGACATCACTGATGACATCACTGATGACATCTCAAATGACATCACTGATGACATCACTGATGACATCTCAAATGACATCACTGATGACATCACTGACATCTCATTTGACATTACTGATTACATCACTGATGATATCATTTATGTGATAATACATCTTCAGACTCTAATATAACCTTTGATACACTCAGTGTAAACAGGCACTCACAGACTGTCACACATCCATGGAGTTACTCACACACCTATTCAGTCATGCAAAGAATCAATCACATCTCCATTTCCTTAACTATACAGTTATACACACCTTACTTATTCAAACATATACTAACACATATTTACTCTCTTATACAATCCTTGATACAAGTTCACAATGATTCATACAGCCACTCTCACATTCACTGACTCTTATGTTCAGTTATTTATATATGTCAACTCTCACATGGAGTGTGCTTTACATATGTACTTACTTTGACATGTAGAACTGAGATATCCATTCACTCACCAATATACTCATGCACACAGTCAACTGTCCATACAGCTGTTTCTACATGCACTTTTGAACCCATACACCTAGGGAATCAACCGCTCACACATCTATGCACAGAGTTATACACCTCCCAGCCACCCACACACACACTCAGTCTCCCATACAAATACTTGGGCAACCATTCAATAACCCATATAGTTACTGATATAGCTACTGATTTAAACATGCAGCAGTTTACAGAAGAACATAAATATTGATTGCCAAATTAAGACACTTTAATCACTAACCCATGCACTCAGTGAGACACATTTAATAATTCTCTCATACAGTCAGTCATGCACCTACTAAATCCTTCATCCAGACACTTATACATCCACTCATTCTTCAATATGTAAGACATATTTTAACTTTACAGAAACATACAGTCACTGGGTGTTGTCATCAGTGATGTCATCAGTGATGTCATTTGAGATGTCATCAGTGATGTCATCAGTGATGTCACTGACCATGTCATGAATGATGTAATATGTGACATCATTAGCAGTGGATTGCGGGTCCGCGATATATAGTTAGTGCAACTAACTATATATGGAATTTCAATGGTTTTGTGCAAATAAAATAAGGTTTTTTAAATGCTAATCCCTAACTATATATGGTCTATAACCTATGGTTTTTTCAGTGAATTTTCAAGGTTTTGTAAATGCAAATTCCTAACTATATATGGTCTATAACCTATGGTTTTTTCTGTGAATTTCATTGGTTTTTTAAAAGCTAATATCTATAGCTGTAAAATATATTCTTTATTAAGTGACGTATCACGTAGCCCGTGAGACGCCTCATGATGCATCGCATAACCGTGACGTATCGTCTCTGCAGCGCAAACCAAACCCAAAACGTAAGCGCGCCAGAACACGCTTAAAGATATATATATATTTTTTAACCTTAATTAGACAAAATCCACACGTGCACATATCACAAACGTTCAAAAAACACAATATGTCGGACTCCCGTTACGCTGCCGGTTAGCTGCCCGGTTAACGTACCAGGAAGCACCTTTACCGCGAAAATCGCAAATTTTTTTTTTTCACCCCCCAGGGAACTTTAATAGCCCCCTCATCAATCCTAGGGGTTCAGGAGGGGTCTGCCTTACCCCTTTCATTCATTTACACCTTTTTTTTTTCCACCTCTTGTCTCTCGATCCCACAGAGAGACAAGATGGCGGCCGCTCCAGACTGTTTACAATGATAACAGCCAATCAGCTTCTCCTCAGACTCCCGTTACACTGCCGATTAGCTTCCCGGTAGCTTCCCGGTAGCTGCCCGGTTAGCTGCCCAGTTCGCGTACCAAGACGCGTCTCTACGGCGAAAAAATCGGATTTTTTTGTTTGTTTTTTTTTGGCCCCACGTGGTTTTATAATATCCCCCTCATAAATCCTAGGGGGTCAGAAGGGGTCTACCTTGCCCTCTTTCCTTCATTTCCCCCTTTGTTTTGGCCTCCTCTTGTCTCTCGATCCTACCGAGAGACAAGATGGCGGCCGCTCCGGACTGTTTACAATATTGACAGCCAATCAGCTACTCCTCAGACTCCCGTTACACTGCCGGTTAGCTTCCCGGTTAGCTGCCCGGTTAGCTGCCCGGTTCGCGTACCAAGACGCGTCTCTACGGCGAAAAAATCGGATTTTTTTTTTTGGGTTACACTGCCGGTTAGCTTCCCGGTTAGCTGCCCGGTTAGCTGCCCGGTTCGCGAACCAAGACGCGTCTCTACGGCGAAAAAATCGGATTTTTTTTTTTTTTTTTTTGGTTACACTGACGGTTAGCTTCCCGGTTAGCTGCCCGGTTAGCTGCCCGGTTCGCGAACCAAGACGCGTCTCTACGGCGAAAAAATCGGAATTTTTTTTTTTTTTTTTTTGGGCCCGGCGTGGCTCTATAATATCCCCCTCATCAATCCCAGGGGGTCAGGAGGGGTCTACCTTGCCCCCTTTCCTTCATTTCCCCCTTTGTTTTGGCCTCCTCTTGTCTCTCGATCCTACCGAGAGACAAGATGGCGGCCGCACCGGACTGTTTAGAATGTTGACAGACACCGGAGAGCCAATCAGCTTCGCTTTGCAAAGTTCCGATACGCGAAAAGTTCGCGAACCGGAGCGCTGCCCGGAGCGCTGTTACAGATATATATCTTGATTTAAACGTTAATTTCTCAAAATCCACTGAAGCACATATATTGAGACCTAGCAAAGGCACATCGGGCTAACAGTCCCTACAATTTTGCCAAGTTTCGTGGAAATCCATTCAGCCGTTCGGGCTAAAAGTGAGTCCAACCGCCCTATGGAAATTAACATGGGAAAAACGCGTTTTGGGACCCCCCTTTTTTCTCGGCCCCCCCTTGACGAACCCCCCCCAAAGTTTCAGGAGCTGCTCAGAAACAAAATGTGCCATTTTCCTGAAAATTTCAGCCGATTCCGTCCACAAACGCCAAAGTTATTAGACATAGAATTTTCAAAAGTCCCATAGGAAAAAAATCCTAACTATATATACCTACTGGCTATCGCCAGTAGGTAATATATATATATATATATATATATATATATATATATATATATATATATATGTGTGTGTGGTTGTGTGTGTGTGTGTGTGTGTGTGTGGGTGTGTATTGACAAAAAACTACTATATACAAAAGGGTCTCAGGGAAAAGTTTAGAGACCTAGCATGGATATATTCCCCAAAAACATATGAGTAAGCAACACAAATATCCACGGGTCTACTAAGCAAGACAAATAATCAAAGCTAACAAAAGGATCAATCTGATTCATTCAACTCAGATAGGACACTTTAAAGAACAAACACTTTTAAATGGATGGATTCCCATCAGTCACCAGTAGTGACATATTTCATCATCTGGGTCTCCTCCTAATGTCACATTAGTGGCACTAAGGGCTACAACCCTTCCCTTAGGAAAGGGGAGCTTGCGGATGTTTTTACCTATTACAAACAGATGCTGTAGTTAGACCTCTAGATGTGAATAGTCGATTCTATGGGAATCAAGGTTGCAGTGCAGTGATGTGTATAAGTGATGTGAATTAAAATCGATCAATGAAAATTATTTATTCATACCGCACATAGATCAAAATATAAAAACAGTGCAAAGAGACAGTCTTGAACAAATAACTATCTAGATTTGAAAGGTCAACATGTTTCAGCAATAATGGATATATTATCCAGTGCCTTCGTCAGGACCATAAATATTGCTACTGCAAGTGAATGTTGTATATAGCCACCTCCCCGACGGCTCTTGGAACCACCAGAGGTACCGACAAAGAGAGCGGTGCCTCCTATGTCCTGACCCGTGGCCAGGTGAGGCGATGTCTTATCCTCTTAAAAGACGGAATCATCATTTCCAGAGGAATTGTTATTCATAACTACAGGTAAAGAGGTTGCATCAGTCCCAACTCTTTACACACATGACAGATTATTTATATACAACATTCACTTGCAGTAGCAATATTTTTCCCAGGGCTGAACATTTCTGAAAAAGCTAACATAAGTGGTCAGAGTAGAGGTACTCTGACCCTCTGTTTGGGAAATGGGATTTTAGTGACACAAGAAATGGGATGTTCGTGACACAAGTTACATATCCCAAATTCTTTTTTTAATCGTATGCCGTATACCGTTGCGGGGACATTGCAAATATCATGACAACACTGTGAATATTGGTGGGAATATAAAAAATATATCAGTGAATCCTTAATACTCATTGTTATAGAGATAATGAGATTCTGATAAATGTTTTTATAGAGTTAATTATATAGTGAGTTATCTACTGTGATGGTTAGAATTGATAATATAATTAGAATTTTTTTATTGGATGGTGGCTATTGAATTCCTG
The DNA here is from genome assembly GCF_964263255.1 of Lissotriton vulgaris. Taxonomy (NCBI): domain Eukaryota; kingdom Metazoa; phylum Chordata; class Amphibia; order Caudata; family Salamandridae; genus Lissotriton; species Lissotriton vulgaris. The sequence goes on along the minus strand of NC_141687.1, from coordinate 1,101,325,910 downwards.
CTTTTTTTCTCTGCATTTGCAATGTAACCGCATGGTTCGTGATGACCAACGTTATCATGATCTCCGCCTTCACCGTGAAATGGGAAAATAGGTTTTACAGATGGTAGTTCTAGAAATACACTAGAAAAACATGATTCAGGAGAAAACTGTAAGAAACTCCTAGTGTGTAAAATACTGTAATATGTGTGGATATATGTGTTTTAGACTTTATGGAAAAGACGTGAATGTTATGTTTAACAACATCATCACAATGTCCTGAATAACCTTGAAAACGGAAAATAGGTCTGCAAGATGGTTTTTAAAGAAACTTAGTACAAAAATATGAGTTTAATTATTCTTTGAAAGAAGTATGTATATAGTAATATGTGAAGTGCAATGTTCAGATTTGATTTTTTTACATATTATTTTTGGATGTGTTGGTGGTCATTGAATGTATGCTTTTGTCCTTGTGTTTGCGACGTGTCCATGGGAATTGCGAATACCGACGTCATCACGCTCTCCAGCGTCAATGCAAAAACAGAAAATAGGTTTTAGACATAGTTTTTATAGAAACTCTCTAGAAGAACATGACTTTAGGGAATACTGTAAGAAACCCCTAGTTTTTAAAATACTGTAGTATGTGTGGATATATGTGTTTTAGCCTTCATGGAAAAGGCGCGATTGTCAGTGCATTGCGGGGGCGCGAGTTGTAGTTAGCTCAGCCAACTATACTGCTGAATTTCTCTGGTTTTGCACGAGTGAAATGTCAGCCTAACTGTAATGTCCCTATAACCTTTGTTTTTTTCAGTGAATTTCTAAGGTTTTTTTAAATTATATTTTCAAACTATAACGTCCTTGTAACCTTTATTTTTTTTAGTGAATATATATCTATGCCCCTTAAGAAGTGGGGTTCCTGATACCCTGTGTCCTGTAAAGTTGTTTGTATCATATTTATTCTCGTCTGGGTAGTGTATGTTGTCTAACGGCTACAGCAGATGACCTCGCAGCAAGGGATCTAGGTTCGAGTCTCAGCAGGGACTCTCAACATCCAGTGATTCTTTGCAATTCACAGAGTCTCCCCGTGCCTAACAAAAATGAATGTTTCTGTCTGTAACACAACTAGTATTCGTGTAAAGTGCTCTGATACCTTCTGGTCTGGTTCATAGCTATATAAAACTCCAAAAGAAAAAGTTGGGGACAACCAATCTGAGAGCTTCTGGTCTGCTAACAGAGCTTTTGATCTGCAGACCCGAAACAGATAGCGGCTGAAATATCTCCTTCATACAATTAGTTCTTATTTTATGTTTTTATTCAATTCAAACATGGAAAACTTGGATTGGTGTACCATCTGCAGAGTAATAATCCAGGCATCTCTAAAATTATTGATGGTGACATACATTTTAGGCACTCCCATGACAATTTTTTTATGCTTTTCATTTTTTTCTGTAGCAGTAGCAAAGGAATCTTATGGGAGGTAAAAAGCAAAATGCCACTTTTAATCCACCTTTTTTCTCTAACAGACAGAGACAGACAGACAGACAGATAGATAGGACAGATAGATATTCCCTTATTTGCTTAAGAAAAGCTAAAAACACTGTGAAACCCCAAAACCCCGAAATAACTGTTATTCTTAGCTATCCAATCTATGAATCTCAACCAGCCATGCAGACCAAAACTTACACACCCAATTGAAAGCTTCTTACATCAACCACAATGTGAGCCTCACACATGATATAAATGATTTCACACGACATGATATATTATGTTACCAATATCATTATCAATGACATAAATATGGATATAGTAATATATTGTTTAATATCTTGTTTATATCGTTCTTTTAAAATACGGTGATAATGCATAACCACTGTCTGGAGTTGAGGATGTAGCAACTCTGCAAGTTTTATTTATTTTGTTTTCTTGGACTCTAGTTGGAGCATGTGAGTGCTGCTCATTTTCCTGCGCGTGCTTTGGGTGCATAGTTGGGAACTTGTTGGTGGCCATTATTCTGTGTATTTCAAAGATGTCCGTCATGCATGAGTTTAGGGACAGCTTAGGAGTGTTGTAGGAGATTCTACATAGCACATAGGCATGGTTTAAGTGGAAAAGGGTGCATTTTGATGCAGGAACAAATGCTTGCAGTTACCAGAGATACCTAGACAATGCCATATATTGTTTTGAGGAGTCAGTGAAGGTCCTTCAGTCAAATCAGATACTTATCTTAGTGACAGGGCTGAGCCAGTTCGATTTTTGTTCAGTCATTTTACATTTGCAATACCCATTTGTTCCGTAAAGCTTTATGATCTTTAGGGGCTGAAGTCATGTTTTGGGGAAAACCCAGGTTTTTCTTGCTTTCCTTGATTCTTGATAGTTGCTAATCATCTATATTCTCGGGGTATGGTGTTCCACACTTTGCAGGTTTGATCCTGTGTTGTAGGAAGATTAGTAGCAGTGCAATTATTCATTATAAGGTTTTCCTTTGAGTATAAAGGGAGAACTTTGATGATTGGTCCACTGCTTTTGGCTCTTTGGTGAAGCAGAGGGCTTTAAAGGATACCTTTCTGCAATAGATAATTAGTGTAGGACCTTTAGGAAAGAGGTCTATAACTAAATATTTGGAAGCATTCTGAATTTGATGATGTCTTTTGAGTATGCAATGTAAAGTATGTTGGTGTAATGTGGGCGGAATAGAAATTCTGTCATTAAGGCTTGAACCCTACGGATGTGATATAGATAGAAGGAGGAGGAGTTCTGCCATAAGGTTCTCAGCTATTTTAACTGTCTCTTTATTACCAAGATGAGCAAGGTATACATTGTATAATAGAGGTGCGATCATTGAGCCTTGAGGAACTTCGAATTCGTGTTACAATTGTGACGGTAGACACGTTTTTTGTCTGCGATGTCGGACTGCATCAATTTTTGGACAATGTTTTTTTATTTCGATTGAATCAATTGTTTTAGTATTTGTTGTATTTAACGATGTTGTGCTTTCAGTTGTTTCTATTGATACATTTTTTTAGGAGCTCATTAGACGTGCTTTTGGTGTGCTAGTTATGGTTTGCTGAGCTTGCCATGAAAGGTAAAAACAACCTTATTAGTCTTGTTCCAGTGATTACAGTTGGTAACTACTTCACATGTGCGAACTTCAACAATCTCCCCATTAGAAAGAGGCAATGTGTTTTTCAGTAAAACAACTGTTTTTTTATTAAATTAAAAATTCTACATTCCTAATTAGATAATTACCTAGTTTCTCATGTTTTATCTACATACAGTGTAATTCAATATTGCACTTACTATTTTCAATAAACATTTCTCTGATTGAAAAAAATACTATATTCAAGTTCAATTCCACAAAATGACAAAATCGTAAAAGATATACATCCAGTAACAAAAGCAACAAGAGCTTCCCACTTTCTCAGGCGACCCTTGGCACCATGTTTCATGAGTTCCCCATGACCCTTAAATGTCAATACAGGACAATAGTACACATTTCCCATTAAGCATTCATTTTAATCTGTGGCCCCGTTTATGACACTTTAAATCCGTTCTACAGACGTTGTTGACTATTATGACATTTTGTAAGCAATGAGTCACAATTCCTGCATGCATCTACCTGTAGACACTGTTAAATTAAGTGTGTGCAAACTTGCATACCTGATGATGACGGAATAAAAGAGAATAAAGGTGGAAAAATAAAGTTAGATCTTATTCATTTTTAACGATAGACATGTTTTTCTATTTTTTAATAACTCTTTTACTTACATTAACTTAAGTGTATCAGACCCAAACTGGTGAGCAGATGCATTGCTTTATACATTATGTGCTCCCTGTCTCTATAACTTCAGGGCAGCAAATATATGTCTGTTTGCAGTCTTTTCATGTGATGTGAATCATCTGCTCTGAATATTGATGTGTCTAGATGTGGGCATGCATCACTTATTAGTGATTTGCATATTGTATAATTGCTAGGGGAGAGATACACTAAGATACTAATATGAGCTGTGGTTAAGCATCCACATAGTTAAAATGTTCTGCCATGTGTTAAAACACATCTATTTGGATATTTTGCTGAAAGACAAGGTTATTCTTTAGTTTTTCCCCTTAGCTTATTTGTAAAATGTTCTTTATAGGGGCGACAGATGCTTTAAGGGTGGAAGTAAGGGGAGGACCGTGTTGGGGGAATGTTGTTTCATACAGAAATGTTATTTTGAATTGTTGTCTTCTCAGGTATTCACCACACAATCTCTCCACTGAACTGGTGAGTCATCTCCTGGAATTCAAATGGTCTCCTAAACCGCATTAAGAGATCAGTGGTTCTGTGATATGTTATGAGATAAAAACAAGGGATCACTGACATAATATAGAATGACAAAATATAGACTTCCCAAAATATCGTCGCCAAAATATAGAATGCAAAATAATAATATCAAATTCCTATCTACAAATAGGTAAGTACAAAAATATTGAATCAAAAATATAGCCTGTAAAAAATATAGTAAAAAATATAGTCAGTCAAAATATCGAATTTTTTTAAATGTCTTCAAAGTAATTTAAAATTAATGAAATAATTAATATAATTAACTAAAACATACTAAAAAATACTTAAATAACCTTAATTAGGATATTATTAATTTTAGTTAAAAAAAACATACAATTTTATTTTGTAATACATATATCTTAACTTAATATTATTAAAAAATATACAATATTTTTACCGTAGGGCAGCAGGAGGGTAAAATTTAATATTACCACTCCAGTGAGGGCAACAGTAGGGAAAGCTTTGGATAGCGTTGGGGTAAAAAATACTATTCCCACTCCAGTGAGTGCAACAGTAGGGAAAGCATTGGATAGCGTAGGGGTAAAAAATACTAGTCCCACTCCAGTGACTGCAACAGTAGGGAAAGCGTTGGATAGCGGGAGGGTACAAATTACTATTCCCACTCCAGAAAGTGCAACAGTAGGAAAAGCGTTGGATAGCGGGAGGGTGAAAATTACTATTCCCACTCCAGAGAGTGCAACAGTAGGGATAGCGTTGGATATTGGGAGGGTAAAAATTACTATTTCCACACCAGAGAGTACAACAGTAGGGAAAGCGTTGTATAGCGTAGTGGTAAAAAATACTATTCCCACTCCAGAGAGTGCAACAGTAGAGAAAGCGTTGGATAGCGGGAGGGTAAAAATTACTATTCCCACTCCAGTGAGTTTAACAGTAGGGAAAGTAATGATTTAATATATGATTAAAAATAAATTAAATATCAATACAAAGAAAACATTTATTGAAATTAATAACCAATGTAATATTATCTAATAATTAATTGGAAATACAAATACATATTAGTTATTAAAAATCAATTACCTATTCATAATTAATTAACGAATTAATTTTCAATAAAAAACTAATTAATAATAATAATTAATACCAATTAATAATTAACAGTAAATTAATTATCAATATACAAGTATTTTTAATATGTAATTAATTCCAATTACATTACTTCCAACCCTATTCCCCTATAAACCCACAACCCACTACAGAAAATACATTAATAAAATTATCATAATCATCAAATATTTAATTAATACAAATTAATTACCAATTAATAGAAATGAATTACCAATTAAAAATTAATGAACAATAAATTTAAAATCAATACCAATATAGAAAAACAATTATTTACTTAATTACAATTAAATTACTTCCCACCCTATTCCCCTATAAACCCACAACCCGCTACGGAAAATAAATTAAGATAATTAACATAATTACCAATTAATCAAATAATAAAAATTATTTGCCAATTAATAGAAAATTAATTACCAAATAAAAATTAACAATAAATTCAAAATGAATACCAATAAATAAATACAAATATTTAATTAATTACAATTAAATTACTTCCCACCCTATTCCCCTATAAACCCACAACAGAACTAAAAAGCAAAATGTTATTAAAAATAAATATTAATTGCAAAAAATTAATATTTAATTGAATATAATTAAATTACTTCCCAGCGTATTCCCCTATAAACCAACAACCCGCTACAGAATTAAACTACGTAAAAATTAAATAACATAAAATTCATTACTTAAAATAAATTAAACATACTTTACAAAAATTAATATACACTTTTGACACATACACTAACATACAAAACACTTTAAAAAATTCAGTATTATTAAAAATTCGATATATTTAATGCCTATATTGTATACTTAGACATGTGAGCTACTCCAGAGGCTCAAGAGAAGGGTTGCAATTCTCTTTCATAAAACCATCCCATTGGTGGTGTCAGCTTTCCATGAGGATCCCCAGGGGCAGTATGTCGGCATTGAGGGATACATGGAAGCTATCTACCTTACCTTTGTATCCTGATATGTTCCCCTGCAACTATCCTACTCTGCATCCACTCCAATCCTTGATAGCGGACCTCCCTCTGGAGACAACCATGATCAGAAGGGACTTTAACATGGGCCCAGACTCTAGGCGGGACTTATCGGATGCTCTATGTGTCACGTGGTCCATATGTCTGATGGTTTGCACGTGTTACTACAGAGCTTTAGTTTTTGTAATATTTTCAAAGACTGCTTTCTCATGAGAACGCATCGCTGTGTTCTTTTCTGCATGTACCGGGAATGTTAACTGAACATAATGTGCAAGGTCGAACAACAATGCCGATTCCTATTTTGTTCAGGCCAGTCCTTAGACCTTACACAAAACATAGCAATGCAGCTGTTTGGACAGCGTACTTGGGTTTTAGTGGGGTGCACAAATAGGTGACACACATTTGAAGAAGGACATTTCCAGGGAGAAGAGCACCCATGATGTAGATCTACCATCTATAGGCTAAGGTGGTATGAAGACTTAGTCCCAATACACCAAGGTCCCATTTCCAGTGCATAGTTCTGTATTTGTGCAGAATTCCTGCAACATGGCATCACCAACAATTGGTCTGGTTTTTATTCATGAGATCCCCGAGTAGCGCTTGTGCTTGTCCACAATCCCCTCACTCCGGTTTCCAGAGACATCAGTGGCGTGAGGGCCAAGCCTCCTATATTTATGTTTTATAGGTTTTTCAAGATAGAAATTTAAAAGGTTTATCTCCTCTATTGACCCACTTTTGTGCTGCCATTCTATTGATTTGTTATTCTGCATTTATTATGGCAGTTGGTATTGCGGCACCTAACCGTGCTGAAGTCACAGCCCATTTGACTCAACATGGAGTCCCTAATGTGGGGGCTGATATTATCTTTGTTGTCGAGGCAGATGCAGCTTACCGCTTCGAGGTTTTCTATTCTTGGGTTACATTTCCAGCTGTGGATGGGAATGATAATTTGTTCATGAATATACTGCATCTGCTGTTCCGCGGAATTATCGCCCCTATCGATTACTTGAAGTTCCGTTTGAAGCCTGAGGGCATACCATATGGTTTAATGGTGCCCTTTCTCACCCTGCTTCTGTGTTCCATTTAGGCCCCTTATCAGTCGATGGGGTCACTCTTTCTTTACTTTCAAGATATCTTTAAACACTCCTTAGTCTTTGCAAGGTAGTGTTATTCCACTTTGTTTGCCTTCTTTGGTACCAATCAGCAAATTCCACTGGTGGTACGCACGTGAGGTACCATTTTTCTTTTTTCACAATTTTTGTTACGAACACATTTATAGGTTTGTGTTTGGGTATATATATCAATGTGTCCATCTTCTAAGTATTGATGGGTTATAACTGTCATTTGACAAAAAGACACTTTTATAAAGAAGGCAAACAAAGTGGAATAACACTACCTTGTAAAGACTAAGGAGTGTTTAAAAATATCTTGAAAGTAAGGAAAGAATTTTAGTTCCACAGTAGAGATTTGATAAGTCTGAGGGAACAAGTCTGTTGTGTGTATTGACCTTTCGTTGTGCCTTCTTCACTTGCGTGCAACCAACTTTCTCCGGTGCCTATGTCAATGGGCCATGGATGTCTGCTTGTTCAATACCATGCATGCTGCCCTAAATTACGATCTGTTAATGGGTTCATTGAAGGCCCATGACCAGGTATGTGCCAGGGGTAGGCATTTGGTGTGTGATCCTCTACTCGGACCAAGAGCAGACTTGAGTACCTGTGCTCTTGCGCAGCGCTTTGTAGACTGCAGTTTCATCGAGGTTAACGCAGGTTGCCCTAAGATGCTCCTAACAGCCTCTGGATATGAGGAGCATGTGTGTGCTCGTTTGATCTTCTCAACTTGATGGTTTACCTTTTCACAATAGAGGGAACAGACAACATTCTGGAATTCATGACATTCCGCTTTTCACTCAACATTTTTGACTTTGAGGACCAAAATGTAAGCTTGGCAATTTTTGAATGCACAATTGGCAACATTTTTGTACCTTATAACCTAGCGGTACATATACAAAAACATTTTTGGGACTTCAAAGTTACACAAATTGGTTTTCGACAAAGGCGCTTTGCCTCTACTTACCGCTGGTTTTTGTTTTTGCATAAAGGTGTCATGTGGCCCAAAGGGACATTGTTGTTTTTCACTAATTTAACTTGAGCAGGTTGCAGCTTGCCTGCTGCTTTGCACGCGTTACTTAACAGCTTTTTTTTTGGCAATACTTTCAAAGACTGTTTACAAATGAGAACTCATCACTGTGTTCACTTTCTGCATGTTCCTGGGATTTTGACTGAACATTATGTACAAGGTCGAACAATAATGCCCATTGTTATATTGTTCTGGCCAGTCCTTAGCCCTTACACAAAACATACAGATGCAGCTGTTGTTTGGACAGCATACTTCGGTTTATTGTGGGGTGCACTGCACGCCGTGAATAGGTGAGACACACTTGGAGAGGGACCTTTCCAGGGAGAAGAGCACCCATGATGTAGATCTACCATCTACAGGCTAAGGTATGGGGCCTGCTAACAAAGTCCAAAGATCTTCTATTATGTAATAATACTTCTTCTTAGCAAGGGGAAGGAGGTTAGGCACTATTGTCCTGTCTCCATTGTCTTTCTATGGTGACATTTCCCTTCATGATTTATGGACTGGCAGCTATGCTGACAATTTTTGTACTATACATTTTCCTGCTTGTTGTGGCATATATACTGCATGTTAGGGCACATTGTTTAAAATAAACATTTGAAAATGATTCATATCCCTGTCACATCTTATTGTGGACGAGTGCTAGAGAGTGAGTGAAAAGTTGTGTCTTGTTACCGTGATTCCAGAGAGATCTGGGAGTTTGGTGTTCTGGGGTGCCTAATCATTTGTTTCTCTGTGAGTGAGTTAGAGAGCAAGTGAGGCACTATAGCTAGTCGGTCGTGGGTTTGTGGGAACTAAGGTGGTAGGAAGACTCAGGGTCAGATGCATCAAAAAAATGTTTTGCGATTCCCTTAATGAGACGCAAAACGACATGAATGAAAGTGTGCAGTACACTTTCTGTGATTTCTAAGGGGTCGCAAATGACCTACCTCATGAATTTTAATGAAGTAGGTTGCAATTTGCAACCCCCTAGGAATTGCAATAATCACACAGATGGTGGCCTGCTGAGATCAGCAAACCACCATGTCTTTGATTGCTTTTAAATAAAGCAATTTTTTTTAAAGCAGCCCTTTTTCCTTAGGGAAAAAGAAGATGCTTTACAAAACGAAAAATGAAAAGTTTTCTTTTCGTTTTTTAAGAGCAGGCAGTGGTCCGTGGGACCACTGCCTGCTCTTGAAAATGCTTTTACAAACATTCACAAAGGGGAAGGGGTCTCTTATGAACCCCTTCCCATTCACGAATGTCTTACCACCTACTTGAAGTAGGTGGAAATATGTGAATGTTTTGCACCCGCATTCTTGGTCACAAAACATTCATGCATACTTTTAGGATTCGCTATTTGAAAGGGACACCATAAACACGCACCTTCCAATTAGTGAATCGCAAACCTATTTTGCAATTTGGTAACAGGTTACCGAATCGCAAAATTGGCTTTGATGCATCGCAAAAGCAATTTTTGTGATTGCAAACGGGCTGATTCTGCAAATTGGCCAGTTGGCGAGGAGAAAAATGCTTGATGCATCTGGCCCGCTGTCCCTAAACACCAAAGTCCCATTTCCTGCGCTTAGTTCTGTATTTGTGCAGAATCCCTGCAACACAAGCACAGGTAGGCTGGCACGTTCTGCAAGCCTTACTTCATGGACAGACTCAATGGGTCTCTGTGACGCCTGGCATTCCTGGAACCTTGCACAGTGGTCCTACATACACCTTTTCACAGCCCATAAAACCAAATCCAGAATTTACCTTTTCTGGCTGCCGGCATGTGACTTGCTGCAAGTGCAATGTGTGTTCCACTTTTACCAAGAGGCATATACGATCATGCTCCCCTTCTTTTTGAGTGGGGTATCCCAGCTGGCTTACTTCATTCGATGTGGAGGTTCAACGTGTGGCACCTGACTGACTAGGATTACAGAGATTTTTTGGAAGAGGAGATAGACACCTTTCATAACAATTCGGGCTCAGTGCATTCTGTGGGGACCCCATGGGTGGCAAGCAAACTCACCTTGCAAGGTCATCCTAAGGGCAGGCAAAGGTGGTGGAATTGAAGGCCCAGATTCTTGGTTTAGAGAAGCGGGCACGTGATGTGGGGTTGCAAGCCGTTCCTCATCCATTGGGGGGGACTGAGGGCCAAGCTGCATCAGGCTTCTTTAGAGAAGGTACAGCAATGCTGGAGGGCATCTACCCAGAGAGTATACACCTCAGGAGACAAAACGGGCACACTGCTATATTGACTAGCGACTTGTGAGTAAGCCTGGGTGGAGTATGTAAATGTAAATGTCAAGGTACTTATAGAGCGCACTGTCACCAGACGTCACCTTGCGGTGTCGCCTATTCGGCTTCCTGGCGCTGATACTCATACCGCTGTGGAACCCCTCCTGGCTTTCCCTGTGAAGTGTCCACTCCTGGGCACCCCCAGGGTGAAGCCAGGCATCCTTAGCGCTGTTGGGGCCGGTGTGGAGGCTAAGCAAGCTATTGCCCAGAGTTGCAGCGTGGGGCCCGTGGTTAGAATAGGCACCGATGGGAGAATTAACAGGTCCGAGGAAATTGAGCCCGAGACCCCGCCGAGGCGGGAATCGAACCCTGGTCCCTGGCCAGATCTCTGCATCAGGGCCTGCCGCTCTAACCATTGAGCCACACTCCTCCACAGTATACAGAGTGGCACTCTGCAGAGTTCCAAGGAGTTAAAAAAAAAACTCAGTGGAACTCCGCTCTGCCCCAGTCCCACCGGAAATTTAAAAAAGGCTAAAAAAACACTTAACTTCTCTCTCATGTCTGCGGGCTGCCCTCCTCCTTGCCGTGCTGTCTCATGCATAGTTCACGCAAGATATAAAATGTAGGGGGTTGCGACCAGGAACCAGGAGGAGGATGGTGGCAACGAGGAGACACGAGAGAGCATGTAAGTGTTTTTTTCACCCTTTTTTTGGGGCCCGGTGGTGCAGGGACCGAGGGACTTACTCCGTTCAACCACAGAGTCAGAGTTTTGCCTCCATTTTACGTTCCTGCCCGGGGTTACTCGTGAGGTCTCCACCAGGGTAGTTCCAGTCATTAGAAATTCCTATGCTGACCTGTGTGAGGAACTGCCCACAATGCTTCAAACGTTGGCAACATTTTATTTGGGACTGTACGCAGCACGCCTGATTCCACCGGAAGAGCTTGAGTGCCCCCCTTCTTGGAATTGTGCCCATGCCTGAGAACTGGATCTGTCACTATTGGTGGAATAAGTTGGGCTGGCAATCTCGGATCCCCAGTCCAGATAGGATCCCTAGGATACATTTTAAATGACACAGAGATCTCTTGAATCCACATATATTTATTCTCTACACTGAGGTGCTGAAGCATGGCTCTTTTCCCCCCGACCTTGATATTGCCACTATTGTAGATATACCTAAGGTAGGATGACTTGAAGACTGTTGCTCCTTCTATCGCCAAATTTCCCTTATTAACACAGGTATCAAGATTTTTGCAAAGGCCTTGATGACCAGGCTGAGTCGAACTCTCACATGCCTCATACACCCAGATAAGTGCAGCTTCATGCCACTTAGGAGCACCTGCAACTGAATTCAGAGGATGCAGCAGGCAGTCTCTCTTACCTTCTGGAGGATGATCTGGTCCTCCTTATTGTCAATTTATAAAAGGCATTTGAAATGGTCTTCTGGTCGTTCCTTGAGGCCAGGCTCCAAAGGGTGAGCTTTGGACCCACCTTTTTTCAGACTGATGGGATTGCTGTACAGTGTCCCAACCAATCAGGTTCGGGTAAACAGGTTTTTCTCCCCACCTTTCCTGATCCGCAGGGGAATGCGTCAGGGCTGTCCCTGCTGCTCTTCCCCCTCACTATAGAGTTGCTGGCATGCCTGATGAGATGTGATGCGTGGGTTCAGGACTGGGGCAGCAGGGGTGGTATGGAGGACCCTATAGCCCTGTACACAAATGATGTCCTGCCTTTTCTTAGTGAGCCACATACGTCTGATCCTAGATGCCTTGAGATCCTCCGACTTTATGCATCCATCTTGTATGTTAATACCAGTAAGTCTGTTCTGGTAATTGTAGCTGGTGATGCTGCAGAATGATGTTGGTGCCCCGATATTCCAATCAAATGGAGCTCCTTTATTTACCTGGGGATCCATATCTGCTGTCTTTCAGGCCTGGCCTGGTCCCTAAACTTTTGACTGCTCACATTGGTGCTGGACCATGACTTGTGCAAATGGAACCGTATTTATCATTACAGTGTTTAAAATTATTTGTCTCACTGATATCTATATGTCTTGGCTAGTTACCCTCGACCCATTACCCGGACGTGGTTTCACTCCTTAACCTTGAGATTGACATCCTTTGCCTGGGCAGGCGGACAGCATCGGGTGGATTTCGCCTTGGGTCGCAAGTCACTGTTTGATGGAGCCCTTGGCATTCCAGATCGCTGCGGGTATTATATTTCGGCACACCCAGTCCCTGTGAACGAATGGTTTACCGGTGGCTGGGATTATCCAGTGTATCCCTTTGAATTACACTTTATGAGTCTTGATGGGCTACTTGGCCTGCTTTATGGTAGTCTTCTGCCCTCCACAGTGCCCTCCTGTACTCAAATGATGTTGCTCTGTTGGAGAGCAACCTTGCTTCTCACTCAATGGTCTTGCCGCCTCACAGACTTGAAACAGCTGTGGCGCAGTACCTGACTGGGTCAGGTGGCAGACCTCTCCAGCTACTCTCATTGTGATTGCATACGTATTACTTACCTGAGCGACATTCACCAGTGGGGGTCTCTGATGTCTCTTCAGGAACTGTGGAACCAATACAGCCTATCTCACACAAAATTCCCTCTCTATTCACAGCTGCACCATTCTCTGCTGGCTCACCTCCTGTCAGGCATGCAGATCCCTGAACATAGCCCCCTTCAGGTGAAGCTCATAATGGGACATTTGGCAAAGGTGCAATCTCTGTGCTCTATTGCTCCATAATGATCTGTTCTTACCCGTGCGTTGTATGTGGGTGTTCTTGGGTCTCTTGGAGGGGGTTGGCGAGTCCCGCTTGGAGTGGATTTTAATAGGGGTAGCATCCTTAGTGGCTGAGCAAGATATTGCTTTCTACTGAAAATGTCCTGAACCTCCCTCTGTGGTGATCTGGTGGAGAGATGTCAACTGGTGTATGCGCTAGGAACAGCCTTTTGTGAGGCTTGATAATGTCCCCCAAAATTGGGAGAATATGGAGGTGGATGGTGTGCTTATCATGGACTACCAATGTAAACAAAGTAAATATACAGGGAGAATACCAATGTTCAATGATCAGGTCACTTACAGGTAAATGACATTGGATAATGCATTGCACAGTTAAAGCCAATAATATTTGGCTATTAAAAAAACACATTTTGGGGAGGAATCCTATGCTCTGCCTTGACAGCTTGGAACAATGAGCATTCTCTTTCTCAGAAATACTTCTCTGTGTGGCCAGTAAATTGCAACACTACAACATTACAACAAAAAATACAATAACATTCCAAGCCAATTTAGTTACAAAGAAAATAATGTAATTGTTAAAATGACAAAAAAAGTGAATGTGATGTAATAAATCAGGCAATTTTAACAACATGAATTGTGATATTTCTAAAACTCAGAAATTCTCTAGAATGTAAAAACTTTAAACTATTGTCTGGCTGTCATTTTCAAATCCCTTTCCAGGGTTCATCAATGTATTCTTTTTTAGGACTCATACAAAGCGGAGCTACAACACTTACTGCTGTCTTTTTGACATACAATTTAAACTCTCAAATATGGGATCCAGATTTTCACTGCCATATTCTATTTTCATGAATAGGATGTTTTGAAAAAACACATATTTGGAAATTCTGCCAGCCAGAGTGCTCAGAACATATGTCTAACTGGGGGAGGTATTTAGATGTCCTCTTTATGTTATGTAGAGCTAGCCTTCTCAACATACAAATAGTCTTTGAGCAACTAAACAACACCTACAATATACATTTTACTTTCAATCACAACAAAAAGTCTGTTGAATACCTAGCTGTTTCCCTGTACAGACATAACAATTATATTGACTCTAAACATTACTGTAAACCAACAGCATGTAACTCATTCCTAATATTCTAGTCCATCCTAATTCTCAAATGTTTGCCATTTCCCTGGTTGAGATGCCTGGACTCAGGAGAAACTATAAAAATGAATCTAAGAAGCTGGCTCTGACCATCAAATCCATCTGGAATTTTAGCTCTTTGATCACTTAGTTTTTGACATCTTATTGTGGGAGAGCCTCATAACCTGTGACTCACCTACTCTAAACTCATAGTAAAATGGACTGCACATGTTTACCATTAGTGTCCACCTTTTCAGATAAGGCCGCTGTAATGCAGAAAGAATAAGAGGTATTTGGCTGGTTGCATGTAAACACATTTGCACATGCGCGTGCACACAAGCAACAGTTGCGCATGGGAGACTCCTGTTGTGCGCAGTCCTAGAACTGCGCACAGGTAGCCTGACACAAAAGGAGTATATCCCCCACAAACTCGGGGATATACTATCCGGGCAGATTGTTCTTTATGAACGCATACATACATTAACCAAGAGTTCTACACAGCTATAGGACATACATTTTCCACTCTCTCTTTATTGACATGAGCAATTATTTTCCTTTTCTTTTACATACCCTAATAGAATCCCAGTAGAATGGTGGGTTTCGCAGGGAAACGTAATCAGATGACACAAAGACCCTGACAGGAGGTGTGCGGGTATGTTGCAACTTCGCCACCTCGAGGTAAATGTGTTTTAAATGATCCAAGTGCCACTACGGGTAATTTGTTATTACCGTGTTTTTTTTGTACAGCGGTTTTTAATGTTATCCACACGTCATTGTCTACCACTGCAGGTGTTGAACTGAAAAACACAGTGGAATGAGTGAAAGGATGAACCCCTGTGTGCCCTGATGAAGTTGCAATACAAGACAGCAACGAAACATGTTGGCAATTCAATATTAGGTTGCGTACAACATAAACCAATTTTAGTTTGAAAGGTTTGCAGCCCAGAATAAAAGTCAAAGCGAACAGCAAGCTTCTCAATTTTAGAGGTGTAAACTACACTTTTGATTTTTCACTAGGGGTGTTTGTGTTGATGTGTGTACAAGCGGGAGCTATTATTTGTGTGTCCTGAATAGTGAAATTATCTGTTGATTTCCCTTCCCTTTCTTTTCTCTTCCTTTCACGAGTAAGAGAGAGTCACCAATGATAAGTGGGTAAACTGGTAATCACTAGCCAGTAACCCCTTGTGGCAGTTCTTCTGTGAGGTGCTCTCTCTCTCTCTCTC
Source organism: Lissotriton vulgaris (assembly GCF_964263255.1). Lineage (NCBI taxonomy): Eukaryota > Metazoa > Chordata > Amphibia > Caudata > Salamandridae > Lissotriton > Lissotriton vulgaris. The sequence continues at coordinate 1,101,310,107 of NC_141687.1, read as the reverse complement.
CTCACATTTTTTCATTATATGTAATGTGGGGTTTGCAGGTGGCAGTTGACGTGTGGTCTTTTATTTTATGAATTTGACACTGTGACATATATGAATAAATAAAAATTCATATAAATAGGGAATGAAAGAAAATTGACTTTCCCAAGATGTCACGTTTATAATGAAAGCTGTGTCCTGACGGAGGAGTCTCTTGTTGTTTATATAACTAATAGCGGTGTCATATCTATCAGTCTTTGGGGAATATCACCCATTTACTCATTATCAGGGACTTATCCCTGTTTATCATATATCTGGAGTAGCTACTGAATAACTGGAATATATGTAGCATCCTGTGATCTGATCTATATGGGTTTGCTAGGCATAGGAGCACATCATCCGCTTACAGGGATATTCTGTCCTCCCAGTTGCCTCCTCCCTTCATGCCTGATATTATCGGATCTTCTGACCCAGGCTGCCAGGGGCTCCAGTGCCAATGCAAAAATCATAGGTGAGAATGGGTGCCTTGACTAGTACCCTTTTTGTAGTGAGAATGAGCGGGATACCGCTCCATTAACTTTTACCCTTGCCTGTGGGTCCTTGTGTAGGAGCTTTGCCCATGAGCTGAATTTAGGACCAAAGCACAGTCTGTTCAAGGTTGCAAACATGTATTGCCATTCTATACTGTCGAATGCCATTTGTGCATCCAGGGAAAGGAGCACTGCCTCTTCACTTTATTCCGTTTTGGTCCAATGGAACACCCCATGGAATCTCCTCAAATTGAGTCTTGTGCACCTTGGCGGCATGAATCCTGACTGATCCGGATGGACCAGAGTAGTAATGACCTTCTGTAGTCTAGTTGCTAGTGCATTGGCAAGAACTTTTGCCTCAGTGTTTAATAGCGATATTGGACTATAGGACCCAAAATCGGAAGAAGTTTTTCCTTTCTTAGGTATTACCACTATTGTTGCTGTTCGAATGTCCACAGGCAATCCCCCTCTCTCTCTACTTTCCTGGTACATATTCAGAAAATTGGGTACCACTTCAGCTCGCTACTCTCTTATACATTTCTACTGGTAGGCCATTGAGCCTGAAGCCTTCTCGGATTGGAGATCGGAAAGAGCGTTTTTTATCTCCTCTACTGTAAAATCTTGGTCTAGTGCCTATCTGTCTTCTTCGGTTAGTTTGGGAGGTTCAATTCTCGCAGCAGTTCTGAACACTTCTCTGCAGTGCATTCTAATATGGGGATATAGAGCGCCTCTTAGTACTGTGCGAAAGCCTCCGCATTTACTTACAGGACCCAACTTCAAGCCCTGTTCCTTTTGCAAACCATGCAATCATTTTATTTGCTTTATCCCCAATACCATAAAGTTTCCTCTGAGTTTCTAATGCTTAAGCCCTCACCCTTTGTTCCTCTAAATTTCGTAACTCCTGCTGCTTGTGTCCAAGCTGACATTTTATGGACTCATCCAAGTCCCTATCTCCCCATACCTCTCTTTCCAGTTGCCGTATTTCTTCTTCAAGCTCCTCAGATTCTCTAATTTGTTATTTCTTTTTAATGCCTATTTGTGCTTGGATTTATCCCCTAATCACTGTTTTATATTGCCTCCTAAAGGCAGAACACCGCTTCTACTGATCCTTCATTCTCTAGGAAATATTGCACCATGCGTGTCTGTACTTTTTGTACAAAGGTTTTGTCCACGAAGTACCATGGATCCAGTCTCGGAGCAGAACATTACTTTTAACTGGTCCTTGTACCTGTACCCCTACCGGGGAATGGTCCAAGATACCTTGTGCTTTTTTAGACATATTCCTAAATTGGTCCACCTGCTTCTTGAATGTAAACAGATAATGTATCCGAGAGTGACTGCTATGTTTGGCTAAGATCTGTGTATATTGCCAACGTATTGGGTTATGGGTATGCCACAGATCATTCATTCTCTTTGGTGCTATGATTCCGTCCAGGGGTCCTTCCAACTGTCCCTACCGCACTTGATAATCTATCGATCTGTAGGTCCATTACACCTTTCATGTCTCCTCTGAGGATGAGTGTGTCCTGGGGCAGTTCTAGCAGCATTTCCTCTAACGCTGGAAAGGAATCAGTATGCATTTTTGGGGGAACATACACAGAGCACAGATTTATTGTCATACCCTCCCATGTACCCGTCAGCGCCATATATCTGCCCAATCTGTCACACCAACTCCAGCCAGGAATAAATGGAACCGATGTCTTTATTAGGATCCCCACTACCCGGAAACCCGATATAAATCATGTGTGTGCTATACGTTTTTATCCCCATCAGTCCAGTGCTATACAATGGTTTCCCCTCAAATGGGTCTCCTGTAGGAGTACCACATCTGGGGCATGTCATTTTATATACTGAAGTACCAAGGTATGTTTTATTTTGCTGCCCAGGCCAAAGATCTTCCACTTCCAGATTCTCCTGATTTTTATTGTTTGAGATGTATGTTTAAAGGAGATTGGTAACATTATCTGGTTTTTGGGAGTAATGGGAGAAGGTAGGCCCAGGACGTTTTTTATGGCATAGATAGCGACTATAGGATCTTTCAGGAAGGACATTTTTTGTTACTGATTCAATTTCCAAAGTAGGACAGCATTGATTTGGGTAGGGGTGGTAAAATCAACTTTTCAATTGGGGTTTTGAGTTTTTTTCCTGGGTTTTGTTGTCGTTTTTGCAGTCCGTGGTTGGTTGTTTACAAGTCTTACGAGTCTTACAAGTCTTACAAGTCTTACAAGTCAGTGATTGCCGAAGTTTCACTGATCACATACACAACCAGCTGATCCACACCACCAAGAAGTCAGCAGTCAATTATCGACTAGATAACAACGCACACAACAGCAAGGAACTCTTCAACATCGTCAAAGAGCTCTCCAACCCCAGCGCCGGAAACAACAACATCACTCCCTCACAAGACCTCTGCGACTCACTCGCCTCGTTCTTCCACAGCAAGATCACAGACATACACAACAGCTTCGACGAACAGACCACGCACCCAACCACAGAACCAACACCCCCCACCACCACCATCCGCGCCTGGACCCCGGTCAGCACCGAAGACACCACCCGCACGATGAACACCATCCATTCAGGATCGCCAACCGACCCATGCCCCCATCACGTCTTCAACAAGGCCGACTCCGTCATCGCACCCCAACTCCGACACATCATCAACTGCTCCTTCAACACCGCCACCTTCCTGGAAAGCTGGAAGCATGCCGAACTCAGCGCCCTACTGAAGAAACCATCAGCGGACCCCACCGACCTCAAAAACTACCGCCCCATCTCGCTCCTCCCGTTCCCCGCCAAAGTCATCGAGAAGACCGTCAACAGCCAGCTTGCCGCCTTCCTCGAGACAAACGGATCCCTTGACCACTCACAGTCTGGCTTCCGAGCCAACCACAGCACCTAGACCGCCCTCATCGCAGCCACTGACGACATCCGAACCCTGCTCGACAACGGGGAAACAGCGGCCCTCATTCTCCTGGACCTCTCCGCGGCGGTCGATACTGTCTGCCACCGCACCCTAGCAGAACGCCTCAGCAACATCGGTATCCAAGAGAAGGCACTGGAGTGGATCATCTCGTTCCTCGCCGGAAGAACCCAGAGAGTCCGCCTCCCCCCGTTCAGATCCGAGGCCACCGGAGTCATCTGCGGCGTGCCACAAGGATCTTCACTCAGCCCCACCCTCTTCAACATCTACATGAGCCCCCTCGCAGCCATCGCACGCCAACACAACCTCAACATCATCTCCTACGCCGACGACACCCAGCTGATCCTCTCCCTCACAAACGACCCTGCCACTGCCAGAACCAACCTACACGAAGGGATGAAAGAAGTAGCCGAGTGGATGAAGAACAGCCGCCTGAAACTGAACTCAGACAAGACGGAAGTCCTCATCCTTGGATCATCACCCTCTGCCTGGGATGAATCCTGGTGGCCCCCCGCCCTGGGCAGCGCACCCAAACCAACGGACCACGCATGCGACCTGGGCTTCATCCTGGACTCCTCCCTCTCGATGACCAGACAAGTCAACACCGTCTCATCTTCATGCTTCAACATCCTACGTATGCTCCAAAAGATCTTCCGATGGATCCCCACCGAAACCAGGAAGACGGTCACCCAAGCACTCGTCACCAGCCGACTGGACTACGGAAACACCCTCTACACTGGAACCACAGCCAAACTGCAGAAAAGACTTAAACACATCCAGAACGCCTCCGCTCGACTCATCCTGGACATCCCCCGACACAGCCACATCTCCGGACACCTGAGAGACCTGCACTGGCTCCCCATCCGCAAGAGAATCACGTTCCGCCTCCTCACCCACGCACACAAGGCCCTCCACGACCTGGGCCCCAAGTACCTCAACAACCTCCTGACCTTCTACACTCCCACCAGCCAACTGCGATCGACCAACCACGCCCTCGCCGTGGTTCCACGCATTCGAAGAGCCACCATGGGAGGAAGATCCTTCTCCTACCTGGCAGCCAAGACTTGGAACTCTCTCCCCATCCACCTCCGTCGGTCCCAAGACCACCTCTCCTTCAGGAAGCAACTCAAGACCTGGCTGTTTGAGCAGTAGCGGACCCCTCTCCCTCAAGCGCCTTGAGACCCTCTGGGTGAGTAGCGCGCTACACAAATTTCTTGATTGATTGATTATTTTCTGATGGGCTATCTGTGATTGGGTTGCTGACAAGTCAAGGTTTTTCGAAACACCAAGTTTGTCTTGCCTGCTTGCTTGTTTTTAATTGACTGAGGTAGTATCTAATTTATCTCACTTGTGCAGTCCTGGGCTGGTTATATTAGTAAGGTTGCTGTGCTGCCTCTCCTCCAAGCTATAAGAGGAGGAGCACTAGCTCACAGTATTGCTCTTGTGACCACTTGGTACCCAGAAGCTGGGACTTGGATTTCTCTAGCAGTCTTGGCTTCCCTGTGTGCTCTCTAAATGGTGACAGTGGTTGAGTAGGCTCGGTGGGTGAGGATGGTTTGTGAGAGAGGCTCACAGTGCCGACAAGCAGCACCCAACCGTAGATGGGCCACCTCAGTGGGTAGGGTGCTCGAGCACCTGCAGCTGGACCCAAACCAGCAGCCTCACCGGCCCCCATTAGCCACCGCCACTGCTAGCCTTTCTTCCAAGGACTTACCCTGGAGTACTCCTGCTGGCTGCTGGTTGTTGGTAGCTGCTGGTTCTGTGGATCTCCATTGATTACCTTGAGTGGGTGTGATCAGGTGAGGCTAACTTGCCACAGTTGTAGGCCTAGAGGCTCGGAATCAACATTAGGAGATAAGGCCCATCAGGTACGGATCTCATGATGAAGCACGCCACTTGTTGTGGCTGATGCTTTGCAGTCCTTTACTTGTGATATGTAGGGGTTGCCTGCATTGGATCCATGCTCCCATACTGTGTTTTGGTAACAATTAGTAATGGGAGCTGGAAAGCACTGCATCTTTAACAAATCATCTCTTCTCTTGTGCAAAGACAAGCCATGTAGGGTTACTGTTGTCTGTTGGAAAGTGGGCTATTAGTAGTCGTAAGTATGCATCTACCACATGCAAAAAGGCCACTAACAAGGTCTAGGGCTCAGTATAGGTCTCAATAAATGTTCCCATGCTCAGCCCTAGGTAGCTTTGCTGCAAGCAGGCAAGTTTAACTTAGGAGACAGGTATGTAAAGCATTTAAAAAACACCAATTCAGTAAATAATTAAAACACAACACACAGAACCATTATCTCCTCCTCTATGGTCTCCGAGACCAATAGGTTCGCTTGATCTCTTGATATTTTTGGCAGATCTGCCTTACTTAACCAAGCCTCTATACACTCTATCCCTCACTGGCTGTAGTTCTTCTTTATAGAGGGTGCTTATATACCCCCAAGCTTCCGCTCTAATGTCTGTATCCCCCTTTAAGAGCATCCCTGTCTCCTGCTCAATTAGACCCTGTATAGTATTCCTGGCCTTATCTACCCAAGCTTTTCAAGCCATTAGCTGACTACACCTCTCTCAATAGGCAAAATGCTGCAGCTTAAAGACTCCATCTATCCTGAATTCTCTTTTCAAGCTGAGACTCTTACTCTGCCTGGAAATTCTCCAGTTCTCTTTGAAGGAAAGGTACTCTGGATGCTCCCTCTAGTGAGGCCTTCTGGAGATCTAGGTCTATCATCTTGATTTTTGCTAAAAGCCTCTCCACCCTCCCCTGCATAGCACACCTCTTACCAGTCATTATAGCACTTAGTACTGCCCTTGAATATGCCGTATAGGAATCCCACACTACTTGTACCTTATCAGATCCTTTATTAAACTGAACTAAATCAGTAGACTTATCCCCAGACCCACAACCACCTCTTCATCCAGTAGTATGGTTCAATCAAGAGTTCACCTTCTCTATCCCTATTCTTTACCATCTGCTATGTTTAAAACTACAGGAGAGTGGTCTGAAGGTAAGGCAGGGACATGGGTAACTGACTCCCCATCATTTCTTAAAGCCCGGCCAACCAAAAAATAGTATTGTTGTGAGTGATGGCCATACTTTTTGCTATAGAAGGTGAAGTCCCTAGCTGCACCCATCCTCCTGGGCCAAATTTCTCATAAATTGATATTATGTATTTAGCCTTTGATGTGCTATCCAGATCTTTATTTTAAAAGAAAATAAAGTCGCCTCCAAGGATGATGGGAATCATAACCTCCAAGCGACAGGATTGCAGCTTCATCAACGCATCTGGCATATCACTATTAGGACTGTATTAGGTTGCACACGCGACCTGCCTATCTCAAATCCCAAAATTGGCAACCAGCCATCTACCGGAGCTATCCAAATCACACTTCAGAGCTTTTTCTTATAACTAAGGCCACCCCTCTAGTACTTCCTCTATGATCTACTGCTTACTAAAACAAAGTCTACTCTCACACCTCTCCAAATGGGTCTCCTGAAGCATTATAATGTGTGCTCCACTGTCCCTGAGATACCCTGCCACCATTGCCTGCTTTTTCCTAGATCTCAGCCCATTCACATTCCATGTTATAAATGTAACTTGTTACTCCTTATTCATTACCTTATAACCTCATGACACCTCGCTGTGAGCTATCTACCTTAACCTTGTATGGTAAGGATACTGGTTCGGTGGAGGGTATAGAATTGGGGCAGGAAGAAATGGCGCTCAAGCAAGTACACAATGGAGTCAAGGATGAGATAATGAATAGGGTGCAGCAAGGTCAGGGTAAACAAACCCAAGCAAAAAAACAACCCCTGCGAGTGTGTAGGTCAGGTCTCACACTGCAAATTAAGAATAAAGGGGCATATTATCAAGGACCGGTGTTAAAATTTTCGCCGTTTTATCGGCAGGAAACTGCCGGTAAACCGGCGATAATGGGCTTGATAATACGCCCTTGTTAATCCCCATAGAAGTCCCCATAGAAGTCCATGTTCTAGTGTTAACATGGGCTTCTACGGGAATTAACAAGGGTGTATTATCAAGCCCATTATCGCCGTTTTATCTGCAGTTTCCTACCAATAAAACAGCGAGAATTTTAACACCGGTCCTTGATAATATGCCCTGTGCACACGGTTTAAGAATATAGGTGTCAGTGTAAAAAAAACAATTTTCAAAGTACTTTGCATTCCGAAATTATGAAGGTCGACATCAAGAATATCTTAAAGAAGATTCTTTTATAACAAGTATTTTAGGTCAATACAGAAAGAAAACCAGCCGGCAGGGATTTTGTCACAAAGAAATTGACTTGTGACTCTTCAGGGCTGGGAAGGACACAAAGCATAAGGTATAATACAAAACCGAAACAAAACACAAAAAAACAGAAAAGGGCGCAAAAATTAAACAATAGTGAACGTGAACATTCTGAAGGCACCCATAATCTCGTGGATACCCTATTAGAGTGGTGCAGAGAGAACATAATCGTGACTTCACTGCACACAGATATGAAGGGTCTTGTGACATAAAAACAATAATAATCCTTATGAATCAGGAGGAGGTAAAGATCCCCTATGAAAAAACATTCAAACAGACTATCCTAATCCGGTATGCCTATCAGGTGGGGGATTATTAAAGACTACTTCCCAACAAGGTATTATTAGGTGCAAACGGTGGTTGGTGTATCAAGATGCCAATCGATATTATGAATCAAACGGTCAGACTATTCCGAAAACAAAATAAAGAAAATTTCAAATCTAAAGGTACAAAAATAACACACAGGCTCAATGAGCAATGAATATGAAGTACTGGTGCGGAGAACACGTACCAGCAAGAATATATCTATACATTCCAAAAATACTGAATAAGTAATGCACTGGTTGCCGAGTCGGCACTGGTTGCCGACTCGGCAACCAGTGCCGTTGAGCGGAGGGCGGGTCAGGCAGAGCCAGGTCACTTCCGCCTACAGCGAGCGGTCAGTGCTCTAGTTGATGCACGCTGAGGAGTATTTAGGCAGCGAGGAGCAGGCGGCGAATTGCGGTAGGGAGGACGGTGGCAGTGTCTCCCCGACCCGCTGACGCCTCAAGCTGTGAGCAAGTCTCTGATATAGCACATGATTTTAAAACTTGAATCTGTTTACTGAATTTTAAACGCACCGATTTTTAATTGCTATTGCAGATACTTACTGTGTGTCATAGCGCTATTATAAGGGGTAATGCGCCTCAGGGCAAAACTTAAAAGCAACTTAGCCTGGGCTCGATCATCCGTCCTGCCCGCCCCGGTCCGACTCGGCAACCAGTGCTGTTGAGCGGAGGGCGGGTCAGGCAGAGCCAGGTCACTTCCGCCTACAGCGAGCGGTCAGCGCTCTAGTTGATGCACGCTGAGGAGTATTTAGCCCCCTCGTCGCAGCAAGCGCGCAGCGGTCGCGCGCAGCGGTCGCGCGCAGCGAAGCGCCTGAGACGCGCCAGAGAGAAGCCCGTCTGCACCCGTCCGCGACTGGACGGGACCAGGGGCCATGTCAGACCCTGCTCGAGTACATAAGGTATCTAGACTAATTTACACCTCACGGGCTCTAAAGGGTTTGCGTGATAATTTCCCCCACATGCATCAAGCATTTTTTGAGTCGCAAACGGTGCGATTCCTTAAAATCGGCCGTTTGCGATTCCAAAAATGCTTTTTGGAATGCATCAAGCATTTTTAGAAATCGCAACATTTTTGCGATTTCTAAAAATGCGATTGCTTTTAAGAAATCGCAAATTTGCGATTTCTTAAAAGCAATGCATGATTTCTTTTAAAATTGCGAAATCGCAATTAGGGGGTCAAATTTACCGAGTGGTTGAACCACTCGGTAAATTTGCAAAAAGTGTTTAAAATGCTGAAAATACATTTTTTTCAACATTCATGTTACGGACACACATGTCCTTAGGACATGTGTGTGTGAAACATGATGCGAAAAATACATTTCAGGGGTGCAAGGGGGGGTCCTTTGGACCCCCCCCTGCACCCATGAAATGCATTAACAAATTGCGATTTTCAAAGTGAAAATCGCAATTTGCTAATGCCTTCCCATTGCTTCCTATGGGCCTTTTGGCCCATAGGAACCAATGGGAATAGCGAATTCGCAAATTGTATTTCGGTAATTTATGCGATTCGGTAAAAATTGCGATTTTTACCGAATCGCATTAATTTACCGATAATATTCATGCATCCCGTTTTGCGAATTCTAAATTGCGAATCGCTATTTTTCGCAATTTAGAATTCGCAAACACCCGGGATGATGCATGTGGGGGTCTGTGTATAATTAACTGTCAGCAATTCCACCATTGTATTCCTGAAGGACCATTCTCATGTAGATACTGCCACTTTCAATTCACGATAGATAAAGTTCTTTCCCCACAACAACATTTCGCTAATACTCATGCTGTTACAGCTCAGGGAGGAAAGAATCTATTATGTAATATAAGATCTTTGCCAAAACACTATACTGAAGTTTGGGACCTTATCTCTACTCATAAAGCAGATTTGTGCTTCTTAACGGAGACATGGCTTAAACCCCACTCCACTCCAGCCATTACCCTTGGCATACCGGAGGGCTATAAGATAATCAGAATGGACAGACCCCTAAAAGTCGGTGGAGGTATAGCTATTGTATATAAGGATAATATCCATGTCTCGGCCCTTGATCAATGGTGTAATACGGCTTTTGAAGTGATAATCTTTAGGATCGGTTCATCAGCCAAATATTGTAGGAAAGGTGCTTTGGTCTATCGCCCCCCAGGCCCTATAAAAAACATCTCTAAACAGTTATTGGAAGCACTAGCCCCTCATGTACGCCCAGACAAAGAATTTTTGCTGCTTGGGGACTTTAACATCCACAGTGAAGAAACAAATAATAGTGAGGTACAATCCTTTTTGGACGACTTATCCCTAATGAGACTAAAACAATGTAACTCCGGCCCCACCCATCAAGCAGGGCATACTTTGGATATGATAATATCTAATTTTCCCGGTATTTAATGTTATACCCCCAAGCAGTGCCTCTGGACAGATCACTTTGTGCTCGAATTTTCTATGCCTGAGAAGGGTGTCTGTTCCATCCCCCCGGTACAAATCCCATCCAAACGTAGGCAATGGCACAAAATCTCTAATACTAATTTTGAACAGAAATACCTGCCCCCTCTCATTCGGCCCACAGATGATATAAACTCTGCCCTTTCAAAATGGAACTTAGCCATTAATACTGCGGTACAACAAATCGCTCCGATAAAAACTTTTAAAAAGCGTTTAGCAAGGAAACAAGAGGTTTGGTTCTCGGAAGGACTACGTAGCCTCAAACAGAGGGCTCGAAAGACAGAAAAAATATGGAGGAAATTTCATTTGGACAATGATAAAACTATCATAAGGCCTTGAGTGTATATCATAAAGCGATACGATCTGCACGCAAAAACCATGTTACCACTCAGCTGGAGGCAGCTGGTAACGATTCCAAAGTTCTATATCAGATCGTTAACACTTTTTTAAAACCGACAGCATGTGAAAGTGCAGACATGGCGTCACAACATCTTTGTGATAATATATCGCACTTTTTCACTGAAAAAATTGATGCCATTTATGATAAAATAGAGGCACTTATTCCTGTCATGACTGGCCTAGATAATCTAACTTCGGTACCTACGGCGCCCACCAATTCACACTCATTTAATGATTTCCCTGAAATTACTTTACAAGAGGTTCAGAAGCTGTCCATGGATATCAAAAGTGGGAGTCCGGTAGATCTACTCCCAGCCAGGCTTATGGGTCCTTTGGGGGCAACACTTGGTCCTGATATTCAGAAACTAGTGAATCTTTCACTTAATACAGCTGTGGTTCCTCAACAATGGAAAATGGCTTTAGTTAGACCAATCTGGAAAAATACATCTTTTCCTTGGACCAATATGTCCAACCTGAGACCAATTTCCTTGCTTCCTTTCTTAGGGAAAATTATTGAGAAGCACACCAACAAACACCTCTCTGACTACCTCGAGCATTCAAACAGCCTTGATCCATCACAGTCAGGTTTCAGGCCTAAATATAGCACCGAAACGGCCCTGCTGTCGATAACGGACGACCTACGTATGTACCAGGACAATGGTTATTCAGTTGTCCTGGTGCTACTTGACTTATCGGCAGCGTTCGATACAATTTCTCATAACATCCTGATCGAACGACTGTCTGTGAGTGGAATCCGTGGTAGGGCACTGGACTGGATTAAAAGCTTTCTCTCTAACCGCACCCAACGTGTCACCATGGGTGATTTTAGATCTGAAGAGGTTAAGATCACCAAGGGGGTCCCGCAAGGATCGTGTTTAAGCCCGACCCTATTTAATACCTATGTGGCCCCCTTGGCAGAAATAACCAGAGCCTTTGGCTTCTGTCCAGTGTCCTACGCTGATGATACGCAGCTACTTTTCCCTTTTAAACATCTTACCCCTGAGATTATACAATCTTTCTCTGATGGGATGAAGGCAGTAGCGCGATGGATGTCTTCCAACTTTCTCCAATGCAATGTTGGGAAGACAGAAGTGATGCTCTTTGGTAAAGCTAGGATCCAATGGTCTCCTGATTGGTGCCCTCTAGACCTAGGCCCAGTCCCTGAACCCAAATCAATCATTAAGAATTTGGGGGTACGTCTGGAACCGGAGCTGACCATGAAACAGCATGTTAATGGTACTGTGGGATCTTGTTTCCACGTGATAGGTCTCCTCCGCAAGATATTTCCTTTTCTTCCTGACTCTCACAGAAGAACTCTAGTTCAGGCTTTGGTGATCAGCCGTCTAGATTACTGCAATGGTCTTTTAGCAGGAGCTAATGAAGAGGTTTTAGATCATCTGCAGGTAGTGCAGAACACAGCAGCCAGGCTGGTGCCTAATGCACCTCCTAGATCCCCATCTAAACCTCTACTACGTAAACTTCACTGGCTGCCCATACGCTTACGAGTAAAGTTCAAGACCTGCTGCACCATTCATAAAAGTGTTCATGAATTAGGTCTTGAATACTTGTCTAATAAATTTGTTCCGCATATTCCTGCTCGTACCCTTAGATCCAGTGAACAGCTGCTATTAAATGTACCTAAGATCAGCAAAGCCAGGCTTGGCGGGATGGCCTTGTCGGTGGTGGGTCCCACCTACTGGAACATGCTTCCTCTGTCATTGAGACAATGCTCTAACCATCTTTGTTTCAGAAAGAACCTGAAAACATTCTTGTTTAGCTTATTTTAGCAACTCTCTTCTTTTTCTTAAATTTTGTCCTGTATAACCAAATTTTAAATATCTTTGCTATTTTATTGCTTCTCAGGCCGGCTGTCATAAGCGCGGAGATACTCCTCCGGGAGTCTATTCATAGCGCTATAAAAACCAGCAAATAAATAAATAAATAAATACACGAGTGTAGAACTGAATTTAAATAATGACAACTCAAACCCTGAGCTTATCCAATTGATATTTGAATGGATTAGTAACCCAGAAAGTATTGAGGTTCATGGTCGATGTTCAGACCATGTTTAACTGTATGCAGACTCATTATCCAAGTTGCCTCAAACCGTCTCAGTTGCAGTTTGCGATTGCCACCCCTGATGCTAGGTTCTGTGACGTCTATTCCAAAGAATGTTAGTTTTATGTGAGATCCTTGGGTTGCACATGATGCAATGTGCAAAGCCATAGGGTATCTGGTATCTCCATTGTGCATTGCCCTGACATGTTCCATGATTCGTTCTTTCAAGGGCCTTAAAGTACTCTCAACATATTGTTTCCTGCATGTACATTCAAGAACGTATACAACATATTTGGTGTTGCAGTTGATGTTGCGATTAATGTTGTATTTGTGTTTATTGAATCCTGTGAAGTCTTTTGTGCCATTTAGAGCCCATTTGCATACTCCACAGCTGCCACATTTGAAAAAAACTTTTCTGTGTGGAGTCAGCCAGGAAGACATAATAGTTGTGTGTGGAACGGTGGGACTGAGTCTGTTTCTTAATGATCTGCCCGCCGGAAGGTGATCTGGGGTCTTGTAGTTATGAATCCTCCCAATGTTTTATCTGCTCGTAGAGTTTCCCAGTGTTTTTTGAGACAGTTTTTCTTTATCAGACTCACCTCGTTGTAATCCGTGATGAGCCTCACTGGTTGTTTAGGTGATGTGATGTTCTCCTTGCCTTGAAGGGTCATGTTTCTTTCAGTTTTCCTAATTTTTCTTGCCGCTTTATTTATGGCACGTGTTTTGTAACTCCTTTTGGCAAATCTGTTCTTCATGTCGGTCAGGCATTTCTCGAATTCTGTGTCTTCACTACAATTCCTCCTGGCTCTAGTGAATTCCCCATAAGGAATGGCCTGTATCTGGTGTAAAGGATGCAAACTTTCAGCATGTAGGATGGAGTTGCAAGAGGTTTCCTTACGGTAGAGTCTGCTCTGTAATGTGTTTCCTTTCACATAAAATTCAACATTCAGTAAGGTTACACGGGTGGGGATAGAGTGACATGTGAACCTCATGTCCGTGTCATTTGAATTAAGGTGTTCACAGAAAGTCTCAAGATGATCTTGTGATCCGTACCAGAGGAGAAGACAGTCATCAATGTACCGTCCCCAGTATATGATGCAATCTGTCCATGGGGCTCCCTTCTTCCCCCATATCCATTCAGATTCAAGTGACCCCTTGTATAGGTTGGCGAACGAGGGTGAAAACCTAGAGCCCATGGCTACATCTTTGATTTGTCTGTACCATTGTCGGTTTTACATGAAACAATTATTGTTGAGTATGATTTCCATCACAGATATGATCATGTTGGTGTGTTGCCAGAGTGTGGCGAGCCTGTTGTGTAGAAACTGTGTGACCACCTTGAGACCTAAGTCAGGCTTAATGGAGATATGGAGTGATACCACGTCTAGTGTGGTCATGATCATGTCTGGCTGCCATTGAACATCTGCCAAGACCCCTAGAATGTGTTTCATGTCTTAAATAAAGGAAGGTAAATTCTTGACCATCGGTTGAGGAACAGGTCTACATATTGTGCTAATTTCTCTGTGGGACCCCCTATACCAGATACTATGGGTCTCCCTGGTGGAAAGGTGGCCTGTTTGTGAATCTTGGGAAGAGTGTAGATCCAAGGGAAAGTGGGTCTTACAACTTTCATGTAAAGTGTCTCTTCTTCATCAATAAGACCTCGGGTGTGCCACTTGGAAAGATTATTGGTAATTAGAAGAGTCAAAGGAAGTGTGGGGTTGCTGGCCGGCTTTGCTAATTACTTTTGTTCCCCCACAGTCCCATTTAATTGCACATGTAATGGTAGAGGGACAAGCTTGATCATTGATTATGTCCTGTTTTCAAACAGACATTCTAGTAGATTGATTAGCTTTGTGACCCACAACAACGAATTGAGTGGCCATTTCCCACTAAGTATCACTTTCGAATACCCATGTAACATAATAAATGAAAAGGGTAATTCCAAACATATTATACAGAAAATTGCCGTGAATAAGATTAATGGCTATACTCTGCGCTGGCCGATGGTGGCACCGACCAAATTTACAAAGTCCCTTGTAAATAATTGTAAACAAGATTTCTTAGCCTAGAGGTTAAAAGAGCCCTACTCGTGGAAAGTAAAAAAAAACTGATAAGAAGAAGGGATGGTTTAATGCCAAATGTAATAAAGCCCATTGCGCTTTGAAAAATGCTCTTCATATATCCAATAGAAACTCTACAGAAATTAAGATAGCCAGAGAGGATATAAACATGCCCTTAAGGATTGCAAGGGCCCCTTGAGGGATTAACAATGGCTGGCCTTGCATGAGGCTTCTGAACTTAGAGACAATACACGGTTTTGGAAGGCTAACTGCCCCTTTCTAGCACCTCAAGACAGTCCATCTAAAGAGATTACCATTGATGAGGATCAATGGGTGAACCATTACTCATCAATGTATAATGATAATGCACAGGCAACATCAGATGTTATGTCCAATAATTAACATAAATTCACGTCACCTAATTTCCACCCAATTGATGTTCACTTTACTCTGGATGCAGAAATATGTGCTATAAATACCTGTTGACCTTTATAAGTCAAATTTGCTCCTCGGGGGCCTTTAATAACTCTAGTACTGAGAGCATGTTGTTCCTATGGCTTTATTTTAACCTGGGCAGAATCAATCTTGGTCCCAGTTTTTAGGAAGGGAGACTGCAATAATCCTTCATGCTACCATCCAATTTCATTATTGAACTCTTTGGTCAAAGTTGCAGGCCGTATTATTTTGGATTGACTCCAGACTTGGGCTGAAGACGCAGGCATTATCACAGAAATACAATACAGCTTCCGACAGGTGGAGTGAGCTCAAGAATGGTGATGGATTAAACCCAGATCAGTTGACTGGGGGGTGAGTGTTTGATTTGCTCAAATGCTCCGTCCATCGTCCCCTTTGGTATCGCTTTGTTCGCCCTAAGTTGACAGGTTATGCCCAGACATGGGCCCTGTGCTCACTTTGTACTGGATTCAAGATAGCCAGGCTGATGAGGGTTATGATCCCGAAACCAGTCCCAGGATGCTTGTTTCCGGTCCAGGGAAGACATGGCTTGGCAATTCAGGCTGGACTGTTCCCATGAGGCACAGGGTCAGACTGATTTGCATATGGCCATGTCTGAACTGGGGTGGTGGAGTGAGCTAAAGAATGGTGATGGATTAAACCCAGATCAGTTGACGGGGTGAGTGTTTGATTTGCCAAAATGCTCCGTCCATCATCCCATATGATATCGCTTTGTTCGCCCTAAGTTGGCAGGGTATGCCCAGACGTGGGCCCCGTGCTCACTTTGCTATTGGATTCAAGATAGCGAGGCTGATGAGGGTTATGAACCCAAAAGCGGTCCCAGGATGCTTGTTTCCGGTCCAGGGAAGACATGGCTTGGCAATTCGGGCTGGACTGTTCCCATGAGGCACATGGTCAGACTGATTTGCATATGGCCATGTCTGAACTGGGGTGGTGGAGTGAGGTAAAGAATGGTGATGGATTAAACCCAGATCAGTTGACTGGGGGTGAGTGTTTGATTTGCTGAAATGCTCTATCCATCATCCCCTTTGGTATCGCTTGCTTCCGACAGGGCCTAGGCACGATTGAACAGGGCTGAAACTTAGATATCATTCTGAGTAAATACACGTGGGCCAAGGAGGGTAAGTTAAGTTTGGCCTATGTAGATCTTAGCTCTGCGTTCGACTCCATCAGACAGGATAAATTATGGAGCATTTTAGAGGACTTGTGTGTGGAAACTTCACTCATTAACTTTATGAGCCAATTATATGAGATGCTGAAGCCAGGGTCCGCTACGGAATTAATGGAGCGTGCACTGCAAAGGTTGCAATAGGGAAAGGGGTATGACAAGAATGTGTCTTGGGGCCAGATGCACAACGCTTTTTAGCATGTGCAAACCAGTCTTAGACTCGTTTGCGCAAGCTAAAAAAGCATGAGCCCATGTACAAACAGTATTTTGCGAGTCGCAAATAAGTTGTGACTCGCAAAATACTGTTTTGTGACTCGCTATTGGGAAGGGGCCTTCGCTTCCTAATAGCGACTGCAAAGCTTTGTACCAATGTTTTGCAACCGCAATTGCGGTCACAAAACAATCGCAAATTACCACTTACTTTGAGTAGGTGGTAATGCATTTGCAAATGGGAAGGGGTCCCCAGTGGACCCATTCCCCATTCGCAAATGGGAAGGGGTCCCCAGGGGACCCATTCACCTTTGCAAATGCATACAATATTATTTTTGAAGGGCTGGCACTGGTCGCAGGGACGCTTCCCAACCTTAAACAAAAACATTTTTTTTTAAGTCATCCTTTTTTGCCTTTAAGGAAAACGGGCTGCATATAAAAAAAAGCTTTTTTATTTAAAAGCAGTCCCAGACATGGAGGTCTGATGAGCCCAGCAGGCTACCGTCCCTGGAAAGGCCTGACATTTCCAATGGGCTCGCAAATTGCTAGAGGCTCATTAATATTCATGAGCCTAGCAATTTGCGACCCCATTGGGAATCGCAAACAGTGTTAAACACACAGTTGTACATGCCAAATAGCGCCTCGCAAATTGCGAGTCGCAAATGCGACACAATTTGCAAGGTGCTATTTGGCAGGTCGTACATCTAGCCCGAAGCCCCTTTTTTATTTATTCTATACATTAATGGCCTAGGCCAGGATGTAGTGAGTCAGTGTCAGGATTTGCCATATATAGATAAACGTCCAATTCCAGCCTTACTGTATGCAGACAACACTGTTTTAATGTCACAAACACAACTTGGGCTCCAAAGAGTAGTGTCTAGTTTTCAACTTTTATGTACAATTTGCGTCTATGGGTGAACACTTCGAAAACTTTCATCATGAAGTGTGGAAAAACAGTGCAAAATGTCGAGACATAACCATAGACAAAAATACAGCCAAATTCAGCAATAGATTTTCTTTCTTGGGCATCCTCTTTGATCATAAAGGGACATGGTCCCAAGCTGTCCAAGTCAGAAATGATTTATTTACGAAATCTACAGCCTCTCTAGTTAACTTTGCTAGAAAATTGAGAAGACGCCCACTAGTAGAACTACTGCAGATTTATAAATCTAAATGTGTCTCACCTGCTTTGTACGGCGCAGGCATCTGGGGTTATACCCATATTCAGCCCCTGCAGTCAATTGAGAATGCCTTCTTTAGAAACATTCTGGAAGTCCCAAGTATTACAGCCACTTATATTTGTCATGCTGAACTAGCGATGCCACATATATCTGACTTAATAAAGGCCCGACCAATTTTATTATGGCATAAGATCTGGACAACATCTAATACTAGTTTTAATAGGAACATTTTTAATGATTGTTTAAACTTACAACAGGCATCCTGTATTCCTTGGTTAAACTACGTTGTGTTTCCTTTATCACCCCAAATACTCTGAGAACCTAAACAGCTTAACTACATTCCGAAGAAAAACTTTGAAAAGTGACTCTTGAAAGCCCCTGGAGAAAAAAAGACTTTTAACAAAATTTTAAAGCCAACTGTAGTGGCGAACCCAAAATTAGTAATTACCTACAACATACAACTGTATTTGGTATTTGTTATCGTGGCTTATGACAGGATGATGTTGACCCGCTTTTGACTGGGCAACTTTTAGGGGTTGATAAGCTTTCCAGACATGAATGACTGGTCTAGAACCATGGGGCATATTATCAAGGGGGTTTATCTCCGCTTTTTTGGCTTTAAAAGCCAAGAAAGCGGAGATAAAATTATCTCCCTATTACCAAGCTGTCGCTAACACCAGTTAGTGACAGCTAATAGGAGATAGCGACCATCTTGGGCCCCGCTTTGCATGTCCGTGATATTTATCACTAATGACATGCAAAGTGGGCGTGCCAATATGTTAGAGACTGGAAACAGTCCCTAACAGCGCTATCTCCTATTACCAACTTTTGGAGATATTCGCGCTAAGCGCGAATATCTCCAAAAGCTAACACCTGCCCTGAGCAGTTCTTAGCCATGTTATCCAATGGGAGGTGGATAACATGGCTAAGAGCATTTGCTCGATAATGCATGAATATCGCTGACTTTTCAGCGATATTCATGCATTGCGGCCGTTTTTTATCGCATTTGCGATAAACCTTGCTAATAGCAAGGTTTATCTGCGATAAAAATCGCCGATGTGCGGCGATAATTTTTGTCTCTAAACAAGTTGGAGACAAAAATTATCGCTAGTTGTTGGTAATATGCCCCCATGTCCTTATGTCCATGTGATGACATGTCCTTGCAATCAACTATGCACATGCTACTATTTTGCAAATTCTATACCGTCCCATGAAAGCAATGGATTTGAACTATTTTAAGAATTTTAGGCTCGAGACAATGCCGGCCAGTGTTTTTAACATTACAACCTTTAGAGGATGAAATGTTTGCGAGACTCCTAGCTGTGTATATCATTTTTTTTATTAGATATAGGAAAACTATGTGATATATGAATTTGGCAAATCAACAGTTTTTACCCATTCCCAATACTCTTTTTTTAAAGTCTGTTTATGATTTTGACTTGCTTTTAATAACTTGTGATATATTGTGCTTTTTATGATTTAATATTTTTATATCGAATAAAGCTTATTTGACTTGACTTTCCTTGAACAGTCAATTGAACGCACAATAATGACCAATAATTTGCAACAGGTGAAATACAAAATTTGATAATAAAAACTATAACAACCACTTTTAGTTTTGCATGGATTAATACATGTACTGCTTCATAATGGTGCTCAATGCTCAGGTGAACACAAAGTGAGTGAAAGTTGACAGGTGCAGGGTCTGTATATTATAGATAGCAAATAAATAAAAATAATATTAGATTTACGCTGTTTGGGTTATATAGGCTCAGACACCATATCAATTCATTGACACTTTGTTCCATTGCCATAATCACAAATGGCATCATCGGGACAAAACAATTCAGTTGAAGCAAATTATTGTTCATGTGTGTGCTTCTAATTCACTAATCCGCATGCAATATTGTCTTACAAAATATTGCAGGATGTATGTGTTATAGCATGTTTAGCTCTCTAATTGACTGAGTTGACTCAAAGTGTTTTTAGGCCTATGGGATTACAGACTTTTTCTGGAATGGGAACAAATTAGGTTGGTTGTTTCATTGCCGACAGGTAGGTAAGAGACCTGTGATTCACTTTATTACTCTCATATAATCAATCAAATGTTTCAAACCAACTGTGAAACTCTTGTAAGACATAAAAACTCAATTTCAAAGACGAAGATGAATGAAAAAATATTTGACTGATGTAAGATTGGGGAGTGCCTCTGAAACGCTAGGAGGACATCTATTCATTGGAAACCCCAAACAATTGTATAATGACATTGGGTAGATATCTTATTCTTCTTTCCCACTACTTCCTTTTCCAACCTTCTATACCTTTTTGATATCCTGCCAGCTTTCCTCATTGACATCCCCTTCCTCTTTCATAGTGTTATGTACTTCACCGTACATGACCTTTTATGAAGGTCCTCTCTTTGCCATTCTCTATGCATGCAGTCAGAAACTCCAATTTTTAACATTTACCTTTTGTTTTTGAGCTTGGCCATATTCCACAAAAATACTATTCCTGCAGTCATTTAATCATCAGAAGTGATGATACATAATCATATTGTTACTTTTGCCTCAATTTGTAAAGCGCTCTGCTATCCTTTGGGATCAAGTTTGCGCTATATAAAACTTTATAAATAAAAAAAATAAAATCCAGATTAGATTGTTGATGAGTGCATCGGGGGATTGGGGCTTAACCTTAAGTGTTAGGTGCCTGATAAGGTATCCTTTTTGGGTTTCCAGCTATCTACACTATTAAATTACACAATGTTATCTTCAATTGATGTTGTTGATGTCCCTACAGATCTTTATGATCTCCAAAGTAATGTACATAAGCAATGCGTTGACTTCTATCTAAAGAGAATGGGTACTTCAAATAGAAAGCCAGCAGGGCTGGGTTGAGGTTATGAAAGAAAGAGGATGTGAAAATGCCAGATCACATCATACACCAAAACAGTCATTAGCCCTTTTAACCTCCTCAAACAGAGGGATTGCAAGTTAAAACCCACATTGGAGGAAATAAATCATACCAGTTCAGATGAGATTTGGTTAGCAAGACCATTAACGAAAAACAATGAAAGGCTAAGGGCAGGTACAACACTATTGAAAAAGCAAGAATCCCTATTTTAAGGTTGGTGTTTGGGTCATTATCAAAGTTTCAAGATTTATTGACAAGTACATTGCTTACTTCCATAAACCCATCAGGCTGGTGAGTTTAAATAAGAGAATTGCCATCCCAAAGGATAGAAAATTTGAAAATATTAGGAGAGTGGCAAAAAAGCAAGCATGAGGGAAGATAAATGCAACCAAGAAAGTTAATGGCAGTGATAATGAGCACTTTTTTGTAGATGTTACCTGAATCCCCTTTATGCCAATAATGGATTTCTGATGGCTCCTATTTCAGACTCAAATGCTTGGGAATAGTTCTCCACTCACATATTTCCTGAACAATCTACTAGCGGATACAGGAGTGACCAATCAGAACAATATGGTTGCATGGCTGATAAGAGAATTTGGTTACGGTTGGTTTTACGTCAGTAGGTGTGTGATTCATCAGAAGTCGGTTTAGGTTTACTCGCTACTTGCTTGCTGCATGTTTACATTCAACTTTCTTGTGTTGCGACTCTTCAATAGCAGACCATAGGTTAGAATAGGGACAGATAGTCCTCTTTCATCTTCGTGTTCTGTGATAACTATATTTACAGGCTAATTCCGAGAGCTGCAGGTAATCTGCAGGTAATCAAAAACATGTTTATCAGTACCACTTTCAAAGGGCCACAGAACAAGTAGGGGCTACTGGGCCCAACCTTGGTGGTTGAGGTCTTTTACTCCTGATGTCTAGAAACCCGACCTACTACAGATCCTGCTCAAATGGGCCAAGTACCCATTCTGCACTTGATTCTCAGTGGTAGCTATAGTTGAGCAGTCAAGGCTCCATCAGAGGAGGGGGGTGTAGATATAGATGAGTGAACACGGCTTGTAACCCAAAATGCAAACAGTGTGAACAGTAAGTGAATGTCCAGCCAAATACTTGCATTTTAAGAAAAGTAGTATTGTATTTCTAACTCTACACATGCAGAGAGATGCAACATTCAAATGCAACAGCACAACCTTCTTGAGGGGGGCTTTAGTAGTTGCCTGATGAATCCCATTCCCACTTTTCTTTGTGTGATGTATTTAGGGTTTTTTCTCATTCACTGGTGGCCGCATCAGAGAATGCAAACTATTAGGCAGTGCTCAAGAGTTCCCTTTTGACTCTTCAGGATTTCAGTCAAGTGTCCCTGGTTAGGCAGTACCTTCAGCAGTGAATCCTCCGAGGCCCCAGACCGAGCTCAAGTCTTATTTGATCCTGCAGCATGGAAGCGTCCAGCTTAAGAGATGGTAAATGAGATATCACATGCAAGATGTAGTGCTGTTAACGTGCAGCATTGGAAGCGTTGAGCATCAAAGTGGGTGCCATCAGCATGGGCACTAGTGAGATCCGATCCTGTTCAGGGAAGTCAGGCTGCTAGTGGTACACGCACCAGAATTGAGCAGGCACAGGCTCACTCTCTAGAGTGGAATGGGTGCTCTCTCCAGTGATACGAGCAGCTTCCATCTCACGGCGATGTGCTAAGTCAAGTTCTGCCCAGTGTGTGGGGAATTCAGTCCTTCAGCTCCTGAATGGAGTCCCACGTAGGCATGTCGTCCTCCACATTGTCTTCCTGGTCCACGGGATAAGTCCAGGCAGATCGTTCATGGGGCTAGACCTGCCAGCCACAGCATCACTCAAGCCACAAGAGACTGCCTGAAGGCTTCGATATTTAGTCCTAGCACCCGCCCTAGGTACAGGGTGGCGGCAGTACCTTCCGGACACAACATAGAGTCCTAAGGTGCAATCGCCTGAACCACGGTGGTCCCTCCTCTCATTTGGGGTCATAAGTCAGATGTTCATGAGTCCTGGCATGCTGGTCATGCAACTTCTTTACGAGTGGCCCCCTCTGGCATACAGGATCAAAGCAATGAGGCCATATGTGCTAAATGCCCCCCATACAGAGCTCGATACCTGCTCAGTCTAAGGCATCCCTTTCCTGTCAGACGGTGGGTCATGGAAAACAGTCATAGATGCATTCAATGGCCCGATCAGGGCACAGCTGGATCCACACCACACACAGTGCGTTTTAATGATAGGGCTCCCTACGGGACATCACTCCCTTCAGTGCGTTCTCACTGGAACACTCATCTTCACAAGTAGGCAGGCATGGGTGCTCCAGGCTCCAGGGTAGGTGGTCTTGTTTTACCTGGGTGATGTCCCATCATCCCTCAAGGGGCCTAGCATGTCTTGGCCTCCAGTCCTGGTCACAGGCAAAAGTCTTGCAGAGCTTCACCTTCTCATACAGCCCATCTGGTTGTTTGGTAGATGGCAAATCTTTAGAGACTCAACCCCTTCTTCTTATAGTCCTTTTCCAGACACTAAATATGATTTGGTGTCTGGACCTTTTAAGTTTTAAGTTTGGGTTCTGCTTCTTTTGTAGTGAGCGCTTCTCGTTTTCATCTTACTTTATGAAAGAGGTCTGCCACAACATGCACAGCTCCAAAGCTAATTGTTAACAACACAATTCATGGGAGTGACCAGAGTTCACACCTGGATTTCACTAACAGTGATATGTGCATCAAAAGAGTATTCCTGACCCCTAGCCCAACTTTTTATGATTCTCTTATCAGCCCCATCTCACTTCCTGAGATGTTTCCAAGCCCATTCCTTGTGATGTATCACTGAATCAAAGAGCAGTCTTTGGAAAATCTTAGAGACCAGCTTGGCGAACACCCTCAATACCTCCAACCCTGCTACCACCACCACCAACCTCGAACAGGGAGTGAAAAACGTCAACGCCTGGATCACCACTTGAAAAGACAAGCATTATCCACATCAAGAACAACATCCAGAGAAAATCCTCCAAAATGGCCAGCTGGTACTCCAAGAACTCTGAACAGTGAAACAAGACAACAAACTACTGAAATGGAGATGGTGCACTAGCAAGGACACCTCTTACAAGGCAGCCTTTAAGACCTGGAATTAACTAGGAGATAACTGTTCTGATAGAAGGAGAAGCAAACCTATTTGGTAGCTTGAGGAAACTCGTGAGTGGGCAACCATGCCAGAAACCTCTGAATCATCATTGACAACATGCTCACCATGAAATCACAAATCAATGCCATCTCCTCCATCTGCTTCCTCACTCTGTGCATGCTACATAAGATCTTCAAGTGGCTACCCCTACACACAAGATGCACCATGACACAATCCCTCATTAACAGCCGA
Source organism: Lissotriton vulgaris (assembly GCF_964263255.1). Lineage (NCBI taxonomy): Eukaryota > Metazoa > Chordata > Amphibia > Caudata > Salamandridae > Lissotriton > Lissotriton vulgaris. The sequence continues at coordinate 1,101,285,768 of NC_141687.1, read as the reverse complement.
CTAGACTATGGCAAGGTCCTCTCTGTAGGAATCACTGCACACCTCCAACAGAGACATGAGACTGAAGCAGAAATGTGGGACGTTCCTTCTCCCATATTGCAACAAAGCCCTGGAACAGCCTCCCAACATACCTCCAGGCCACCACCTCACTTCTGAAATTCAGGGATGGCCCTCAAGACCTGGCTTTCCGGAATCTGTAAGTGCCTGGATTACCTATCGGGTGTTTTGCTGTTCTTTATAAATCCTGATTGATTGAATAATTGAAATATAAAGTAGGAAAGGCTGCAGAGAGGCAAGATGGCAGCCGCTTAGACGTGGCTGTAGCGGTGCTGCAGTGAGGCTGCCGATGAAAGGAGCGAAAACGGACTCTAAGTAACAACCGAAAAGCCTGATTTGCTGCTCACCTTGTCCTGTTGGTTTAGAGGTTCGGGAACGCTGTCGGGGGCATGTTAGCCGCGCTGTCCTGACGAGGTTCAGCGGTTCGTGTGCTGCGGGGGCTGGTGACTGTTCTGCTGGCTCTCTCTCTTTGCTCTCCCAGTTCGAAATGCTGCGCCTTCCTTGGAGGGCGGAGCTTGACACGGGGATTGGAGCAGCGTGAGAATTCCGAGAAGGACTCGGAACGCCCGAAGTGGAAGCCATCTGGTTGCTTGTGTAGGCGGCGGAGGGTCAGCGCAGTACTTAGCTCAACAATGACCCCGAAAGTTAATCAAAATTCAAAAGCAGCTGCAAAGAAGAAAAATCTCCTCCGAGAGGATGGCGGTATTAAGACGACTGGAGTAAAAACACCAGAGAACCCCAAGGAGAAACAACCTCTGACCCGGACTCGACAGGCGGCAGTCTCTATAGCTGAAATGCTTACAAAATCCGGTAAGGAGAAGGCGCCAGAGGCAGCAGGGGGGGTTCCTGAATTGTCCGAACAGACTTTAACTGAAACGGTGGCTGAGACTGAAACAACTCAAGCACCTCAAGACGCGTGCTGCGAACCTGTTAATTCGGAAACTGCTGAGGAAGAGTTGATGCAGGGCAAAGTGGAGGTACCTGAGGGGTCCAAGAAAGGGAAAGGGCTCTGCGACCCCACTGAGGATCAGGCAGTGACTGCAGGGAAAACTTCTGATCCCCTAAAACAGGCTAAACGACAGGCACAAGCACAGAGTATCATAGATAGCTTGGAAGTTGGTGGTAAGGAGCCGGGGCCGTTGGGACGGGGATAGTTTTGTGAGATCATCGCAGCCGGAACGGAGGCGGCTCAAAGTAAAGCTTTCTTCTCTGCCTCTGACGGCTTGGAATGGTCTGAGGAGGATGGGGATGGTGACTGTAGTCCCTGGGGGACTCTGATAGTGAACTCGAGACGGAACATCCCGCAACGGCATTGAAAACTTCAACAGCTATAGTAAAAGGCCTGAAAGACCCCCGTTGTGAGCTCAGCTGGGATCACCCTCCCTCTGTATCCGCACCGGACAGCCCGGATATTGAAAGAGCTCAAATGTCCCTATTAGAGACTGTTAGACCTGGCACCTTGGCGTGAGTCTCCCTTCCACTTTTTGCTGATGTGCCTCCGATGTTTTGCTGGTGTTCGATGCTCAGGGCACTGCGCCATGGCCAATCCGTGCCGCAGTGCAAGTGCTCCCAATGTAAAGTGTATGTACGATTGATTTCCACGATTGGATTATTTGGTTTACTATCAGTCCCCAGTAAAGTGCACGAGGCGTGGCGGGGCTTGTAGATGCAAATGCCGCTAGTGGGCCTGCAGCGCTGGTTGCGCCGCCCACAGAAGCGGCCTCGTAAGATATGTCTCGGGTCCGCCATTGCTGACCCCACGTATAGTCCCGCACTGTCACGCTGACTGTGCAAGTGCCCACACTTGCCAGTCCCAGAACCTTCCCTCACCTTCATATCAGTCACCCCTATGGTAGGCCTACGGGCAGGGTGCATTGTAAGTGTAAGGTAGGACAAGCCTAGAGTGTGGCATGTCCTAGTAGTGAATTACCGCCCTTTCTCGTTCTTCACTATTGAAGGGCTACCAGTTCTCTTAGGCCAGATGAGCTGTCGGAGCTATTACATGCTATAGTCCTGGCAGGCTCAGGGTAGCAGGTCGAGTTTAGTATGCCTGAACTCAGAATAATAAAATACTTCCTTTAGTAAGGTTTATTTTAATATCCTGTGTTTGCAAATGCTACTTTTAGAAAGTTAGCCTTTGCTCGCCTAACTGTTCAGCCCGCTTCTGCCAGGATGTGTATCTGCTGTCTGGGTTTGTGTGAGTGACAGGGCTGGGAGATTCCCGAGGGATAGTCGGGTGCTCAGTAGGGTGAATGAGATGCTTACACCAGGATGGGTGGGCGGAGTAGTCCTTGACTCTGAATAGGGTTGTGCTCCACCACCACAATGCTGGCTCCACCTCCTGCGGAGCGTCTGATGTCTCTGCCTTGCACCCTGAAAGAAGACGGCAGCATCCTGTCAACAAAGTACTTCAGAACCGGGTTGAACCAGGCTCAGGCGCCCTGGCCTGCAAAGACAAAAAAAATGCAGTATAAATATAGGAGCTCCGCTCCTTACAAATCAGATCCAGTCTTGACCACGACAAACCTCTGCCTGACTAGAAGGACCAAGAGAAGCTGAAGGACGGAAACCAGTCTGTATCCTGTAAGACTGGCCTGCAGTGGTGCCTTGCTGAGAACGGAGAGGAAAGGACCAGATAGGACTTTGTAGACTTGTGCCTGAAACGATCTCCAAGGGCTTGATCGAGAGATTGCCCCCTGAACAGAACCCCAGGACCATTGGGTTCTATCTGCTTGTGCCCGTTTGCTGTGGGGCCTCAGTTCTTATTCCCTCGCTAGAGTTGTGACTCGGGTGCCTTCGCCCTCTCCCAGGTCGTGACAGCTCGGAGCCTAGTCGCCCCGCCGTAGTGAGTCCCGCTCATCCCTGAGCCGCTCTCCGCTTCAGTGCCGGGCCGCCTGCTCTCCTGTCGCCTCGCCGCTTACGGAGCGAGCTTCGCACCTCTCATCTTCTCCAGCCGGAATCTGCACGGGGAGCATCTCATAGCCTCAGACGGTCCGTACGTCGTAACGTACCCGACTGTCTCGCTTTGCGCCCCTGCATACCAAGGCTCGTGCCTCACCTCAAGAAAGGCCTCCCCGTACCGTGGTACCGGAAGCCTGGTGTTGCACCCGTCTGCCCGAGAACTGGACGCCCCTCACAGATCCACGAGTCAGACCCTGCGTGATAAGAAGTAGTACGCTCCACAGGCCTGAACGGCGCCTCGCCCCATGAGCTGTACCGATCCCGGATCGCCGCAACCCTCCACAGTCTAGCTCCTTCACCTCGCTCCTCGAGGGGGATTGTGCCGGAGAGATCCTCTGGAGAACCGTCGGCCTCGTTCGGGGTCCAACCTCACAAGTAGCCATGCCTGAAACGCCTCGGACTTCCACCAGCAAGGTACACTTGAACTCCGTCTCGAGTTCATATCGGATCCAGGGTCCGCAATTTTCTTATTTCCCTGTCATTGTACCTTGCTAACCAACGAACATTGAAAGACTAAGTTTGCCTATTGTAATATGGTGACCTCGATTTGCTAAACGTTATCCTGGTCTTGTGATAATCCTGCTTGAATCTATCTTTTATATAAAGTATACATATTTTTGATACAACTATACAACTGGTGTCCATTTGTGGTGGGTCAGTAGGTTTACTGTGTGTGATCATGAATGCTTAACTTACTATCGCCCTGAGGATTAGCCTTGTCTGCTCGCGCCACACTACCTAGAGGGTGAGCAGGGGTTATTCAAAGGAGTAGTTCCCTTGCCCTGACATGGAGCTGAGGGTCCTTGCTTGTCACAAGTGCATACCTGTGCCAACCAGAGACCTCCGGTTCTAACAGAGACAATCCACCAGGAGATTATAGCCCATAGGGAAGAGACACGCCAAGAAAGCCATAAATCACAAGCAGCCATGAGAAAAATGAGGGGCATGGTTAGGAAATTATCTAAGGCCTGTATTAACAAGGGGACAGAGTATCAAATTTGGAGGACAGGACTGTCTCAACAGAAGCAGAAGTCAAGGTGGCTGTGGCCAAGGTTAACGCACAAAGCTCTCAGGTTGTTGACATCCAGTGGAAGCTTGAGGAGATGGAGAACAGGCTCTGCAGAAACAACCTGAGAGTCCTGGGAATTCCGGAGGGATCAGAAGGGTCCGTCATTAGGTCATTCATGCTAAAACTCCTCGAACAGGCTTTTCCAGAGCTTAAAGATTGGAACTGGTACAGCGAGCTACAGAGAGTCCATTGCACCCCCTTCAGAGTCAAAGAGAGCATGAAAGCAGGAGATAAACCCAGGGCGATCCTGATCTTTTTAGGAAATTTTAACTTGCGACAGGCTATATTTGATTTAGCAAGACCTAATGCAAAACGAAGTTGTGAGGGGTTCTCATTCTTCGTGCGGCCAGATTTCTGCCACACGACGGTAGAAAGCCGCTGGCGCCTGAGAAAGTTGTTTAAACCCTTTCAGGACAAAAAGATGCAGGCATTCTTAATAAACCCTGCACAGCTAAAGATTATTAATGAAGGGAGAGCAATGTTTTTCTCATCGGAGATCAAAGCAAAGGAATATTTGGACTCCATCGGAAACTGAACTAAGATGTTTACTGAAATTAACTATGGCATTAAAGGCGATGGAATGGGCTGTTGGGTGCTGGTATTCGGTTGTTGCTGAATTTAATATGTGATTTTGTGTAGATTGGTAACTTTTGAGCTCCAATGATCAGTAATTGTTTGGGGTAATGATATGGTAGCTCTCACCGCATGCACCGTGACCAATCACACGCTTAGACAAGGTCTGAGCGCCTCACAGAGTAGGGTGGTTGGGGGTGGAGGGGCAGGGGTTGGGCTGGTTGGGGGGTTGGGTTGTTGGGTGGGGGGAACGAGGGGAGGGGGTGGGGGCTGGGGTGAAAAATAAGGAAAGAAGGGAATGGTGCAATATGGAAAGAGGACAAAAAGAGCAAATAAGTCTAAAAGAAATATCTGATCAGTTTCTCGTTGTAGGTGATCATGTTTAAATAGATGACGAACATTAGAATTTGTACATTGAATTTGGCCGGTTTAAATGACTGGAAGAAAAGATAGAGATTAGAATACGTGGTAAAGTATAATAGATAGACATTCTTTGTCTCCAGGAAACCCATCTCCTGTGGGCTAGGAGAAATCTACTATTTTTAAAGGGATTTGAACTAGTGGCATGCTCAACTCAATCATCAATGGTTAGGGGAGTTGCCATACTAGCAAGAACTGCCTTGGGCAAGGCCAGGAAAGTGAAAACGGATTGTAATGGAAGATGAGCAATTGCTGAAATGGATCTAGGTTTTTCAATCTGTGTAAATTACGGTTCAAATGATGATGATCCAGAAATTTTTGACTTTTTAGAAACAGAGTTGGCTGGGTGGCCCACCCCATTGGTAGTCACAGGAGACTTAAATATTTCTTCAGACTGGGGTAATGATATATCTTATGTAAGACGGAAACCCAGAGTTTTTAGATCAGTCCGGGCTCTTATTAGCTCGCACGGGCTGTTAGATGTGTGGCGAACAAAAGAACCCCAGAACCCCGGTTACACATATTTTTCAAATCCTGCTCAGAAGTATTCGAAATTAGATTACATCTTTATCTCCACTTCAGAAATAGAGAAGGTGGAGATTATTAAACTCCCAAGAGTGATCTCTGACCACAACCCATTGCTGCTTATCTATGATCTGGGAAGAGTGGAGAGGACAAAGTCTTCTTGGTCATTTGAAAGGAGATTGTTAGCAGATGACAGGTTCGTAGATCATTTGAATAAATGGGCGGGAGAATATTTTGCAGCAAATAGGTACAGTACATCACGGAACGGGGTCTGGGAGGCTTTTAAAGCTACGTTAAGGGGAGAGACGATTAGCTGCTCATCAAGACTTAGAAAAGAGGACAGGATGGAGGTAGAGAAACTTATGGGCAAACTCTCCACCGTGGAAGAAAAGCATATTAGAGATATTGCCTCCGGAAAGATGGGAAGGAAAGCCATAATGTCTAAAGCGGCCCTGCAGAAGGAAGTAACACAAAGGGCAATAAGGGATTTTCAAGCCTTCAGAGAAAAATGGTATGAAACAGGAGTGCAAGCGGGTAGAGCCCTTGCCCTTCGGTTAAGGCAGGAAAAATCAAAAAATCACATTGCCTGTATTGAGGAAGATGGAAATACCTACACAGAAATTAAGGATGTTTTAAGTGTGTTTCAGAATTTTTATAAAGAATTGTATGATGTGGGAAAGACTGTGAATAACCAGGGGCAGAAATACCCAGATAACGGTCCTTGTTTGAATGGGGTAACCAGAGCGGACCTTGATAAAGATATATTATATGCAGAGGTCCTGACTGCACTGCGGGAGTTAGCGCCAGGAAAAGCTGCTGGCCCAGACGGTACTCCTGGAAGTGTACAAAGCATTGGAATGCGAGATTGTACCAATGTTGGTTGATCTGTTTAATGGGATTGTGTACTCAGGGGTTGTACCCGATTCATGGAGGGAAACCAATATTGTAATCTTCCATAAGAAATGTAAACCAGCGGAGAAGCCGGGATCCAATCGGCCAATATCCCTGATAAATACCGACACAAAGCTTTATTCAAAGATCTGGGCCAAGCGGTTGGGCGGGATCATTGGCGTTCTCGTCTCCCCGTGGCAGCATGGGTTTGTCCCAGGACGGGGCACAACAGACCATACATGTAGAGCTATAACCCTTTTTGATGCCCAGGCTGCCACGGAGGCGTGGGAGGTTGCCATGATCCTGCTAGATGCAGAGAAAGTGTTCGATCGCGTTGATTGGGGCTTTCTCTGGGTGATATTGGCAGGAAGAGGATTCGGGGAGAAAGCAAACAGAGCATTCAAAGCCATGTACGTGGACCCGACTGCGAGAGTTATGGCTATGGGGGAAAAGTCGGATGTATTCTCTATAAAGAGAGGGACTCATCAGGGTTGCCCCTGCTCTCCTATCCTTTTCTCTCTATATATTGATCCCCTCATTTAGAAAATACTAGAGAACCCAAATATCCCCCCTGTGTTTTTTAACGGACATACTAATAAACTACTAGCGTACGCTGATGACCTGGCTATATTTACAATGAACCCCCAGCAGACATTACCGGTTTTGGTACAGATGGAGAAGGTTTTTGGACTGGGCTCTGGGTATCTCCTAAATGAATCCAAAACTCAAATAATCTGTTAAAAAAACATTGTGAAATCTGATTCCAGATTTGTGGATTCAGCTGTTTATTTAGGGCTTAAAATTAATGCCTCGGTTGAAAGAATAGTAGAAGAGAATTATCTCTCTTTAGTTAAATCTCTAGAGGCAGAATTGAAAAGAATTGATGTATTGCATCTCTTTTTGGTCGGCAGGGTCAATGCTATAAAAATGGTAATGTTCCCCAGAGTCCTATACCTCTTTAGGGCTATTCCCCTTCTTATAGACGATAAAATAATGAACAAGTTGGAATCTGTCTTTATAAAGTTTATATGGCATCACGGTAAGATTAGACGCTCCACTAACTTTTTGTCACTGCCAAGGGAAAGGGGTGGTATGGCACTCCCGAACCTTAGATTGTACCATTGGTCCTGCCTTCTAATTCAAATGTCCATTCTGCTCCAAAGCGATGCCAAACCTGTTGAGGGAAATCTAAACTCTGGGACTCAGGGACCACCCTAATCTATGAAATGCTGTTGGGGAGGAACGCTACTGGTCTTCTGCTCCGTGAAGTCGAGCGCAGGTACTATAAAAAGGCACGCTTTAAGACTCTATTAGGGGCCTGGTCTGTTTGGAAAAATATCCTGAAACATTTTAAAGCCCAAAAGTAAATTCCTATCTCCATCTGGCAAACTCATGTCTGCTACCACAATTGAGGTCAGATAGGAATCTTCAGGATTGGAAGCGTATGGGGGTTAAGACCATTGAAAATGTTATGGAGGGGGATAAGATCATAGGGTTCGAGGACCTGTAAAAAATGTATGGCATCCCAGCTACTCATTGGTTCCTATATGAACAAATAGCCCGTACCCTAAGGGCCTAAGACCTAAATTAAAGTCCAAAATAGATATTCCTGTTGTTGAGGTATTGGGTAGAGGGTGTAGAAAGATTAAAGTAATATATAATCTCCTGGTAGATACGATTCAGGATGACATTGAGAAAATGGAAAGTGGTTGGGCTAGTAAATTGGACAACCCCGATGTCGATCTTGACCTTGCTCTTGAACTGAACAAAAAGCTTTTCCGGGCTTCTAATCTACGGGCCCAGCACTATAAAACAGTATTTAATTTGTACCACACTCCGGCTAAATTATTCGCTTGGGGTGTTAGGCCGGATAACTGCTGCCCCAGACGTGAATCACCTCAAGCGGACTTAGTACATATGTTTGTTACATGTGATAGGTTGGGCCCTCTTAAGGATGAGATAATGAAATTCTGGGAGGAGCTGCTAGGTCACAAGATCGATCTATCCCCGACACTGGTATTAATTGGTACAGACTTAAAATTGGGTCTTGAAGAGGATGAGGAAGCCCTGGTTTTTATGTCAGCAGCTGTGATGCGAATACTGATTTCAGCTGGTTGGAAAGAGGTAACTGCCCCCTCCTTTCAGATGTGGCTCTTGAGACTCCTGGGCATGCACAATATTGAGTCCTGTCTATATGAATTCAAAGGATCTAAAAAACGAGAGATGGGAAAACGTCTTTGGGCGCCCATTTTGAAATGGAGGGAAACCAGAATCAGAATATTATCAGAATATGACTCGAAGTCAGTATTTTCATTTGTATATAATTGCTGCAATTGAATTCTAATCCCACATCATGAATTGTACATCTGTTTATATTTATCTGGAATACTATATTTATGTCACTTTATATTTGCACTTGGTTTTAATGCTCTATTTGTGTCTATTTAACTGTATAATCCTTGTATTGCACTTCACCTTCAATTAAAAAAAAGAAATATAAAGGAAGTCTCTTCCTTTCCCACCAGTGTGTTACCACCCAGCTCAAAGGAATGCAGCAATACACAAATCTATATAAGGGCATTCCTTTCCTCCTCATGTCTTTACTAGGCAGGCATGGGCTTCCCAAAATAAAACCCAGGGTCCTGCCTACACTGTACCATTTCAGGCACATTCTGTCAGTGTGCATTCATAGCACACTTTCTGTTCAGCATTAATACCTCTAAGCATTGTACCCTCACATGTACAAATGCCTTCAGTACACACACTAAGTCTGCGCACCCTGTTCATCACTGAAGCTCTTCTATCTTTATCCATGGTGTGTTATTTCAAAACATACGCTTTGCCAGCACATATGCTCTCTGTCAGAAGGCTCAATTTCTTCACGGAGGCAGCATGGACGCTAGTCCCAATCGCCCTTCCTCCAGTGTCTTCGCTACCAAGAGCAAATCCACCAGCGGAAGGGAAAGGGGAAGTGGAAGAGAGAAGAGACACCTTGAGAACTGCTGTCACCCTCTACGACTGTGGAGCTCTGCTTATGCTTCTGCTGTCTGTTCCAGTAGGGTGCCTAATACACAGAGGGGAACATAATAAACAACAGCCCACCTTCTTTACAATTCTCTCTATTTAGTAAACAAAGCTTATCCTACCAGTTGTCCTCAATATATTGCTACTCTTCTATAGGATTGATGGAGACTCTTTGGAAGTTGGTAAGCTTCTTGCCTGAAAAGGGATAGGCTATTGTTACTGTGGTTTTCTTACTGGCTTACTAACCCCACTCCCTGAGCTCCTACTATAAATACCTGAATACTTCCAAATGTTGCCTTAATGGGATTCTGTTGTGAGTTCTGATGGTTGTGCTTGACTCTGTGGAGTATCCATACAGTGAATTCCTTCAACGCGCAAATAGGTACAAGGAAGGCAAGAGGGGGAGGAAAAGCAAGGGAAAGCGCAAGAAGGGAAAGTGCAGTTTCAAGTTCGCAGGCAAAGGGAAAAGAGCCGCTGTCTTACTGTCTCTCTCCTTGAATGCTGAAGAGTCTTCTGTTATGACAGTTCAAGAAAAGCAGACAGGAATACCTCTCTACTTCGAGAGTTGAAGCATCGAAGGTTGAACTGACGATACTCCTTTGTAGTCTCTAGAACTCAGGAAACTGAAGACAAACTGAATTCTTGCGAGGAGGTTTATTCTAATACCACAGAGTTCGTCACGAAAATATTCACTAGACTTACTATTGCTCTTCCTACTAGTATGCGGGAAAGAACCAGACTCTGAATTTAACCTTTTCTACTGACTCTGACAACTCCTGTCAAGAACATAGACACGGAGCCTCGGACTCAAGCTGCTACCTCAGGAACCAAATCAGTTGAAGTGCGTAGTTACAAAACAGCGCGTGTCACACGTTAACTAGACCGTCTGCTAACTCGAGGTTTTCCTTAATGGCCACAGTGGCCGCCATCTTGGGAAGGACACTACGTTTTCTACACAGGAGAAACTATATACACAGTAATTGAGGAGATCTGATTTAAGGACATGGATACCACACATTTACCCGACTGGGTTTTGCAATTGTCTTGACCCTATTTCCTAACCTTGGAGTATAAATAGAGGCTACTCGCAAAACCCTGACACTCACTATGTACTATGTAAACACTGTACAACTCTTCACCCTTCATTTATTGTCCTTCAGCAAGCACGCATTAACCCAGCACATGCTGTTCACACATGCACTGCACAGCACTACATCACTCATGTAATGTATTCTGAGAATGCTCTGGGTCAATCCTTCCAATTTACTCAGGTCAATAGACCATTTTTGTAATCTGAGAGGAAAAGGGGTTAATGATAAATTTAAAATCTCCTAGACAGTGTGATCAATTGGACCACACATTAAAAGTCAGAGTCTGTATCCTAAAGTTGAAAAAAAGATTTGTTAGCAACTCAAAGCCAAACTAATTTAAATCCATCGCAAAAACATTCTATACATATATATTATTAAAGGAAGAACAAACCGGCGTACAATATTGGTCCTCAATAGCAAAGAACATATAAGGACTTCTTTGGCTGTGATGCAAAAAAAATTGAATTAAATTTGATGAGTAGATGAATGGTCTAGATCCTTTTCCCATACATGGAAAATATTCACAAAATCTATCAATCCCTATACTAAACAAAAAATACAGAAAGCCCTATTAAATGTAGGAAACAAGAAAGATGTCCGCTTCAGCATCTCAGTTGAAGTTCTGTGAGCAAACGTCCATGTATAGCATGAAGCCACACCATCAGATATGTCAAGAGAGATCTGTACCTCTTCAAGTCTGTGTTTAGGAAACACACTGAAAGTTCTAGAAGCATGATCTCATACCATTTAAATTGTGTTCCAATTTCCCATAAATCGTCTTTACACCTGTTACGAGATTCCCATCTTCCTATCCCCGCATCTGAAGCATCCTTGGATTCTTCCCTTCAACAGATATAGCCAACTGGTAACACCCCTTTGTTCTTCATTAAATGTAATTTACCTTACCAGTTTTTCCTTTCTTCACTATCTCAAGAATACAATGTGCCTTACACTAGCTAAGAATGCTTTGGTCTTGTACCTGCAAAGATGGAAAACATGTCACAAACAATGTTTAAGTTCAATGTTAAATGTCTCATCCTTAAGCTCAGAACCCACAGTCACACTAACTTAGCAGTTAACCCTAAAAGCATGGAAACTTTGCAAAACACACATATAATCCTGTAAATTAATCAATAATATGTACTCCTGTATGTGAATACTCTTTATTAAACTAAAACAACAACTGGTCATGTTTATAAGAACTGCACACAAATAATTCATTCATTCTAGTCTTTGGAGAATGCACTGCATTACAATGCATTTTAGCACCCTCCCTATAATCTAAGGCCTATAGAAGAGTATTATAGGCAATTCAATTGTCCCTAAAAGGAAACGGTTAATATGCACACACACAGAAATCTCAAAAGACACAAATAATACACCTTCTGTATTGTAGTGCACCACATTTCATTAATTATTATTGCATCAAACAAGTACATAAGGTCAAATGTGAAAACATATATGTAGCCTAGTCAGAATTAAAAGGATGGAGCAGAATTATGCTACTCCAATCCCTCCTTGATGGCAAATAAGCCTTCACAGATAATGATCAGATCTTTATCAGATTTGACAAATCACAATCTTGAATTCCTGAGCATCTTTCTTCTGGGGAACAGCGTTTACAACGCAACTTTTACCACGCAGTACCTTTACCACGCAACTTTTACAACGCATGTTGTTACAACGACTTGCACTGGGGGGCGCTGTAGGATAGGGAATAGTTTAATTTACTATCCAAAACCTTCCCTACTATCCACGGGGACTGGAGTTGGAATAGTAAATTAAACTATTCCCTATCCAGCGCCCCCCAACGCAAGTCGTTGTAAAACCTGCGTGGTAAAGGCATGCTTTGTAAAAGCATGCGTAGTAACAACATACATCCATTTCTTCTAGACTCCTCTAGATACTTCATGTCTCATAATATCTACTCACACCTTCTTTTAACTCCACATCCATTCTCTTTCTCTGCTCTCCCTGCCTTCCTTGTCTCACTTGTGCATACTGACACCCCTTAAAGATCATGAATGGGATTATTGAACGGATAGTGATAATCACAAAAGGTTTCAAGATGGCACCAAAAAGCCCACTTCCCAAGTTTCCAAACCACTTGCTTAAAGCAGAGACCCCCACTTCCAATAGCTTCCAAAGCACCTTTTGCCCCCAATTCCTTCAAATCTTTCAACAATCCAGATACATTCCTTATGGTACGGTACAGTTACTCCGAAACTTTTTTCCCGTGGACTTTCAGTCCGCATACCATTACTCTGCAAGGTCTTTGACCTCGCATACCAACACTCCACATTTTTTCACAACGCATGTGCATTTACCACGCATGCCTTTACAACGAATTACGTTGTAAAGGCATGTATGAAAAATGAACATGCGTTGTGAAAAAAAATAGACTTCAAGAAGATGGAACCAGGAGGAGTATGGAACCACGACGACGAGAGAGGTAAGGGGGTTTGGGTTAATTTTTCAGGGGTGGGGGGTCGTGCTGGGGTAGTGATTGTGTAGTGTAGTGTACTGTAGTGTTAGTGTAGTGTAGAGTTGTGGTGGTTGTGTAGGGTCGTGCTGGGGGTAGTGTTATAGGATTTAGGGTAGTGTTGTAGTGTTTGCGTAGTGTAGGGTCATGCTGGGGGTAGTGTTTTAGGTTTAGGGTAGTGCTGTAGTGTTTGTGTAGTGTAGGGACATGCTGGGGGTAGTGGTTTGGGGTTTAGGGTAGTGTTGTTGTGTTTGTGTAGTGTAGGGTCATGCTGGGGGTAGTGTTATAGGGTTTAGGGTAGGGTTGTAGTGTTTGTGTAGTGTAGGGTCATGCAAGGGTAGTGTTTTAGGGTTTAGGGAAGTGTTGTAGTGTTTGTGTAGTGTAGGGTCATGCTGGGGGTAGTGTTTTAGGGTTTAGGGTAGTGTTGTAGTATTTGTGTAGTGTAGGGTCATGCTGGGGGTAGTGTTATAGGGTTTAGGGTAGTGTTGTAGTGTTTGTGTAGTGTAGGGTCATGCGGGGGTAGTGTTTTAGGGTAGTGGTGTAGTGTTTGTGTAGTGTAGGGTCATGCTGGGGGTAGTGTTTTAGGGTTTAGGGTAGTGTTGTAGGGCTTAGGGTAGTGTTGTAGTGTTTGTGTAGTGTAGGGTCATGCAGGGGGTAGTGTGTTAGGGTTTAGGGTAGTGTTGTAGCGTTTGTGTAGGGTGATGCAGGGGTAGTCTTTTAGGGTTTAGGGAAGTGTTGTAGTGTTTGTGTAGTTTAGGGTCATGCTGGGGGTAGTGTTTTAGGGTTTAGGGTAGTTGTGTAGTGTTTGTGTAGTGTAGGGTCATGCTGGGGTAGTTTTTTAGGGTTTAGGGTAGCTGTGTAGTGTTTGTGTAGTGTAGGGGCATGCTGGGGGTAGTGGTATAGGATTTAATGTACTGTTGTAGTGTTTGTGTAGTGTAGGGTCATGCAGGGGTAGTGTTTTAGGGTTTAGGGAAGTGTTGTAGTGTTTGTGTAGTGTAGGGTCATGCTGGGGGTAGTTTTTTAGGGTTTAGGGTAGTGTTGTAGTGTTTGTGTAGTGTAGGGTCATGCTGGGGGTAGTGTTTTAGGGTTTAGGGTAATGTTGTAGTGTTTTTGTAGTGTAGGGTCATGCTGAGGGTAGTGTTATAGGGTTTAGGGTAGTGTTGTAGTGATTGTGTAGTGTAGGGTCATGCAAGGGTAGTGTTTTAGGGTTTAGGGAAGTGTTGTAGTGTTTGTGTAGTGTAGGGTCATGCTGGGGTAGTGTTTTAGGGTTTAGGGTAGTGTTGTAGTGTTTGTGTAGTGTAGTGTCATGCTGGGGGTAGTGTTTTAGGGTTTAGGGTAGTGTTGTAGTGTTTGTGTAGTGTAGGGGTCATGCCGGGGTAGTGTTATAGGGGTTAGGGTAGTGTTGTAGTGTTTGTGTAGTGTAGCGTCATGCGAGGTAGTGTTTTAGGGTTTAGGGTAGTGGTGTAGTGTTTGTATAGTGTAGGGTCATGCTGGGGGTAGTGTATTAGGGTTTAGGGTAGTGTTGTAGGGTTCAGGGTAGTGTTGTAGTGTTTGTGTAGTGTAGGGTCATGCAGGGGGTAGTGTTCTATGTTTAAGGGTCGTGTTTGTGTAGTGTAGGGTAGTGTATGTGTAGTGTATTTGTAGGGTAGTGTTTTAGGGTTTAAGGTTGTGTTTGTGTAGGGTAGTGTATGTGTAGTGTAGGATAGTGTTTTAGGGTTTAGGCTCGTGTTAGTGTAGGGTAGTGTTTTAGGGGTTAGGGTAGTGTTTGTGTAGTGTAGGGTAGTGTATGTGTAATGTAGGGTAGTGTTTTAGGGTTTAGGGTAGTGTTGGTGTAGTGTAGGGTAGTGTTTGTGTAGTGTAGGTAGTGTTTTAGGGTTTAGTTAAGTGTTTGTGTAGTGTAAGGTAGTGTAGGGTAGTGGGTAGTGTTTTGGTGTTGGTGTAGTATAGGGTAGTGTTTGTGTAGTGTAGGTTAGCGTTTTTTGCAGGGTACTCACTTACCTTTAAAACTTTTACAATGAGTATACCTTTAACATGCATGCCTTTGCGTTGTAAAGGCATGCGTGGTAAAGGCATATTCATTGTGAAAGTTTGCGTTGTGTTAATTTGCAGAGTGATAGAGTTTGCGGAATCATTTTTGCGGAGTGATGGTATGCAGGGTATTTGTATACGGAAAAACATCACAAATTCATTCCTTATATATTCTTTTAAGTCCTTACTTTCATCTGGAGTATAAGTAGAGCATTGCTGAACTTTAAGCAACTGGCAGACTTCACCCTCTTTTGCGTGTAAAAAATCTAATGCAAGTCAGTACTGCAGAACTATGGACCTATGTCCAACCATCTCAGTATTTACAAGCAATAGGGAATTCGCAGTGCTAGAAGCCAATTGATGCACAATAGTAGACAGTGTTCTAATCTTCAAATCATTTAAAACTACCCCTACAGATGTGATCAAGGCACCAAAAAAGTCTCCTACTACTTTTACTGCACTAGCTCCTCTCTTTGATCTGGATGTCTTTCTCCAAACAGGATCCTTAAAATGTTCAACATGCTAAATCTTTGGAAATACTATACCTAACTAACACATGCCATCCATACAGTACTTTAAAATATGCATCTTGTCCACAAATGAAATAAATTCTCAGAATCACAGGATCCTGTCCTTCTAAGAATGAGAATATTTATTTCCACTTCACTTAAAAAGCATGGTCACAATCACTTCACCTGAAGAAAAGAATGTCAAAATAACTTTGATCAACATGTATGCACAACTTTCCCTTGTGTTGCCAATCTAAAGTAAAAGCTAGAAAATTCCTTTTCTCTTGATGTTCCGATTCTTCACTTCTCCACTTGTGATCTTTAGGACTTACATCCTCTTCTGTGTGTGACTTCATATTTCTCCACCTACCTTTCACAAAATTCAAACATTTATTTTCCACCTCCGACATTGAACAGATCAATTTATATCTATGTGCATAGGCTGTGTCTAGTGTTTTGAGCGGTGCAAAACATTTACCTGCAAACTCAGCACCTTTAAAATATCAATTCTTATGCAAGTGATTGAGAAGGGGAACCTGTGTGAGAACAACACAGTAATTCGAAAAATAATATTGGAAACTTCCTTCTGCAAAATGATACTTAATAAAAGACTACAAGAAACACCATATGTCAGAGGGAGAGAATGATGAGTAATCCCCTCTGAAGTAAAGGGAGGCAACTGGTTACAAACCTGTCCTTAAGACTCATACTATCTAAATATTCAAAAATCAATCTAAAATAAACATTCAAGGATTAATCCCCTCTTGATGCATCTGTGTGTGACTGAATATAACTGAGTAGGTACAATTATCAATGCGACACCTACAGCTAATAATATTCCTGTGATAAAGTTTCTATGCGTATTAGTAATGATATTAGTATTGGCTTCCATTTCTACATTGGAATCTAACTCTGGGGTGGAATATAGCAGCTGAAGAGACTTCTTTGTTGATTTCCAAAAGACTTCTTTAGCCCTAGTCTGTGTTCCTTTAAAGGAAAACCTTAAGCTCCTTCAGCTATCCTCGGGCCCTGGTACTCATCTTTCTTCCCTACAAGATTTATGAAGTGTCTTTAATAATATATTGTTCTATTTCATTCACTACCAGTACAAGAATAAAATGTTTTAGTTCATCAACTGGAACAGGAAACTTGCTTTCGAAAAGGAAAATTCAGCCACATCCAAGATAAGATGTCTCAATGCACTCAGTCTTGTCAAGAAAGGAAGTTTGAATGTAAGAACAAACTGAAGATCAAGTTCTCGTAGTTTTAGTTGAATTTTCACAGTGATCTCAAAATGCCCAGAGCATGTTCTCCCTGTTATTTGCAAGGAAATATGTCCATTCAGGAGATGCGTATCTTCGACTTGGTACCCTCGCTCTCTTGGACCTTCTGCGTGCTGACTCTAATCCTCCTTCACTCAGATCCAAATCTACTGTTACTCCTGGGATACCTGGAAGATCACTTTTTTTGTGGAACCAGTCTCTCTATCCTTCTCGGCCAATGATCTTCTGATGCCCCTCAAGTTTCCCCAACACTTGGCCCTTCATCAGGGTATGAATCTGTTTCTGCAACAACTCCTGTATTTGTTTTTCTTTCACCAGTATAACCATCCAGCTCTCCAAGACCCTCCTTGGGCTAATTAAGTGCTACTTCAGTTTCTGACTGTTCCCCTACGGTTTGACTAACCTGCTCCCCTGGTCTACCGACCACCACTGGCTCTTCTGGGAGAGGTACTGTTATTTCATCAAGGAAACATGGAACCCTCCAAGTGTGAGCAGCGTGAGTCTGGCTGAAACATGTAGACCACACCTGGATGTAGGAGGTCCTAATATATACTCCATCCACATCCACTTGCCTTTTTAATGCTAACAGAGTCCCAGATATTAAAGATTAATTATCCCCTCGGGTACTGGGACCACTGTATAACCTTTTTAAATTTCACTATCACGTCACCCACACTGCACACTCAGCAAACATACTAGCTCCGCTGTATCCAGGCGTAGTAGCACACCCGGGGGACACTCGGTGTCACTGGGTGGGCCTGATGATGAAGCATGCCACCAACTAGGTTGGTGGGTGAGGGATTCATGAAGAAACCTAATTGTTTCCACTTTGTCATACAGTCCTGAGACCTGTACTTTTCACAAAAAGGCTGGTCCTGTCTGATTAACCAATCTAAATAATGCACACTCAATTGTGTGCAGATATAAAATTTAAAGAAACTAATGGTGGCCCAGTGAAACCTCCAAAAGTAGCCCAGTGAAACCTCCCAAGCAAACGGAGGTGACCAGGCTCGTTTTTCTTCTGCCTGAAAGAAGAATCATATGGTAGGGCTGGCCATCACTGTCATAGTTGTCCATGTCGGATTGGGTAGTAAAAATACTCTATAGGCAAAAAGCAACAAGGAAAGTACCCATTATCTTCAGGAGTTTAGAGTCCCTGTTCACACCATGGAGCACTGATTTCAATGCGGCATTACAGACATTTCTAGAAAAGTAATTAGTAATGACGTAGAGGCAAAACTTTCAGTTCATCACATCATCATGCAAGCCGATTATCAAGACGATTCAGAGTGACCTTTACAGTCTTCTACAGCTTGCCGAGGGGTGTAGATTATGTCTGACGAACAATTGTCACTGACGGTTTCTTATTCTACCTCCTGCCATCACTTACGAGGTGTGAGTTTTTTTATATATTCCATAGCTGCCTTGGGGGTTATTAATATCTTAAATGTACCACAGTGTTCTATTTGCAGTGTTCTATTCGTAGGCAGGCCGGGTAGAGCATCAAATACGGGATCTCCACCTGCTGAAGCCACTTCTTAGCCAGCAGGAACTACTTTCATGCTGCCTGTACTGTTGTGGTGAAATCCAAATGAAAGTCAATCGCATTACCTTGGTAGCTGATGCTCTTTTCATCCTTCGTCATCTGGTAATTTGGCAGCTTCACAATAATTGGTCGTGGGAGGTCCCGGGCTGAGAACTTGTCGTTAGATACCTGTGCACCAGTTCAACCACTAGTAGAGAGGAAAGAGTGCCTGTTCCAAATATTTCTTTCAGCATTTTCTCTACATACAGTTCAATTTTCCCTGTATTTATTGTTTCAGGTACCCCGGCAATGCGTATATTGTTTGCTTCCAAATCCTCGTTCTTTGCTTGGATAATAGCAAGCACTTTTTCCATTTGGAGACATTTAGAAGTGATTACATGCACCATGTTCACTATGTTGGGGATGCAGTGTTCAGCCTCATTTAAGCTGGAGGTAGGTTTCTCCAGTTTAGTTATCAGTATAGTTGTCAAGAGATCCATGCAAAGTTGTAAGCATTCTATCAATGGAGGTCAGGCTGTGCTGCATGGCCAATAGCGTGGACACCAGCATAGAGGTCTCCGGGGATACAGTTGCAGATTCCCTGCCTTCAGAGAGGGCGCGCTTATGTTCACTTGTTTTTTGCCTCACTTCAAAGTCATCCAGGGCTGATGTTTATCTACATTTTCAATTGTCGAAACTCTGTTCTACTTTAGAGCCGATGAGCAGCGCACCTCCCAGAAACACCCAGACCTGTTGGCAGGAGAGCTAAGTTGAGTGCAATTTTTACCTCACTTGTGTGGAAGCAAGCAATGTATGTGCCTTCTGCGGCAGATGGGATTCATCCACCCCACTAGGTACTCCCTCCGTATGTGATATGGCCACAATGTGCCAGTACTGTCTTCTATCCCACGTGTGCCACTTAATACTGTCAAGGGGGGGCAAGCTTCATGTCTGTTGGCCTGCCCAGGGACCCAGGAAAACATTCCCTTGGGAAATGCCTGCCAGTTCTCCCTCAGTAGCTGGCCCAGAAGGCAGAGGGGAGGGGGCCAACAGACATTCACCAACAGGGCCCCAACACTTCTATCACCATCAGACATGCTTCAACTATCTTCCCTAGCAAGGGCCAAAACACAGATCAGTACCTCTCCCTGTAGTGCCCGGGTTGCCGTACATCTCACAGGCCTCCGCAGAATCTTGTGGCCTTCCTGCCCTGCACACAGGGCAGCAGCACCCCGACAGCACTGAGATGCTACTCGGCTAGCTGATGGTTCCCCGCCATGGCCTTTCTCCTCATCTCCTTCGGGCAAACTCCGCCATCTTGGCCCACTTCATAGCTGCAAGTAGTCAATTGGGCCCCACTTATCCGCATTGGGGTAGAAATGCAATACATTGTAATACAGGACTGCACTGGCACCTCCCATATGTCAACACAGAGACCAGGTCAGCCCGCAGCCGTGCCGCTCATCAACACAGCTGTCTCACCTACAGGCCTCCTCATGACGTGTAGCTCAATGCTTGTGTCGGCTTATCACAGATTGTCATAGCAACCTATCTATTCTCCTTAAACGCAGCAGTGGTTCTGCGACAGATGAGTAGGATATTGTCAGGGTCATCCTGCCCGGCCCACAGAGCTGCACTACAGTGTGGCCATCTTGCTCTGGACTCTCTTCCCCACCCTCTGTACATTTAAAGGCGGTTCCCAAGTAAGTAAACTCAAATCTAGCAACCCTGGAAATAGATTCAAAGGTCCAAATCCACTCCGATGTACAAACGGATCTGCACTACAGCACAAGGAGAACTCGCATTGAATGGGCTTAAATGATCAAATACAAATTCTACAGCTCTCTAAACTCATCGGCGTAACCTCTGATACTTTTTGGTGAGCAGAAACAGCTGAACTTTAAATCTCATCCCCCTGAACCAGGTTTATTTTTAGAAACCACTGGCCCAATTGTAACAGGAACTGTAAGTGCATCTGGGATTGTACAAGCAATAGAGGTTCCTGGAATGCAAGTCTCTGAGTGCCCTTCCCTCAATGTTTGGGTAACTTAATAGTTACCCTTCCACTCTGATCCTCCTGTGCAGGAGAAACACCTATCATATTAGGACTTGACCCTTCCGATGCAGTAGGCAATCTAGTATTCCCTCTTCCAACATCGCTCCCACTGGCTTCTGTTTGAATCTCATTATATGGAGGTGCTTGCTCTGATATCTATTTTTCGAAAGACTATCGCTAGTATTACGATCATCATCCTCAGTTCTTTCTCCAACTTCCTTCAGTTTGTCATTCTTCTTCTTTTCAGTTCCTTTTCCATTTTCTAATAATGGATGCAATGTTGCCTCTTCTATCATGTCCGTCCTCCACCGTTTCCCCTCTGCATTCCACCTTGCATCTGCATAAGTGCGCACTGCCTTTCTCACTCAAACCTGATATCTTTCCTTTTCCCTCTGCAAGGTCCCAAGCCTTAAGCACTTCAAATTGTGTGGATCAAGGCTGTGGTTTGATTTCATGTAAAATTCTTCTCAAACTTTCAATAAATCTCAGATTAAATGCACCATAATGTGGAAATGCAAGTGCACCTTCTTTCTCTGTGACCTTGTGCCATTGTTCATTGTTCAACCAAATACATGTATTCAACTCTACATTTATTGCCATATATTGACCTGTGGTATCTTCAGGCAGGGACTTTGCCTCCCAAGAGCTATTTGAATATCTACTCTGAACAAATCAAGTACAACTTTAAAACATTTAATTTAAAATATATAGTTCAACTATGTAATTCAAAGCAAAATCAATATTTTGCTCAGAGATCTCACTCCAAATCATCAACCAATAACAACGCTGCGCCGTGAGATGTAAATTTCCAATAACAGCACAGCTTTACAAAAACTGACCTACCTCAGTGCGGCACACTGTGACATCAGTCTTAATCCTTTCAGCAGTTCACCCTCCTTTACAATTTCATGAACACACTCTTTCATCCATCTGTATGCAACTAAATACAATGCAATAGCAACAAGCAAATATTGTCTGCTCCTCTACAGGACGCAATCACACAAGAGAGACTGGAACAGCACTACCCAGTCTGTATGAATACACATACTAATGAAACCTCTGCCTGCGGGATATCATCCTGATCAGTGCAGCTTCTCTCTGCGCAGAGGTCTGTCACACTAATCATACCTTTCATTTACACGAAGAAAAATGCCCCTATCTTGATTGAGCTTGTCAACGACCTTTCATGTCAAACCCTACAGAACCACAGCAAACAAATACAATACAGTGTCTTCTACACTTTTGTATCATTCAGTGATCTTAGGCTATGTTGTACCCAATAACTACTTCACCACGATAAACACTACACTCTGGCCATCAACCAAAACATTATACACAAACTCTGCAAGACCCCACGCAATTCCCAGAAACACCGCAAGCTAAGCATAAAGTGTTTACACACGACCCTATTAATATAACTTAGTCTCGAGCCTTTGGAACAGCACCGAATTTTCAAATCAACACATAGACATCAGGAATCAATAGTGGATGTAAACTACTCTAAAAGGACACCATTTTAACCCCTCCATTTCAAGTAAAAACCATCCACGGTCTGCCAACATCTGGGAATGCTCTGGGCCAATCCTTCCAATTTACTCAGGTTAATCGACCTTTTTTGTAGCCTAAGAGGAAAAGGGGTTAGTGACAAATTTGAAATCTTCTAGACAGTGTGATTAATTGGACCACACATTAAAAGTCAGACTCTGCATCTTAAAACCAAACTCACCTAAATCAATCTTAAAAACATACCATGAACAGTATTATTAAAGAAAGACCAAACCAGTGTACAATATTAGTCCTCAATAGCAAAGAACATATAAGGATTTCTGTGGCTATGATACAGAAAATTTGGAATACAATTTGATGAGTTGATGAATGGCCTCAACTCTTTTCCTCATACATGGAAATTGTTTACGAAACCTACCCTAAACTAAAAATAGGAAAAGCCCTATAAAATCAAGGAAGCACAAAAGGTGTCTGCATAAGAACCTCAGTAGACATTCCGTAACCAAAGGATCATGTATAGCATGAAGCCACTCAATCAGAAATGTCAAGAGAGATATCTGTTCCTCTCCAAGTCTAAGGGGCATCTGCCTAACTTTGAGGTGAGTCCACTAAGAAGAAACACACAAAAAGTTTGAGAAGTATGACCTCATATCATTCAACTTATTATTCAAATTTCCCATAAAGGGTCTCAGGGCTTGGTGCAATACTCTCATCTTCCAGTCTTCCACCGTCCTTGGATTCCTCCCTTCAACAGATATTGCCAACTTGTAGCACCCCCTCTCTTCTTCATTACATTTATTTTGAACTTGCCAGTTCTTCCTCTCGCCACTATCTCAAGAATACAATGTGCCTTACACTAGCTAAGAGTGCTTTGGTCTTGCACCTGCAAAGAAGGAAAACATGATGAAAACAACCTTCATGTTCAGTGTTAAATGTCTCAACCATAAGCTTAGAACCCAGCTTAGCATTTTACACTAAAAGCATGTTAATTTTGCAGCTCACATTTTATCACCACTCTGTGCTGCACAGCACTCTACAGTTACCTGATATAGGGTGCGGCACAATACTCCACAACTACCTAATGTAGGCCAAGGGTGAGTAAGAACACAGCAGCGGAACCTTTAAGAAGGTGAGTGAGCTGTAGAACTGACTTCAATGACACAAGGTAAAACGGTCTTGTTCACTACTATTGATCACCACAGCACTCATGCTATTTATCTCTTGGTGAAGACAGTAGCCTTCCACTCCTATGAGGGTAGCACTTTGGGAGACCTTCCCAATCCAAGAAGACAGCAATCCATGAGATAGGCATATGTCATGGCTCTCCTGCATGATCCGTGTACACCTATGACAAAAAATCAGCATTAGGGATTCAAACAGCAGTACAGTTGAGCACTTAGAACAGGTGTACATGTATTTACCATGCAGAAAACGTTTCTGTCCTAACAATGTTCACTGCTGATTTCACATTTTAGGTTGAGTTCAGCTTGCGCATTAGCACCAGAAATTTTCTTCATGCAAGTTTCCCCAGTCCTAACTGTTGATCATGTTAGTGACATGGACAGACAGGAGTGCACGAGTGCAGTGAGGCTTCTTTGTGGCCCCTGGAGGGTTTTGGTATAACTGGTATCATGTTGCTACTATGTACATACATAAGAACTTGCATCTGCCTCAGCAGTGTTACTTAACCTGCTGCATGATTTCTTTTTATCTGTAGAAGAAAATGAGCTTGTGCTGTAAACCCCTCAGCTTGGTGGGTGTGGGGTAGTGCCGGATGGGAAAACATCACTGGCCATAAATCAGTAGCAGTGAATATGTGTGCCAGACTGAGGCCCTTCCTCAGCAGTAGTTAATTAGATTATACTTGTACCAAGTTCCTGCGCTTACATTTTTATTGCTGTACTTTTTTGAACTACAAGCTCAATCGTGGCCTGCATGATGTTTTGAAAAAATCTCTAAACTATGCACTGAAGACTGCTCTTCTCGTTTTAAAATTTGTGTCCATCCATGGAATGAACACTTTTGAGAGATGTTTTAAATTTGTGTGATTTGACAAGCCTTGAGACCTTATTCAGTATTGTCATTAAAAATTAAAGACTTTTTTTTAAACTCGGCAAACAGCAGCTTTTTTGTGAAATCTTCAAATAAAATGAATGACTGAGAGGACTGTTTGGTGTTCATATATTCTTGCCAACATCGATTTTTGTGTATTTATGTTTGGACACTTAATCATGTTAGTGTATGAATAGACGAAAATGCACAACAAGTGCAGTGTGGCCTTTGTGTGGAGGATTTTGGTGTCACTGAAAGTATGTTGATTTGCAAATAAACCAGAGCCCAGCCTCAGCAGTCAGTTACTTGGTTTGCTGCACAAAGTATTTCTTTTCAGCTGCGTGTGTGTGTAAGGCTGGATCCAAAAGTGGGGCAACTAAGGATGCTGGGATTGTATGCAGCATCACCCCAAGAATGCAATTATCCTGGAGGGGGTGACTTCCAGACCACATTTTGCGGTTTAGTTCAATAATGTTTATCCCTCATCATGAATCATTGTCTCCTTGCCATTGGTTAGTCAGATCCTTGAAATAGGTGTAGTAATTGGCCTCCAAGTTTGTTGTCTCTCCCGCTGAGAAACCAATCACAAAATGTCTTGCCATCTTCACACATTCCTTAAGAAGAAAGTCTGGCTTACCTAAGAAGCTATGAAATTTCCAAAGTACTTTAAAAGCCTATGAAAGCTATTGCTTTTTGTTCCTTTTATCTTAAAGTTCACTGGAAAATGCATCATGTTATCCCATTCTTTGCTAAAGATTTGCATGGGAAATGGTGAACAGCCTACTAAAAATGCTGTGTCTCATTAAAGTGAACCCCAGTGCTTTACCTTCCCTCCCCTGTGCACAGCCCTGGCTCACCACTCTCAAATTTCACCAGCCGCCACTGAAATTTAATACCAATAAATGTAACACCTTCTTCAAACTGATGCTTACAGGAATTAGAACTCATTGTTAACTAAAACACTCTGAGGGTCAGGAGCATCTCTAAAACTAATTTCTCATATTATTTCCACATACAATACAATACTTATGACCTCAGTAACAAAAAGTAGGATGTTTTCACACAGCAAACCCCCACACATATACAAACAAAGTGATCATACTGTATCCCTAGTAATGCCATTCATCATGTTGAGTATAAGGTTATATGTCATGTCAGTAGTGAGATTGTTAATATCATTTTTAAGGTCATATGTAACATCATTAAAGAGTTCATGAGCATTGCTCTTGGTTTGTGAGTTGTTGTTTTCATTGCAGTTGAGGGAGCTATGATTTATGGAGGGTATTTTCCATTTAATTTTATAACTATAATTGCAGTTTACTTGTGTCTTTTACATATATATATATATATATCGCCAGTAGGTATATATAGTTAGGATTTTTTCCCTATGGGATTTTTGAAAATTCTATGTCTAATAACTTTGGCGTTTGTGGACGGAATCGGCTGAAATTTTCAGGAAAATGGCACATTTTGTTTCTGAGCAGCCCCTGAAAATTTGGTGGGGTTTCGTCAAGGGGGGGCCGAGAAAAAAGGGGGTCCCAAAACGCGTTTTTCCCATTCATTTTTCCATAGGGCGGTTGGACTCACTTTTAGCTCGAACGGCTGAATGGATTTGCACGAAACTTGGCAAAATTGTAGGGACTGTTAGCCCGATGTGCCTTTGCTAGGTCTCAATATATGTGCTCCAGTAGTTTTTGAGAAATTAACGTTCAAAACAAGATATATATCTGTAACAGCGCTCCGGGCAGCGATCCGGTCCGCTTACTTTTCGCGAAACGGAACTTTGCGCGCAGAAAGCTGATTGGCTCTCCGGTGTCTGTCAACATTCTAAACAGTCCGGAGCGGCCGCCATCTTATCTCTCGGTAGGATCGAGAGAGAAGAAGAGGTGAAAAACGAAGGGGGAATTTATTGAAAGGGGGCAAGGTATACCCCTCTTGACCCCCTAGGAATGTTGTTGGGGTTATTAAAGGGTCCCGTGGGGAAAATAAAAAAAAAAAGATTTTTCACGGTAGAAGCGCTTCACGGGCCGCGAACTGGGTCGCAAACTGGTAGCGAAACGAGAATTCGCCATTTTGTGCTTCGTTTTAATTGTTTAGAGACAAAAATTATCGCCGCACATCGGCCACAATGCATGAATATCGCTGAAAAGTCAGCGATATTCATGCATTATCCAGCAAATGCTCTTAGCCATGTTATCCACCTTCCATTGGATAACATGGCTAAAAACTGCTCTGTGCGTGAGCTTTTTTTTTTTTTTTTTGCTGCGTGACGTGTGTTAACGTTCGATTCGATGGAAATCAGGAAGTGTTGACCACCATTTTGTCACTGCGAGTAAATATTTTGTTATAAATGAATCCTTATTGATAAACATTGTCTGCGCCATCTTGCGTTTTTGTCCAATGCCACAATTTTGTCGTGCACGGCAGCCATTTTAGATGCCTTGACCAGGCCCACTCTCTGCACGCCGCCGATCCTCAGCATGGCTCCCCACCCTCGCAAGCATCTCCCCCACGCACTGGTCACCCCCGCTCTTTCTCTCATGCATGGGCCATATACTTCCCCCCATCTGCGCTGCTCTTCTCTGAGAATCACACCCTGTGCCCGCCCGACACCTCCCTTTCACCCTATTCACTACCGCACCCTCTGACACTCCTCTTCCTCTGTGTCCGATTGTCCAGGCCGGACCTAGGCTATCACCTAGCCCTGCGGATGTAGTTTATGGCCCCAGCTGTAGAGTATCCAGACATGACAACCCTCCCGATTCAGGCGTGAGACTACTGATTTCAGTGCTAGTCTCCCGCCTCCCGATTCCTGTAAGCAAAAACCCGGGGGCATATTACCAACAACTAGCGATAATTTTTGTCTCTAACTTGTTTAGAGACAAAAATTATCGCCGCACATCGGCGAATTTTATCGCACATAAACCTTGCTATTAGCAAGGTTTATCGCAAATGCGATAAAAAACGGCCGCAATGCATGAATATCGTTGAAAAGTCAGCGATATTCATGCATTATCCAGCAAATGCTCTTAGCCATGTTATCCACTTCCCATTGGATAACATGGCTAAAACTGCTTAGGGCAGGTGTTAGGTTTTGGAGATATTCGCGCTTAGCGCGAATATCTCCAAAAGTTGGTAATAGGAGATAGCGATGGTTAGGGACTGTTTCCAGTCGCTAAAATCTTGGCACGCCCACTTTGCATGTCATTAGTGATAAATATCACTGATATGCAAAGCGGGGCCCAAGATGGTCGCTATCTCCTTTTAGCTGTCACTAACTGGTGTTAGCGACAGCTTGGTAATAGGGAGATAATTTTATCTCTTTTTTTTTTGGCTTTTAAAGCCCAAAAAGCGGAAATAAACCCCCTTGATAATATGCCCCATGATTTCTCGGGGGTTTCAGCTGACAGGGTTTGGTATTGTGTTACGTGCTAATTTTTCCAGGAAACGTCAGAGGGTCGATGCAGGGGTTCTAGAAGGGGTGATAAACCATTTAAGCCTCATGAACAAGCGCATGGTCTTTTAAAGATCTGTGAAGTACTCGGGGCGGCGGTGTGTGTGTGCCCTCTTTCAGGAGCGGGCGGGGGGGCACTGCCAGCAACTTGCCAGGCCAGGCAGTGTTCAACACGTGCATCACCCTTTCTCTGCCTGCTATTGCGCTCCATGCTTCGGAAAGGTAAGAAAAAGAACGTGCATTTGAGTTTGAAATGTCCGATCTTGTAGCAGTACACTTGCAAAGCCCACACATGACAATAACCCGATTCAAGGCCCCATTCACCTGATTTTTTAAACATATATAGCACTCCAACAAAGTTAGATTTTAAAACTTTATTAACATTTAACTATAATGAACGGAACAAAAACTGTAAAAACATTTAAACATTTTTCACCCAAAAAAGCAACAATGGTCAGAAGCTGTCTTTTGTGCGAATAGTCCCAAGGCAGCACAACGTGCAGAGTTCTGGACGGCACCCAGGTGATGTCGCCTGGGTGCCGCACTGGTTTTGGGATCCTACAATGCTGCTCCAAAAATTGGCGTGGGGCGTCCCGGGTGGTGCGGGGGGAGGCCTCGTCAGTAGCGGTCTGTTGTGCGAATAGTCCCAAGGCAGCAGAACGCGCTGAGATGTTGATGGCACCCAGGTGATGTCCAGTAAACTGCCGCACTGGTTTTGGTATCCTACAATGCTGCTCCGAAAATTGGCGTGCGGCGGCCCGGGGGGGGGGGGCGTGGGGGAGGCGGCATGAACGGGCCTCCCCAGGTGGCGGCCATCCAGCTGAGTTGCGCCCGCTCTTGCGGCTACAGCGTCTCGCTCACCATGTTGTTGAGTTGCTCCCACTCTTGCAGTGCAGCGATTGGCGGCTGCCACATGACTCTTAAAATGGCGGACGGCTCTTCGGTTTTGGGCCTGGTCCACTGAAATGGCCCTGGGACACCTTGGAACTCGGACGCTTGCCTGCTAGGGCTTGGGCTCCATTCTCGAAAAGCGTCCCCTCAGCCGTGAAGATTCTACAAAAGTCTTGGGGGCCCCCGACTCCCGCAGGCTTCCGGTGGGGAGCGGCTGCCATGATTGCTCGTGGAATGACCACGACGGAGCCACGAGATGGTGGTGCTCTCATGCTGACGCCAGCTTCAGTCTGAATGATCCAGAAACAAGGTGGGGCTTTCATCGTTTGGGAAAAAAAAAATTTCTAAACCAATGAAAAGTGTTATTTTTAGGTCATATGACCAAGCCTTCCATCTTTAGGAAACCAAAAGTAAAATGAACCAATGAAAAGTTTTATAAACAAGTCACTTGACCTGTTCTGCGGCATAGGGCTACAAAAAGCGTAGAAAATCCGTTGGCATGTGAGGCGGCGTCAGTAGCGGACCGATGTGCGAATAGGCCGAAGGCAGCACAACGCGTCGAGATCCGGATGGCACCGAGGTGGTGTCCAGCAAATTGCCGCACTGGTGTGGCCATCCTACAATGCTGCGCCGAAAGACGGCGTGTCCAGCTGAGTTGCGGTCACTCTTGCGGTACAGTGACTCGAACGCGCCGAGATCCGGATGGCACCGAGGTGGTGTCCAGCAAATTGCCGCACTGGTGTGGCCATCCTACAATGCTGCGCCGAAAGACGGCGTGTCCAGCTGAGTTGCGGTCACTCTTGCGGTACAGTGACTCGAACGCGCCGAGATCCGGATGGCACCGAGGTGGTGTCCAGCAAGTTGCCGCACTGGTGTGGCCATCCTACAATGCTGCGCCGAAAGTCGGCGTGGGGTGCCCCGTTGGCTTATGAGGTGATGTCAGTAGTGGACCGATGTGTGAATAGGTCGGAACCAGCACAAGGCGCCAAGATCCGAATGGCAAGTCCTGGATGTTGAGTGCCATAGTTGAGAGTTCTGAGCAGTGCTTGTAAGACTGTCTGAAGCTTATTTGCACCTGCTGCAGCTTCACTATTGCCCTGGTGTGGCCAAAGGTCGCACATGACATAGGCGGCCTTTCTGCTTCTTTTCCTACAATCCGTTTCATCTGAAGACACGACCAGGTCCCTGAATGTGTGCAGGGGGATGCTATTGATTGAATGAAAATGGCGGCTTGACACAAAGCTGACTCAAGCGTTGCTGTTGATGCTATACAGACAAAAATTGGTTTTCAGTTTGTACATTCTTCAGGATTTTTTTTCCATCCAAGTCTGATTGAGAGTTTGTAGAAAAATGGCTTCAGATTTTCCACATACTACTCTTCAACATTCTTCCTAAATGTAACAATGTGAAACTCACTAGGAGAACGGCTGTTTCTGTTTCCTTTCAAAATGCTGCCAACAATATTTTCTGAATGGAAGACACCATCTTGTAGCATAAAGGGCCGAAAGGGGTTCTGGTCTGGCCGATGGTTGGTGGAGACATTTTGACTATATCTTGGACCTGCCCGGACTCGCCCAAAATGGTGCCGGTATAAATGGGACTCGTAACTCCTTGCCCGCAAATGTATATCTAGAAAATGTTATTGTAAGTGGCCCTGTCTTATTTTAATTACAAAATGTACGTCCACCGATTCCGCAACTGTTAGACACCTTAGTTCTTGCAACCTAATGGCCCGCTCGTTACGTTCCTCTACAGTGTAAATGTCTCCTCATCATATACGATTTCAGTTTGCTCCGTGGCCGGCCCACGTGGTTATAGGCCCGTATTTGTATACTGACATTTTCACAATAAAGGTTTTTAAAACAAAACACGGTAGTAGTATTTACATTGGTAAAGTTTTTACTTTTAGTCACTGTTTTCGAATCAGTAAAAGGCAAGTGAAATAAAGCAGTCCAATTACATGACGGATAAAAGGTATAATATGTAGGAACGCAGTAAAGATAAATGGTCAAGGGCAGTTGTGTTTTCCACTCCTGCAACATAAAGTGATCGATAAGAATCTGATAATCAGGCGTATCGGCGACTAAGACAGCAGGCCGAGTATCTTTTACTCAACGGCTCCGTCATGGAACGAAGAAACGCCCTTTTTCTCGAAAAAGGAATATATTTTACTTGCAGGACAGTTGTACATTTTCCGGGAAAGTACATTAGCCTGGAATATTATAACATATGTTTTAAAAAAAATAATGTTCGAAAACAATAAAAAGCGTAATTTTTAGGTCATATGACCAAGCTTTTCATCATTAAAATAACAAAAGTAAAATGAACCAATGAAAAGTTTTATTAACAAGTCACATGACCTGTTATGCTTACGTTACGCGCTGCGCGCCGCGCCTCGGATCACTTCCGGGTGCGCTAACGCGGCGTGTCATATAACGCATTACGCGACAACGTAGGTCAAGAATATAGTCAAAATGTCTCCACCAACCAGCGTTCGGAACACATCCCCTTTCAGTAGTCCAAAAAGTTCTGTTAAATGACAACAGAGGGGACAGGCAACAAGAACCATCAGTCAAAGAGGGGAGGGCAAGTTCTTCTCTTCCGGGTCATGTTGGGGCGCTACCGGAACTGATCGAATTGGTAGTCTACAGTGTTTCTGGATGTTTCAGACTAAAGCTGGCGTCAGCATGAGAGCACTTCCATCTCGTAGCTCCGTCGTGGCCATTCCACGAGCAGACATGGCAGCCGCTCCCCACCAGAAGCCTGCGGGAGTCGGAGGCCCCCAAGACTTTTGTAGAATCTTCACGGCTGAGGGGACGCTTTCGAGAATGGGACCCAAGCCCTAGCAGACAAGCGTTCGAGTTCAAAGGTGTCCCAGGGCCATTTCAGTGGACCAGGCCCAAAACCGAAGAGCCGGCCGCCATTTTGAGAGTCCTGTGGCAGCCGCCTATCGCTGCACCGCAAGAGTGGGAGCAACTCAACTACATGATGAGCGAGACGCTGTAGTCGCAAGAGCGGGCGGTAAACAGCTGAATGGCGGAAGAGGCACAGTGTAGCAAAAGCGGGCGGAATGGCAACTGAAACGGTAAAGGGGTGCCCCACTACAGCTTGTCTTCAGGTCAAACGGATTGTGGGACAAGGTCCAGAATTGAAGAGTCATCAAAAGGCAAAAAGTTCCGCCGGACCCCGGGAGCCGGCCGCCTATGTCGGGGGCGATCTCAGGCTATACCAGTGCTATAAGACTTGGGGAGGGTGTCGGAGCCAAGCGTCTTCTCCGAGTCCGTGCCATCACACCGTCCCTCGGGGGCCTCCGTCAAGCGGTTTAGGGAGGTACCATATAACATTGTTTTCAAATGCAGTCAGGTCCACAAATGACCCTCACTTACTTTGAGAATAGTGAAGCTGCAGTAGGTGGAAATAAGCTTCAGACAGTCTTACAAGCACTGCTTTTGTAAACATTTTTTGTTTTTTTTGTATTTTTGCACAGTTTTATATATTTTTTTTTGTTTTTGATGGAGGGGAAACAACAAAGCACAGGCATTGAAAAAGGCTCAAACTCAGAACTCTGAACTATGGCACCCAACATCCAGGAGCTTGCCATCCGGATCTTGGAGCCTTGTGCTGCTTTCGACCTATTCACACATCGGTCCACTACTGACATCATCTTATAAACCAACGTTATGTAAATAGTTTTTTAATAAAATGTTTAACCCTGTTTCTTTGCTGGTGTGTTGTCTATATTTTTAATATTTGCATAGGGTTTGTCGTTATTTTGTGCGGGATGGGTGATGGAGCCGAGCTGTCTTGCAGCCCTCATGGTGTGGAGCTCAGTTCATCTCACTATTTTCGTATTTCTCATGAAGGGTTGTTTATAATATTTCTATTTTAGCGAGGTCAAAAAAAGATCCAATTAGTGGCGTACTGATTTTGCTCGATTACTTTTATTTTTTTACACGATTTTTCCCGATCTGCAAAGACTAAACAGAGTATTGCGACTTTGTGCTTGTTTGTAAATAGAGAATGAACCAAAGAGAATCAATTGTAAAACAGTAAATGCTTGGATAATAATCAATCAAATGGAGAGACAAGCAGGCACGACGGATTACAACGGGGGCAAAGGCCTGCGTTAACTACCGTTCACTATCTGCAAAGAGAGAGTACTACTAAGAGAAAAGAGGGGAGGGGGGGGGCAGCGTTCAAAGCACATCAGCGTGCATAAATACGAAAATGTTTTTATCTATCACGTACTTGACATTTTAAAGCTTTTCATATTTGCTATTAAAAAACCAATGAAATTCACAGAAAAAACCATAGGTTATAGTGGATATATAGTTAGGAATTTGCATTTACAAAACCTTGAAAATTCAATGAAAAAACCATTGGTTTTAGGCCATATATAGTTAGGGATTTGCATTTACAAAACTTTATTTTACTCGCATAAAACCATTGAAATTCCATATATAGTTATAAGCGCTAACTATATATCGCGCACCCGCAATCCACTGCTGATGATGTCACATATTACATCATTCATGACATGGTTAGTGACATCACTGATGACATCACTGATGACATCTCAAATGACATCACTGATGACATCACTGAAAACATCTCATTTGACATGACTGATAACATCACTGATGATATCATTCATGTGATAATACCATGAACCTCTTCAGACTCTAATATAACCTTAGATACAATCAGTGTAAACAGACAGTCACAGACTGTCACTCATCCATGGAGTTACTCACACACCTAGTCAGTTATGCCAAAAATCAATCACACCTCCATTTTCTCAACTATACAGTTATACACACCTTACTTATTCAAACATATACTAACACATATTTACTTTACTCTCTTATACAATCTCTGATACATGTTCACAATGATCCATACAGCCACTCACACATTTACTGGCTCTTATGCACAGTTATTTATAGATGTCAACTCTCACATGTACTGTGTTTTACATATGTACTTAATTTGACATGTAGCACTGAGATATCCATTCACTCACCAATACACTCATGCACACAGTCAACCGCCCATACAGCTGTTTCCACATGCACTTTTGAAACCATACATCTAGTGAATCAACTGCTCACACATCTATGCACAGAGTCACACACCTCCCAGCCACCCATACACACACACTCAGTTTCCCATACAAATACTTGGACAACCAATCAATAACCCATACAGTTACTCATATAGCTACTGATCAACATATGCAGCAGTTTGTAGAACAACAGATATAATGATGCACAAATTAAAACAGTTTAGTCACTTACCCATGCACTCAGTGAGACACATTTAATCACTCACTCAATCAGTCAGTCATGCACCTAGTAAATCCTTCATCCAGACACTTATATATCCACTCATTCTTCAATATGTAAAACATATTTTAACTTTACAGAAACATACAGTCACTGGATGTTGTCATCAGTGATGTCATCAGTGATGTCATTTGAGATGTCATCAGTGATGTCATCAGTGATGTCACTAACCATGTCATGAATGATGTAATATGTGACATCATCAGCAGTGGATTGCGGGTGCGCGATATATAGTTAGCGCTTATAACTATATATGGAATTTCAATGGTTTTATGCGAGTAAAATAAGGTTTTGTAAATGCAAATCCCTAACTATATATGGCCTAAAACCAATGGTTTTTTCATTGAATTTTCAAGGTTTTGTAAACGCAAATTCCTAACTATATATCCACTATAACCTATGGTTTTTTCTGTGAATATATATATATATATATATATTTATTTTTTTTTCACAGAAAAACAAAAGATTAGGTGAAGTTATAGTTAGGTATGGTAATAATACCTTACTTTAAAAATAGAAAATGCTTGAAAATCGCTGAAAAAATCAAAGGTTAAAGTGATGTTATAGTAAGGTGAACATGCCAGTTAAAATGTACCATTTTTAACAAAACAAACACTAAAATTCACCAGTTATAGTTAATTCAAGTAACTATAACTTGTGCCCTTCTCATGCACAGTGCGACCACAGTATGCCCAGTGATGCATATTTGGCTGTGTGGCTGGCTAACCCCCCCCAAAACCCAACAGACATCAACCCCAACTTTTAAACAAAATGTATTTTCCCAATCCTGTGGTACTCCAGCAAGAGTCCCGGAAGTTGCACGACTCCCTAAAGATCCCAATGCCTCCCAAATAAATATTTTTAATTTGACCCCAGGAGCCACCCACATGGTCCAGGGAGTCAAGGTACCCCTACCATGCACTGGTACCCCTACCATGCACTCTTTTGTCCTACTATATTATTTTCAGAACAGAGTGGTTAAATCAACATGTCCTGTAATGGCGGCCGCAACATTTCTCTTCATGTTGTGGCCAGCGAATCAGAACTTGGGCTTCAACTGAAATTGCAAGCACTTTTCACTCCCACAGGAGCGAGGCAGTAGGTGTGTGAAAAAGTCTTCTTACCCAATCAGATTGCTCTATCATTTAAAGTTGCATGCCAGTAGAGTTCCTGCTGGACTCCTGCATTCCCAATTGTCCAGACATATACATTTTGAAGATTAATTTCTCAAAAACAGATGAACAGATTTACTTTAAATCATGAAAAGCGCACTTTCCGATGAAAGATCTATCTTTCAGCAACACTTAATGTAATTCTGCTCAGCTGTTTTTTTGCCGTTTGATGAATTTTCTCTAAAGTTTCCAAAAATAGTTCATCTAAATCAGCTCCTTCATAGCAAGTTTTAGAGTGATCCATCAAGTGGGGGACGGGAAAAAAAGGGGGGTCCAAAACAGCATTTTCCCATGCAACTTCAATAGGAAATTTTAGACAACAACACAGAAAAAACAGGATGAACTGAATGACACCAAATTTGGCAGAAAGCTTGCTCTTTAGTGCGAAACTGTGTTTTTTTCTGAATTGCATAAATCTGTTCAGGAATTTTTGAAGACCTAATGTTCTGAAATTAGAGATCTGCACAGGACATGTCCAGATATGCTCTAATTAGCCACTTTAAATGGGGCTAGTCAACACTGACTGGTTGGTCACAACTTGGAAAATATCTTGTGGCTCCCATTGAAGGACTCAGGAATATTGTCCCTGTTTTGTGAGAATTAATTAAAAGAATATATAAGACCGCAGGTTTAGCTCACTCTCACCTCAAAGACCATGTTGGAGGTCCAAAAGAGCCCCCCTCCACTTGATTGGCTGGCCACAACCCATTCTGATAGATATTTCAGGATTCTGGGATATTGCTCTCACTGAAATGCATTGTAGAGAAAGCCTGTTTATGAGGGTCACAAAGGGAGCACCTAAAAAGGTGATAACAGATTTTAGTCACAATATAAATTATTTGTTGGTGGTACCATAATAATTTTAAGAATTGTGGTATATTTTAAGGTGTTTTTACCCTATGTACAATGCTGATCCTTTGCTGGGATTTGGTCAACCATGCCTGAGGGAAAACTGTTTTCTGTAATGATTTTTTTAAGACATCTAGAAACAAAAACAGGAACATATTTTCTGTCAATTCACAGTCTTCCTCAGCCATGTAAGAAGAAAAGTCTGAAATACTGTGTAAAACATGTACGTCCAGCAGCAGCTGAACCCAGTCACTTGTTTCCCCAGTGTGCTACTGCAGCCTCCTACAGAGTTCTAATAAACAACTAGAGTACTACATTTCTTATTTCTGACAAAAGTGTGGCCCGTTTTAGCCATTTTGACTGAATTAAAGCTGTAAAACTTAAATCACTTCTTTTAGAGATGAACATAAGGAAGGGGAATATTTTATCATAAAAATTATGCTTAGGGCTTTTAAAAATAAAATAAGGACACTTTTTGTTAGCTCTTGTAATGATTGAAGGTAATACACAGACAGAATTATTCGGTAGTAAAATACTTTATTATCGCCTCAGCCACGGCTCAGTTCCAACTCTCAACTTCCTTGAATCGACAGATAATTCCATTCTAGAACCTAATGATGAAAGATAATAAAGGTATACAGAGGAGCAACAGAGGTAAAAGATTTGTATTGTAAGCATTAGGAACATGACAGTTCTAAAATATCCTCAGAGTATATTTCAGTAAAACATTCTAACAAGCCAACTGAAACATACTTTCATCCCTGGCAGCAGCCTTCCAGTTAGCTTCCTGAGGATCAACTGCAGTTTTATCACAGTGTACTACTGAGCACTAACCTACTTCATTTATGACAAAAGTTTGGCACACCTTAATACCATCATGATGGAATCAAATGTGTAACATTGAAAGCATTTCCTACAGAGGATAGTTTAGTAAATGAAGAAATAATGGAAAATGGTATAAAAAAGAGGTGTTTGCCCCTGGGTAGTTATAGTTAGTACCAGGTTTCCATAAAAAATAGATTTTTCATTTTCTATTAACTTTGGTGCCATTTGATAAATGTTCAAAAATAAAGTATTATCCACCAAACCTCTTTGCTGAGATATTTTGGGGTGATCCATCAGGCAGACGCCTTGAAAAATGTATGGGGAAAAAAAAATCCTTTTTCCACATGCAATGTTGCATAGGAAAATTATACACAGCTACATCCAAAGTGGCTGATCAGAAATTGTCAGAAAGCTAGATCTTGATCCAGAAAGCAAGCTTTTGTGAATTGGAGAAAATCCATTCAATAGTTTTTGAGAAATTAAAGTTCCAACTTTGTGTACATATCAAGCCACAGAGAGTTAATAGATCTAAAGATGCAACCTGATTGAATGCCACCACATCAACAAAGCCTCCTGAAGGTCCTAGGACTTCAACTCATAAATCATTAGGGCCCTGAGGATCCCATACCCTGGAGCTGATTTATTTTTTACTTTTGGGGACGACAAACTGCCCCCACTTTCCAAGCCACAGTTTGGCCCCGGTCACCCCATCCCAGGCACTCGATCTAAGTCTCCCACCTCTTGTGAGAGCAGTAATGGTTCCGTCAGATGGGAACAAATATTTCCTGGGCTGAGATGAATGTTTGCTCCCACCACATGAGGGAGTGCTGGCTGGGGCTCCCCCCACAGCCCTCAATGTATTTTGTACATGTGGGAGCAGCCATACGGTTGGGGCACCCACAAGAAAAAGGTGGGCAGGTCCCTTTGGAATCCACAATGGATACTGGCCGGGGATTCCTAATTGAGTTTGGGTGTGTAAAGGGAGTGGGCTCTCCATAAAGAGTTGTCCATGGGACACAGTGATTGCATAGTAAGGGCTTGACTGCATAACAGGTTTTGAGAATCTGGAGTTAGGGAACTTTCTGTGAAAATTTCAGCACAGCGTGGTACATATGTGTAGTAGGGGTTTGACGAACAAACGGGCCTTGAGAGTCTGGAAATAGTGGGCTTTCCCTGAAAGGTTGATCAAAGGGTGGAGAGTATGTGTAGTAGAGGCTTTAACTTCTAACAGTGTTTGGGTGACTGGATAGAGGAAAGTCTGTTTCAATAGTTGGGTTTAGGGTAAAGACTGTATGTAGTAGTAATGTGGCTACCTAATGGAGCTTAGGTGTCTGGAGAGAGTGTGCTCTATGTGAACAATTAGACACAGGGTGAAGACTGTGCCTAGTAATGTTCATGTAATTTATGCTTTACACAATTATTGACCATTTACTACTTACATACATTTATGAGATACTGCATTGACTTGAAAAATACATTTAACAGTAGTAGTTTGAAAGATGCCATCAGTGATGTCATCAATGATGCAATTCAACATGTAATGAATGATGTTATATGTGAGGTCATAATCAGTGAATATAGCTAATTTGTAGAACTATAACTTGCGAACTTCAGTGTTTTTTTAAGTTTAAAAAATCTTATTTTGACTGAACTTTTCACCTAACTATAACGTTCCTTTAACCTTTAGTTTTTGAGTGACTTTCCAGGGACTTTTTGTTTAACAAAAGTTACGTTTTGTTTTCTAGCCCTACCAATAACTTCACATTCACCTCTGCGTTTTTTTACAGTGAATTTCAGAGGTTTTATTACCATAAAGTAAGATGTTATTACTGTGCCTACGTTTTTTCACTGTATTCTTGTTATTGTTGTAAAGAATTTTCTAATTTAATTTTACAATGACATTATTTTAATTTGTAATGAAAAAAACAAATTATGAAATATTGTTGTGGTTTTTTTTGTCTGCCTTTCCAAGGTCCATTACTTCTCTCACAAACATATCACAAGAATCTCACCTATCACATAGCCAATAAAAAGCCCCCAGAGGAACTTTGAGTGGATTCCACTTCTTGCTCTGAGTCTTGCAATCATACTAGGAGACAGCCATAATATCTAAAAAGTTGTTTTTACTATGAAAGAATCATTTTTATTAAAGTGCAGGCTTAGAGGTTTAATATCTGGAACAGTGTATGAAGAGCTCCTAAGAGTTTTGTGTAAATATTGTCTTTTTTTATTTTTGCTGTCCTAATGGTGTATTGCAAGAGGTCCTCAAAACTGATGACCCGCCCATACACCAATTTTGAGTGGTTAAAATCACTGTCTCTCTCTTCATTTACAGGATTACCACCCCTTTGAAAATCATTTTGATAGAGAGCTTCGCTGTTGCCAGTTAAAGTGCTGAGCCTGTCTCGTTTTATTTTGACAATTGTTTTGTAAGGGAATTGTTTCGAAAGGGAGTGTTAAAATGGCATAAGACGAGAAGAGAGGGGTCCTGGTGGAAGAGGAGGAGCAAGAGATTCATCTACCAAAGAATGAATCCTTGGTGTGAAAGTTCTTCATGATTCCATTCAGTAAGAAAATGTGGTAGACAGAGTAGTGGAGTGCAACATCTGCCACAAAAAATTATGCTGGGGAAATAGTTAGAAAAACATTGCTATGTACCACAGGCTTGTAGAAACCGACGTGAACCATTGACACATGATACCTGGCTCGAGCCCAAAGAAAACAAGCTAGGGAACAGCCATCAACTTAGTATACAGTAACTGTGGCTCCTGGGAATCTGTTACCACAGATGATTTGGATTAGGGACAGGAAATCAACTTGTGATACCAAGGATGGTTATATACTCTGGGATGTGCAAGCCTATTGTTGTAGTTGGAGAGCAGTCAACCTCTTTGTGCAACAAACGTGTTAGGGAGCAGAAATGTCCCACAGAGTAAAAAAAGATTTTCCATAATAACCTGCATATTTTGATACTCTTTTTGAAGTTTAATTTAAATCCCATTTTTCAGAGATGACAAAAAAAGTTGAAAAACAAAAAGAAAATCTCTTTTAAAAACCACCTGTTTTAGATCAGAAGTAGAAATAAATCATATTGTTTGACATGTATCTTTATGTTTCTATATGTAAATAGTCTGAAAAATGCTGTGTGTGTGTGTGCAAGTGTGTATGTGAGTGTGTGTGTGTCTGTGCATCTGTGTGTTAGTGTGTCAGGCTATATCTGTGTATGTATGTATATGTATGAGCGTATGTGGGTGTGTGTATGTCAGAGTGTGTATTTAACTGTGTGTGTATGTTCGAAAGTGTGTGTGTGTGTATGTCTGAGTATATGTGTGTGATTATGTGTGTATGTGCTACCACAAAAGTGTGTTCCTATCTGCATGGGTTTGTGATAGTGTGTGCCTGTATATGTGTGTGAGGGTGTGTATGGGTGAGTGTGCATGTGTGTCTTAAGTGTATGTCAAAGTATGAGTGTGTGGTATATGTTTATGACTATGAGGATATGTGTTTGTGTAAGTGTCAACAAGAGTGGTTTTGGTGTATGTGCGTTTGCACTTCAGAGCATGTGTGTGTGTGTGAGCAATTATGTGTGTGTTTACAAGGTGAAAGCTGTGAGTAGCAAGGTTTGCTGAGGGACTGGCCTGCTCACAAATACCTCTGTACAGAGCGAACACTATGGGCCTGATTCACAAAGATAACTTACACTTTTCATTAGGTTTACACCTTGAGTAAGTTTACCCTTTTAGGTATTCACAAACTGCACTTAAGTAGTAGATTACAGTTTTCTAGTAAGTCTAGGACTACACATAGCCAACCACTGGTAGTACAACACACTCCAATAGAAAATAACAAAAGTGTACAGCACTACAAAAGAGAAAATTACTACAAACATGCAGTTTTTGAACACCAACAAATATTAATCTTACTCAAAAGTGTAAGTTACTACAAAAGATAATTTTGTAAATATCACTTTGTAGTAAGTTTTGTAGTACCACTGTAGCACTAAAAATATGTAACAAATTGCAGTGTGTGAACAAGGCCCTGTGCGTAATAGAGTTTAGTAAGGGACTGGCCTGCCCACAAAGACCTCTCTACAGTGCAAAGGCTGAGTGTGATAGGATTTGGAAAGGTACAGCCTGTCTGTAAAGACCTCTCTCTACACAGGGCAAAGATGCATGTAGTAAGGTTTAGTGAATGACTGTCATGTCCACAAACACCTCTTTATAGGGTGAAGGCTATGTATACTAGGCTTTGGTCTGTCTGCAAAGACCTCTATAAAGGGCAAAGGCTTTGTGTAGTAGAGGTTAGTAAGCGACTAGCCTGTCCCCAAAGACCTTTCTACAAAGCGAAGGCTGTGCATAATAGGGCTTGGAAAAAAAACTGGCCTATCTATAAAGACCTCTGTACAGGGCAAATGATGTGCATTGTAAAGTTTGTTGTGGTACTGCCCTGTCCAGGCAAATGATGTGCATATTAGAAGCATTTCCTGTAAAGCACATTATATCATTCATCAGAAAACTTAAAGCAGCAGTACACTATTACATACCAATTTCACCTTAATTGTACTTTATATGTTCTTCTTGTTAGTGCAGATTTGCTGATTTCTCATTCATTTTTAAGCATAGACAGTCATTTTAATTCAAATACTGAAGGCCTTATATTATATTAACTAGTTTCAATATACATGTTTAAAACATGATTTCCTCTTCTGTAGTTGTTGTTCGTTCAATTCTTCTCTGTAGTCAAAAATATAAAATATCATGATGAGGCATTAAAAACTTGTTATTTGCATTTTATCATAATATCCTTTTAACAACAGCCCTATACAATTCATTGTCCACTTCTCTACAAGACGAATAGGGTGCATAATACTGCATTTACTATATATTGGGGATTGGATGTCTGAACTGAGGCACCTCTCTGAGAACACCTCTGTAAAAGGCAAACACTGCATGCTAAGGCCTTGCCCATCCAATAATTCTCGAGCGTCTAGAGGCAAATGGTTTGTGCATTAGCAACTTGGCCACCAAAAAAGCATTAAGTGTTTGTAGAGAATATGTCTCCATAAAGATAGTTGAACAAGGAGCAGAGTGTGGGTAGTATGGATATGACTAAGTGATGGGGCTTGCATGTATAAAGGGAGTGTATTCTCTGTCATGAGTTCAGTACAAAGTGAAGGCACTAGCCAGTACTGACTTGTTCACCTACTGGGCTGTGCTTGTTTGAAAAAGTAGGACTTCCGTGCAATCTTTTACAGAAAAGAGAGGGCATCCATAGTATGGGCTTGATCATCTAAAGGAACAGTTTTTGTAAAATAGTCTGATAGTAATAATCAACATATTGACATATTCATAATACATAAAACAATTATTTTTTGTTTAGACTATGCCAAATTTTATGAGTAAATTCATATACCATTTATAAGAACCATTATGTTTAACATTTCAATGTAATGATTGACATCCCTGAACTATGAGGAGAATATTGTTTTGAATAAAAAAAAGATAATAACTGTTCATATCAGACTATAAACTATAAAGAATAGATACTGCACATTACTATCTATCAGCCATCAGTTCCTCTATATGTTTAATACATTTGTACAAAAAGGAAATGTTTCTTAAAAAGTCCATATGTAGTGTTGTAAAACAAAATTAGACTCTAATTCAGATGTTGCTCATAATATCATCATGCTGCCTAGCAAGACTATTTTAGGTATTCAATTTTTTGGGGAGGATACATTTAATTAATATTTAATGTT
Source organism: Lissotriton vulgaris (assembly GCF_964263255.1). Lineage (NCBI taxonomy): Eukaryota > Metazoa > Chordata > Amphibia > Caudata > Salamandridae > Lissotriton > Lissotriton vulgaris. The sequence continues at coordinate 1,101,243,422 of NC_141687.1, read as the reverse complement.
CTTTTATGTCAGCATGTATAGAGTTGTTTTATAAGAGTAAATGAGGATGAAGTCTGTTGTTGTGCGTCCTTGAGTGGTGACTCATTTACATCTTCTTGACTCAAAACATTCTGAATAACTCTTAATATAATACTAAGTGTAAAGCAGACTACTATATATTTTTTAGAATTTTTGTTGCATAAGTAGAAGACTTGGTAATCTGTTTCTAAATGTAAGACAAGTGTTGTTACAGTAAGACTATCCAGACCTAGTCTTTAAAGAGACTGTGTAGTAACCTGATCTGATGGTCTGTCCCTCATGTAAAATGATACCACCATTGGTATATGTTACCCCACATATTGATACCTGATCAATTTTTAAGTTTGTGAGATCAGTATTAAGTTATGTGCCATCAGCTCCATATCTGTGCAGTATCAAGATAGCATATTACCTCCTTTTCCTGTTATGTAAAGTCAATACTACTTCTTCTCCACAGTTTGGACATACATTATTTGGCACAGATTTGCTCAGTCATTTATTGAATTACACTGATTTCTAATCTGGTATAGTTAGATACACAAATCGCTCTGAATCAATGTCACTTCTTGATGAATAGTTGTAATTACCACATTTATGTTCCCAGGAATATCTGATTCCAAACCATTGAGTGATTGGAATACACTCATTTTCTAAAAAGCCTTGCAGTACCGTAACAATTCCTGGGCATGTTCTTGGGAATTTAAAGTAAATTATGTCCACCAGTACAGATGTCGACGTTGACATCACATCTCCTAGGGATTGGTGTACAATTTGATGTACTTTAATTACACCAAATGACACAAAATATGTGAGATTATACTAAACTATGGGATGACCAGAGCCCTACATCTAGCACTATTTTCTTAGCTAGAATTGTACAATCACATCCAAAATGGACGTTGGAGCCATTTTCCGGTACAAAAGAAGAGCTAATCGCAACAGAACATGAACAGCAGCAGCCATCAGTCAATAACGCTTAATAACTAGGACTTTGGTGCCACATTACTCAATATTTATGCAAACTGACTAATTGTGAAATTTCCAGTAATTTTGCATCAGAAGTGTAGTCTGAAATTGTGGAAATTACTCAAATTACTCCAGCATAATTAACATTTCACACAGGTCTAAAGTATACCTGTTGCAGACTAAGACATATCTCTATCAGCTTGCACTGCACTCAGTAGAACTGACAGTTCTCTTCATACAGGCTTTTCTCTGTTTTGCTCAATTTTCTCAGTAAGTGTAGATAGCTTAAATAGATTATTTACAACTACATTACAGTAACAGTTTACTCCAGATAAGTTTGATAATTGAGAGCCTACCCCATTCTCTACTTGTTCTATATTTAATTATTTCTGCAGGTCTTGCTTCACCCACCTAGTTTTTGTGTCTTTCCTGTTTTAAATGTTTTTATCAAACCTCTGGTTACTACAGCTTACACATTTTTCAATGGTAGGGTATTCACCCAGGTGAAAAGAGTAAGAAATTGGAGGTTCAGTGGGGTGGGGGGGGAACCTACTTCAAATATTAACCACAATCCTTATCAGAATGAACTACAAAAGTCACTTAGTAAGCCTGTGCTTCACCCTCTGGTAGCTTTGCACAAAGGCATCCAGGCTTAATTTATAAGCATTGTGTAAAATATTTATGCAGCACTCAAACAGCAATAAAGTGAATACGCAACAAAAATAATCCCATTAAAATTACATAAAAGTGACAAAAATCCAATAAGTAGAACCAGAGATGTGAATTTTTTTCAAGTTTACTGTCCATAATAGAGCAGTGCCAAAAAGCATTTTTCTCTTGAACCCTCACAGGTTTGCCCTACTTCTTGAGCCCTGTCCCACTGCTTTACCCTAGGGCTACCAGAGTGACTCAAGGGCTAGTCGGCTGGCCTCCTGATCAGCGCCTCAGGAACAGAAAAGTCTTAAACCATCCTAAACTGACACCTGGACACAACCTCAGTGAGTTCTCTCCCCCCCCCCCGGAGTGGTGCCCTTCGGGTCTGGACTCTTCGTTGTGGTGTTAGAGGTGCCTAGATAGCCCAAATCTCAAACTTGGAACGTGAAAAATGTTTTGACTAAAAACTACTGTGAGAACCAAGAGGAGACCAAGACCAACCTGCCTGTACATCTGCCCAAGGTGCATCAATCCATCAATCATTCAGGGGTTTATAAAGTGCGCTACTCGCCCGTGAGGGTCTCAAGGTGCTTAGCAGCTCCAGATCATTTGAAGAACCAGGTCTTGAGGCCCTTCCTGAAGGTGTTCAGAGTGGGGAAGCTTCTGATGTTGACTGGGACCTTGTTATAGGTCTTAGCTGCGACTTAGGAGAAGGCTCTTCTGCCTGCTCGGGTTCTGCGGATGCGTGGGATCTCTGCCAGGGCGAGGTCGGCGGAGCAGAGGTTCCTTTTGGGTATGTTGAAGAAGACTCTTTTGCTGAGGTGTTGTATTGGGTTCCCAAGGCCTACATGTTCCGAAGATAACCCACATACATTGGAAGAACTGTTGGCACGGAAACTGTAAAAGTCAAAGAACAAGTTTATTAAGACCCCATGGGGTGGTGGTACACTCATACAGCACCCTTCGGTAATGCAAGAGGTATCACACCGAACATCGGTGTGACCCCCTCTTTTATACAATTCTACAGGTAATAAAACGAACAAGCGGCACAAAGTTACAGAACATTATGTACATATAAGGGCATGCTTTGGAACACTGCCAGCTCATTGGAGGGTTTCAAACCCACTGGTCAGTTTGCGGCACATTCCTAAGGAGTGACTGGTCAGTGTGAACTGCGCATGTGTGAGCTTGACCAATACTTAAAATAGCCTGTTGCTGGGCAGACTCGAGTGGTCAGTGGAACGGACAAAGGACTAAAGGGCACGCTGGCCACGAGGCCGCTCATGATCTAAGATGGCCGCCGCTACATATAAAATGGCGTTTCTATGTATAGCCAATTTAAGCAAGAAACGTGTAGCAAAGCTAAGCGCTAACCCAGCCATCGTCAAAATACGACAGACGACCCTTTTAGCGTTTAGCTGAAGCTACCTCATAGTGGACATAGTCAGGGTGTTCATCTTCTATATCAATTAACATTATTTGTGTTACTTCTTTATGAAGCATCATTTTGTCATGAGCAAGAGCTCGTCTCGATGGTACACAGACTGATAAGCACATAGAACATAAAGCTGGGCCACATTGGATACATAAGCATACAAAGAACAGAATCCCCACAATGATACATAGAATCGTTAACAGTTTCCATCCCCAGGTGGTGAGTATTGACCAGAACCATCCTGACAGAGTCCAAGTACCATTATCCGGATGTATTTCAGCGGCTATCTTATGTAGCTTTGTGATAGCATCGTATACAAATGGTGAATTGTCAGGTATATAGACACAGCAGCTACTTCCGATAATTCTGCATGCCCCCCCACGGTCAGCTAACACTACATCTAGAACCATCCGGTTCTGGAGCGCAACAATTCTAGAAATCTGTACTTCTTCAGTGATATTTCCAAGTGCTATTGCAGTATCATTAGCCACAGCCTCAACAACACGGGTCAGTCGTCGGATCTTTCGACTGTTCAAAGCTGCCCCAACGAAGGAAAACAGGCCCAAATTAAAGTCCACATACAGCTGCAAAGTAGTGTCCGTTTGATCAATATCGTCTAAAACAACAGCGCATTTGGCACGGTTTAAAACAAAGTCATGATATAAAATGTAGTCATTGTGATACATTGGTGGGGCAATGAATACAGGAGGCAACACAAAAGACACGTAGCAAGTGCCTGACCATCCCAATGGAAGCTGATGATAACCCTTCGTTCCACAGATGAAGTAAGTATTGCGGGATGTTACAAACGATATACCATTAGGACTGTCAAATGTGAGTGTGGTGTTGCATTCACTTTTCCCAACAGAAATTACACCTTTATTGCGTATACATAGATCCGCTTTAGTAGCAATAACATTAATGACATGTGCATTCGATACATTGATATTTCGCTGATTGCTGTAAATTCGTGAAGCAGACACATTATCAGGGCGGTATTCTTCCCATTCGAATCGAGTACCCTCAGCTTGTGGATACCCATCCCGGTCATGGTGACACAATTTATTCAAACGAAAAAGCACTCCCCCTTTGGTTGGCCATCTCAGAGTAAAGAGGAGAGTGTACAAGGCATTGCAAGATCCATTATGCGAAAACAGGAGAGGAATGAGTGGAGTACCCCCTTTCTTCTGGTGCCCAGGCAACATCCCACACACCCAGCAATTTGAGGTATTTGTCATATTGTGCGTATGATGTAAGATCTGAATAAAACTATTGTTCAGATAAGTCTGTCGGTGCCGTTCTTCGTGATAGGGCAGGGTGAAATGAAAATGTTCAGATGGGGCCGGGGTAGTCGGCAGCAAATGTTCGCGTGCAGGTACCACAAGTTCAACTACCCAGGCTATTACAGCGATCACCACAATAGTCAAAACAAAGAGAATGGCACCCAAGAGTCGCTTATCTCGTGATGCTGATGATGCCATAGTTCAGAAAAGTTCTTGCAGAGTCTCAAATAGTTCAAATTGGTCACAAAGTCTCAAATACACATGCGTGTATACCTAAAAAAAGAAAAATATGGTGCTGAACTCCGAGGTAGCCGTTGTTTTCTTCTCCGGGCCAAGACGGGTGTCGCTACACTGGCAGAACTGATCCCCCCCCCTTGGAATTCCCAGTTTCCGTTTCACAAACCTGGAGCGGTAACCAACCAGTCATAAAAAACACAAAAAGAAACTCTTCTTTATCGTGGCCGTAGATTGTAGCGCTCTCGTCCAGAAGCAGTGTGGTCCGGGAAGGCTCCCTCAACTTCGGCCGACGTCACAGCTGGGCTCTTTTCCTTTTCCAAAATCTCTTTATAATCGGTCAACACAACAGGATTTGCCAGATCAGGAGAGACACGACGGCAGTGGGTTGAGTGTATCCACCGCTTCCTGTTGGTCACTCGTACAGCTGTCCGAGTAGCGAGGAGGACTTGCTCGGGGCCACGCCACCTCGGTTCCAAGCTATTCGTCCTCTCAAACGACCGAATCATCACAAAATCCCCAGGACGAAGATCATGGCCCTCTCCAGTAGAGTTGTCAGGGAGCGCTTCTCGAACCTGTTGATGAATAGAAAGCAAATCATTTGTTAATCGTGCCAAATAGTCATTCATCATTACACAAGGCACATCATGTATCAATCGCGGCTTAGGCACCCCCCAGATATTCATCGGCCTTCCGAACACCACTTCATATGGTGTGAGGCCCGTTCGAGAATGGGGTATTGATCTGAGGGAGAGCAATGCTAGCGGTAAGGCGTCCGGCCATTTTAATGACGTGGACGCCACGATCTTGGCCAGTTTTAATTTCAACGTGGCATTGTACCGCTCGACAAGACCTGCAGATTGAGGGTGGAACACAGCATGAAACTTCTGCTGAATCCCTAACCCCTTCAACACATATTCCACAATTTTCCCGACAAAATGAGGCCCATTGTCGCTCCACAGATATTTGCAAATTCCAAATCGAGGGAAGTACTCTTTGAGCAAAACCTTAGCTGTTGTCAAAGCAGTATTGTCTTTCGTGGGGAAAGCCTCAACCCATTTGCTAAAAGCACATACCACCACTAAAACATACTTCAGGTTATTGCAGCGCTCAAGCTGGATATAATCCATTTGGAGTACCTCGAATGGTGCAGAAGGTGGAACGAACCCTCCTTTCGGAGTATGGGTCCCCTTTCCAGGGTTGTGCTGCAAGCATATCAGACAGGTCTGCACTACTCTCTTAGCAGTATTAGCAATCTCCGGATGCTCCCAAACTCGTGTCAACAGTCGAGTGATTGCAAGAGCCCCCACGTGTGCCAACCCATGTGCCATTTGGACCATCACCTGCAAGTAAGCTGCAGGCAATTTCCATTTCTCCATGTCTTTGCTTCTCCAACACCCTTCATCATCTAGCACCCCATCTACTGCCCATGCCGCAAGTTCAGCTTCAGTAGCTGATTTCTGAATATCTAATATCTCAGCTCTAGCATCATTCCATCGTTCAGCTTGAGACTTTGTCACGTACATGGGGGAGTCAGTTCGAAACATAGCCATTTGTCTTGCTATGCTATCCACAAAGGCATTTCCCTGACCCACTTTATCAGTGATCTTCTTGTGGGCGCTACATTTTATGATCGCTACCTTCTTTGGACAAAGCAACGCATTTAGGAGATCACGCACCAGTTCTCCGTGCATAATGTGTTCTCCATGAGAAGTCAGAAACCCACGTTCTCTCCAGAGTAGCCCAAAGTCATGCGCTACTCCGAAGGCATACCGGCTGTCTGTGTATATGTTCACACATAAACCAGCGCTCAATTCGCAGGCTCTTGTTAAGGCTATCAGCTCTGCTGCCTGAGCCGATTTCTGTGGTATTCTAGCTGTTTCCACCACTGTCTTAAGTGTCGTGATCGCATAAGCTGCGGAAGTCGTGCCATCTGGCAGCCTTAAACACGATCCATCGACCCACAGTTCCCCATCCACATCTGGAAGTGGCATATCCTGTAAGTCGATACGACCCTTTGTCTGTTCCTCGGTCAGGAAAACACAGTCGTGATGTTTTTCTTCCTGACCCTCCTCGGCCGGATAGGGCAATAAAGTGGCAGGGTTCAGAGTAGCACATCTTTTCAGTGTAATATGTGGCGCCAACAGTGTAAGCTCATATCCTGTTAAACGTGCACTCGTGAGATATTGGGTTTTTGTTTGGTTTAGCAGGGCATCTACTGCGTGAGGAACTAACACCAGCAGTTTATGTGATAACACTATTCCCTCACTCTGCCGTATGGCTACTGCTGTTGCTGCTACCGCTCGGAAACACCCAGGCAATCCTCGTGCTACAGGATCAAGAATAGCAGAGAAATACGCACATGGTCTCTGCTTGTCCCCGTGTACTTGCACTAACACTGACAACGCGCACCCATCATTCTCGTGCACGTACAATGTAAAAAGTTTCGTGTAGTCTGGTGTGCCTAACACGGGTGCAGAACAAAGGGCCTGTCTCAACTGTTCAAAAGCATTCTGACATTCATCTGTCCATTCAAGGGGCATTGGTGTAGCTTTGGACAGTAACGCTAGCAAGGGCTTTATAATGTGTGAAAAACCCATGATCCATTGTCTACAAAAGGACGTCAACCCTATGAAGGCACGTACATCTCTCTGCGTGCGGGGGACTGGTGTGTCTAAAATTGCTTGAATTCGATCTGATGCCAATGCACGCCCCTCCTTAGACAAAAGATGACCGAGGTAGGTCACCTTGGGTCTACAATATTGAAGCTTTTTCTTGGAAACTTTATGATTATTCTGTGCCAGAAAAGAAAGCAGCGCAATCGTACTTTCTTCACATTGTGCATAAGAGTCAGCGGCAAGCAGGAGGTCATCCACATATTGGATAAGGACAACCCCCGATTGCAACTCAAAAGAGTCAAGCTGTCTTTTCAAAGCCTGGCTGTAGATACTCGGGCTCTCAGTGTACCCTTGAGGAACACGACAAAATCTATACGATTTATTATTTGACGTAAAGCCAAACAGGTATCTGCTGTCGGGATGGACAGGAATAGAAAAGAAAGCATTCTTCAAATCAATTACACTAAAGGTCGTAGCCGTTGGTGGAACCATCGTAAGCAAAGTCGTAATATCGGACACCACCGGGTATTGGGGAACGACAATTTTGTTGATCTCTCTCAAGTCAATAATAAACCGATAAATTTTGTCGTCAGTATCTCTCTTCAGAATCGGCAGAATAGGACTATTACAAACATTGTAAGAAACCTCTTCTACCACCCCAGCCGCAATCAGATCTTGGACAATATGTGTCAGGGCAATTTCTCCATCCTTCGAAATCTTATACTGTGGCACACGTGGCAGAGAAGCCCCTTCCTTAACAGTAATGTGAATAGGTGGAATACGCATCTCTCCCACATCCGTGTCTGAGGTCGCCCATAACGTGTGCGGGAGAGAGGCCAAAGCTGAAATGTCTTGTATAGTATAAAACCTATTTGGGTCAGGATAATTGTCATTGAGAATGACACGCACTCCCTCCGGAGCGCACCGTATCGTTGCTCGAAAATATTTAAGCAAATCAATGCCCAGAATATTATCTGGTGTATAGGGCGATAACAAAAATTGGCCAAAACTAAAAAATTTGTCGAGACAAAGCGCTAGGGGTTTTGACAATGGGCTAGGGGAGGGTGTGCCATCAAACCCTACACATGTAATCATTTCGCCAGACAGGGGAGCCCTCGGAACCAACCTTTTAGACAAAGCGCTACGGGTAGCTCCGGTGTCAACTAGGAATTGATCAGTAGAACCCAAAATACCCGCTGTTACATATGGACCCTCCTGATCTACAGGCACTTCAATTGGTTCCGCACCCCATCCTACGCAGTCCTATGCATGTACATAATCTTGGTGTTCCACATTCTCACCCTCCGAAATCTGATATTGATTCCGTCTATCAAACGTGTTTCGTTCATCCTGGCCACGGCCCCTGTCCTCAACCCTTCCACGATCACTTCCGCCACCTCTTGCTCCCGTATAACCTCCTCTCGACCTACCACCTCCTCGACCACGCTGACTACGCTGCTCACGAAGTACCGGACAATCATCAGCCCAATGCCCAAACTCCTTACAGTCGGCACACTGATCCTCCGCTATATCCGTACGACCATACGACGTAGTACCTCCACCTCGTCTTCCTCTATCACTCCCTCTATACTGAGTCCCACGGACCTGTGCCAACATCACCTTCGTCTTCAATTCTTTCGCTTTCTTATCAACACTCTCTTTAGCCTCTATCTCCTGCCGCTCATAATACTGAGCCATCGTTAACAAAGACGCAGGGGTCGCCGTGGCCCAGGAACTTTCACTCGTTTTCAATCGTTTTGCAATCTCCGGTAGGAGATTAGTCACATACTTATCTACAAACAAATGCCGACCTGTATCGTCTGTTAACGATTGACCACTATAATCATGGAATGCCTCCTCGAAGCGTGTAAAGAAATCTGAAACCGTTTCATCAGGCTTTTGTTTGCACGAAGCTAACATAGTCCAATCGATCTTTTTAGAAGGAACGAGCGTTTTTAATTTAGTCAAAATAGCCGCTGGAAGGTCTAAAATCAACTGACAAGGTTTGCATGCTGGTTTCCTTTCTAAATCAGCTTCATTAATCTCTTTCCATGTACCCCCTAGCACTGTTTCATCATTATTCTTACGAATTTGTCTCCACATATCAGGCGGAAGTATTAACCCAAAGAACAAATCTATATCAACCAGAGTCATCACACAAGATGAAATAGCCCCTTCCACCCCCTCGTAGAATGCTGCCGGATTCTTACGAAGATCAGGTAAAGAATTTTTCAGTGCCATAACATCCGCTCTATTCCAAGGCGTATACACCCAATTATATACAAAATACCCCTTCGCATCTTTTGACCTTCTATCATCATCTGTACCTTCCCCTTTCGGTGGAACATACAAAGGCGCAGCTTCACGCATAGGCATAACATGCATTGCAGAATTCTTATCTGAACCCCGGAGAGAACACTCCTTAATCTGCTCGCTATTCTCCGACTCGGACTCCTTTTGCTTCCTTTTCCGCTCCTCCCGCAATCTGGTTGTTTCATCTCGCAGCTGGATCAGTTGCTTGAAAAGGTCATCAACATCTGCAAGATCAAATACACCTTTATCCAAATTCTCACGACATACTGACACAGCTTTAGGTTCAAACGTATCTGAAAGTTGACGATACGCGGCAACAACTTCATCCGCCAAATTAGACAGAAAATACAGTAATTCATGATCCGTCCACCTACTCCTCTCCGCAACCACCTCAGCCTGTGAAACACAATTCTTATTCACTTTACGAGCCCAACTACGTAAATGCGCGGACCTCTCTGTGGTAAACCTGAGAGCAGTTATACCCTTCTTTTCCGACTTATCCTGCCCATCATCACCTGAATCTTCAGCTGGAGCCGTTGGCGAAACATACGGAGGCAGTGACCGATCTAGCAATGAAAAATCATCAATTTCATTATTAAGGACAGGATAAAGCGGTCGACGAATAGGGAATTGACCCGTCGTTTGCAATTTACGTTCCCGTTCCTCCCTCTCTCTTTTCTCCTGAGCCTCTTTTTCCTCAAGCTGTAAAGCCTTATCCCGAGCAGCCTTGCGCTGCTCTTTGTCCGCCAAGGCAACTTCACGTTTCATTCGCTCACGCACCGCTTTCTCCCACATTCGCACACAATCAAACATGTTTTGTCTAGACCTGCGTTGAAACAGACATTGCTCCACAAACTGTACTTTTTGCAAATCGAACGACCCATGTAGTGGCCATTGCAATTCAGGATCCGACTTGGTATACTTATGCCAGAGTTTACTGTACATTATAGGGGGAAGGCCATGTTTAATGTACATTTCGCGATTTGGTGTTCCCTCTGGGGGAGCCGGCTGTGATTCCGCTAACCTAATTGTGGTACCATTTCCAAGACAGCACATCCCTCGAAGCGTGCTGAAAACAGGCATGTTCAAAGAGTATCACGAAAGCGTGACACCGTATAAAATGGCACTTACAGTACTTCACACAAATGTGCCGCTCAGAGGAAAAAAACAAAGTTAGAGAAACATCTCTACATGCCTGCCTATGTGAAGTGCACTACACATATAGATTCAAAGTTCACAAATTCACAAATTCACAAGTTCACAAATGTTAGCTAACTCAAATCAAAATCATAGGTCACAGAATTTCGGCAAACGTCCGAGAACTACCTTACCGATCACAAATCATAGAACTTCAGTAAGCGTCCGTAGACTACCTTACCGATCGCAAATCTTACCCAAACTTTCAAAGGTCCAGATTCCAACTGCCAAGGTCTTTTAATCAAATCAGCCAAACGGCACTTTATCCAGCAACACAGACGATCGAAACTCAGTCGGAGACCGGCGCCACCTGGAAGGTCAGATCGGAAGGAAAGGAAAAAACACCGTGGGTGCCAAGACTCGGGTCACTTAGTGGCAGCGCGCGTCCATGGCGAGTGTCCAAACCTTCGTCACGACCTCTCCTTCGGGCATCCGAGTCGCCGATGAGTCCCTTTGTGGTCGCCAATTTGTTGTATCGGGTTCCCAAGGCCTACATGTTCCGAAGATAACTCACATACATTGGAAGAACTGTTGGCACGGAAACTGTAAAAGTCAAAGAACAAGTTTATTAAGACCCCATGGGGTGGTGGTACACTCATACAGCACCCTTCGGTAATGCAAGAGGTATCACACCGAACATCGGTGTGACCCCCTCTTTTATACAATTCTACAGGTAATAAAACGAACAAGCGGCACAAAGTTACAGAACATTATGTACATATAAGGGCATGCTTTGGAACACTGCCAGCTCATTGGAGGGTTTCAAACCCACTGGTCAGTTTGCGGCACATTCCTAAGGAGTGACTGGTCAGTGCGAACTGCGCATGTGTGAGCTTGACCAATACTAAAAATAGCCTGTTGCTGGGCAGACTCGAGTGGTCAGTGGAACGGACAAAGGACTAAAGGGCACGCTGGCCACGAGGCCGCTCATGATCTAAGATGGCCGCCGCTACATATAAAATGGCGTTTCTATGTATAGCCAATTTAAGCAAGAAACGTGTAGCAAAGCTAAGCGCTAACCTAGCCATCGTCAAAATACGACAGAGGTATTTGGGTCTGATGTTATGGAGGGATTTGTAGGTGTGGGTGAGTAGCTTGAAGGTTACTCTCTGCTTGATGGGGTGCCAGTGAAGGTCTCGTAGGTGCTGGGTCATGTGCTTGTGCCGTGGGGTTCCAAGGAAGAGTCTGGCAGAGGTGTGCTGGATGGTTTGTGGCTTGTGTAGCAGGGTTTTGTTGATGCCGGCAAATCGGGAGTTGCCGCAGTCCAGTCTGCTGGTTATGAGTGTGTGGGTGACGGTTTTACTGCATTCAGGGGTGATCCACTTGAAGGTCTTGCGGAGGATTCAGAGGGAGTTGAAGCAGGAGGAGGCGACGGCGTTGATCTGCCAGGTCAAGGTGAGGGAGGAGTCTAGAATGATGCAGAGGTTCCAGGCGTGGTCCACCGGGGTGGGTGGGTTTCTGAGCGAAGGGGGTCACCAGGATCTGTCCCACACAGTGGGGGGAGGGTCCGAGGACGAGGACCTCTGTCTTCTATGAGTCCAGTTTTAAGCAGCTGTTGCCCATTTAGGCTGCAACATCTTTCATTCCTTCATGGAAGCTGAGTCTGGGGTCTTCGGGGTTCTTCATGAGAGAGGATGAACTGGGTATCATCTGCGTAATATTCTATGCTGAGCCCATGCTGTCTGAGGATGGTGACGAGGGGGGCCATGTAGATGCTGAAGAGCGTGGGGCTGAGTGAGGATCCTTGGAGTACTCCACAGCTGATCTTTGTAGGTTCAAAGAGGAAGTGAGGGAGTCTGATCATTTGGGTTCTGCCAGAGAGAAAGGAGCGGATCCAGTCGAGGGCAGTTCCTCATATACTGGTCTCATGGAGTCTGGCTGTGAGAGTGCAGTATGAGACGGTGTTGAAGGCTGCGGAGAGGTCTAGTACAATGAGGGCCACATTGCGGCCCTGGTCGAGTAGCATGCGGATGTCATCTGTGGCTGCAAGGAGGTTGGTCTTGGTGCTGTGTTTGCTACGAAATCCGGACTGGGAGGAGTCGAGGATGGCGTTCTCTTTGATGAAGGTGGTCAGCTGGGCATTAATGAATCTCTCTGTGACTTTGGCTGCAAAGGGAAGAAGAGAGATGGACCGGTAGTTTTTCAGGTGCGTCGGATCGGCCGAGGGTTTCTTGAGGAGGGGCTTGACCTCTGCCTGCTTCCAGTCATCAGGGACGATGCCAGATTAGAGGGAGGCGTTGATGGTCCGGCCTAGTTCGGGTGCTATCGCTGCAGCGGCTCTGTGGTAGATGTGGGGTGGGCAGGGGTCAGTGGAGGCTCCTGAGTGGGTGTTTTTGATGGTCATGGCGGTGTCTTCAGTGGTGGCAGGTTTCCAGGTGGTGATGGTCGGCTGATTGTCGGTGGTGGAGAGGGGCATGGTGTCTGGAGTCTGTTCACTGAGGTTTTCGGAGAGGGCATTGATTTTCAGGTAGAAGTAGGAGCTGAGCTTGTTGCAGAGATCCTGAGATGGTGAGATGTCCGTGGCTTCACAGGGGAGTTTGGTGAACAGCTATATGATGTTGAAGAGTTATTTTGTGTTACTTGCGTTGGTATGGATTTTTTTCTTGATAAAGGTCCACTTTGGGGGCTCTTAGGCACAGGTGATATTCATTCATGGCATTCCTGTAATTGTTCTGGTCTTCGATGGTCTTCCTGTTCCACCAGAGCTTCTCGAGGTGTCTGCAGGAGTGCCTGGCTTCTTGGAGATAGGTGGTGAACCAGGCGGCCTTCATGGGGCATTGTTTGGCAGGGTGACAGAGGGGTGTGAGCTTGTCAGCTGGCGATCCAGAGGTGTAGTTCTTTGGCTGTGGAGTTGGCGTTGGTCGTGGCAGAGGGGTGGTCATGGAGGAGGGTGGTGTTGAGGTGTTCCTCTGTGATCTTGCTCCAGTTCCTTTGTGGCAGGCAAGGAGCATGTTTGGGTGCGGTGGTGGTGGTGAAGGTGAAGTTTACACAGTGGTGGTCTGTCCAGAGGGGCTGCATGGTGTGGCTGAAGTGGATGTTAGTCCCTCCTGCGAATATAGGGTTGAGGGTGTGTCTGGCTCTGTGGGTGGGGGTTGTGACGAGCTGCTTCAGTCTGAGGTTGTCCAGGTTGTCAAGGAGGGTGGTGGAGTTGGTGTTGCTGCAGTTGTCAAGGTGGAAGGTTAGGTCTCCGATAAGTATGTAGTCCATGGAGGAGATGGCGTGGGGTGCGACGAAGTCAGCAATGGTGGTGGCAGAGAAGATGTGATGGTCAGGGGTCTGCAGACGAGGGTCCCTTGCAGCGTTGTTCTGGGGCTGGTTTGGATCTGTAAGTGGAGGTGCTCTGTGTTGGAAAGGGGGTTGTTTGTGCTGAAGTTGGAGAGTTGAAGGGAGCTCTTGTCTGCAATGGTGAGTCCTCCTCCTTGGTTGTTGGGGCGGTCCTTTCTTTGGATCTTGTATCTTTTTGGGATGGCGGTGGCAGTGTCGGGCAGAGGTGGCGTTGGTCCATGTTTCTGTGAAGAAGGTGATGTCTGGTGAAATGGTGTCGAGCAGGTCCCAGATCAACGTGTCGTGTCTGTGGAGAGAGCGCATGTTGAGGAGTATGCACGTCAGGGCTTTGGTGATGCAGGAGTCCGACGTGGCTTCAGTGATTGTGGGTGGGCTGTTGATAATGAAGGATTGTCGGCAGTGTAGGTGGAGAACTTGGGTGGTGTTCGGCGTCGATCTCTGGCAGTAGTTGTTTCTTCTGGGGTTGAGTGTGAGGAGGGCGGCGGAGTTGTAGCAGTGGAGAGTCATAGATCCAGGGTTCCTGGTGCTGGTCGTGGTTGGGAGCAGACAGGCTTGCCTTTGACGTGCCTTGGGTGCGGCCGCGCAGCGGCTGCCATTAAGGAGGGGAGGGGGAGGGAAGAGCAGCTGCGATGCGGGAGGCGGGAACCGGTGAGGGGAGGGGCCACGGGGGCAGCAGGAAGGGCCAGCAGAAGAGCAAGGCTCCCCAACTGGACCACCAGGGAATGAGGCACAGACAGGAGCCTGTGGGTGGTGAAGGGCCTCAACACCCACCTGGGAAGCAGAGCACAGTGCCTGAGCAGTGACACTTAGGAGCAGAGTTGCGGGGCGAGAGCAAGTCCCTGACCAGAAGGTCAGAGGTCTTGTATCACCAGTAAGGTCTGATTCCGTGGCCTGACTGACATTCTTTTCCGCAGCAGCAAACCCTGTTCAGCAGTCTTTCCCCAAATGGGTATCAGGCCCTGTGGAACTTTTTATTTTTATTTTTTTACATGGCCGTTTTGGTGTCAAATAGTTTATTAAAATGTACTCTATTTTTTTAATTGATTTATGATTTTTCTTGTGTTGTGTTTTCAATATATTGCTGATTGTTTGTTGCTCCTACTTTACACATTGCCTCTAAGTTAAGCCTAGTTGCTTTTGTGCCAAGCTCCCGGAGGGTTATGCACAGTTTAATTTAGTGACTTTTGTGGTTCATCCTGATAAGGATTGTGGCTGTTGCTTGAGGAGGGTTAACACCTCACTCAACCAACAAACCAATTTTTCACTCATTGGAAGATCTCTTTCCTGATTGTGTAGGTCTCCGTCAATTGTGCGGAATATAAAACACGGTTGGAAAATCACTACTAGTAGTAAATTTACCAATATATTTGAGATTGTTACTGACTCCAATCCCTATTCCAGGGGCTGGGTACATGGAAGTCTACACTTGTGAGTAAATTTAAACTTGGGATTGGTGAATAGCCAAAAGAAGTAAAGTAACTAAAAAATATAAGAGCAACTTCACACATGTAGATTTACTCAAACATCAAGTTATTTTTGTGAATACTTTGAATCAGTGCAAAGGAATATAGAATAACCTAAATCTTTCTTTTCTTTGTTGAGTAAAGGTTGAGATACTGTTGTCTTTGAGTGATATAAAAGTTATAAATTAGGCCACTATATTTATAATTTAATAACGTGCAAAGATCTACCTCTTAGTTGTTTTGCTTGAAGGATCTTTTTAACGAATGCTTCCATTCCAAGAGAGGCAAATTCGAAAGAATATACATGGTTATTGTGTATTTCACATACCATAAGTGGCATATACGCTGTGCCGCATCAGTACGAACACTCCTACAAGACATATGGAATTAAGCCATGTGATATGGAATTCAGCCCTGTTTCAACAAGTAAAACACTGCTTAATGTACCATTTGTAAGGCATAGTTTAGTTGTGCCATTCAACATCATAGACTTTAACATCTCTACTCCCACTAGGTGCCTTTTACCTGTGTTCCTGATTTTATCTCTGTAAATTGCAATAAAATATTTTGAAAAGTAGCAGATAAGAGTTAAGAAGGAAAAATGGCATGCCGGTAATTATATTATGTAATTGTGGTTTACAGAGAAATATGGACAGAGAAAGAAGAGAAAATGAAAAAAGTCATAAAAGAAGTGGTGAGAGCCGAACTTCCTGAATCTTACCCGGTGGCCCCAGGACTTCGTGTTCAAGCTGACTGCATCTTGAGTGAATTTTGTTTGGAATTTCTGAGCAGGGATGAAATGGCCTATTGCAAGGCCCTGAAAAGTATGTCATCACTGCTAAACCTTGGCGGTTGTCTCGTAATGTTTGCTTTCCTTAAATGCACCTTTTACATGGTCGGGACCTTCAAATTCCCAATGTTATGCTTGGAGGCAGAATTTGTGAAAAAGGCTGTGATAGACTCAGGCTTTATCATTAAAGAATTTCATATCACTCCTAGATGTAATACTACTTTGTATTCGACCTGCGATTTTTCTAGTAAGTTGTTCATTCTTGCACATAAAGTAAAGGTCGTGGAATAGTTCCATAGGGGACCATAATCGAAGTTTGAAACAAAAAGCGAAAGTCTCTGGTCTTCCTTGCTGAGCTATGTTCAGTGAACTGCTTTATAGATTTGCTTAATATCGCACTAAATTGTTTGCATTTATCTAAAATCAAATTAAAAGGCGTCTCACATGATTTTTATATGGCTGTAAATCGATTTAAAAATAAAAACCCATCAGTTGTTTTTACGCTTTGCTCAGTAGCATAAACTATACAATTATCGCTTCTCTAGATATTATCATGTCAGAGGTTGAAACTTGGTTCATAGTTTTTAGAGCCTATTTAATATTAACTTCCATTGAGTTTAAAGATAAGGTACTACAGCAATAACAAATATTTAGGTTAATGGTCTTTCTTTAGGGTGAGATGAAATGCTATTGCAATGTAAAACTATTTGTCTTGAGATAATGCTTGTGAACGAGAAGAGATAGAAATGCAGTCTAATATCATGAGGAGTGTCTGCTGCTCTCCGTAGCTTTGGTGCTAAGGAGGGCAATTTTGGTGCAAGTAACTTTTACTACTGCATTATGGAAGCAAATGTGTGAAAAGAGAATTTGTATACATTTAAGTAGCAGACTGCAGTACAGGCACGGCATCACCACAAAACCCAACACCTCAGTGCAAAACCACACCAGAGTAATGGCTATAAAGGAGAGTACCACAGCTCAGTTCAACAGTACTGCAAACGGTAGTACAAGAGATTGCAGCTGCACGACTCACTCAACAAAATAACGCAGCACAATACCACCGCAAAACACAACTGCAGACACTTACAATGTTGCTTTCTTGTGATTTTGTGGTGTTGTTCTGTGGCTAGTGTTATCATGTTGTGTTGTGGTTGTTCTTTTTGCACACTGATGTGCTGTTACAAATATGTTGTACTATGTTTTTGTGAGGAACTGTGTTGCTGTACTTGTTGAGTCCCTGTTTACTGTAATGGTGGTATTTGCTAGCCAGGATTACTTGCTGAAGAAGCATTTACACGATGATAAGCGTAACTGCTATGAATGAGTGCATGCCAACATATTATCCCAACTCATTTGCAAAACGTTGTGCATACATGGAGATTAGACCAAGAGCACCCATTGCATGGTGATTATCCATTTCTTCTGTTCAATAATTTCGCCTAGCAAATCAGGAGAAAAGCAGGTAGAAACAGCACACATTCTAAAATGTGCACCTTAGAAAACGAGGAAATGTGCTATCCCTCCTTCTAATCTGTAGAAGTGGAAATTGGGCTGTAATACTGCACTAGAGAAACACCAAACAACAAAATAATATGTTTGCTGGTCTCCAGCCTGTATTGCCTTCCACTAGTATCACTTCCCTTATATGATGACTGTAAGAAATTGGGTCATTAGCTCCAAAGGATGTGATTCCTTCACAAGTATTAAGTCTGCAACTTTCTATTAACTGGAAGGCAATTAACTCATTGTAACAATTGACTTCCTCGTGGTAGCAAAGCAGAGCAGTATAACTCCTACTCAGTAGAAGTAGTTTGGTTGTAAAAAGGAAAAGTACTTTATTAACCATGCTACTACATAATAAATATTAATTTACAAATATCTACAAGTAGGGAGATGGCAAAACGTGGGTGACACTCTCATAACATATTTCACACCTATCAAGTCTTGAAACCTATAACCACAATAACACCCACCTACAGTGGACAATATACAAGGGTTTGCCGTTGTCAAAAAGTCAGCTTATCAGGCTTTGTCAGGGTGTCACTACATTAATAAAAGCAGAAATTTGGCAAAGTAAACCAGTTTCACACCATTGAAATCAATATGGATAGTACCACCTTGCATTGACACTCATTAAGCCCTGGGATGGCTCACTAGTAAACTTGGGGCTATCAGTATAGAATTTCCAAATAAGTTACATGACCATCATTAAAATATGAATGATTGACTGTTAACTTTCTTTTTTTCAATGAAATCTTTTCATGACTTTTTAACCATATAACATTCCCCAACCAATACTGTTATTGTTAATAAAGTTTTATTAATTCAATTCAATGTGTACTCTAGTCTTTCTTTTATTATGCTGCAACTGCAGCTTTAGAAACAACCAACAGGGGTCTCTTCACTCCAGATCATAGGAGCAATAGCTCCAGGAGTATTTAAATATGCTTGCAACCACTCCTGGAGTCATATACAACCCCCTGGAAGACTTAGGGCGACCTTGGAGAAAACATATGTGGGACTCAGATGGGTGCGGCTGCGTTCCTTGCAACACAACTCCCAGAACACTTTATTAAATGTTGGTGGTGTACCTGCCCCATCACAAGCCAGATTCTGCTAATTTTCAAAACCACACTGGGGCTTAAAGGGCATTCCTGCGACCCCTTCAGCAAATGTTTGATTAGTGGCATCCCATGTTCTCAAGCCACAATGTTTTTGTACAAAAACAGCTTTGCAAAACACTTTATTTTTCCTTGCTGGGTGCCTAGACCCTCTGTTGGGGCACCCAGCATATGCTTCCTGTGCGACGTGAGTAAGCCCATTCCTATGTTAGTATTCTCTTCCACCACAGGAGTCTCCAGGTTTCTTTTTCCCCCATCCAAGTGGAACGTGTTGGGAACTTTTGCTGGGTGCATCCTCCCCCTCCAGAAACGGACAGAGGGTGTTGGGAGAAACACTCACCTCACTCTTTGGTCCTAGAAGGTGGTTTTTCTGGGGATAATATTGATAGTGTCAGGACTGATCTTTGAGAATGGGCCCCACACACACCCTCTCACCATGAAAATATTTGTAGGAGGTCATGCTGACCCGGTAGGCAAGACAAAAGGCCTGAAACCTGATTATAGCAGAGTCTGGGAAAAATGACAATTCATCAAGTCTACACCAGGTCACCACAAATTATTGAGGGTCCCTTCTGCAACAGGGTACCTTCGCATATATTTTGGGCTGAGTTAAGTGGTAGTTTCACACATTCAGCCCACAAATGTGAAAAATCAAGTGTGATCTCTTGTTTGCATGTGACTAGCCCAGAACCTCTTAACATAACTGCGCAGCAGCGGTCTTATCTAGAAAGACTGTGTAAGAAATTTGATTCCTGTCTGAGGAAGATGAAACCCTACTCAAGCAGCAAGTACAATCCTTGTTAGGGTGAGGTCACAAGTAAAGTCCAAATTAACCTGTGCTCAATCCTCTGATTGTTTGGAACAGATCAATAAAGCTTAATCTAGAGGCAATGGGCAAACTATTATGCAGTACTTTAAACAGTAATTAAGTAAAAACACATCACCTGAAAAATCCTAAACCAATGTAGAAAACTAGAATACATTTAAATAAATGAATCAAGACAGAAACAACAAAAAACAATTAATACAATCTGACATATGTATTTCAAAGTTTTCAGTAAAAATACCACCAAAATTGCACAGTTTGCAAGCTGTGGGTATTTGGTCTTGCTGGACCGGGAGAAAGTCAGACCAACTACAATGGAGCATGAGCCAGCTACAAGAACCCACTTAGACTCGCTGATTTTAGGGCCAGATGTAGGTCATTCCAATTTACCGATTCTAAAATACCGAATCTTACCTATTCGGTATTTCAGAATCGGTAAATGGGATGTAGATAAAAATTTGATACATTTTACGGAATCGGTAACATTTGGTATTACCGATTTGGTATTTGTATTGAGAAAGTCTGCGCAGCAGTAGTGATACATCAGTTCTAAGGGTGATGTGTTGAGCAGCAACGGTAATGCACTGGTTCAGCGAGAGATGTACCATGGAGAAGTTGCATTGGTTCTGCTGAATCCACAGACAGGCTGGCAGAGCACCATTCGACCCACTGGCACCAATTGAAAAAGGCAGGCCTCACAGATAAAAGAGTACAGGTGCTGGGCTAAAGGTGGTTTGCAGCCTCTTCTGTCCCTAAGGCTTCTGATCGGGAGCCCAGCCAACTAGCCCTTGAAGTCACCCTGGGCTCTTGAGTTTAAAGATGCAGGTCCAGTCCTTCTTACCCAGGCAGGAGAGCAGCAGGCCAGCAGGTTAGCACAGCAGGGCAGCAATCCTTAAGAACAGCATTTCAGCCTAATGCCAGTCCTTTCAGCAGCACAGCAGTACTTCTTCCTGGCAGAATCCATAGGCCCAGAAGTGTACTGGAGAGTTAGATCTAAGTATCCAATTTTTATATCTGGTGCCCACTTTGAAGTAGAGGAAGCTTCTAGGGGTTTCTAGGGGTTTCGCTCTTCCTCCTTGTCCTGGCACAGGCGTATTTGGGGTCACAAAAGACCAGTGGCAAACCCTTTGTGAGAGTTCTCAGGCAAAGATTTGTTATGTGCAAGTGAGGTAGGTCACATCTCCTCCCTCTCATTAACTCAGTGTGGCCCATCCCGCCAACAGCTATCTTCCCTTTGTATCATTGTCTGGGAGCAATACGCAAGGACCTACTACCAGGTACACCTAATCATATGATCCAGGATCAGACTGGAGGCACCAAAAGGTTACGACTAGAAAATGCCAGCTTTCGAAAATTGGCATTTTCAGAATTGTATTTAAAAATCCAATTTTATCATTAAAGAGGGCTTTCATTACAATTCTATAGTCACCAAACTCCACCTGTCTACATGCTCCCAATTGGAAGATATCACTTAATAAGTGTAATACGGTAGCCCAATCTTATCCTAAGGGAGAGGTTTGCCTTGCAACAGTGAAAAATGGATTTAGGAATTTTTGTCTACTGGGAAATGCAAAACCTAAAAGCATATATACTGAATTTTAAAAACAATGCACCCTGAACTCTGGGCTCTGTAGGGCCTAACCTAGGGGTGAATGAAAAAGGAAGGTTTGGGCCTGGCAAAATGTTTATTCTGCAATGTCTGTGTCAGAACCTTATAGCACCTAAGACCCTCACCTCGACTAGTGTTCAAATTGAATACACACTATTCTGTAAATAAACAATAGTGAACTGGGTAGTTTGACACACGTTATTGTGCTCGTATTTCCTACAGTTCAGTTTTGTTTAATTTTTAGAACAACTCGAAACAAGAGGTAGTTCAGGGAGTCCTATGGTCAGATTCTCTTTGTTACTTAGCTTAGTTTGAACTACACTTACCTGAATTGCTGCGAGTAGTCTTGAATCCTCTGGTGTCTTAGTTTCCTAAGTGAGTCACAGAGTCTGTAAAATTCAAGAAAGAGTGCATAAAGGGGGGGCGCTAGGTGGCGCACTTGCAGATGGCCGCTAGTTAGTGTGCTCCTGCCGCCCGGCGTCATTTATCCTGCAAAATATCCTTTTTTGGCCCATCGGCGACCCACGACTTACCGGACCGCTAGAGCTACCTGCCCCGCGACTGCCTGGCGAACATCGCCCTTTTGGATTGCCTGCAGCCCAGGTAATCGGCTGCGGAGGCTGGCCCCCCCTGCTCGACGCACTGCTGGAGGCTGTGTGCTGGCCTCTGTGACAACTTCAGCCCGGGGCTGCGGGAGGGCCGAGCAGGCCGCGCAGGCCGCAGATCCACACGGCAGCTGCGGAGGCCCTGACCTTCTGAGAGGCTCCTCATCACTGCTGGCAGATTCCCCCCGGCGGCACCCCATACATGGAGTGAGACCTGAGAAGCGGCGGTGAGAGCTGGCTCCGACTGCTGCAGCTGCAAACTCGGGACCCAGCGCTAACGCTACCCCTGCGACGCGGCTCCGCCATTTTGGATGACCCGCACCTAACGCTGCCACCACCGGAGTTCATCGCACTGAGAGGGCACCACATAGACTGTTATAGAGGTGATTTCACTCTCCCTGAAGCCCCGAGGAGCCTTGGGCCTGCTGAGCTTCCGGTGCGGGTGACATTGGAGGATGCCTGGGATATCAAGCTATTGACGCCATCTTTCCATACAGGGCTGGTGCTGGTACAAGGAGGTCGGGGCAGCTGCAACCTACGTTTGATCTCTGGGGTATGAACCTAGGACCTCTTTAAACGATTTCTGGCAAGGGACAGGCCTGAATCTTATGCACACGCAGCAGTGTACCCCTGGTTGTACATACTGACACTGTGACAGCATACCTCCTCGCATTCTCTGGAAGACCTTTGCTGCTAATAGTTACCCACTAAGCCTTCCACCCTGGGGAGACGCAGACCTGGTATAAGATACATCTTGCGCCACCACAGGGGCGGGCACGCAACTCTCCCCCCCCTCGTCTTCTTCTTTATCTCTACCTAAGATGCGTGCCAGCGGACCTCCATGTCGGTCCAGTGGGCAGGCATCATCTCTGAACATGACAGGAACCGCACCTGAGTTACCTTGGCGCTATGGGTAAATCTGATACACGACAGCCCAAACTTAATTTCTACGCTGTTGAAAAGGTCACTCGCACTGGGCAAGATGACCAGGAGCAAGCTGGGAACAGTGGCACTCGTGACGCCGCGACTTCTCAAACCACCGATATTCAAGACATCCTTCGGGAGATGCGACAGGGGTTTGCCACCATTGTGGATAAAGTGGACAGGGTGTCATCAGGAATGGATGCGATTGCCCAAAAGCTCGATGGACACGACGAAAGGATTAAGGAAGCTGAACGGCGCATCTCAGACTCGGAAGACACATCTACTCGTCACACGTCGCAATTGGCTCGCATGGACAACTTGTTGAGAATTATCGCAGTGAAGAATGAAGATTTAGAAGCGCGCAGCCGGTGCAACAACGTTCACATTTTGGGCATTCCGGAATCGACCAACACTGGGCGTATGGAAGACTATGTGAAGAAAATGCTTCTGTCTGTGATAGGCTCCGAGGCCTTTTCCACTCAATTCATCGTTGAACGCGCCCACAGATCGCTGGGACCTCGGTCCAAACCTGGTGACACTCCAAGACCCATAATAGCAAGGCTCTTGAATTACCGGGACCGGGATGTGGCCCTGAGAGCAGCGCGCAGTAAACAGGTACTATCCTATGATGGCAACTCATTTTCCATTTATCCCGATTTCACACCGATGGTCCAGTAGGAAAGGAGGAAATTTGTGGAGGTTAAGAACAAACTACGCAAGGCCCAAATTGACTATGCACTTTTATACCATGCGAGGCTACGAGTCACACACCAGGGGAAGCAGCAATTCTTTACGAAGCCTCAACAAGCAGAAGATTTTCTGAAACACCTAAAGAAGGCGAACAGGGGCGGCGCAGATGCTGGAGAACCCCAGCACTCCCGGGTGGACGGAGTGGACACTGACCCGCAGTAAGAGTAACGACCTATGTTGATTTTTGAAGCCTTTACTAGAGGGATTCTTGAAAGGTAGCTCTGTTATGTGAATAATGTCTGCATAGACAAGTTATGCCGTGTTGTGCCACATACACTATCGCCGGGCACCCCTGCCTGCACGTGTAGCAGCACCAGCTGCTGGGCTGAATAGACAGGGGATGGTAGTGATGCCACCTAGAAGGCCCCCATAGGGCTGCACCCAAATTTGGTCCACTACATGTGGCTAGTGGGATCTATGCTGTTGTTCTCTTTGTTGTTGGGGAGAGATCTGGGAAGGGGGGTGGGTGGGTGTGTGGGACTGGCATGATTAGGATGCTTCAGTGGGAGGGTAGGGTGGGCGGGGAGGGTAGGCAGGGAACGAGTTGTATGGAGAGACTTATTGTTTTACACTGCGTACTCATAGCGTACATGGTTGCTAAGCGAATGTTGAATGCACCTACAGGCACTGCATCTAATGGACTTTATTTAGGGCTTGCACACTATCACACGATTTGGCTAAGTATTGCCTGTCTATCTATTCAAACACGGGGCGTCTTCTGACACGACACCACTAAACATTATTACATGGAACGTCAGGGGCCTGAGAGATCCACGGAAAATGAGGCAAATTATAGCTTATTTAGACCGTCACCAGATACATATAGCAATGTTGCAGGAAACCCATCTTACACCCCTGAGACCCTCTACGTTTGCATCCCGATGGGCACAGCAAAGAGTTTTTTCTTTTTACTCAACCTACGCCAGAGGGGCAGCCATAATAATTAAAACGTACCCTTTCATGTTGCCGGGACTACTAGTGATGATCAGGGGAGGTTCTATCTAGCTTGGGGGCGGCTGGGGTTAGAGTCAGTGACCCTAGTATGCTGCTACGGTCCCAATGTAGTCTCCCTGGAGTTTTCTACTTCCTTATGGGAAATGATAAAATAAATAGGATCCAACTATATCATATGGGGTGGAGACTTTAACGTTATCTACGCTCCTGGCATGGATATATCGAATGCTGCACCACATCACCGCACCAGAGCGAGCATGACACTGCATGCAATTATTGAGGACAATGGCCTCTTAGATTCGTGGTGACATGTGCACCCGCACTTGCGCGAAGGCACACACTTCACGGCGCAAGCGTCCTCTTGGGCGCGACTAGACTATTGGCTTGTATCCCGCGGACTAGGCCCAGCGATTAGCACAGTGCAACATTTAGCCAGAACATACTCCGACCATGCACCTGTCAAGCTCACACTCACCTCGGCGAATTTAGGGCCTCCGCGCGGTGCGTGCAGGCTTAATACACGCATGTTATTGGATGAGGTGTTCCGTACGGAATTGGGAGATGAGATTCAGGAATTCTTTGAAAAGAATAAGGGATCGGTGCAGAGTGTAGAGACCATCTGGGAGTCATTCAAAGTAACGATTAGAGGGGTATGCATATCTAAGGGGGCCGGAGTATTGAAAAGCATTACCACCTCACTTTATAAACTAGAACAAGAGCTCCGTGTACTGGAAACTCAGTTGTCACTTAGTCCAGATGGGGACACTCAGAGCAAGTTCAGAGCTACACTGACTGTATACATGGCAGAGGCGCGCAGAGAAACGCACTTTCGGGGGAAACACTGGATAGCACGAAGATATGGAGAGGGAGAACACCCGGGCAAAGCGCTTGCGGACACAATTAGTTGACGGGGAGGAGCAGGAGACTGCGGAGACCCTATCACAGGTCCTGCACCTCAAGATCCATTTGGCAACCCGTTCTATGCCCTGACGAAATTCCCAAGGCACTAAAGGGAATGAAACGCATTGGCTGTGCCTGTGTATTTTAAAAAAGAGAAAATAAAGAACCCATTAAAGAAAGAACAGAAGATTCACAAAATCTATGAACTCTTTGTACTATTGACTTCACTGAGTGCACCTCTCAATTTTCTTGTAAAACTATTTTGACGGACATCCCTGGTGGCGGATGGTGAGAGGGGTTGCACCATTAGAAATTTGGAAACAGAAGACGTTGATGTGCTAAACTTTGGTCTGCTGCTGTGTGCTTTGGTTTGTTGTACAATTAGGTGACCACGACACTCTAACTACATCATAGAGTTGGAAAAATCAGATGGTACGCACTGCTGGGACACTGCTAGCATATTAGAGGAATTCTCTCGCCAATATGCCACCCTGTACACAAGTAATGGGCACCGTGATCTTGACCTAGACTCCTACCTAGGAGACGTCGCCTTAGGTTGGCTAAGCGATGTACACCGGGAATTTCTGTGTACTCCATTTGAATTGGATGAGGTACGCAAGGCCATCATGGGCATGCAATCCGGGAAAACCACTGGTTTGGATGGTATCCCGATAGAATTCTACAAAACGTACATAGATCTGATGGCACCCATCATGCGCGAGGTGTATGAGGAGTCCCTGGAAGTTGGCATCCTCCCGCCGTCTATGAGACAGGCGCTCATTGTTTCCCTCTTGAAACCTAAGAAACCGCCCCACCTGCCTGGATCTTATCGCCCACTTTCCCTCCTCAATTGTGACGCAAAAATATTAGCGAAGCTTATTGCTACCTGATTGAGTTTGCTCCTAGATCACCTAGTTCTACCGGATCAGTCTGGGTTTATCCCAGGGAGATCTACCACCCACAACCTGTGAACACTTTTTACCATATTGGACACCGTCTCCTGGAATTACCCCTGGCGGCAGTCTTTCTTGACGCCACTAAGGGCTTTGACTCCGTCGAATGGGACTATATATTTGGGATTATGCTTCGGATGAGCTTCCCCACACTTTTTTTGTCTCGGATACGGCTTTTATATTGCCAACCGGGGTCCAGGGTGCTGGTTAATGGACACATGTCTTCGACCTTCTTGATTACCCACAGCACTCGCCAGAGTTGCCCCTTATCTCCTCTTCGCCCTAGCAACCGAACCACTGGCGGCATGGATGCGACAACATCATAATAATGTAGCTTTGCGATGTAATATGCGGCAGATATTGATATCCATGTATGCCGATGATATCACTTTGTACGTCCGTGAGCCCCAAACTAACCTCAATGAGCTCCTTCGGGAATTTGTTGTTTTTTGGAGGTATCTCTGGAGTCCAAATCAATTGGGGGAAGTCGTGTTTCTTTCCATTGACGGATTTGGTGAAGCGCTTTCCACTAGACTATCCGTTAGAATGGTGTGATGATGAATTACATTACTTGGGGATTGGCATTACGTGAAAGAAGGAGGAACTCATGCGGCTCAATTATGGGGTAGCCCTGTCCTGCATTACCGATAATGTGACTCGCTGGATAAAGCTCCCACTCTCCTTGGCCGGGCGTGCCTCTCTGATCAAAATGGTAATACTCCCGCAACTGCTCCACCTATTCTTGAACATCTTGTACTACCAGGAGCGACAATTTTTCAAGTTACTCAAAACTGAGTTGATCAGGTTGGTATGGGGAGGGTGCAGGCTCGACTCCAGTGGGCTATTTGTACTAGATCTTATGCCACAGGAGGCTTCGGGATCCCAGATTTCGAATTATACTATATAAGCGCTCAAGCCCACTATTTATATTACTGGATACGCCAGCCCAAATATATGCCGCAACTTACAGCGGAACACTGGCTAGCGCACTCGATTCCAATAGAAGGGATATTATATGCCACTCTGCAGGCCCGAGAGAGCACGCAGAATACTGTACATGCTACGATTACTGCGTGCCAGCGCATTGAGCGACTCCTTGCGGCCACCGCGCTTTACTCCCCGCTTTTGCCGCTGGTGTATCACCCGACCATGCCCCTGCTACAAGAGACAGTTTTTCATAGACTTAGGGAGCGAACATCCCTTGCAACTTGGGGTGATTTATATGAAAATGGACAGTTTCGCACTCCGGAAGGCGTATTCCGAGACTCAGACCACACGCCTCTAGACACTTTCCTGCACATATGCCTCAAGCAGGGGCTCCGGACACTGCACCCCGTCTTCCCGAGGAACCTCAAACACTTGGACCGCTACATATTCTCCTGCAGCAGGAGACACCTAAGAAATTGGTCTCATTATTGTACCGCACAATCCACGCCAAATGGGAGACGGAATCCCCGCAGTCCCGAACACGGTGGGGATTAGAATTAGGTTTTGACCTCATGGATGACCAGTGGGAGTTTTGCTGTTTGCAGACTGAGCGCATATCTGCCAGCAGCCGGCTGCGCGTAATTCATTATAAATATTTACATAGGCTATACTTTATACCAGACAAAATGCACCAATACAAGCTTCGGGAATCAGATCGGTGTGACAGGTGCCGTGCGCTGCAGGCTGACGTGCTGCACCTAGCTTGGAGCTGCCCGGCAATGCATGAGTATTGGGAACATGTTTTTGAACCCCTGCGTCAGATGACTGAAGTACACCTGGAGGCCTCACCACTAGTAGCTCTGTTGAGTTATATTAAAAATGTGCCACCGGCATTCCATCGGTACATAGCCTTGGCACTATTGATGCCGAAGAGAAGAGTAGCTTGCCGGTGGGGTATGGGGCGTGCGCCCAAATTTAAGGAATAGCTTGACGATATGATCTACTGCCAGGAGCAGCTTACTAATTATGCCGAGCTGCTACCCAGTGTTTCCAGGCCTAGAGACATTTGGTCACCACTGACATCTTTTCTATTAACAAGATAGGATGGTGCTAATGAAAACGCGCCAGCGAATCAATCTCCACAACATATGTCAAAAGACCTTCGCACTGTTGCGAGTGACGCTCCTTGTCGGCCTGAGGCTGCGAAACACACATCTTAGTCCACCCTCTGATGTACGCACAAACATGGGGTTGAATTGGGAATGGTTGGGAAAGTTGCTTGAAGTATCTGAATGCCACATGATTTGCTTTCTACTTGGTTCCTGACGACTGAACTTAATTGTGTCCTTTTTGGGAGACCCCTGTCTACTATCCTACAATGCATAGATATAATTTTGTGCAGCTCAATTGTGCAACTGTATACTTCTTTCGTACCCGTGCTGTGCCATTGGGAATGGTTTTCTTTTTCTATGTTATGAGTTGCTGCACCATGTCAGTTTTATGTTATGCAGTTAATTGACGCGGCCGGCCCGATGAGTTGTAGGCGGCTTGCTGTGTATAGATTTAACACCTTGACTGAGTATTATTTAATGTGGTCCTGCGGCAGCCGGCCACTACGTGGTTGTAGGCTACGAGCCATGTGTATGGTGAGTCCAACGCAATAAAGTTTTTTTTTAACTTAAAAAAAAGAGTGCATAAAGAATATTAATGAATTAGCATTAATTGTTTTTGAGAATACAGTATTCTCAACAACTCAAAAGTATTATCTTGTTTTTTTTACTAACACAAGAAATACAGAAGAGAGGCAATAGTCAAGTAAACACTAGGTATGTAAAGGAATGAAATGTAAATATTGAAGAATATTAAAAGGTCAAGGGGCATAGAGTAAATGAAGTAAGTTCTATGTATTTTCTTAGTTCTTCGCCCACTTACAAGCACACCGAAGATAAGACAAGAGAGTAGGAGTGTGCTAGAAGATTGGGAGAAGAATTAAGGAAGACTTGGCTGTCATTTCTCGGTCCCCATCCCCTTCCCCCCCCTTTGAGTTTTCTTGTTCTTCAAGTTAAATATTGAGGGCCATTGAGTTCAAGCGTCATTCTACTCCTGTGTATGTCGTGGTGAGCCTTGACAACCTGCGAGGGTAAAATGGCAGTTTTAAACCGCACACACAGGCTGCAATGGCAGGCCTGAGACAAGCTTAAAAAGCTGTTTGAGTGGGTGGCACAATCAGTGCTGCAGGCCTACTAGTAGCATTTAATTTACACGCCCTGGACACATGTAGTACATCTCTACTAGGGGCAAGTAAATTAAATAGGCCAATTGGGTGTAAGTCAATTCTGCCATGTTTAACAGAGAGAGTAGAGGCATGTTAGCACTGGTTTCCAGTGGTCCAGTGCACTGAGTCCTAAGAACAAACAGAAACGGGTTCAGAAAACAAGAGGGTGATGGCAAAACATTTGAGAATGACCCTGCAGAGAAGGCCAGGTCTATCAGCCGGACACTGCCGGTTAACACTCTTAGTCTATTTGCACATAATTTAGTAAGTGGGGCTCAGGTGGTGAGACATACTTACCGTAAAAATCCAAAACCGAGTAGTCACTTGCTACAATGACCCTGGAGTAGGATTTAGGACACTGGTTAGGTATAGGGTATGAGTAAAGGGTTGCTTTAACATTAACCTTGTAAAAATGGAAATTGATAGATTAGGTCTTAGGGTTTTGATATCAGGCAATTTATAGTACGGGTGCGAATAAGGATTAGAGTTCAAATTAGGCAAAGGGTTATGTTTAGTTTTGGTGTAATAGGATGGGCAAGATTAGGACTCAGATGTGATCTTTTACATGCAAGGCAGAACAGCAATAATATATTTGCAAGGAGGATAATGCAGCTCAGAGCAATTTCTGGTAATATTAGCATTCTGCTGCTGCAAATACCCCCCCCACCCCACTGGATCCATTGGCCCTTGAAAATGCTGCCTTGCTCGACACGCCGCCTTGCAGAGCTCAGGGAGTGCTGTCTAGTACATGATTTCTATTGAAAGCATACCCTGCTAGTACAAATTCCCATGTCCTACTAAACATAGAGGTATTCTATGCACTGGATGCGTGCAGTGCAGTTCATTTTGCATGCAATGCATTGATTATTATTGCCAAATGAATACCTTTCTGCTTGTTAGCATTCAAGCATGTGTTTGTGATGCAAAGCTCAGTTTGACTATCTTAGCAGCTCAGATTTTACCCAGAATGCCAATGGATGGATATGGTGACCCTCTCCATTGACTCAGTGTGATGCAAAGCAGCACAACGCATTAAATGCATTCAGAAAGGCATGCCTTCCCAACACAAAATACCTTTTGTGCTGGAAAGTAAAGAACAATTTGTCACTTTGCATCATTTTGTGATGGTGCACACCCCCAGTAAATCTGTGTGTAACTGCTAGAATTTGGACCTAATATTTAGAGTAGAGTTTAAGATTGTGGTGAAGGTTTTGAATCATATTTGCAGTTAGGGTAGTGATAGCAAGAACAGTAAGATAAGTGTTAGCACTTGGATTTAGAAAATATACAGCAAAGGGCTAGAATTCGGTTTAAAGTTTGGGTCAAGTTAGGAAGTGGGTTTAGCTTTAGGACTGATGTACAAAGAACAGTAAGATTAGATTAGGATTTCGGAAAGGTTTAAGTTAAGGGTTATGATTGCAGTTAGTGTAAAAATAGTAGTTTGGCTCAGCATTGGGATTTAGATAATAGGAACAATAAGATTTGGATTTTGCAATGATTTAGAATACATTTTAAGAATAGGGTTTGGTTTAAAAGAAAATTAATATTTAAATTTAGCATGAGTATAGGGGGGACAAAGTAAGATTAAACATTTATAGTTCAATTAAAAAAAGATTTAAATAGGGGATAGGATTATGGTTAAGGTAAAATTAATAGTATTGTCAGATACTGAGAAGGCAGACCCACTGAGAAATATCAGCCATCTCTAAAACTCTTAGCAGCTCAATGAAGAATACAACACCGACCGAGAAATTGGGGGGCACCAGGGAAAAGCAAGCAGGAATAAGGGTGGGAATAAACCACAACTGTACTCTCTCAGGTCGAACTCAGCTCAGTAGTATGAGCAGTCCTTAGCTCTCGGGATTCCACATGTGGCAAGATGATTAGGGCAACTGATTAAAGGAACGAGGAGAGCAACTGTTAGGAAGAGTGTTACAAGCGGAATATGCTAAATGTAGCCTTGAGAAGCGATGGAAATGTTTACCCTATTCTCTGGTGGATAATGGGGTGACAGCAAGGTACAGGAATGAATATGGGTGACAACTCAAGTGCAAGAGGTGAAACCTCTGCAAAAACGTAATACACTGCCAGGCAGCTGCTTCCCATAAGAATGGCCTAAGATCTGGCATTACTACTCATACCCCCAGAGTGCTCACCGTAACCAGGAAGTGAGCATCTAATCTGAGACTAAGTTTTCAGTGTAGCTGTTGAAGACATGCAATTTCCAAATCCCCATCCTTCAAACTTTCCATCTTTTCCCCAATTAATGGTGCATTTACTACCTGCGGGTCTTCCTAATCCTGCCAGTTATGGTTGGGGTTATGTTGAGGCTTAGTGTATAATTAACAGCTGGATTATGGGTTTATATTTTAAAAAAGTTGGATATTGGTGTAGGGGTACCATTCAGGATTATACAGAGGGCAGAATTATGGTTAAAGTTAGTTTGGGTGATGGCAAATGAACTTCATGTGTCCATTAACAGAATTCATTTTAATAGATTTGTTATGAAGTAATATGTGTAGTGAAATCTGCACTGAAATATTCCGACTGAAAGGATGCAAAAAGAATGTTCCAAGGCATGGTTTGACTCTGAAGTTTGCAAAAGTCCACAAATGTACATTTGTGGGCATTTTCAAACTGCGACAACCACTTTACACTCTAGAAAGGTCTGACATTTACTCATGCGAAGGGCTGAGGTAAATTCCCCTATGAGGTAAAGGCTTTTTCCAGGGGACACATGTTTGCACTTCAGATAAAAAAAGGAAAAGGTGTGTGTTTGCACAGGGGCTTTGTTCCCCCGTGTGGGCTTCTTTGCCATGTATAGCTACATATAAGAAGGAATAGGAACCTTTAAGAATTGTGGCTTACATTCAGAGCACTAAAAATGAAACCCTGAGTCTCACGCAGCTTCAAGATATACTTCTGATTTCTAAACGTCAAACAGTAGTAAATTTGCATAGCCATGTAGATATAAATCTATTGGTGCATGTTTATTAAAGTTTTTGTGAACTGGCCTTCTGTTTCTAATTTAAAACCCTTGTTTAATTTAATAAACAAATAATTGCTATGAGTAATAGTAATATTATAAACATCTAGGGCCAGATGTAGGTAGCCCAATCCCGGTCGGTAACGGCCGAAATTACCGAATTTCGGCCGTTACCGACCGGTATTGGGCATTTGAGATGTAGGGGGTACATTTAAGGATTCGGTTATTTACCAAATCGGTAATTTAAGGAATTGGTAAACTACTGATTCCTTAAAATACAGCTTCGGTAAATTACCGAACCCTTAATGTAGGGAGCACTCAAGTGCGTGCATTTCCGAGTTAAGGATTCGGTATTTACCACCAACTAAAAGTTGGTGGTAAATATCAAAAACCCTTGAAAAAGCAAATTTGTGCTTTTCCAAAAGTGCCATGTGGCAGAGATACATGCCCATAGGGCATGTATCTGTGCCACATGTGTACCCATGCACTATTCAGGGGTGCAACAGGTTGTCAATGTGATACCCTGCCACCTTTGTAAGTCTTCCCCCTATTACCGATTTGGTATTTAACGAATCAGTAATTCTCATTCATTCCTATGGGCCTCCAGGCCCATAGGAATGAATGGGAATTACCAAATCGGTAAATACCGAATCGATAATTTCCGAATTTTACCGATTCAGTAAAATTTAGCGAATCAATACCTACATACCATTTACCGATTCTGAAATACCGAATTGGTAAAATTCGGTATTTTAGAATCGGTACATAGTACTTACCTACAAATGACCCCTAATGTAGTATTCATTGATCTGAGGGTT
This sequence comes from Lissotriton vulgaris, assembly GCF_964263255.1. NCBI lineage: Eukaryota > Metazoa > Chordata > Amphibia > Caudata > Salamandridae > Lissotriton > Lissotriton vulgaris. Next base: position 1,101,210,018 of record NC_141687.1, on the reverse strand, counting down.
TCGATCAACCTTTTAACCTGTGAGAAGCTATGGAGAGTCATGCTAGGCAAGGGAGTCCCAGCGAATCTGGTAAATCTGATAGCAGGAATGCATGAGAACAACCATGCCCAGATATGTTGGGCAAAACAGGGCAAACTAACCAGCAAGATCCCAATTCATCGCAGTGTGCCAAAGGTGTGCACTCGTGCCTACAGTGTTTTCTTCGGATGTTCAGAAAAGTGGCCAATATGATCATGAATTTTAGAAATGTCTCTCCCCTCTTGAATGGAAAGAAAATACCTATCCTACTTTTTACAGATGACTTCTTACTTACTTTCACAACACCAATGGTCCTCCAAAATCAACTAGATACATTTTTCTGGTCTTCTGGAGGCAAAGGGGCCAGAAACCTAATGTTGAAAAAACAAAATTGATGGTTTTTGGGAAAGGCAAGGGAAATTCACGAGCAGTTAGGATCGCAGATAAACCTTTTGAGAGGGTGAAGAGTTTTGACTGCCTGGGAATAAGGCTGACTGAATCGCTTGGATGAGACCGGCAAATTGACAAAAGCTACCTTATTTTATGCCATAAGTCCATGTCAATGCTGAGATTTCACAGACAGTCACGGGTACGGCCGCTGATCCCTTTAATGGAGGTTTACAGTGCCAAAGCCTAAAGAACTGAGGTCTGGGGCTACACACATTGATACCCAAAAATTGCTGGCATGTGACAACATCTTTTAGATCTCTTTTTTCTGTGCCAATTGGCACTCCTCTGACCCCATTATTTTTTCATCTAGGGATCAAGAGAATTGAGGATGTGGTTTCAATAAAACCTCTAGTCTACTGGCTGCGGCTGAGGGCCACGCCTGAGCTAAATGACTATCATGAGTCATTAAGGGAGATCCCAACGATCAGTGGTGCCAAACATTTACCATGGTTTAAACATGTTGCTAGTTGGTGTAGGTGATTGGAAATGCTGAGTCTGTGGGACATTGCAAAAACTACAGTTGATGGACAGAATGTAGAACAATGTCTTACATTCACCCCAGTACAAAGATCTGGGCCTAAATCCATCGTTTTTTGCACTCCACACCACCCTAGGTCAGAAAATGGCTATATGCAAATCAGCCTTGACCCTGTGCCTCATGGGAACAGTCCTGCCCGAACTACCAAGCCATGTCTTTCCTAGACCGGAATCAAGCATCCAAGGACCGGTTTCTGGCTATCAGCCTTCTTCAGCCTGGATAGCTTGACTCCAGTGATGTGGAGAGCCTGGGACTCACTTCTGAGCATACCCAGCCCACTCGGGGTGAAAATTGCAAAAACCACAGTTGATGGACAGAATGTAGAAAAATGTCTTACATTCACCCCAGTACAAAGATCTGGGCCTAAATCCATCGTTTTTTTGCACTCCACACCACCCTAGGTCAGACAATGGCTATATGCAAATCAGCCTTGACCCTGTGCCTCATGGGAACAGTCCAGCCCGAACTACCAAGCCATGTCTTTCCTAGACCATCACCACCCCCTTTTGTACCGCTTCTGGCCGCCATAAGTGTGGCAGGGTATGCTCAGACGTGAGTCCCTTGCTCACTTTGCCATTGGATTCAAGCAAGCCGGGCTGAAGACGGCTGGAATGCCGGAAACCGGTCCTCGGAAGCTTGTTTCCGGTCCAGGGAAGACATGGCTTGGCAGTTTGGGCTGGACTGTTCCCATGAGGCACAGGGTCAGACTGATTTGCATATAGCCATGTCTGAACTGGGGTAGCAGAGTGGGCTAAAGAACGGTGATGGATTAAACCCAGATCTTTTGACTGGGTGTGAGTGTTTGATTGATTCAGATGCTCCGTCCATCACCACCCCCTTTTGTACCAAGTCTGTGGGACTGTCAAGAGAGGGTTAGTAAAGACAAACTGATTAGAGTTAAAAATAAGTATTGGGCGTACATGGTGGAATGGTATGCTGTGAGAGCGATACAAGGTCGTCCAACAGCTCGGTTTTTAGATTTCAAGCCCTGGACCTAAGTTTGAGCCTTTTTTGGATATGATCTGACCACCTTTAGCAAAAGGTTTGTTTGTCACATTTTGCTTGGGATGCTTACCTTTAAGGACTTTCAGTCACAAGGACATCGATCCTGCATCTGTAATATGTCCTGCATGTGGCTCAGCACAAGAATCAGAGGAACATACTCTATTTTACTTCTCCAAATATCATCTCATTTACAAGAGGAGTATACAACCAATATGCCTGAATTTAGCAAGCAGGCAATATCGGGTTGCTTACAGAATCTTGAAAACCTATACCTCTGATGCTATAGTTTTTGGTGTATGCCGTTTTTTTAAATTAAACTTCTGGATTAGGCGCCAGATGTTTGTGATCCAGGCTGATTAGGATGCCTATATGTTTGGTATGTTAATATGACATTAGAGTTAAAGCATATTACAAGAAGCTTGTGTTAAGGAAATATCGTCAATTTCTTTGTACTTTATAACTTACTTATCTTTTAGTTGCTTTTAAGGATGTTTACTTGACATCGTGGCTGTAAAGTTACCAAATGAAATGTATGCATTTTTATTATTTTATTCTCTATTTTAAAATTATTACTTTTATGATGTTATTTGTATGGAGTATTGTTATGGATATTTTAATTAAGAATGAAACTGTCTAAATGCATGGATTTTGTCTGCTTTGATGGTTTAAAAAAATATGCATAATATAGGAATTATGATTGGAAGATCTTTTGCTGTAAAACATGTTTGGAAAGTATGCAAGCTACCTGCTTAATCTATTTTCCAGTAGTTATACAGCAGCAATGGTTCTAACAAGTATCAGTCACTTTCAGTTATATATTGGGAGGTTAAATAACCTCACACAATCGATGCTTGTGTTACAAAAGGTAAACAAAAAACCACTATAAAACAAAGGATCAATTTAATATCCTCAATTGTCAATGCACGACCAAAGATATATCAGAACACAAAAGTAATCCATCAATTAGTGCAATATGATCCCAGAGTGACATCCAACACAAACATGTAACAGTCAACAACAAAATATGTTGACAGAAGGGGTTGGCTTGCTTGTAACAACCACCCACCTATGGTTACAAGTATAATAGATAAAGATTCCTTTACTGGTTTGCTTGTTATAGGTTAGCAACGTTTTGACCCTCTTAAAATGGTATAATGGTCTGATCAGGACAATTGTGATATGGGTATATTTGATTAGGGGACTTTATGAAGGTATAGCCACGAGAAAAACAGACCACAAAAGCAGGTAAGTGTGGTAATAAAAAAGTCACTCACTCAGTGGTAGCCCCATGTACGTAAATATAATAATGCGAAGAATCATGGTGCCACGAGGGCAGAAAAATAATAACATTTCATCCACCTGAGGAAACTGATCCATCGGCCTATGTGAGGTTATTGAGTCACACATTTTATGTGGCAACCAAAAGAGCTCGTAATAGGGGAAAAATCTGGAGTCAATGCTCCGAGAAAGCAGATAGATCTGGACCATCCCTGTCAATACTGTGAGCCAATAAATGTTCCAAACAGTCACTAAAATCACACTGTGTATGTCGCTAATACAGTGCAGAGGACTGCCAGACACATTCAGTGTCACAATTCCTGCAGGACATTTGCTTCTCAAACCAATCTCCAATGTGATCAAATTATGTGAAAATTTGAAGAAAAACAATGATCTATATATATATAAACGAATGTATGTCTGTCTGTTTGTCCTTTATGCATTACTACACCATTCATCTGATCGGCATGAAACTTTGGGAAGCTGTTGAGTACACTCCGCGAAGGTTTCTGGCAAAAAGAAATGTTGTTAAATATCGGCCCCCCGGCCCCCCAGGACCCTCATAATCTTTCAAATACTGAACGTTTACAGTTTCCGGTGCAACTCGCTTTTGCAATGACCATCAACAAAGCACAAGGACAATCGCTGCAAGTGTGTGGACTAGATTTGGAGAATCCGTGCTTCTCACATGGACAACTGTATGTGGCCAGCTCACGCATCGAAAAACCTTCTGATTTATTTGTGTACGCACCAGACAGAAAACAAAAAATACTGTGTATCCACAAGCACTCGAATAAATAAACAGAATTAAAACAACACTTTAAAATGTTTTCCATATTAAAATGAATAAGTTTCAATAAAAATGACACAATGTAAATTGAATGTTATCATAACAAGTTTCCTTAAATTTCCTTTCTTCTGAGATCGCAGCAACGTGGGACGGGTAAGTTAGTTATGTTAAAAAAAGAAAACCTAATATTTAGGTGAGATCTTGACGGCATAACAAATTCATCCAGTCCTATTAGTCAAGCATCACGTTATTTTACCAGGACGTGAATACTTTAACAAATATTTAAAGCATATTTAGCAAACTAATATTTGAAATAAAAATTAAATAATCATTCTACATGTCATAAATAATATACACAACAAATATTTAGTGTTGCTTCTATACTAAGCATTTTATTAATTTTAAGTCAGAGGGAACATGAGGGTGTCAAAATAGTCTCTGTTAGGAAAGAAAGAAGACTCGTACGAGCATTTTTCAAATTAAATGCAAGGAATTAAGACCAGAATAAACGTACATATAATAAATAATGTAAATACATTTCAATTGGCTGAAAATCAGAATAATAGTTAATGGGGGTTCAAGTTGCGTGGGAATCTGTGCGTTGCATATATTAGGCAATGTACATTCATTCCAATATCCAACAAGGAATGACAATAACATATTTTATTGCTAAACTAAAGGAATAAAACATAGCACTATCCAATCTGCTATTCTTAGGCATAGCTCCCATAGAAAGCCTCTATCATTTATTTCAGGGCCTGCATCTCATAACCCACTGCTATAGCAACAGTTGATAACACACCTTGTTACCTAGGCCAGGCTGACAGGCCTCCTTGAGAGTCTGTCAGTGAAGTTGTGCCTGTGCATGTCTGCTTTGACTGAAACCAGAAAGCACAGCTGCAGGAGGGGAAAAGGAAGGATAGGAAGATGGTGGGGGCTGGTCAAGGACTCTACTTTTGGGGTTAGGGATACATAACAGAGGCCATGTTGTGTATGTCTCCACCACTAATCCTCTGCTACTCCCTAGCAGTTAAAAGCAGAGGCATAAGATTTTGGGGGCCATACATAAACTAACATTATAGATGGGTAAAAATAAATGATGAGGCTCTTTTTAACCTTGGGGTTCAGAGTGACACCATAGACAACTCAAAACTTCACTCTAGATTTATATTTGATGTCACAAGCATCCCTGTAGTTTGCTGTTACCCTTATATAATTGTATATGCAGCATACTCTTTCTACTGGAACCAATGGAAAGACCTATGGGCATTTTAAAGGAATGGGTTATTAGTTGAGCAGGATGTGAGTCCTTCCCAAACATTAAGTCCAAAATATTTTAAGGTCTAAAACAACTTCAGTAATTAAACCTGGACTCGACCCCTGGTAGATATGGCACAGAGCAGGTGGGCTTAATCTATGGAAACATGTATAATGTATATAGCAGAATCAATACAACTAAAATGCCAAAACAGAACACAATAAAAAAAAACATAACCATCTGCTGAAAATAGAGGAAAATATACTGGGAAGAATGACACCAAAATTACTTAAATTCAGGTCGAGGAACCAGAAGTATAGATCGATTATTTCTGAACTCTATGACACAGTGCAGTGCAGTACATTACCTTGCTGCACTGAGTGTCAGGGAAAGGGCAGAAATGTGCCATATTTAATGGAAGACAGTGCACTCCTGTCCTTTTCCATGCACTGGCACACAGTGGGCTGCCTGGCGCCAACACAGGCACCCTTGCGTCGTGGTGCAATGGTGCCTGTGTTGCATGCAGGATCACTTTTTGTGCATGAAGGAGAACCTTTCTGCATAAATACAATCCTGGGAGGGACATCCCTCTTTCCATGTGTGCTGCAGAATGCATAACACATAGAAAAAGGAAGAAATGGGGCAAAAGAGAGATGTTTTCCTTCTTACGCCTCCCTGAGGAAGGTGTAAGATTTTGGAGCATCCCCAGGTTCAGAAGTTCTTGTAAAACTGGGGATGCATGAAACTCAATTGGAGTTGCTTGGGAACACCCACGCAATGCCCATGGAATGCCTTCCCAGGGCAGAATAACACAATGCAGTGATTTCTGCTGCATTGCTCCAGAATTTGGAAGCCACTCAGAGCCATACGAAGTGGCATTGCGTGGCATTAAAAACCTGACTTACCGCCTGTGTTGCTCTTGCACCACATTCCGTGGGGCAAGTGTGATGCAAACCGGGTCATAAGTATGCCCCTGAATTATTTAAATTTTTGAGCAAAAAACACTAAAAACAGTAAAGTGCTAATCAGAAGTCATTAAATGTAGTCTACAGGGCCTTGGGCATAACTTTAGGCTGACTATGATGGAGCAGGGGACAGGTACCCCAAGTGGAGCATCCCAGTGAAAGATTTTACCTTCTGACTAAGGGACAAATTTAGACCATGGAGAATGGTCTTTACTCCATCAGGGCGATGGAGTAAATTATTCTGTATGCTGGCTTTGTACCCCTTCTCCAAATTTAGAGATTTCTGCTGGCCCAGTGGAAATCACTTACCTTGGCAAGAACTGCTGTCATGGCGGTTCCTGTCAATATATTGATAAAAGTTTGATGGACGGCTCTGTCAACATGAAGATATTGTCGGTCAAACTTTTAACCTGTTTCACTACATTTTCAAAAACGAAATCCCAAAGAAGGAATTTGTTTTTGAAAAAAAATAATCTAATGACTGTTCATACTTGTTGCTTTTCCAGTATGAAAGTACTGTGTGGAATGTTGGTGCATGGTGATGTATTGGACTGTTGGGTGCCTATGAGTGTCAGTTGGAGTGTGGGCTGAGTAGCAAGGAGGCTGCTCATGGTGGAGCTCTTCAATATCTTCAATAAAGATACTTAATAAAGCACATTATCTTAATCTATACCTACGTTCCCAGACATCTTTTCGTTACAACATTTTGGAAGATGACAGTGGGAGAGGAAACCCTGCATGGTAGGAAATTACAGAAGAAACTTTGAAAACCTACAAGAAAATAAAGCCTGAAGGAACTACATAATTATGGATTTTAAATAAAATGTAAGGAAACTGAAAGTACTGAGGGAAACAGAATGCCTTGCAGCCCCACAAGTAACCTCTACATCGGTCGGCCATGGACAGGGCATATTTCTGTTATTCACATATCTGGTATTCATGTGAATGCTAACAGCGGGTAGCTCTCTTGGAATGAGCTGTAATGTTGAGTTTCCTAAATGTTGGTCTGTGCTTGGGGAAATACATCTCTGCTGTTTCGTGCATGGTGCCTTACAGGGCTTCCAATAATTTGGTTGTCGCTGAGGGAAACTGCACCATTTCTTTCCTGGACCTGTCAAGGCTTACGAGAGGATTGTCTTACAACTGAGTAGAAGATGTAGCAAAGGCTGCACCGGGGTTTGTAAGAGGCAAGCAGTTGATCACAACTGCTATCCCTGGCTGCTTCCAAATAAAAGCCATGCCTATTATGTTCTTTACATAGTAAGACACCTGCATCAAAATGTGTGTACTTCCTACAACACAGATGTGGCAATGTCAAGAAAACTAAGTTGTGTTTTGCTTTTTCAGGTCTGGGGTTAGCAAAGACCTCTTGTTAAATAAAACATATACATACATACACAGAGGGCCTTTCAGACAGCCTTATTCAACCATTGGTTGGTTGTACTGCAATTCACATTTAACTTCCACCCACCCACCCTAGCATACAGCATAGGCAATTGGGTTCACCAATATCAGCCATTTGCCCCCACATGAGTGATGACATTTCTCTTTTGCGCAATGTGCACATACACAAAAAATGGAGTCCTCTTAGACCACTTGACAGAAAGCAATTTGATATTTACAATGTCAGCCTAGTTCAGTAAATTGATTTTAATGTGTGCCTCCAGAGAAAGGCAGCATTGATGAGGTTTTAGTGTGAGGTGAAGGGGATGGTGCATTGTGATGCTGCACAGCATAGTAACTTCACAGCATTTAAACTACTCACTGCCAAAACAGCTTCTGACATCCACTAGCTCAAAGTACACCTCTTTCTTCTTATATTTAATACTTTCCCTCATTACTGGTGCTGGAAAATACCACACTTTAGTAGGAGTTCACAGTGACACTATCTGACTCTTAAATTTGTCTTTGTTTTATTTCTTTATTTTATTATTTTAAAATGGCAGTCAAACAGTGGCTGGACATTGTGCTTTTGGTTTCCCAGTTGTAATAACAAAATCTTCTATTTGCAAACAAAACACATTTTAAATTGAAAAATGCAAATGTTTGAATAGCATACAAATAATAAACACACATTTACCTTAGATGTTATAAGCCTACAAGTGAAATGAACAAGAGCTGATTTAACTTAGCCATACTTCTGATGCCATATTAATGGAAGTTTCACATTAACAATTATAGAGCTGGTTTCTACATTGGCTGCCATATAGAACAAAATATGTTATCCTTTGCTGCAGATGTTGTGATTTTTAGAAGCCTTTTGCTAGTTAGTGAATAAGCAGTTGATTTGTATTAGTCAACTGACAGTAGGGTTCTCACCGGGAGAAGAGGAGGCAACAGGAAGGATAACTCATGAGAAAAACTACCTGGACCAAAACTTGTGAATGATGTATCTTTCCAATGACTAATGTCTGAAGACCATTGTTTAGATGTGAGAAGATGTGGAGTTCACATATTTCCAGGAGCTTACTAAAACCCTATTGAATGTTGCAGACAACAAAATAAAATGTTGCCACTTGGAATATTGTGTGTTTATGTTAGTGCGTATTGCTAGAGCAGGTATGGGCTTCTTCTTTTGAGCTTTCTCTTGAAGGGAGGCTTCTCTCACCCACATTTGCCAGAGACTCATCTTTGGGTTTCGTTATGCCTCGCTACATGGGAGATTGCTTGGCCTAGTTCTCTGATGTCTGTTCGTGTTTAGCTGAGAATATTTGTCAGGTAAATATGCATATGCTTTATTCTCTCATCAGAACTCCTCATTGGGTATCTGAACTGACACCTTTTTCTTTTCTTTTCTTTTTCATTCCAATTTCATTTAGATTAGGAAATTCCTTTATGGAATAAGCTTGCTGTATTTTTACAATATTAACTGTAATTTTAACCAATATTGTATTTTTCCCTACATTGAAATATTGATTATTGGATTACATTAACTTTTTATTTTGATACTTAAAGAGTTGTACGTCTGGAATAAATAATCATAAACTAAAGAATTGAGGAAAAAAACATTAAAGGTACACAAATTTCTCTTTAGTGACTGTACTAAAAGTCTTTAATGATGTTATTGCTATGTGGTTGATGTAGATGATTGCTACTTTTTACTTTTCCTTGTTGACAAACAAAGGTCCATACAATCAGTGACGGGGGTTATTTGATGATTATACCCGCAGATTAAGGTATAGAAAAGCCTGCTTCATCAAGTGGTAGTAAGAGAACGGTTTATGTCACAGGAGACAAATGTGGTCAAATAAACTGCACTGTCCCTTAAGTCCAATGCCCAAAATTGAAGACTAGAAGAGGTTGCAATTCCAAAGGTAGTTGCAGTGGTGGAAGTGTGAGTATCAAAAGGGTTATGCATTGTAATTGGTTTTTTCATTATTTTGAAGTACTGTGTTTGGTATTTTGGTAGAGATTGATAGATTGGTTGTACCTATGTGCCTTATGTTGAGCAGTTGAAGTTGTTATAGGACTCGGAGTAGTCCAAGATCCCAGTTTATCTAAGAAATATTAAGTTGTGTCAAATGCACAATTGAGTGAATATAACAAATTCCCTCAATTGGCGTTAGTGGAACCTAGTGTGTAGAGGGGAAACTATAACAGTCAGGGGGATTTCCCGCTGGTCGAGATTTCATCTGTGAGTGTATGAGGAATTCAGAAGGTGTTACGATGTTATTTCTGATTTGTTTCTAATATGAATTAACTACTTTAAATTCTAATTCTAGAAGAGCAAACAAAAGCTTGATTGTTGTGCTTGCTTAAAGCTGCAGAATTTGTGTATGAGAAAATTGTAAAGAAGTGTGACTCGCTGCAAGGAGTGAATAACTACTTCAGGGTCGGCAGCACTGGGAAAGGCAATTTAATGTGAATCACTGCTTAGAAACTGGATGACAAGTCATCAAGTACTAGGTTGCCACATGCTTACAAAAATGGGGTTGTTTCAGGATTGGAGGAAAATATCGACATATATGGAATTGTAAATTGAAAACATTGACATTTTTTAATTAATATTTGTTTATTTATCATTGCATTTGTTTGCAATCATGATATGTTTTAAAGCTACTAGTGATTAGATGAGGGGTGATGTGTGGGTCCTTGTTCGGAAGGGTGAAAAGGCTTCACCAGAAGGTATGGCAGGTCACTGTATGATGACAAATGTAGGGCTTCATACATTGTTGGGGCTTTGCCAATGGCAAAAGATCACTGAAAATGAAGGACCATTCACATTTCTACAATATGGTAACTTTGATTTAAAAGGTATTCAACATTTGAGGGAAAATTAAATGAAATGAAGCCACCAACTAGCATTAGATGCCTGTGAGTGAGCAGCTCATGACAAAGAGGACATAAAATATCAGAAGAGAGCAAAGATAGCAGTGCAAAATTACGCAGATGCCTAATAGGATAAAGGACAGAAGAAGTGGAGGAAATGCATAGTCAAGGCAGCAAGAATGTACCCAGCAATAGTGACAGAAAAGTTAAAAAAAAACAAAGCTGGCAAATGATGATAAGGAAGCTACAAGAAAAACTGACATGGATAGTGTCAAGTCAAGAATAACTTTATTTCAGTTCAGAGAACCATAAAAAGTATCACAGAGTCAAAAACTTAAAATACAAAACATACAAAATTCACAAAAAAAGTTCAAAACACTTTATAAAACAGCACCAATATCATGTTAAATTTTTGCAGAAGGTCAGTTTGAGCAAAAAGCTGTTTCCCAAATAACCTTTATACAGATTTACTCATACTGCATTCCAATTGCAATAGAGCCTCTTATGTAATTAGCCTTCGATATACGAACAGGAACAAATATTCCTTAGTAGAGGCAGCAGTAATCGGGGGCCATATTATCAAGAAAGGGCGATACATTATTGCCGCTTTTATCGGCAGGAAACTGCCGCTAAAGCGGCGATAATGGGCTTGATAATATGCCCTTGTGAATCCCCATAGAAGCCCAGGTTAACACCAGAACCTGGGCTTGTATGGGAATTCAAAAGGGCATATTATCAAGCCCATTATCGCCGCTTTAGTGGCAGCTTCCTGCCGATAAAAGCGGCAATAATGTATCACCCTTTCTTGATAATATGGCCCCTAGTTCTCTCCAAATTATACAATGTGCAAAATAGTGTATAGTGCTTTGTCTGGAGGAGTTATGACATGGACAGAGCGTGAGCCTGGATGACCACCCTCCTTGATGTGGAAAAGCCAGCAAAAAATGCACAGTGAATAAATGGAACCTTGCTAGATAAAATCTAAGCTGGGACTTAACAGAGAAATTTATATACATTTGTGGAAGGACAGGAAACAAGCGATGATCTCCCATATAACCATGTTGGTGACAAATACGCCTATTGCCCTTGGTACGGTACGCCTCTTTGATAATAATATTGGCATTTGGGAGAATTCTTTCAGGGTGTTCAAAAAAATTATCTAGACCCATCTCACGGTATTTTCTCCTCAGATAATAAAAACACAGAATCTTTAAAACATTGTCTGAGTTGAAACAGTTTTTGATAACATTGTGTGAAAACATTAAGTCATCTGAACATGGATACTTATTCAGGGAACGATATTTTAGATGCTTTGTTGTCCTCAGGGCCACCGCCATAAGTGGTTCCCACAACAAGTACAGAGAGTGTAACAACCATTAGTTTTCCAGTGGCTACTGCTCCTGTTGATCAGAATATATCTCAGATTGAGAAATCACTTCCAGTACTCACGATTACAACTGCACCTGTCAAAACAGTCCTACAGAAATAGTTCCAGAGTTACTGCTTCAACTATGACCCTTTCCTGCACCAGTGTCACAGGTTGTGTTATTTCTCAACTTAGCAGTTCCTTGTTGCAACAACACTGTAGGAAGGGGGAGGCTCTAGTTGGCGCAGTGTAGCACTAGCGACAAGCAGGGACTCTCTCTTCCTCGTCAGGGCTGAGGGTTACCTTCCAGACAACCTCTGCTTACCCTCTAGGTAGTGTGGCTTAAGCAGTCTTAGGCTAATCTTTGGGGCACATAGGGTTAAACATCTGCAATATCACACCATCACAACCAACCCACCACACAATGACACCAAACTGTATTTGTAAAAATATATATCTTTATATAAATTTCAAGCAGGCTTGTGAATACAGTTGTAAAACTTTCAATAGCGGTTCCAGGTTACTTAAGTTCAGGTTGCCACAGTTCTCTTTTAGCAATAAGCAATCTTTTGGGCCTTCTGCCCAGGTTCGACAAGGTTCAGTGTCTTGTAGCGCCTCAATGCGCTCTCTGCATGGGCCTCGAGGGCCAGGAGCTGTGCGAGCCTCGGTTTCAGAGGCGGCTCGCGTTGGGAGCAGATAGCGCGGTGCGAGCTCGAGTTGCAGGTTGCTCGCACCGTGAGGATACAACACAGTACCTTTCAAATTCTTGTGGAGCGGGCGGCTTCCAGGGGAGCTGTCCCACGTCGCGTTGCTTTTCCGGGGTCGCTGTTCGCTGCGGCTCTCAGCCGGGCAGGTCACGGGTCATCCGGGGCGGCGGTGCTCTGTGGCGGCAGGGTCCTTTCCTCGTCATTCACTCCGACCCTGGAGGCGGCGGCTGTGTGGTGGCGGCCAGTGGCAGTACGGTCCCCAAGTGCAGGATGTACCCAGCCAAGGGCCGGTTGCAGCTGTGCGTTCACAGCTGAGCTGTCGGGCAGGCTACCGACCAGAGGGGGGTTATCATAGGGCAGCTGTCCGTCTTCGCAGGTGGATTGACGGCTCGAAGCGCAGTCAATTCGGGAGCTTGGACCGGACGGGTCCTCCTTCACTTTGCTCTCGGGTTCCCGGTGCAGATGCGGTCACGGTGTTCGGGCCAGCGGCGGCTGGACCTCACGTTGCTCTCGCTGTTGCTTTGGGCCCCGGTCACGGTGTTCGGGGGGATGTCGATGCCTTGGTTACGGGGAGCGTGGCAGGCTTGCCCAGCGTTCCCGGACCCCTCTGTCAGTACTGCAGCGATAAGCAGCACACACAGTCGCTTTCTTCAGGATGTAGCGCCCACTGGTCCTGGGGCGCTGGTCAGGGGGCAAGTTCAACAGCAAGCCCTTGGAGATCTTTCAGCAGAGTTTGGCACAAAGTTTCTCAAAGCAAAAGTCTTCTTGTAGTCTTTCCTTTTCCTCTCCTTCTGCAGCAAGGCACCAGACACAGGCAAGAGACAGCACTCTTCCTTGTCCTTCCCGGTCCTTCTCGTCGGGTAGAGTTCCTTCTGTAGCCCAAACAGGATCTAAACAGGATCTAATTTACAAGGAGCAAGGCTCCTTCTTTTATACTGCATTTCTTTTGTTCTCGCAGGCCAGGGGGGCCTTTGCATAGCCACTTTCAGTCCTTGAGTACTCCGGTGGGTGTAATCCAGCTTCTGCTTTCAGTGTGAGGGGCAGGCGCATCAGACGCCCCACAGGAGGTGGAGCCAGCATTGTGCGGACAGGGGCAGCCAGAGTACCTTGTTGATGGGGCTTCGCCCTTCCTGGGCCAGGTGTCGGCTGAGTCATCAGTCGCTCCCCAGGAGGGTGGAGCCAGCATTGTGGTGGCAGAGCACAGCAAGATCCAGAGTCAAGAGCCACTCCTACCTCCCACTAAGGTGTAATCTGCGCATTCACCACCTGTCATCCCCCAGCCCTGTCACTCACACATCCCAGACAGTCAGATACACATACCAGCAGAGAGGGGCTGAAATGGTTAGGCAAGCAAATGCTAACTTTCTAAAAGTAGCATTTGCAAACACAGGATACTAAAATAAACTTTACTAAAAGAAATATTTTATCATCCTGAGTTCAGGCATACTAAACATGACTCTCTACCATGCTCCCTGGGCCTGCTGGGATTATAGGGTGTAATAATTCCAGCAGCCCATCCTGGCCTAAAGGAAGCAGGTAGCCTTACAATAGTGAAATACGAATTTAGTTGTAATTCACTACTAGGACATGCCACACACATCAGGGCTTGTCCTACCTTACACTTAGAATGCACCCTGCCCTCAGGCCTACCAGAGGGGTGACTAATATGAAGTCAAGGGAAGGTTTCGGGGCTGGCAAGTGGTTGCACTTGCCCAGCCAGCATGACAGTACGAGACTGCACGCGGGTTCTGCGGTGGCAGTCCCCAGACACATCTTACCGCTGCTTCTGTGGGTGGCGCAACCAGCGCTGCAGGCCCACTAGTAGTATTGGCATTCACAAGCCCTGGCACTCCTAGTGCACTTTACTAGGGACTAACAGTAAATCCAATGAACCAATCATGGATATCAATCACATGTACACTTTTCAGTAGGGAGAGCATATGCACTTTAGCACTGGTCAGCAGTGGTAATGTGCCCAGAGTCATTAAACCAAACAAAATAGGTCAGAGAGAGTATTGGAGGAAGGCAAAAAGTTTAGGGATGACCCTGCCAAGAGGCCCAGGTCCAACAAACACCAATAAATATTGTTCTGAATCCTACTGTTCCAAGTGCTATGAGTGGATTATCCAAGAGAGAGTTTATTCCGAAATCACAAAATTCACAAATTACTGCATGGACCCACCACAAAATGTTCAATCATTAGGAAAAGGGCTAAGGATTGTTTTTACAACACATGTTGCACAAGGAGAGACATGACCATTTGATGATGGGATTTTTACCCCATGATTTGAAGGAATGAGTAGTTTTTAAGGCGCACAAATCACTTCCAAAGGTGTATCTCTGTGCTGGAGAGCAACAACCCAGGTTAACAGTTGCAGAAAAGTTCGGTTTTCAAATGTTTCCTAA
The DNA here is from genome assembly GCF_964263255.1 of Lissotriton vulgaris. Lineage (NCBI taxonomy): Eukaryota > Metazoa > Chordata > Amphibia > Caudata > Salamandridae > Lissotriton > Lissotriton vulgaris. The sequence continues at coordinate 1,101,194,968 of NC_141687.1, read as the reverse complement.
AGGTAGGAAAATCGTTGCATTTACAGAGGCCAAGAGGCAGATGATTCCAATATAGAGGCGCTAGATGGGAAAATGATTTGCCCCCAGAACGGGACTTCTGAAAAGGAGAGATATTAAGGAGGGATTTGTCCCAAAGGGACAGGAAACAGCCTTTAAAACAAATGTATTACTTCGCGGTGCAATCGCAACGTGACTTTTACATCGCGGCTGGCTTTACAACGCATGTTTTCAGGACGCATGCTACAACAGCACAATGACATATACATCGCTAGCGATTACATCGCAAGAGATGACAACGCGGGCAAAAAGCGATGAAAACATGGCGGCTCATCTATCTGCAGGTCGAGCAGGTTAAATAAAGCTGATTGGATATGAAACACTTCCAGTGGCAGGACTCCAGTACATGTTATGTTCCAGTTTATGTTATTAATATAATGATTGTATATGAAACTATATATATATATATATATATATATATATATATATATATATATATATATATATATATATATATATATATATATATATATATATACAATTGGTGATGAATGCATGATGGATGGGTTGATGGATGCATGATAAGTGGATGGATCGATGGTTGGATGGATGCATGGATCACCAAAATGGACAAAAGTGTGGGTGGAAGGATTACTGGGTGGGTGGTGACAATTGGCGATGGATGCATGATGGATGGGTGGATGGATGCATGGAGAAACAAAATTGCAAATGTGGATGGATGCATGACGGGTGGATGGATCGATGGGTGGATGGATGCATGGATGCCCAAAATTGATTGAAACAAGCTTTATTGCGATATATAACACATATCTTAAAAAGCATTACAAAAGCACATATATATATAAAACACAGTACAATGTTAACAAAATTTCATTTCATTGTTTACATGGGGACGGTGTGGTACATAGGTACGGAATAGGCAGCTAGCTATTGGGGTACTGCAGGTAGCTTCAATGCTCGAATCCGCCATGCCCAAGACAAGAATTTAGCAAGGCAGGTAGCAAACAGGGGGCGTGGGTCTGACCTTAAGATTCGTAAAGCTTCGAGATAGGATCTAGTTCCGAGACTCCTACACAAAGGCTTTAACCAGATGCGGCGAGGAGCAAGGTAGGCTGGGCACTCAAAGAGTAGGTGGGGCACAGACTCTATCCTATTGCTGCAAAAAGGACAAAGAGAAGATGGATGCAACGGTGTCCTCCAGCTGGCAATCAGTTTTCCCACTGGCAATAACCCCAACCTGAATCTGATGTATAATGATCTGTCTCAAGATTTAGTAATCAGATCTAAATAAGGTTCACAGTAGGGGACGTCTTTGATCAGGAGGAATTCGGCAGAAGTTCTACAGAGTTTAGAATTGCAGTTTCTGTTAGCCGTCACCCATGCCCAGTATAGCGATTTTAGTGTCTGTTTGGGCGGGGCGGATCTGTTTGCCCACGCTTCCTCAAGACCTAATTCAATTAGAAGACGCTTGACTTCCTTAAACCAGCGGATTTTGGACCAGCCAGGAGTTAGAAGCAGTTCCCTTAGTCCATCAGCATAACTAGACAATTCAGGAACCCTCCATATGCGTGCCCAGAGGAGAAGGGGGCGCAACCTCGCCTGGTCCCCTATGGGACGGCTACCTGAGTCTAGGAGGATTGGAAGTGCAGAAATGCTGTACGGAAGGCCCATAAGGTCTCTATGAAATTTGTTTTCCGCTCTTGTCAATTGATCTAAATTCTGGGTGCCCCATAGTTCCGATCCATATAGTGCTGCGCTCACCCCTCTTGCCCTGTAAATGTCCAATACAGGTCCAATGGGTTTAAGAACCGAGGCCCGTTGTTCTTTCAAAAGTGCCCCCACGACCTTCTTGTGTACCAGCAATGCCTTTTGCAGGTGGGGTTGCCAGCTCATTGAATCACTTAAGCGGATGCCCAAATAGTCAAATTCCTTTACTCTTTCGAGTGGGACAGAGTCCAAGGAAGGTGGGATGACAGTTTTCTTCCGGGCATTCAGCACCAGGAACTTGGTTTTGCTCACATTTATTGATAGATCCCTTGCGTCACAGAAGTCCTTGAAGCCAGTAAGTAGGCGTTGCAGACCTACTGGTGTTTTTGATATCAGGAGGGTATCGTCTGCAAAGAGGAGAGTTGGGATTTTCCTACCAGCCAGGGAAGGTGCGTCAGCAGGAAATTTAAGGAGATGCTCCACCACTCCATTAACGTATAAAGAGAATAGAGTGGGGGCAAGCACGCAACCCTGGCGGACTCCCCTGTTCACAGGAATGCGAGATGTTTTTTGTCCCTGGTCTCCCCACCTGATCTGAGCAAAGTTGCCCTCGCGTAGTTTTATGAGCAAAGTTAGTAAGTGCTGAGGAATGCCCATTGTGTCCAGAACTCGCCACAGTTGGTCTCGTGGGACTAAATCGAACGCAGTTCATAAGTCTATGAAGGCAAGGTACAAACTGCCCTTACCAAGGACAGCCACTTTCCAAATGATCATTAGGAGCCAAAATGTTTGCTCGATAGTGCCAGTCCCTGATCTGAACCCCGCCTGATAGTCCGACAAGGTTTCCCTTCCTCTATCCACTGTTGGATCCTCCCTAGGACTACTTTACCCGCTATCTTCTGAGTGGAATCAAGCAAGCTTATTGGGCGATAGTTCGCAGGGTCGTCCCGGATCCCTTTTTTAAAAATAGGAACGACCTCCGCACCCTTCCATGAGTCCGGGAGGGACCCGCCCATCAGAACATCATTTAGCAGTGCGGCAATTAAACTGCTCCACTCAGTTGTACTAACCTTTAGTAAGTCACCTGGGATCCCGTCGGGACCCGCAGCCTTATTTGGTACCAAACATTTGATTGCCCCCTCAACTTCTTTGGTGGTAAAAGGATCCGCCTCGTTGAGTGCTAGGCTTTTAGGGTGAGGATGGACGCCAGGCAATTGGACCACAAGGCTAGATTTTGGGCCTCCAATTGGGGAATAGAGCTGGGAAAAATGAGCATACCACACCTCTCCAGTAATGTTACAAGTGATAAGGCAGTCATCGGGCTTGTTTTTCTGCCTCACCAGGTCCCAAAAGCCCCTTGAGTCTTTCCTGGAACTTGCCGCTTTTAGATCAATCCAGAATTGAGTTTCGTACTCAAGCTTGGCCGTGGTTAGTGCCTTCCGATAGCATTTCCTGGCAAGTTTTATGAGGTTGGCATCCTTGGTTTCCACTGCTCTGATAAGTTCACGTTTTGCAGAGCGACAAGATGGGGTGAACCAAGAAACTCCGTCTTTTAAAGTGCTTTTCCCCTTACGTCTCCCAGCAGGTGGAGCGACAGTGAACAGTTCTCCCAAAGCTTTAGTTGTTTCGTCGAAAAGGAGCCTGACGTCCATGGTACCAGAGCTCATGGCATCAAGCCCCACTTTGACGTTGGACATTATGGAATATGCCAGGGCCATCTTTCCTTCGTCCGTAGCAACTTTTCTTCATTTAAGCCTCCTTCCACAATTAGAGGGGCACACGTCGTGCGTAGATTTCCATATATGAGGGGGAGGATTTGGCTTCAAACCCCTCCAAGGGGATGACAATGACAATGCCAATTGGTTGTGATCGCTATCAGATGTTGTTAAGACCTCCATGTCGAGCAGATGAGCCCAAAGCTTATAGTTAAGGAGAATATAGTCTATTCGAGAGGTGTGACCGACCCTGTTGTATGTGTGTGCCCCATTAGGATCGGATTTGGATCTGCCATTGGTTGCCCTTAAGCCAAATTCCATACAAAGGGCGTTGAGATCTATGGCCCCCTGTGACCATTTTTTAATAGGGTTGAGTGTTAGTAAGGGGATGCCTCTCCTATTGTCTTCCTCCCAAGTGTCTAGGATATCATCGCTGGAGAGAGGTTCGAAGGAACAGTTAAAGTCCCCAGCGAGTAAAACAAGAGAGTTAGCATTGCATGAACCAAGTTCTTCCTCTATACATGACAGTGGCAACGTGGAGACACCTCCCCTTGCCCCCCTAAGATAGATGTTAAATATTTCCAGATTTTTCCCCCCCGGCCCTCTAACTGAAATTCTCTGTAGATCAGGAGATTTTGAAGATAGGTGCCTAATAGAGAGGCCCAGAGAAATGCTAGCCCAAATTAAAAGGCCACCTGATGGGCGCCCTTTAGTGCCATGTGGTTGTGATGCAGGAACAAAGTAGGTAGTATAACCCACTTGTTCTAAACACCAAGTTTCCTGAAGTAAGCAGATCCCAAAGGATTCAATCAGGGTGTTCCAGTCAGGGATATTTAGGTTACGAGCAAGACCAGCGACATTCCAGCTCAGAATCCGGAGCACGGTGTCCGGTGTAGTGTCTGGTACAATACTCTCAGTAACCCTTGCTCCCTGTGTTGAAACCTTTACAAGGGGATTGGGCTCAAGGCACGGGCTCCTGGGTGCCGGTGGCGAAATAACATCCATTATAAGATTATCCACTATGGGTAATGACCCCACCCCAGCTGTGGGTATGCCTACCGTGTGTGTGTGTACAAGAGCTACCTTATCACTATAAGTAGGTGCAAGCATGGATGATCGTGATGCTGAGTTAGACGTGGGCAAAATGGCTAGTGCATGGACTTCCTTAAGGGTGTCATTACTTGTCCGCCCCATATCAGCTTCAATATCTACGATTGGATGGTCAAGTGAATGGCTATTAGGAAGATAGGAGATGGAATCGCTATACGGTGACCTAGCGGCCTTTTCTGCAAGGGGCATAGCAAGTCTACACCCAGATATGCCACTCATAGGGATAAAGGGAGCTACAGTTGCAGGAGGCAAATTAGCTTTTGCGTCATAGGTTAGGTTAGGAGGCAGTGGGAGTCAGTCTACATCTTCTAGACAGCCAAATCTGTTGGCGGTTGCTACACCATGCCACCTTCTATTGGGACCCTGCCAATCCCCTCTCGACCCTCCACGAGCCGGATAGCGAGGGTATGACCAGTCACCCCCATAGTTTGGGGCAGGACGCGGGGGATAAAAGAAAGTTAGGGGTCTTGCAACTATAGATGATTTGTCCTCTCCAGTGTTCCATGAGCATATATGTTGTGCAGTCTGTGGGATCTCAAAAGAAACAACAATGCAGTCGCCTTGGATAGTTTTAGGTGACGATCCTATCCAGGGAACTCTGCGCACCATTAGGACTTTGCTTATCAGATGCCTAGGCATCTGCCTGTTGGTGTTCAACCAGTGGATAACCTTATTTTTGAGGGACCAGTAGTTTTCTTGGCTTGGACTCTCCAGTTCCGGAACACCCGCTAATACTACCACATAAGGACTAGCATCCGGTGGTAGATCTATAAATCCACCACGGAAATTTTCAACATGTCGTGGGCCCTGTTTAGTTGTTGGAATGTGCTTGGTGTCATTCGCCCTTTGGGCTGCTACCTCTTTATTAGGTTTAGTTGACTGCGGGGCAGGCTTAACAGGGAGGTTGGTATGTTTGAGTTCAAAGCCCTTAGTGCGTGGTTTAGGTATTAGTTTAGTGGGGGGCAGTTCGGTTGGCGTAATGAAGGGTATATCCTCTTCAGTTACGGCAGATCCTTTTGTATTTTGAAGGCTAAGGCTTGCCAGAGTTAGAATGCTTTTTTCCACCTCCAGGAGGTGGTTTTCGATGCGGGAGAGTCTTACGGGGTCTAACGGGGTTAGGAGCTTCTTTAGGGAGTTCCAGACTATTTTTAGAAACTCCTCATCACTAGCCCCAACCTCACTTGGTTGCGCCCCAGAATTTGCATGTATGATGGTAATAGCGTTAGGGTCCAGGCTTGGGCGGTTCTCTACAGCGCTTGGAGGGGCTAAATCTGGGGCAACAGGTCTTACTACTTCACTTTGTTTAAATAGGTTGGTATTGGTTGAGCAGTGTACCCTGGCGATTTTTGGCCTTCTTGCAAGAGTAGGTGGACCTTACAGTACGTTTCCTTTTGTGAGCTGTACCCTTGGGGTGGGAACCCTGTGGATTGTCATACTCCCTGATTGGGCTAGGAGAGATCGGAATCGGGACTATATCAGTATGAGGAACAAGAACCGGGTCACTACCATGGAGTAAGGAAGTATGACTTTTTTGCAATGGGGAAAGACAAGAGGTCACAGATTTCCCAGGTGATGGTTGTGGAATGTGGTGGACTTCGGCGTGCGTTGTAATGAGGCGAGGAATTAGTGGGTGCTCGGGGCTTTTTGCTGTCGCTATGTGACCTAGGGAAGATTTCTTGGACATTGCAATAGTTTGTGACAATCTTCTAGCTGCTTCTAGATCTAGAGACACACGGTTTTGCATTTTGGAAATTTCGTGATCGATAGCAGTGTGTGTTCTAGTGATGAAGTCATCCAGCGTACCATTAACCATTTTCCCACCCTTCGCAGTTTTACTACGACTAGCCCGAGTGCACATGGTACTAGGTTGGTTCTGATAAGGCTTGGTAGATAGAAGTAAAGTGAGGAAGGAAAAAGTACTAGCGTGAAAAATGGAAAGCCAGGGGGATGGGGTCCAGTCCAGGCTCTCCGGGCCTCGAACGGCCTCAAACGGCCCGCTCTTTGCCCGGTCTTCGCCCCGAGCTCCGTCCCGCGCGTGTACCGCGTCGCGGTGGGGGAGGTGTCACTAATGAACGTGTAGGTGGTTGGCGTGGCCGCCGGGGAAAGAGGCACCAGCTGGGCTGATTGATGAATGCTGGGCCTCGCAGTCCCCCGGCCGATCAACTTCCTGCCAGGGCTCGCCTCAAGCCTCAAGCCTCTACCCACCAAGGAAATGCTGGGAGCGGAGTCCGGTCCTGCCGATTGCAGGACACGCTCACACCAGCGCTGCTGTGGGGAGGCTGTTTGCACCAGATACGCCACACAGAGAGAAAAGGTTCCTGCCGGTCAGCAAGCCACAGGGAAAACGCGGTGAGCGGCACCCGCGGAGCGGGTGTCGCGAAAGGTTTTGAAGCCAGGAGGTGGTGGGCGTGGCCGCCGGGGGAAGAGGCACCAGCTGGGCTGATTGATGAATGCTGGGCCTCGCAGTCCCCCGGCCGATCAACTTCCCGCTAGGGCTCGCCTCAAGCCTCAAGCCTCTACCCACCAAGGAAATGCTGGGAGCGGAGTCCGGTCCTGCCGATTGCAGGACACGCTCACACCGGCGCTGCTGTGGGGAGGCTGCTTGCACCAGATACGCCACACAGAGAGAAAAGGTTCCCGCCGGTCAGCAAGCCACAGGGAAAACACGGTGAGCCCAAAATTGCAAAAGTGTGGGTGGGTGGATGGATGGATGGCTAAAAGTGTGGATGGGTGGTTGGGTGGATGGATGGATGAATGGGTGGGTGGTGGGTACGTGATGGATGGATGGGTGGGTGGATGCATGGATGACCAAAAATGTGGATGGATGGATGCATGATGGATGCATGATGGGTGGATGGATGCAAGGATGCCCAAAATTGCAAAAGTGTGGGTGGATGGATGACTGGGTGGGTGCATGATGGATGGGTGGATGGATGGGTGGATAGATGCATGGATGCCCAAAATTGCAAAATTGTGGGTGGATGGATGACTGGGTGGGTGGAGACAATTGGTGATGCATGCATGATGGATGGGTGGATGGATGCATGGCTGACCACAATTGGGATGGATGGATCCATGATGGGTGGATGTATCGATGGGTGGATGGATGCATGGATGCCCAAAATTGCAGGTCGGGCAAGTTAAATAAAGCTGATTGGATATGAAACACTTCCAGTGGCAGGACTTCAGTACATGTTATGCTCCAGTTTATGTTATTGTTACAATGATTGTATATGAAACTATATATATATATATAGACAATTGGTGATGGTTGCATGATGGATGCGTGGATGGATGGGTGGATGGATGCATGGATGACCAAAATTGCAAAAGTGTGGGTGGGTGGATAGATGGGTGGCTAAAAGTGTGGATGGGTGCATGATGGGTGGTTGGGTGGATGGAAGAATGGAAGAATGGGTGGGTGGGTGGTGGGTGCATGATGGATGGGTGGATGGATGCATGGATGACCATAATTCCAAAAGTGTGGGTCGATGGATGACTGAGTGGGTGGGTTGGTGGCGACAATTGGTGATGGATGCATGATGGATGGGTGGGTGGATGGATGACCAAAATTGCAAAAGTGTGGGTGGATGAATGACCGGGTGGGTGGGTGGCGACAATTGGTGATGGATGCCTGATGGATGGGTGGATGGATGGATGGGTGGATGGATGCATGGATGACCAAAATTGTGGATGGATGGATGCATGATGGATGCATGATGGGTGGATGGCTGCATGGATGACCAAAATTGCAAAAGTGTGGGTGGATGGATGACCGGGTGGGTGGGTGGCGACAATTCGTGATGGATGCATGATGGATGGGTGGATGGATGGATTGGTGGATGGATGCATGGATGACCAAAATTGTGAATGGATGGATGCATGATGTGTGGATGGATCGATGGGTGGATGGATGCATGGATGCCCAAAATATGATTGTATATGAAAATAGCTGCAGGTTGGGCAAGTTAAATAAAGCTGATTGGATATGAAACACTTCCAGTGGCAGGACTCCAACACATGTTATGGTCCAGTTTATGTTATTATTACAATGATTGTATATGAAACTATATATATATATATATATATATATATATATATATATAAATATACAATTGGTGATGGATGCATGATTGATGGGTGGATGGATGCATGATGGGTTGGTGGATCGATGGGTGGGTGGATGGATGCATGGATGCCCAACATTGCAAAAGTCAAAGATTGTATATGAATTTATCATATATATATATATATATATATTATAAATTTTCCAGTGGCAGGACTCCAGTAAATGTTATGTTATTATTACAACGATTGTATATGAAACTATAATACATAAATAATTAATGTTCCAGTGTCAGGACTCCAGTACAATTATTATTACAATTATTGGGAGTGCCAGCAATTGGTGATGGATGCATGATGGATGGATGATGGATGGGTAGATGGTTGCATGGATGACCAAAATTGCAAAAGTGTGGGTGGATGGATGGATGGATGGCTAAAAATGTGGATGGGTGCATGATGGGTGGTTGGGTGGATGGATGGATGAATGGGTGGGTGTGTGGTAAAAAATGTGGATGGATGCATAATGGGTGGATGGATGGATGGGTGGATAGATTGATGGGTAGGTGGGTTGGAATTAGCGGGTGCAAGATGGATGGGTGGATGGATACATGGATGACCAAAATTGTGGATGGATGGATGCATGATGGGTGGATGGATCGATGGAGTGGATGGATGGATAGATGAATGAATGGATGGCTAATAGTGTGGATAGATGGGTGGATGGATGGATGGGTGGATAAGGAAATTTTTAAAAGAATTTTGAATAGAGTTTCACCTTCAGTACAACGCGAAAGCCACTTGTGCCCCTTTGAAGCGCTTCGCTGTTACTGCGCACGCACACGTCAGAAAGAAAACTTAATGCGCTCATCACATAGCATACTTTCATTTCACTAACTGTTGCAGTTTTGTTCAAACTAACAACAACGTTTTGCATTCTTGTTTGATGTTAAACCAAAATTGTCGGTGGTACATTTGCATATAACATTGACAGTATTGTTTATTATTCATATTTGCTGTGATAAAGAGTAACGTACAAACATTCTGTGTAAAGGAATTCAGTATATGTGCAATGGAAGCTAGGTAGTCATTAAATACAGACAAGAAAAAACGTTTTAGTGCTGCCAATAGTCGTGCCGACATTTTGTTTGTGCGATGGAAAAGACGTGGATTTAAAATACTTGCTAACGATTGTGACATGAGCATTTCCTGGTAGCTTTGCTCCTTTCGCAAAATCTCAAAAAAATGGTAGAAATGAGGGTACAGTTTGCCAGTAGTGTTCTTTAAAGAGTTGTGCCAACCCTCTATGGCATTGTTTGTCTTTGATTTCTAGAAAAGGCGTAGGTTCCCCACCTTGAGAGGTCGTGTGCACTCTTCAACTTAGGCCTGAGAAGGTCATTCCCAAATTTCTCATTTATTCATTTCAAAACGTTTGCCAAAGAATTCATCCAAGTCATCAAAAATTCTTCTTATCTTAATGCCGTTTATTTATTCATGTAAAACGGGGAGTTTTTACCTAAACCTCTGGGAATTAATTGAAACAATGAATGTTGTTTGACGGATAAACATAACTTTATTCGTTTACCCCGACAATGAATTTTGTCTTTTGTTTTTTTCGATTATCACAATTTTTTATATCTTTTTATACACAGAACAAGGTCGCCATCAACTTCACGTATGGCCATATGTGGTTTGCAAAACAAGTTTGTAAATATTTACAGTGAATAAATGCAACAGTAAACATGTGAATACATATAAATCAAAAAGTGCTCGTAATCATAACATAAACATGGACAATTAGATCATGACATTTTTGAGAAATCACAGTTATATTTTGAAAAATCACAATTGTCAGTATATATCCTGGGGGTGGGAGTCTTTTCAAATTTAAACCCCAAACACTGATACTGAATAAATCAGTACAATTCAGAGAGAAATGCCCATTTTGTGCATCAATCGCTTTGACGTGAATATCAAACACGAGAGAAATGCCGACGCGTTTCGAATCCTGTTAGGAGATTTGCAGGATTCTCATCAGGGCGGTATAATTCTAGTCCATGGACACTGTTTGCAAAACAAAGGGGAAAGATTGTTTTAATCAAATGGGGTCCTCAAGCCAATTTTCTATTAAAAATGTTCAATTCACTAAGGGCGGCATACCGTGTATAATTCTTGCCCAAGGCTGCACTTGGTTAGTGAAAATGTCTGTGCTGTGGAATCGAACTGCAACAGAGTGAAGATTGGGTCAAACGATATTCTGAAGGGAGCAAGGATTGCTTGCCTGAATTGGTACGCGGGGAGAGAAAGGGCATTTACCTTTGCTCTTCGTGATCCGGCGGCTGGTCTGCCTGTGTCCGGATAATTACTTTCAGCGTTGACCGTGTTACATCTCTGGTGGAATTAAGTTTAACAAAAGATGAGATCAATAATGTGCGCTACTTTGTTACGACTATGTGTACAGGGGCTTAAAAGACTTACTATTCTGTTTATCAGACGGCGCGGAATTTCTCGCTCCGTTTATTTATTCATGCATAATATAAACTTCATGATTAAATCATATTTCACTTCACATAGACCCGATGCATTTTGGGTCAGGGACCCTTCTTTGGAGGTCTGTATAAGGAAAAAACAGGGGATTTTGTGAGCCACCCTTTAAGTGTTTTTTTTAAACTGTACTACGAATCATAAACATTCACGAAATTGTTCAAAAATATACACTGAATCAGTCGACATGTCAAATCAATGTAAGGTAAACAAAGTGGCCAAGATACTCTCAACATTTTGAAAGAAACATCTATCGGTTCTATAAAGAAATACGAAGCTTGGAGTCTTAACGCAAAAAATCTAAAGATGCAGGTTTTGTCTTAAAACTACTCTTCCTATGTTGCTCGCTGAACTTATAGCCCTAATTTTCATGTGCTAGATACAAAATTACTGATATCTGCATAATCAGCGTTTCGATCGTACTTACGGAAGTGAAAGTCCGCGCAAATCTCGTGGTGTATCCAATCCTCAATGCGCTAGCTGTTTACTGAGTGCAGTGGTTATAAAGCACTCTGTTAATTGGATTAAGTGATAATCACGTGATCGCGACTTGTATATTTTATCGGACTTAACTCTGAAAGTGATTATTTAATCAGTATGGGCTAGTACTTTAGGATAACATGATGAGCAATATGGAACATCTCAATAAACTGTATAAAATGACATATAAGACGCCTGGTATGTAAAGTCCGAAAAAAATGAACAAAAGGAACACTTACTAATTATAAGGGTACATAAATGTTTAAATAATATTAGATGCTTTCTATTGTGTTAACTCTGAGCAGCATCTACTTTCACATTATCTTTCATAAAACACGATGATGATCTCTAAGTGTCGGCCATCTTGGATAGGGATACAGTATGCAGAAACAACAGTCTTAATTCTTAATCAAAGAAAACAAGATAATTCGATCTGGTCATTCAGTACTTGCGGTTGCAAGCTACACATCTTACGAATCCAAAAGTATTCTGCTCTTAATCTTTTTTTATGAATGTCAGTGTCTTGTTCTGTTGTGATCACTTCAAGTATGGTAAATCGAAGTTGGGAAATGTTATATTTTTCCTCCAACCAATGCATCGCTATGGATAATTTTTGATTCCTTTGTCTAATGTTGCTCTTGTGTTCTGTTTTTCTAACTTTGATCTTGCGTTCAGTTTGGCCTACATAAAGCTTACCACATGGACATTTAATTCCATAAATAACGTTTTTTGTGTCACAAGTGCTTGAGTGTAGTAATGGAATCTGTTTTCCTGTCATGGGGTGAGTAAATATACCTCCCAAAATTACGTTATTACAATGTACGCAGTTCATACATTTCTGCATGCCTTTATGGGTCTCTGTTTTAGATTTTGATCCTTTTCTCTTCAACAATTCTTTAATATTTCTTGATCTGCTATAAGCAAATGTAATCTGTTCCGCAAATAGTGGTTGGAGATCTGGTTCTTGAGTGATCATTGTCCAATGTTGTCTCATAATTCTTGTTATTTGTTTGGATTGTACTGAATGCTTAAGTACACATACTGTGAGTTTTGTTTCTTTTTTCTCTTTTGTTTTAAGTAGCTCTTCTCGGTTCATTTCCATCACTCTATTTTTTGATTCTTCAAGTATCGTTTTGGGGTATCCTCGTTTGAGATATTTTTTGATCTGATTGTCAATAGTGGACAAAACTTCAGTTGGGTCAGATGTAATTCTCTTTTGTCTGATGAATTGTGAACAACTTTGGACAATCTAAAACAGGAAAACAGATTCCATTACTACACTCAAGCACTTGTGACACAAAAAACGTTATTTATGGAATTAAATGTCCATGTGGTAAGCTTTATGTAGGTCAAACTGAACGCAAGCTCAAAGTTAGAATAACAGAACACAAGAGCAACATTAGACAAAGGAATCAAAAATCATCCATAGCGATGCATTGGTTGGAGGAAAAACATAACATTTCCCAACTTCGATTTACCATACTTGAAGTGATCACAACAGAACAAGACACTGACATTCATAAAAAAAGATTAAGAGCAGAATACTTTTGGATTTGTAGGATGTGTAGCTTGCAACCGCAAGGACTAAATGACCAGATCGAATTATCTTGTTTTCTTTGATTAAGAATTTAGACTGTTGTTTCTGCATACTGTATCCCTATCCAAGATGGCCGACATTTAGAGATCATCATCGTGTTTTATGAAAGATAATGTGAAAGTAGATGCTGCTCAGAGTTAACACAATAGAAAGCATTTAATATTATTTAAACATTTATGTACCCTTATAATTAGTAAGTGTTCCTTTTGTTCATTTTTTTCGGACTTTACATACCAGGCGTCTTATATGTCATTTTATACAGTTTATTGAGATATTCCATATTGCTCATCATGTTATCCTAAAGTACTAGCCCATACTGATTAAATAATCACTTTCAGAGTTAAGTCCGATAAAATATACAAGTCGCGATCACGTGACTATCACTTGATCCAATTAACAGAGTGCTTTATAGCCACTGCACTCAGTAAACAGCTAGCGCGTTGAGGATTGGATACACCACGAGGTTTGCGCGGACTTTCACTTTCGTAAGTACGATCGAAATGCTGATTATGCAGATATTGGTAATTTTGTATCTAGCACATGAAAATTAGGGCTATAAGTTCAGCGAGCAACATAGGAAGAGTAGTTTTAAGACAAAACCTGCATCTTTAGATTATTTGCGTTAAGACTCTAAGCTTCGTATTTCTTTATAGAACCGATAGATGTTTCTTTCAAAATGTTGAGAGTATCTTGGCCACTTTGCTTACCTTACATTGATTTGACATGTCGACTGATTCAGTGTATATTTTTGAACAATTTCGTGAATATTTATGATTCGTAGTACAGTTTAAAAAAAACACTTAAAGGGTGGCTCACAAAATCCCTTGTTTTTTCCTTATACAGACCCCCGAAGAAGGGTCCCTGACCCGAAATGCATCGGGTTTATGTGAAGTGAAATATGATTTAATCATGAAGTTTATATTATGCATGAATATATAAACGGCGTCAAGATAAGAAGAATTTTTGATGACTTGGATAAATTCCTTGGCAAACGTTTTGAAATGAATAAATGAGAAATTTGGGAATGACTTTCTCAGGCCTAAGTTGAAGAGTGCACACGACCTCTCAAGGTGGGGAACCTACGCCTTTTTCCAGAAATCATTTGCATAATAGTTTTCTTAGACAAAACACTTTGGAAGGAGTGCACTAAATAAACAGTGATATACAGCATAAACACTAGAAACGCTATAAAACAAGAGGGCACCAGCGGATCTACTACAATTGTTTGTCTTTGCTCATCCCTCTAAGCAGGTCAAGTAACAGTTCCACCAGTCCACAATTTTCAATAAATCTTTATTTCGGCGCATTCAGCCATAAAAGATACATTAAAACAGTAATTCATGGCACTTTTAGAGAGGTAAAAAGGAGAGATTTATATACAGTTGGGATGGGTATTGAGGAAATACAATAAAATCCATAATTTAGTTAAGAAGGCAAAGTATAAAAACATTTTTATAAAAACACATTTATACAATTCCAATGTTTGGTTCATAAAAGCAATTCATTGTTCTACCAATATTTAAAAGAATCGGAGCAAAACGCATCATGTACAAATACTTAGACACAGATTTAACCAATTATAAATCCAAACCCTGTTTCTTACGTACATGGCTTACTGCCAGAAAAAATCTGCTGACACAAAAGACAATTACTTGTCTCGTGTCAGTTTTAATGACTCTGTAAGCTTCATTGTACGAGCGTAGCCCTAAAACATTGCACAGTGGCTTAATCCACCTTTTCCTGGCTGCTGCATAAGCTGCACAGAAAAAGAGGATATGATTGTCATCTTCTTTAATTCTAAGCTGACAACACGTACATGTCTCACTTAATGTAGATCCAGTTGTTTGAGACCACCTTACTAAGGTTACATTTGTTTTCAATATCCCATAACTAAACTTCAGATATAGGCTTTTGGCCAAAGGTGGACGGACCTCCTCTAAGAAGTCCTCAAAGTATGGATAATCCTTAAAGGCCAAGAAGTTACTAGTAATGGATCCACCAGCGTGACTATTTGGGAGATTATCTAATATGTAGGCCCAAAATTTAACTTTCACCAATTTTTTGCAAATTTGCGTTGGACACAAGGGCTCTTCCCAGAGGTGTAACAAACCAATTTTGAACAGCCACGTTCACACATGCGCCAACCAAACATTACAATTATAAAAATCCAACTTCATTATTTCCATGAGGCCAGCTCTATAATCTCCAAGTTCTGGTGAGCACCAAAGTCTCACACAATAGGAGAGAGGGTGTAGGATTGCATGATGGTCTGTCCGCTTCATACTTAAATCTAACATTAGGGGTAATAGTGGGGTCCGTTTGGGTATTTTTAGAAAACTCCTATAAAAAGAGTTTTCGCTTTTCATAAAAGGTTCCCAGCTATTGTACCCCAGATTTCTGCTGCGTATAATGCAGCAGTCTGGGCCTTAAACTTAAATACTTCTAATGCTGGTGATACTGATTTGCTAAGACTCGCCCCATGTTCCTTTATAATCAGCAGTAAGTTCTGTGTCAGTATCGTTTTACATTTCTCTGCTTGGGTTTTCCATGTATTCTTTGAGTCTAAAGAAACACCCAAGTAGATAAAATTAGATACTAGATCTAATTTTTGGTTATTTAAAATTAAGTTCCCTTTGAAAGTTTTATGCAGATTTAAGGCAATACATTTGTTTTTTTTTTTACATTAATTTCCAAACCTTTTTTATTACAATAGGTTTGGAATGAATTAAGCAGAGCTTGCAGACCTTTGGACGTCTGTGAGATTAGGATTGTGTAGTGCAGGGACCCTTTCTCCGTTTAGTTTGGGTGCATCATTGATGCACTCCTCTAAATGGGTTGGGATGTCATTGACAAACAGAGAAAAGAGTTCGGGGGCTGAAACACACCCTTGGCGAACTCCACGCATTATTGGAACAGGTTTAGTCAATTCTCCATTTTGCCCCCAACGCACTCTTACATAATTGTTATCATGCAGTCTTATGATCTGATGTAATAAACAGTCCGGCAACCCCAGCGACTGCAGACAATCCCATAGACAATCACGCAAAATTAAATCAAAAGCAGCCCTCAGGTCTACAAATGCCACATAAATATGGCCTTTTCTTAAAAAAATATATTTCCATATAAGGCAACAAAATCTAAAAGCTTGGTCTA
This sequence comes from Lissotriton vulgaris, assembly GCF_964263255.1. Classification (NCBI taxonomy): domain Eukaryota; kingdom Metazoa; phylum Chordata; class Amphibia; order Caudata; family Salamandridae; genus Lissotriton; species Lissotriton vulgaris. The sequence continues at coordinate 1,101,178,579 of NC_141687.1, read as the reverse complement.
TCGTGCTTATACTACATCTAAAACCATCTTGGAACTTCGTAAGTATGGCATTCTCATCCATCCAAGAATTCATACGTGTTAAAATATGCCTGGAGAATAATTTTTGTAAACTGTCCATTAAACTAATAGAGCGATAGTTTGATGGATCATTTCTGTCGCCCTTTTTGAAAATTAAAATAATTTCCGCACCCCTCCAACTGTCAGGAAAATTTATACCAGCAGCTAGAATAATAAACAGTTTATTAATATAGGGTGCCCAGATGTTAATCTCATGTTTGTACAAATCACCTGGGATTTTGTCAAGGCCAGGTGCCTTACCACTTTTTACTAAATAAATAGCTAGCTCAGTTTCTTCTAGTGTAAACTCTAAAGTGCCAGTACTATCTGGGTACCAGGGTTGCTCCCTTTCCTTAGACACCATGTGTAGGGGGACCTCGTACAGATGGGTGAAATGGTCAACCCAAGTCTGTTCATCAATGAACGTATCTTGGGCCGACCTACCTGCATGATTCCCATTTGCCACTAGTCTCCAAAATCCCACATTATCTTTGGTGTTTGCTGCCAGTAACATATTCTCCCAGCATTCCTCGTCCCAATTTGATCTGGCTCTTGCCTGGGTCAGCTTGTATTCCTTTTTTGCCATCCTAATTACTTCAGGTACTTTACTTTTTATGGCCTCTATGAGTAATGCCTTGCCCACTCGACAATCCTTGTTGTACCATGGATGGCTACCTACTGAACCAGTTTTATTGAGACAATTTTTCTTGGGCATTTTAGTAACATAGGATATTAGTGATTTAAAGAACCCATTATGAAGATAAATAAAAGCATTGTCCCCTGCCAGTGAACTTGTATATCCAGAAAATGTGTCAGCTAAAAGTGAATAGATGCCTGCTAACACATCGCCTTGATCTAATATTTGTGCCCATTTGAGTGACCGTCTATTGTTACTTACTAATTGGGCATCATTACCAATGTTATCCAAAACGCAACTCTTCATCACTGGACTATTACTGGGGAAAAAGGATTGATCAATTAACAATTGTAATGGGCGACGATCACTTTCATACCTAAGCATAATCTCAAAGTCAATCAAGTAAGGCCAGAGATCAAAGGATACTACGATATAATCAATAGGGCTTTGGGAGTTGTTTTTAACAAATGTTGCAGCCCTTAGGGAATCCGAGGGGAGGCGACCATTACAGGCCCTCAGCCCATATACCGTTGCTAATCTTACTATTTGAACTGCTGGAGCTGTGCACCGCACCACCTCAATGTTAGAGAGAGGTGGAATGTTGTTAGCCCTATCCTCTTCTACAAAAACATCCCCAAAACCTGCAATTGGCTCATAGTCACAGATTAGGTCACCACCTATTAACTAGGGGTGGGCGTAGTTCGCAAAGTAGCGCTACGCGAAGCTACGCAAAGTGCACTTCGCACTACGCGAACTTCACGTAGCACTACGCGAGCTGCGTAGTAGCATGTTCGCACTGTGCAAGATGCGTTTTCAATGATTGCACAGTGCGGACAAGCATCCGGCACTGTGCAATCATTGAAAACGGCATCTTGAACAGTGCGAGCTGTAGTCCCGAGCTTGCGCAACCACTCACAATGAGAAACCTGACCTCCCCGCATTGATAATCTCGCCGGGATGTCATTTTGCTTGCTCGCGGTTGCGAATATGACGTTGAGGATCGCGAACAAGCAAAAAATGACCGCTGCACTACGCGTGTTCGCACTGTGCTACGTGCAGCTCGCGTAGTGCGAAGTTGCGCAAACTTCGCAAACTCCGCAAGTGTAGCGTAGTGCTTCGCCCAGGGTTACTATTAACAAGCTTGGTATCTCTTCCTGGCTATTTATAACATTTTCTAGTTTATCCAGGATCTGAGATGCCTTAGCTAGACTACAGGACCTATTGTATACATTAAAAAGGAGGATACTCCTCCCCTCTTTCGTGACGACTTTCAGACACAGTATGTCCACTGAGTCAATAATTAATACCGTTATATTAATCTCAAGAGATACCTTAACCCATATGGTGAGTCCCCCCGAGGGCCTACCTCTAATTGAGGGTACAGCCGCTATGTTAAAGGTCTTATAGCCTACTCTGTGCGGCGTATCCAGAGCCCAAGTTTCCTGTAAGAAACAGATGTCGCTGGAGTCTATGTAATTATTCCATTCAGGATCACACACATTTTTTGTCAGGCCCGCTATATTCCAGGAGATACATTTTAAGTTATGTCTAATGCAGCCCACCCTTTCTACACTTGGTGTAACCAAAGTTAACTCATGCATCGTGTTCTCTGTAGCAGTGTTTACCCTAATTACATCTTCTATAACACCCAGTGTTAGTGGCGGAACATACTCCGCCTGTACCTCAGTACCTATTATCTCCCTATTCCGCACTAGAGCAACTGTACTCCTTTGGGGACCGAGCAGTTCATTACCTCTGCTACTTTCCTTAGTTGCCTCTACATCAAGAGTTAAAGACATTGATGAATTTAGTCAATCAACCATCTCCAGGGTGGGTAAATCCCAAAATCTGTTGGAGATATGAAGAGGCAATGGTGTAACCAACCTTCTGCCCATCCCTTTAATAGTTGATTGATAAAAATAACCAAGTGGGAGGGCTTGGCTATTAGTATGTACCATATGTGTTTCATCACAAACTCTCAGTAAGTGGCGTACTGAACTAGGGCGATTAAAGTTTATAACTATACAGTCCCCCTCTTTATCTTTCTTTTGTTCACCAACCCAGCATACCCTGCGGACCATAATGATTTCGTTAATTTTTTTGTGAACTGAATCCTTTAAACTTTTGTAACCAATCCAAAGCTTTGTTCCTAAGTGAATACCAAGTTTCTATTTGGTCTCTCTTTAACGCAGGTACTCCTGTCAAAACTAAACATATGGACAGGCTGCTGGGGGTAATCTGAGGTTATCACCACCGGGGATAAAACTAGGGTCACTAGACGTTGGCATATGTGTGGGCGGATTACTACTGCTGGGATTTGCCAAACTCCCTGGAACTTGGACCAGTCTTCTACCACCCGAAGCATTATATCGGGATTCTGCCTCGTTTGGCACTTGGATACACATCCTTGGGGAGGCCGTTTCAACCAAGGGAGCTGTCACAGAGTGCTCCGCAACATTCGTGCTTGTAGACACTTCTTTGTGATTTCTATTTTCGTTCACGGTTTTCTCCACTGATACTTTCGAACTTTCCTCGAAAATATCTTTCCCCTTTTTATAATTGCATCTTCCAAGTCCCTTAACCCCAGATTTATACTTAGGATTTTATCATCTAGTTCCTTCATTCAGGAACGGTCTTTTAGTTTTTCCTGAAAAGAGTGTAAGGATAATTTAACCGTATTAAAAACAACAGATTCCATTAACTCTACTAAATTATCAGAAGCAATGGTATACAGAGGATATGCCATCTCAGTTTGAGTGCCGAGCGATCTAGTTTTAGGGTTTTTGTTAGCATGTGGATCAGCCCGACTACTCACTGGATTCTGGTTTACCCCACCTCCTCCCTTTTTATTATAAGACCTTGTCCTTGATAACATAGGCTTTGCTTTACTTTTCTCCAATGTCCCTTTACGTGCCCCCCTCTGCCTAGTCACCATCGGTGGTGATAATGATACCTCTACGTCTGACTGAATACTATCAGTAGTGTGAATCAGGACAACTGGTGTCCTTTCTGGTGTAGGCGCCGAGGGTACAGTGTGCTTAACTGATATAGATGATGAAAGTATAGGGACTGTTGGGCTAGTAGCATGATATGGAACTATGGCTGAGGGGTCCAGGGACAATCTTTTTTCCACAAGTGCAATCTCATGGCTAATGAGTGATTCTGCACGGAGGAAAAACCATCCAGGGTACCAGATAAACATTTTTGGTTGCTCATTTTTAATGCACAATGTTTAAAAAAAAACAAAAAAAACCCTCTTCTGGCTATCTGTCTATACAGGGGGAATGAAAATTAAGCAATGACAAGTATATCCTAGATAAAATCAAAACTATAAATAAGGCAAACAACCCCCACTACTTATCGCCAGTGCTTAAGGAAGGTCAAGTCCAATATAAGAGGACGTACTACTGCCTATATGCCCTTCACTCTTCGAAAAAATGGCATGTAACAGATAACCAGTCCTAGTACTAATGACACGGAGAGGGACTAGCAATAGTTCTGCCATGTCTTCAGAGTCACAAATACCTAATCTGCGGACCAAAGGGGGTAGCCCGTCCCGACCACGTTCGGCCCCGGATGGCCACAGACGGTCCCGCCCTTGTCCCGGGCTTCCCCCCGCACGATCCCGCGACGCAGGGGGTGAGCGCGATTTAAAGCGCCTCCGTGCGCGGGAATGGCATGGGCGGCTTCCGCCGCTAGGGAGCCTGAGGAGCGTAGTCCTCCTCTCAGCGGCCGCGGGAGTTTGGAGCGCGGCGGCGGGAGAACAGGAGGGCAGGCAGGACGACCAGCGTCTGAAGTGAGGAACCAGCAGGTAAAGTCAAAAATGCCCCCAACAGTCTGTAGCAACACCCGCTCCACCGGGGGTGAGCGCTATTTAAAGCACCTCCGGGCACTGGAATGACGTGGACGGCTTCCGCCGCTAGGGAGCATGGGGAGCGTAGTCCTCCTCTCAGCGGCCACAGGAGTTTGGAGCGCGGCGGCGGGAGGACAGGAGAGCAGGCAGAACGACCGGCGTCTGAAGTGAGGAACCAGCAGGTAAAGTCAAAAATGCCCCCAACAGTTTGCAGCTACCTTCAGCATCACTTGGAGAGGTCTTTTGCCGCGCTACGTCCCCCCACCTCAGCCCTACGTTCCATCAATGCAGGTTTGCAAAAGTCCACCAGTCCACAAGAAAACGTGGTTTCCTCCGACGACCTGCCCTGCTTAGTTGGCCAATCCATATGTCTTCAAAATAATTTAATATTGGTGCCAATTTGTCTTCGTTTGCCATGAAGTACTCAGACTCGATTATCGATGTGTTGTACTCGTCTACACTGTCAGGAGGAATGAAGCAAAGTGGGTTCGTTTTTTAAGCTCAAACTGTAGTTTGCTGTCAGACGCATAATCCTCAATTGGGGATGTTTTTTGGACTTTACGCCAAAACGCCTGAAACGCCGGAAAAAACATCCTTAGATTTGGGTATCCATGTATAATTGGGCTATTGTATTCAGCTTTGTTAATTCAAAGTCCATGATTATTTTTCTCGGACTTTTGTTTGGAATTTTTAATTTCAGGACTGACAAAAATTCTGTATATGTTGAGGATTGTTAGTCTGGTAGTAAACTGTACACTAAAGGAACTACTGTGCTGTTAACGTAGCCGGGATTAGTGTATATTTGGATGAAAGGGGTGGGCGTACTTTTAAAGGTACCATCCATCACCCAAACATCACTGTTCTCGAACCTAGTTAGATTACAGGGGGTACTAAATATTAAAATATGCTTTAGAGCATTTTCATTGTCATACAATATGAACGGTTCGTTTGCAAAGGTAAGAGAAAGTTCAGGAGGAATTGTTATATCAGAAAAGGTTTGTGGTGTAACGTTTTTAGGGTTAGTTGCCTGTTTCTTACGTTGGATTATTCAACTCAAGTTTGGAATAGTGGGCATACTACTAGCAACATGTTCAGGAATGTTTTGGGATACCTCCCTTAAAATAGTACCGCACGGGTCATTGGAGTTGCCTGCAATCACTTTCATTTCATTTATAGATTCTCTCACTTCAATTGCAGTTGCAGAGGCAGAGTGGTTATGGTCGGTGCTTCTTAAAATAGAGTCACCCAGAGTATCCGCTCGGCCTATGCAATGGATGGAGTAGTATTGCACACACCTCCAATGACCCCGTGGCTCCGAATGTCTCTCATTACAATATTTATAACCACTGTGCTTTAGTAGACGGTTTCTTCTGCTGGAGGTGATGTATTTGGCAATCTTCGGGTCAGACATTTGCTCTAAAAGAAAAAAAAGAAAGGGAATCATTTCCAAGACACAAACATGTACATACTTTGCTGTTGCAATTCGTTAAAGGTGTAGATGGTTATAGGTACTTTACTTCATAAAAAGGAAACAACAATGATTTGGATAGCGCCAATAACCCTTCATAATTATGGATACAATACAAATCATGCAAATATTACTTAAATCAGCAACTACCAAATAGGACTAAAAAAAATGGGTTCACTCACAAACTATCAATGTAAGCGGTTTTATCTTTTGTGCTACTGCGCTCTGGGACCTAGCGATGACACCCCACTATTTTTCTTGGCTTGCAACTCTGTTACCTTTGAGACTCTGTAACAGCAAAAGAAAATTGGGTTGGGGGTGTACTACTGTCTACTACGCAAGAAAGCACAGAAATTAAAGTCAATGGGACTATGCCACACATTACTTACAGAGATAATTGTCTGGCGTAATACCCCTGACAAAATACCAGTCATGTACCTGTATAGTTGTTGTCAACTTGGAATTAGTTCATTCTTAGTGTTTTGACCTTTGAATAGCCTATTTTAAGAGACAAAATTGGCACTATTTAGCCGTAGAGTATATCCCTAAAACAATTAAAATACACCAGTTTCAGCATATCTTACGCCTAAAACCATTTTGGAAACAGACTTTAGCGTGCAATTTGGTCACAAAGGCTGGACTGTGCACCCTTTCAGCAATCCATACATCCATCCATCCATCCACCCATCCATCCATCCATCCATCCACCCACCCATCCATTCATCCATCCATCCACCCATCCATCCATCCCCCTACCCATCCACACATCCACCCATCCATCATGCACCCATCAACAATTTTCACAATTAATCCATCCACCTATCCATTCATCCACCCACCATAGCCAATAGGTCTCGCCTTTGGTATCTTGTAAGTGGGTAGTTAGCCAGTAGATATTCTTATGTGCAGTAATATAAAGTGTTGCATGGCTAAAGATTTATAAGGTCCTGAAGTCGATACCTATTGTTTTTTTTTATAGCAAATAAGACGCAAAGCAAAAAGTTTGTATGTGTAGGCATACATGTTTGTAAATGCAATCTACTGTTTTTGTAATAGCATTTTAGCATTTTGTTCCATGATTGTATTACCTTGTTATTAGTATTATTTATATTTACTTTGCACTATAGTTCACATACAACTAAAAACAACAATAGAGAATACAAGCCTTAGTGTTGGAAAATGTATAAAAAATGGATTCTCTAGTTGGTAGCCTCAAGGTTCGAAGACAACGCAAAACCACAAATGTAGAACATACATGAGTACTCGACACCAGTCCATCCACTGGTCTTGAATGGTAAAACCAACTACCCACTTCCTACCATCATCTGCGTTGCAGTTAGGTCTGCTTTTTCTGAGCCAGATTAGGTTGTTACAATTCTTTCAATTCAAGTGCAGCGGGAATTAATGTGTCATGGACCTGCAGTTTCTCTGGCCATTAAACAGCAGCCGATATGGTGGTCTATGCAGTAGACCCAAAGGAGGGTGTACACTGAGGAGGTAAGCAGTGACGCCGACAAGACCACGCTGCAACCCTAGAGGCTAGAAAGAGAAAGGCCAAGCAACATCCAAGGCGTGAACAAATGACAGCCATGAGGAAGGAACCTAAATAGCCAGTTGCAGAAATACAGGGTATGATGAACCTCAGGGGGGATATACTTATGTATAACCTTGCAGACCACACTATACCCTTTCATTGATGCTTAGAAACACAATGGGAAATGTAACAGAAATACCAAATACACACACATAAAACCATGAGGCCTCAGAAAACATTGAAAAGATGTATAAGAAGGTCAGTTCAGCTTAATGACATTTTATCCACCTTGTCACTTTAAAATAGTTTGATTGCTTTCAATTGTTTTTGTCTCTTGTGTATGGGCTACAAGATGTTTTCTTGTTTTATTTCTAAAAGCACAGGATGGGCTGATTAAATACATAGCAAAGCAGGGGTTTTAGCAGGGCATTTTTGCAGGGGTGAGTTCTCAAAAACAAAAAACTAAGTTTTTTTACTCCGAGGTTCATTAATGTTCCCTGGTAGCTGCCATCTAAAACTGCAGTATTAAAGGTCACCATGAGGCCTTTGGGGGTGTGGGAGGTGGGGGGATTGTATTTGGATAGTAAAGCTTGCATTCAGACTGTGTAGCTCATCGGCAGGCGGCGTTCTCTTTATCTCACGCTGACCAGCGACACTTCCTATCAGACCTAGGCTTTATTAGACAATCTTACGTCTTGTCAATCAAGTGTCTCGCGCTAAGCAGATCTTCCAGTTCATATTCATAAATATGTGCTTCGCAAAATGTCGTGAAAATGAGATGCAGTCTGATGCTTTTTTTGGGTGGGGCGAGCGAGCTTAAGGTATCAGAGCGCTTTACATCCGTGACAGTTATGTATTCATATTTTTCAAGGCACTGGGAGATCAAGTGATTTGCCCACAAATACTGGATGTTGAGCATCCCTGCCAACCTCGAACCTGGTTCCCCAGGTTCAAGGGCGACCGCTCTAGCCATTAGACCAGGTCCTCTTGCCTGAACTCTGACCCCTCACCAGTGCCAGAAGCAGGGGGTATGTTTGCATGCAGTATTATTGATGGTTTGTACCATATATAGGGGTAAATCTGCTAATGCTGAATGTGAAGGAGGAAACAGGGAGCTGATAGGGCTGGGGTAAAGACAGTTCCTTCACTTCTCAAATAACTGTCTCAGCATCAACTCCTCCCGCCTCCCAGAGAGCAAAGCAGGAGCTAAGATGAGTAAAACTGCAGACCACAAAGGATTTATAAAGGTTCAAAAATTATTTATTCTGAATGTATACGTGTATTGGTCTGATAATGGACATTTTATTTATATCAATGAGAACTTGCACGGACAACACAATTTTATATTCATGTTTAAATATCATCTATTTTTATGCACATTCTTTCTAATGAAGGCCGTTTCTGAATTTGTACAGTGATATACGTGTTATCGTTTTGCTAGAAGTATAGGTTTTTTTGTGGGAGTTTTATATAGCACAAACTAGACATCACAGCTTTACTACGTCTTTCATGGCTCCCAGGGGAAGTAGGGAACACACATTCCTCTGGTATCTGCCCTCATTGGAAAGACTTACCTATTCAGAGAAAATCGTCAAGGCCGGATGTCTTGCACAGAAACTTTGGACTCGCGTCTGGTCAGCTGCACGACTGAGTCAGAAATGGCTGGAGACACGGTGGGCGACATCTTTTATACCATCCCCAAGAATCTTTTCCCAATACTGAAGGTGAGCCTTTAAATAATGTTGGAATTACAGTTGCAGTATTTATTGAAAAAAAATAAACAAAAAAAATGTGTTGGAAATAGAAATAAAAGAATTAGCGTCGTGGGGACGGTGGGGGGGCAATGGGGGCCAAGGGTTAGAGGCAGGATCATGCATTGGGACAACAAAAAGGCAAAGCACGCATTGTCATGACGTGCGATTTACCCGCCTGCGGTGTTACATGCTTGCCAATAGGAATCAACACATTGCCATTCTAACTACATGCGTTATAAAAGATGGAGAGGTGTTGGGCTTTGCGATGTATTCACTGCAGGGTTAAAGCCCGCGATGTCAGGTTCTGCTTATCTCCTGGACAATAAAAACATTTTTTGATAGACACAATCTAGACATTGTTAACCATCCCACTTATCACCCTTCACAAAACACAATACCAGCTCTGCAGTAATCTGGCGTCGCAGCACACCGGGGAGGCATTCGATCTCTCCTGGTGGGCCCCTATGATGAAGCATGTCACCAACCAGGTTGGTGAGTGAGGGGCTTCTATACAAATCCAATGTGATTTCTATATCAATCCAATGTGATAGAGATACTTTCAATACAGACTTGAAGGGACTAGCGTGCCCCTTTTCCATGCTCCGTCCTACAAAAGTTACACTCTTTCATTGTTTATTTGTTTCAATTTGTACCCTCTGCAGCCACCTCACATCTGTATGGGAACCGGAAACACACCTACTCCATCAATGTAAAGATTATTGTGGATCATCAGGGACTCTTCACGAACATGCTGGCAAAATGCACTGAAAGCATACATGATGCGTTCATATTCCGGCACAGGATCATTAATGACCGCTTCAGGAATAGCCAGTATGGCAATGGCCTACTTGTAGGTAAGCTAAACAGTAACATCTAACAGAACCCCTAACAAGTAGGAATGGATCACATCATACTCATGATAGTGTCTGTTGACGCACAAAGGAACTGACGTAAGAGGGGTGTGGCAATCATATGCCCCATGTATTATGGTACATGTGTGTGGTAAACAAACTAAGGGCCTCATTTATGAGTTTTTGCCATAGGGCAGCACTTCAGGCCTTCCTGCTGTGCTGCCCAATGGCAATAGAAAAAAGCAGGAATGTGCTGTATCTATCATAGATGGTGCATTCCTATCCTTTTCCCCTGGCTGATGCACAATGGGCTGCTGTGCTTCAAACATGGTACCTTTACACCATTGTGCCAGGGTGCCTGCATTGCGGGGATGATTATATTTGTGCAGGAAGATAAACCGTCCTGCAAAAAAGCAGTCACAAGAGACTTTTTCCTCTTTCTATGTGTGCTGCAGAATGCCAGAATGCAGCACACATTGAAAAATGAAAAACAAGGAGAAATATAGATATTTCTACAAGTTGTGCCTCCCTTATGCCTACCGTAGGGGAAACATAGATTTTTGGCGCTGCATCTGAGTTACAATTTCTCGCAAATCTGGGACGGTGTCAAAAGGCAATGGATGTTGCTGGGAACACCCCCAGGAAAACCCATTGCACCCCCCTTTAATGCAGAAAACTGCGTAAAAGGGAATGATATTTACAAGGCAGCATTAAGCAAAAAAAAGTGGCGTGGTGCCACCTGGTAAATGTGGAGCAGGCTCCTGCACCACTGGTGCATTTCAAAAAGTGATGTTCTGGCAGCACAAGGGGCCTTATAAATGAGTCCCTAAATGACAATGTCAATATACATAACGGCCCAATGTTGCAATAACTAAGGTGTAATGGCACAGAGCATTGCATGGTTTTGACAAATGTGAGGTAGCATCCATATGTGTATGTAATAGTATACAGGGGGATGTTGTTGTTTCAACATGTAACCTCCTTGTTTAAACAGACTTTGTAATGTATCACAACACACACATTTGTGTCTATTCATGGAAACATGAATGTGTCTTTGGGACACAGGTCTCCCATGTTCACATGTACCTATGGTGGAACAAATAACCCAGGGGCTAATTTACAAGCCCCTTGTGTTGCCAGTATGTCACTTTTTCACATATTAAAAGTGATGCACTGGCAGCACATGGGGCCTGTATATTTGCCCAATAATATGTCAACAAACAAATAGATAAGTCTCAAAAGGATCAACACACAATCTATATGGCCTGTTTTGTAGCAGTAACCGTGTCAAAGAAATGACAGTGTTATATGTGTCTATATTGTTTTGCTGACCAGGGATATGGGATCCAGCAGTGGGTCATGACACCCTATGGAAACCCACAGATGGCCCAGGGATTAGCCTATAACCAGGCTTTGTGCAGGACAAGAAACATCATCGAAAGGACCTTTGGCCTGCTGAATGCCAGGTACAGGTACATTTCTGATGGTCATTTGCTGTACTCCCCACAAACTGTCTGCAAAATGATCTTGGCATGTGAAATACTGCACAACATATGTGTGCAGACAAATGTCCCCTGGAACAATGACATACAAGTTTTTGAGCAAATGGAGGTGGATGACGATGAGCATGCCCAGGCTCGACTAAACCCTAACAGAGTAGCAGGCATTCGCAGACGTGCCCACGTTGTTCATAATTTCTTTTCATAATAGGATTGTGTCATTAATCATCATAGAGCATGATTTCAGTTTCTAACTTCACAATAAAAATCTAAAACCAGCACTTGCCTGGGTGTTCATTACATGTTACCTTTAATGTTTGAAGTTGCTGAAAAGCATTCAACTTGGAGTGCCCTAAGAATTGTACACTCATGTTCAATGCAGGCGTAAGCCACCATCAGTTAAAAACTAAGGACATGTGGCACCAGAACGTCACTGTTTTGACATTCACATGGTGCAATGTGCCCCAGCATATTTACAAGACCAAGTAAAGCCACTTTACTTGGCTTTTCATGGCCTTGTCAATATGTGCTCCTTTCAGACAGAACACTGTGTAAAAGGGGTGTTCCTTGGGTGTTGCTGTGAATGTTCCCACGCTACACCCATGGAATCAGACACATTCACAGATGTATGAGATGGTACACAGTCTAAATATCGAGTTCATATATATCGACCTACAAAAATATCGAGTTTGAAAAATCGAAGGTATAGAATATAGAGGTTAAGAATATCGTTGCACAGAATATCGATCCTAAGGTAAGTAATATCGATTTTTTTATATCGATGTAAGTAATATCAAAGTTAGTAATATCGATAGCATATATATCGATGTAACTAATTTCGATGTTACTAATATCGATATTTGTATTATTGTTATGTATTTTATTATGTATGTGTAATATGTTTTTGTTAAGTATTTTAATTGTTTTAAATTACATGTGTACTATTTTTATATATTAATAATGTTATTTTTAAGTAAATTTTATGTTTTAGTATCGGAGCGGGTTGTGGGTTTATAGGGGAATAGGGTGGGAAGTAATTTGAATATACTAAATTAATTATTAATTTTTAGGAATTATGAATTAATTTTAATTGATTTTTGTTTTTATATCAGTACCGGGTTGTGGGTTTATAGGGGATTTGGGTGGGAAGTAATTTAATTGTAATTAATTAATGATTTATATTTATTTATTGGTATGGATAATTATTTTATTTATAATTAGTTATTAATTGGCAATTAATTATTTTAACTGATAATTAATGGTTTTAATTGGTAATTAATGTTATTAATTGTTAATTATTCTTTTAATTGATAATTAATTTTTTAATTAGTAAATTATTTTGTTAATTGGCAATTAATATTTTTAATTGGTAATTACTTTTTATTGATTGGAAATTATTTTTAATTCATTTGTAATCAATGTTTCATAAAAAGTATTATTTGGTATGAAAAAGAATGTTATTATTTAATAATTTTTCATTGTGAATTAATTTTAAATAATTAATATTTTTTGTAATGAAAAATATGTGATTGTTTATTATTTATTATTTGGTGACTAATATTTAATAATTAATATTTTTGGGTATTTATTGTTAATTTATTGATAAGTAATTATCCAATTGTAATTGCTTGTAATAATTATTAATTGTTTGTAAATGATGTAGATTTATATAAAATTCAATTATTCATTCTTTTAAATATACATTTTTGTTATGAGTATGTTATATTTAAATTCTATGCTATCCAACGTTTTCCTTTCTGTTTTACTCCCTGGAGTTGGAATAGTAATTTTTACCTGTACGCTATCCCACGCTTTCCCTACTGTAGCACCCTCTGGAGTTGGAATAATAATTTTTACCTCTACGCCTTACAACGCTTTCCCTACTGTTACACCCCGTGGAGTTGGAATAGTAATTTTTATCCCTACGCTATACAACGCTTTCCCTACTGTTTCCCCCTCTGGAGTTGGAATAGTATTTTTTACCCCTATGCTATCCAAAGCTTTCCCTACTGTTCCACCCTCTGGATTTGGAATAGTAATTTTTACCCCTACGATATCCAACACTTTCCCTACTGTTGCACCTTCTGGAGTTGGAATAGTAATTTTTTCCCCTACGCTTTCCAACGCTTTCCCTACTGTTAAACCCACTGGAGTTGGAATAGTAATTTTTACCCCTATGCTATCCAACGATTTCCCTACTGTTGCACTCACTGGAGTGGGAATAGTAAGGTTTACCCACCCGCTATCCAACACTTTCCCTACTGTTGCACTCACTGGAGTGGGAATAGTAATTTTTACCCCTACACTATCCAACTCTTTCTCTACTGTTGCACTCTCTGGAGTGGGAATAGTAATTTTTTCCTCTACGCTATCCAACGCTTTTCCTACTGTTTCACTCTCTGGAGTTGGAATAGTAATTTTTACCTACCCGCTATCCAACGCTTTCCCTACTGTTGCACTCACTGGAGTGGGAATAGTAAGTTTTACCCACCCACTATCCAACACTTTCCTTACTGTTGCACTCTCTGGAGTGGGAATAGTAATTTTTAAGCTTCGCTATCCAACGCTTTCCCCACTGTTGTACTCTTTGGATTGGGAATAATACATTTTACCTCTAAGCTATCCATCTCTTTCTCTACTGTTGCACTCTCTGGAGTGGGAATAGTAATTTTTACCCACCCGCTAACCAATGCTTTCCCTAGTGTTGCACTTTCTGGAGTGGGAATAATAATTTTTACCCCTATGCTGTCCAAAGCTTTCCCTACTGTTGCACTCTCTGGAGTGTGGATAGTAATTTTTACCCCCACTCTATTTAACACTTTCCCTACTGTTGTATTTTTTCTGGAGTGGGAATAGTAATTTTACGTCCTACGCTATCCAATGTTTTCATTATTGTATTTTTTTGGGACTTTAAATAGTAGTTTTATTTATTTTTCTATTTAATATTTTTTATATTATTTCAAATAATGTAGTATTTAATTAATTTTAAAAATATTGAAAGTATATATATTTTTCTAATTTATTAAATATAATTATTTACTTTTTTATGTTATTATTTTATGTGTAAATGTATTTGTAATTTATAGTATTTTTAAATAATTTAAAAGTAATTAAAATAATTATTAAAACTTATTATTAAGTAAAAACATATTATATATTTTATGTGTATGTTTAATTAATGTATTATTATTATATCTGTATTATTTATTAATTGTAAACATTATTCGATATTTTTAACTATGTTTATTTTATTTTTAAGTATTATTTACTTTATTTTACACATTATTATTAACAGATAAAAAACTATATTTTTAATAACGATATTTTTTAACATCTATATTTTTTTCGATATTTTTGTACTTACCATGTTGTAGATAGGATGTCGATATACTTGCCTTCGATATTCCAGCGTCGAAGTTTCTGTAGGTCGATTTTCTGTCTTTCGATATTCTGTCATAGATCCGTACGAGATATCACAAACTTGGGCATGCGTCATAATCTAACACTGATTTTTTCTTGTTTTTTCCTTTTTCTATGTGTGCTGCAGAAAGCACACATAGAATGATGAAATCACCCTAATTGATTGATTTTGTGCAGGGAGGTGTTTCTTCCTGGACAAAACCAATCAGCCATGCAACGCAGGCCCCCTTGCACCATGGTGCAAGGGTGCCTGCATTGGAGCATGGCAGCCCGTTGTGCACCGGCTCTGGGGAAAAGGACAAGAATACATTGTATCAGTTAGATACACCGCATTCCTTCCCTTTTGTTTTGACGTAGTGCAGCACTGCAAGATTCCTTGTGGTGCTGCCCTTCGCCAAAAACTCATAAATGAGGCCCTTGCTACTGTCCATTGCCAAGTGTAATAAGTGAAATGTGCCTCTAGAAATTATATAGGTTTTACCCAAAGAAGGTACAAATGGGAAGGTGACGCCATAGTATGAACGGTCACACTACAGTTTGAAACGTAACATGATTTTCTTAATGGTGACAACTTAGTTGGAACTAAACAAATTTGCAAAGTCATGCAGAAATCCACTGGGAAATTGCTGAGCTTTAAGCGATGTCAGGGAATTAAAAAGGTGCCCATGTCAAATCTTGCGTCAAAGTAAAACTGACATTTGTGTATCTAATATCAAATTTAGCCCAGTGGCTCTTCAGCTATCAACCCCAAATTGACGTTAGAAAATGAAACGTCACATGTTTAAAATCCAAAATCTAGCAACAGGGCCATTGTTGAGATAAAAAAGAGTCTATGTCAAATATGCAGCGGTCAAATTTCTCCTTATTTAAAAAAAGTTTACAACTGAGATTGACACTTTCAAACCAAATGTGGCACTTGAAACAAAATTATGTGAGCGGGAAAACACAGATCAATTGTACTGCGTGCACAACAATGCTTCTTAAAACGTGTAACTTACTATTAACGTTATAGCTAAGACATGCGTCAGAAAATTGTGATGCACATGACTAAAATTATGCGTAAATCAAAAACATGTCGCATCCATACAGGATATGATGTGATGGACCTGCCATGCTGCAAAGCAGGAAGTACCTAGGGCCATATTATCAAGAAAGGGCGAAACATTATCGCCACTTTTATCGGCAGGAAACTGCCGCTAAAGTGGCGATAATGGGCTTGATAATATGCCCTTATGAATTCCTATAGCAGCCCAGCTTAACACCAGAACCTGGGCTGCTATGGGAATTCACAAGTATACTCAGACGTGAGTCCCAGGCTCTCCACACCACTGGAGTCAAGCTATCCAGGCTGATGAAGGCTTATAGCCAGAAACCGGTACTTGGATGCTTGATTCCGGTCTGGGAAAGACTTGGCTTGGTAGTTCGGACTGGACTGTTCCCATGAGGCACAGGGTCAGAGCTGATTTGCATATAGCCAGTGTCTAACCCAGGGTGGTGTGGAGTGCAAATAAATGATGGATTTAGGCCCAGATCCTTGTACTGGGGTGAATGTATGACATTGTTCTACATTCTGTCCATCAACTGTGTTTTTTGCAATTTTCACCTCAAGTGTGCTGAGTATATTCAGACGTGAGTCCCAGGCTCTCCGCACCACTGGAGTCAAGCTATCCAGGCTGAATAAAGGCTGATAGCCAGAAACCGGTCCTTGGATGCTTGATTCCGGTCTGGGAAAGACATGGCTTGGTAGTTCGGACTGGACTGTTCCCATGAGGCACAGGGTCAGAGCTGATTTGCATATAGCCAGTGTCTAACCCAGGGTGGAGTGGAGTGCAAAAAATGATGGATTTAGGCCCAGATCCTTGTACTGGGGTGAATGTATGACATTGTTCTATATTCTGTCCATCAACTGTGTTTTTTGCAATTTTCCCCCCGAGTGTGCTGAGTATACTCAGACGTGAGTCCCAGGCTCTCCACACCACTGGAGTCAAGCTATCCAGGCTGATGAAGGCTGATAGCCAGAAACCGGTCCTTGGATGCTTGATTCCGGTCTGGGAAAGACATGGCTTGGTAGTTCGGACTGGACTCTTCCCATTATGCACAGGGTCAGAGCTGATTTGCATATAGCCAGTGTCTAACCCAGGGTGGTGTGGAGTGCAAAAAAATGATGGATTTAGGCCCAGATCCTTGTACTGGGGTGAATGTATGACATTGTTTTACATTATGTCCATCAACTGTTTTTTTTGCAATGGGAATTCACAAGGGCATATTATCAAGCCCATTATGACCTCTTTAGCTGCAGTTTCCTGCCGATAAAAGCAGCGATAATGTATTGCTCTTGCTTGATAATATAGCCCCAACTTCCTTTCACTTTCTATTTTACTGTCTTTTTGTCTGTGGTTGGCGTAGGAGCTTGGATATGCTTGCTGGTGAGTTTGGTGTTGTGTGCAAGTTGTTTAACTGTCTGTGCATTGTCCACTGTGTCCCTACACTGTCTAAATGGTTGTGTTGTTGTGTATTGTGAAGTTTTGTGTTGTTCATAAAGGGGTGTTTGTCTTTATAGGGGCATTATGTATTTGTTATAGGGGAACAGGTTATTCTTTTTCATAGTGTTTAGATTTTGTTGTTAGGGTGTATTTAGTGTTTTTGCAGAGATGCTGGGCAGGTCCAGGAAACTGACTGAGCAGGAGTTTGGGGGCCTACTGTGGCTCATCGTCCACTATTTTGCAAACATGATTGGAATGAAGGCAGGAAATTGCGGGGGTACCCAACACAAGAGAAGAAGTACCAGTGGTAGAAGGTGCGGTACCAAATGACGCATATCTTTGGTGTGGTGAGGAACCTGTGTCAATACAAAAATCAGTGTCAGACATAGTGAACCGCAAGCTGGTTCTCCTGGACTATCTGGGCCTTGAAGTTTGTGGAATTGTTGGTTGTTTACCTTACACACTGAGCTTTTGGATGTTTCCTGTTGCTAAACTAAAATGTTGTCATTAATTACTTTTAAGTGGCATGTTGGGCAATATTTGAGTATGGCATCATGAAATCCAAACTCAAATATGACAATACATCACAATATGTGGCACATGGCCTCGAGGGAAACATAATGTAACAAACCTATGTCATGCAGTGCAGTAGAGGCACATATATAAGGGCCATATTTATGAGTCCCCTTGTGCAGCTGGAACTTAATTTTGTTGACGTTCAGGTGGCGCAATGTGGCCTGGCAAATTTTCAAAGCCAAGTAAAGCCACTTTAAGGGGCTTTTCCTGACCTTGTCAATATATGCCTCTTGCACACAGAGCACATCGTAAAAGGGGTGCTCCATGAGTATTGCAGTGGGTGTTCCACGCAACACCCTTGGAACCTGACAGATTCCCAGATTTATGAGAAATGGTAAACTTGTAAATGCGTCTGAATCTAATGCCACTCTTAGGGTGGGATTAGGGAGGCACAACGAGGGAAAAGGTTTATGTTTCTCCACGTTGGTTCTTTTTATATGTGTGCTGCATTCTGCAGCACACATAGAAAAAGGAATTCGCTTGAATTGTTTGATTTCGTACTGGTAGGTGCTCCTTCCTGCACAAAATCAATCATCCCTGCAACACAGAAACACTTGCACCAGGCTGCAAGCGTGGCTGTGTTTGTGTCTACCAGCTTAATTCATCACCAGTGCAAATGTAAAAACATGTGTGTGCCATATCTCATGAAAGGCAGTGCTTCCCAGGGAAATACATTTGCAGGAGCATGGTGTTAGCATTTTGTTCTTTATGGAAATCTCTACCATTCCCTTGTGAAGATGCCTCTATGTTCTGTGATCATTATGTTCACAGTGTAAATGTAGACCATTCACTAAGCAATGTACCGTATTTTTGTCTAGTAGGTGGTCCACAGCCACACACACAGGGACACAGCCACTCACACAGGTGGACACCTTCTGGGATCCTAATGCCACCAGTAAGTGAAACCTCAGTGAAACTGACAACTGTTTGGTTACAGTATTTCTCCCTACATTCTTTGCTTGGACACATGCTGGAAGAATCAGCATTTTAGGTAGCACAGTTGCACCTAACAAGTACATGGAAGACCAAAGGAGGTCCTAGTCCAATGTGCCCATGCATGACTACATTTAGCTGGCCCTCATTTATGATGTTATGATGCAGGGCAGCGCAGCAATTTTCCTTGCTGTGCTGCCCTGCGTAAACACATCATAAATGATACAGCCTTTGTTTTTAACACATATTTTGGCAAATCAATGGCAACATGACACACAAAAATGGTTGAACTTGAAAGAGATGATCCAGCCAGTTACCTACTGAACACAGATTTCTGACCAAAAACATATATTGGTCTCGGCACGTGTCATTTTTTGATATGTCACACATAACCCACCCCTATCAACAGACATGCTACAGCAGATCTAATGTAAACAGGTGCTAAAAGATCTTAAGAAAACTTTGTGTTGTCATATTGAGTACATACAACATGACAATCACAAGGCATGCAATACATTACCTGAACCCTATTACAATTTACATTATCTTGAATGATTGTCAGCATGGCACACAATCATCACACTCACATAAAATATTGTATGTCAATCCTGACATTTAGCTGCATTTCAGCACATTTACAAAGTGTGGTCAGCAAACAGCTTGGCTAAGCATGTGTCCAACTTCAAGGTCACAATTGTTACTGTCTTCCTTGTTTAGATGTCACATATATAACAGTTATGTGGCATGGGTGCCATGTCACTTTCCAGCTGACATGAACAGTTGTGTAAAGGCAAAACAGGGGGGAGGAAAGAGGGTTTAGAAGCTAGATCCACCCTCCATTCATAATCTGTAAATCAACCCAAATAATGGGTAAAGGATCTAGCAAATGGGCAGGCTTGGCTATCCTAATCAAATTTGATGGGAAAAGCCTACAGAAAAGAAACATATCTTTCTTGAGTCCCCTCACTAAGCAGGGTTTCCCCACAGTGACATGCTTCATCATTGGGGGCATCTCAGCTCTCTACGTGCTGAGGCGAGCTGCAATTTGAGAAAATACATAGGAGCACTTAATGGAAGACTATGTGTTGTGCAGAAGTGTAGTGGAGTGTGTTAAGTGATTAAAAATACCTTCCTAGTGGGCGAGAAAAATGTATTGTTGCTCCTAGATCAGTATATCTAAAACCGGGGTAATACCAGGGAGCCTAACTATAATGGCCTAGTGATTCTGGATATGTGTCAACTAGTTTCGAGCGTCCCCCAAGCTCTTCCTCAGGACCACACAGGGAACAGCCCTGTGTTTGCCACTCCTAAATAAACCCTAATCTGGTGCTATAAGCAAGATAAAATATGCGGTCCGGTGGGGAGACGTGTCTAGGTATTTACCTGTGAGGCGCTCACATTACGAACATAGGTTCAGGAGTACTTTGCCCTCCACGGTCCATGGGGCACAGTCTTGCTCTACCTGAAACACTATGTGACAAGCCTTGATTGTATGTATGTAATTAACACATGCTTTTTTAGTTGCAGCGTTTATCACTTTTATTTTATCACTAGCCCATTATAGTTAGGATCCCTGGTATTACCCCGGTTTTAGATATACCAATCTAGGAGCAACAACAAATTTCTCTCGCCCACTAGGAAGGTATTTTTAATCACTTAACCCACTCCACTTCACTTCTGAATTGCACTATGGGGCTCATTAGGATGGCGGGCGGGAAACGGGACCGCCCGCCTTAAGGGCGGGGGTCCCGAGATGTGCATTAGTATGCGCCCGCCACAGTGGCGGGCGCAATCCTCATTTTAACATTGTGGCGGGCGGTGCTCACTGCACCGCCCACCACAATCTTAAAATGAAATGCATGCATTTGCATACATGAAGCGGCAGGTACCCCGCGGTGCCGGCTGCTTGGTGTATGCAAATGCTGGGGGTACCACAGGTACCCACCCTTTGCAACAAACACCTCGGCCTTCACCAGGGGGGCCCAGAGGGGGCTCCCAAAGCAAAGACCGCCTGCCAATGCCACCACGGAAAGGCTTGCCAAAATGCCCATTGTAATATGGCTGGCCGCAAGGCGACCGGGTTGGAAAACAGGCGGGCGGTGTTTTTCACCACCGCGGTCCCCCCGCCATCCTAATATGGCCGGGGGAATGGGGCAATGGATGTCGGGCAGATTGCCTCCTCCAGGCCGGCGGAGGCTACCGCCAGCCTGGCGGAGGCAATCCGCCCGACATCCTAAGGACCCCATAGTCTTCCATTAAGTGCTCCTACATATTTTTGCAAGTCGCAGCATGAGATGGCCCCAATGATGAAGCTAGTCACTGTGCGGAAACCCTGATGAGTGAGGGGACTCAAGAAAGAAATTTTTCCATATGAACAGTTGTATAGTCACCTATAGCCATTTGTTAAATTGTGACCACACATCCTATTTGTACTAAAAAATCAGGTTAGTTGTGTTTACCCATTGGTCTAGGTTGCTCATAAGATGTCACAGTTCTAATCCTGCTATTTAGTGACAAGATCATCACAGAGTATTGCAAAATGTTGTCATCAGAGCCCTATTGACAGAGGAGACTTAAGAAAAATGGCAGGCTTGACCTAAGGAGCAACCTTTTTACAGCAGTTAAATGATGCACTGCCTTTATCTCATGGTTTTGGGGCTTACCTTGTCCACAAAGTACAGTGCAGACCTGCTTCACAACTAAATAGGAGGAATGCCTCACATCAATGAGATAGAGTGAATTACTGCCAATTTGCCCAGCACACACTGGTCTGCCATGCACCAACACAGGCACCTATGAACTAAAGGTGGGAGGTTAACTCCACTTTGCCAGCCAAGTTCCAGAGATTTGGAGCTCTGCACTCTGTTTGGAGTGCGAAATTTTCAATAACTCCGCACCTGCTGCTTAGCGGAGTTTACCGGTGCCGAGGACAGGAGTCTGGGACGTACCTACCTCCCAAATGGTGTCCTGCTCCTGCTGCTGGCTGTACTTGGATTCCACTGCTCCGGCTCGTAGAATTCAGTTAACAGGAAGAATTGCAGTACGAATGGCGTATTGCCTGAGGGCATGCCTGACCCAACGAAATCCCATGATAGGGTCAGGCATGCCTTTACGCAATACGCCATGCACACTGCAGTTCTTCCTGTTAATTGAATTCTCCGAGCCGGAGCAGTGGAAGCCGAGTGTAGCCTGCAGCAGGAACAGGAAGGAACCAGGAAGGAACTTTGGAAGGTAGTGGAGGCTAGGAAACTGGCTGCCGGGCTGCACTGCCGTGGACAGCCAGCGTTGCCATACCCACCCACCAAGGAGGAGGCTCAGGACATGTAAGGTCAGGCCCTACTACGCAGGGGTGCTGGGGGTAGAGAGGTGCATGGGTTGTGGGGAGGCAGGAGGGGTCGTGGGGGTCAATGAATGATGCAGGTAACTCCGCCAAGCCACAGAACTCCACAGAATTTCACAGAGTTTTCCAGGAACTCCGTGAAATTCCAGGGAGTACAACTCTGCAAGTTCCGTGCGGGGTTACTTTGTACCATGGGGCAGGGAGGACTGCATTGGCATTGGCAATTGGCTGCTGTATGTGCACCGGTGTTTGGCAGATGGACAGGAATGCACCAAATCTAGTTGAAATTATGCTTTCCAGTAGGTTTTTATGATGCGGAGCTGCAAGTCATATTCCTTGTGGCACCAAATTCACAAGCAATACTCACAAAATACATAGGATCTTATTTATAAGCCCCTTGTGCTGTTGGTCCGTCACCTTTTGTGGTGCTCCAGTGGTGCATGGGGCCTGCTCCATATTTACCAGACAGCACTAAGCCACTTCTTTTGGCTTAATGCTGCCCTGTAAATATCGTTCTCTTTAATGCAATTTTCTGCATTAAAGGGGCGTACAATAGGTGTTGCTGGGGGCATTCCCAGCAACATCCATGGCTTTTTGACACTGCCCCAGATTTTTGAGAAATCTTAACTCTGCGGGAGAGCCAGAACTACATACCTCCCAGGGGAGGTGTAAGCGAGGCACAACAAGGAGAAATATCTTTATTTCTCCTTTTTTTCCTTTTTCTATGTGTGCTGTATTCTGCACATGGAAAGAGAAAAAAGCCTCTTGTGATTGTTTTGTGCAAAAAAATCATCCACGCAACGCAGGCACCCTTGCACCATGGCTCACTGCACCCCAGTGTGCACCAGCGTAGGGGAAAAGTACAGGAATGCGACATATATGATAGATACGGCTCAATGCTGATCCTTTTATTTTGCCATAGGACAGCGCAGCAGGAAGGACTGTGCTGCTGCCCTATGGCAAAAACTCATAAATGAGGCCCATGACATCCAGATGAAATATGGTGCTAGGTGTATGTCCTGTGTACTTTCTACTTAGAAATCCACAGTGGTAATAGAAAAAACATGAATGTATAAGCCAACACATAAAATATTAGACTGCTAGTACATATGTTGCACCCTCTGCCATGTGTAATATCAGGGCCTTGACTGTACGTACTTGAACTATGTGTACCATAACAACTGCACAAGCCTGTATATCCAAACATTGATCCTCATATGCACATGGTTACATGGTAGTTTGGAATGTCAAAAGCTGACAATGTTCCAGCACTCCCACATCCATGTAGAATGTAACTGGTACCACATAGAGTGCATAAATTTTCATCTTTTTACAAAGATGATGTTTAGAGAGATGTAAGGTTGTTTGCCATCCCATGCCTCTTATGCCAAACAAAAGAATGCTCAAATGTAAATGTGTTCCAGTGTTAAAATATAAGCGTATATGTCATCCCTCTATTACAGCCAACATGAACCCAGCCGAGGAACGGCCGAACAGATCCCGGCTCGAGAGATACCATCACATTCGCCATGTTGCCAATTATTTCAGAAAAATTGAGAAACAATACGAAAAGCCCAATGTCACCGGGAGCTGGATGTCCCCACCTCAGTCTCAACTAACTAAAACAGGCTACAGGAAAACACAGGCTTTGTCGGGTGGACCTGTAAAGCTACCTGGACAATAGCAGTAGCCTCCACTTCCTCACAACCAAGACCATCATTGTCTCCACTGCCTTGACCCGCAACAGCACAAACCTCAGGACCCTCCACTACTCCCCTACCTGGACCTTCCTCTGCACCACCAACCAGACACTCCGCTGTCATCCTAGCTGGACCTTTCTGAGACCCACCCTCTGGCCTCTACACTGGTCTTCACCTGTATCCACTGGTGCAGCAACCTCTAACATCCAACTTCCACAATTGTGGAAAAAGGTGGTACAACTAGAAAGCTGGCAGGGGTACAGTTTCAGCTGGACAATTTACTGCAGATGGTGGACACCTTAGAACACACAGTGTCACACATTGACAAGCGTTTGTAGGCCCACCCAAATTCAACCATGGCCTCCCAAAAGGGTTTTTCTTTAAATTTTGACTATGATTGGTTACTGTAGGTTAGGTATTGTATTAAACTTAGTTTAGTTATTGTTTCTTACCTGTTAGTGTAGTTATAGTGTTTTATATTTGAAGAAGGATAAGTATGTTCATTTTAAGTAGTGGGTGGGGGTTTGATGTATAGTATGTGTTTTTAGTATTTAACGTAAACATTTTTCAAAATACAATAAAATAAAAATATATCTTCGTTTAAAATTCTATGTTTAGTTAGTCTGTGTTTAGATGTAGTTTATGTGAGTCTCACGCCAAATTGTCTCTGAAGGAGGGTTGATGTTTTTGCTGTCTGTTGTGATACATGTGTAGAGTAGTATAGGGTACAGTTAGTTGCAATACGGTAGGATGTTAGTATGACAGTGTAGCTAAGTTAGTTTAAGGTAGTGCATGTATTCATAATTTAGGTCTTTATAGTGTAGGAGCTTTTATATTAGGTTTTATTTATTCAAGAAATTTGTCAATAAACCAATTTTTGTTTTTCACAACAACCTACTTCTTATACACATAGTAAGTGATGATATCTGCTTAGGTTTTGTTATACACATGTTGGGTTCAGAGTGTCAAGTTTGTGTATATGTGAGTCGATATGTAGAAAGTCGAAGGTGTCAGTTTGCCTCATTGGCAAGCACCACAGTACCACTGTTGGGAAACAGTATCTGAAGCACTGGAGAAAAAGTATGTTAACCCACATAGAGTAGTCCAAAGAAATGCACTTTTCCTGAGTTAACAAAGCCTTTGACATATATGCCCCTTTATTCTGCAGTAGTCAGTGTGACAAGGGTGTTCAATCGATGATATTGTGGATTTTTGAAAGCTACATCCATGAACCCTTACACATTTCCAGATTTGCAAAGTGCCTTAAACCCGGTTGAGTGTCTGATTCACACATATCTTCAGGTCATGTGAAACGGAGGTCAAGAGACATTAAGATGCCTATTGGTAATCACTCTCTACTTTTCATATATGTGCTGCATTATGAATACCGCTATGACAGAGTTTTACAGGCTCAATGTAGTGTACTATCTGGAACTTGTCCTTTCCTACACAAACACAATTACCTCTGCAACATATGGCCCCTTGCATCATGGTGCTAGGCTGTCTGTTAGCATAAATAAGTTTTGTTGTACTTCAGCTCAGGAATCTGAAAACAGGAATGTTTCATGTCATGAACATGATATGCATGACCAAAGTTGAGGTAAGTGTAAACTTGAAAGGTTAATGGGCACACAACCCAGAGCAGCTTTAATAGTCATTTTGCAGTGTATTTTAGGTACAAGTGGCACATGCAATATCTATAAAGTTGTGAAAACTTTGTCACAAATATAGGATGTTCGTGCTAGCACACTGATGGCAATCACTTACACACTTTCCAAAGCAGCAAATTGCAATACCACCACTAGGGTTTCCAGTCTAATGTGCCTTTTCTATCAGCCACCTGGGCATCAGCTACATTTGTATATCATTGCTAGGTCAGCTATTGTTGCATAACAAGCATTCAAGTATAGATGCCAACCTGAAATTTCATCTGACAATTTGCATAGCTTGTACCATTTACCCATTTATTTGAAAAATTACTACTGGTTGTCATACCAACATTGCACATCATGTGATAGCTTCTGCCTTGCAATGTTTATCATCCAACATGTACTAGTCACTCTGCTCATGGACAAAGGTGCACCATGCATTCAGAACATGAAATGTCAATTTATTGAGACAAAACATCAAGAAGCAAGGTCCAACTGGCATGCCAAAAAACAACAGCCACTAACATAGAGGATGAGTCTGTGGATGTCCAAGCACAGTCCACGGGAAATACATGTCATGGGACATGTAGGGTAGAGGAATGTTTCAGTGCAGAGGAATGTCCAATTGCCATTTTCCAAAATAAATTACATCTACAGTACACCAATAGATAAGAGGTCAACCAGTGCTCTAGCAATTGGGGGACAGCTCCAGTTTAGAGCTACACTGACATGACAAGTAGCACAGGACAATAGAGAATTTGGCCAAGTGGAAAAGAGAAATACTACCTGGCAGTTTTCCTTAGCACAAAAGTAAAATCAACATCTTCCTCTGATGTATTAGTTGGCCCAGGTGAGGGTGGTTTTGAAGGCACCAGAGCCAAAGGAGGTACGCTCACATCAGGGGCTGAAGATGTGGAAGGCAGATTCCAGGCCGCATTTCCCAGTGCCAACAGGTAAGGCAGCAATGCACTGACCAGGACTTGATGGTTTGCCAGCACAACAGCTACATCATGGTGGTAGGCAGCCATAGTGATAATGTAGGAGTCCTGCTTCTGTCCCATAGACTCCAGAATGTTCTGGATGGCCCACAGCCTGTTGGTAATCTCATTGGTGCCACTTGTGCCGGGCATTTGCTCGTGCCTCTGCCACATGACACCAGCAATATTAGCCAGGGATGGTCCTAGACAAGGAGCAGAGAGTTGGTGCCTCTTCCAGGCTCTGCATTGCCCCTATTGGAGCTGAGGCACCAACGGCCTCTCTTAAGGGTGGCTGCCATGGTCTCCATCCCTGTATGCGCATACTCTGGCAACTGACTCTGCACTTTAACAACACTTTGTTCAAAAACATTTCGCAGGTCCTTTGAGTCCGGTCGTTCACAAGTGGTAGGAAGTGGGGTTTGACTGTGCCAGACAGGTCATGGGGAAACCCTGCGATGCAGCTTATCCTTCTTGTGACCCGAGATAGGGCTTGGATGGATTCAAACTGTTCCTGGGGGATGTCTTGATCCAGGCTTGGCTCACTGTCACCTTCCACAGGATCCTCTTCCAGGACATGTTGCTGCTCAGGAGTAGGTGTTTCATGCTCTAAAATGTGACACAATGTAGGTTGATGCTCATGTCTGACAGCTGTTCTCAAGAGTCTACATGGTAGGATTTAATAGCATCATTTGTAGCTTACAAAGTAGGTCAACATAGCAAAGTTCCTGCAACACACCATTACATACAAATTTAAGGTCATGGAAGCACCATATCTAAGTGGTTTTTGACATCTGAGTCCTCTCTCATAGCGCAAACCCAGACAGGTCTACCATGGCCCCACGTTTCCACCTTAGGGCAGGAAGGGACACCTTTCTACACAGAATCAATCACAAGAGACAATATCCACTTTCTATGTGTGCTCCACCAATCAGCACACATTGAAAAAGGAATAAATGTGGAGAAATGTAAACCTTTCTCCTCATTGCACCTCCCAATGCCACCCCGGGTGTGGTGTTAGAATGTGACCCATTCCCAGGTTTACAAGATCTCACAAATCTTGGAATGCTTCAGATTCAATGGTTGTTTCGTGGGAACAGCCATAGTAACACCCATTGAGCACCCCTATCACACATAATTCTTCATTTAAGTTGCACATATTTACTATAACGGATAAAGTTGAAATTCTGATTTTTTAAATCACGACACAATTGTCGGAAGCCTGGACAGGGGAGTTAGTTTACAGACGCCCACACTCTCTTGGAATTTATTGCACCATATGTTAGGCGCAAATAATCTTATTCTCATACGAGAATTTAATTATCATGCAGATGTAGCACAGGACTCTGATACAGACCAATTGCTAACCTCACTACAGACTTTAGGATTAGTCTAGTTGGTAATGGGCCCTACTCATCAGGTTGGTCATACTTTAGACCTATTGTTTGCCAACATAACTAAACTTACAGTGGAACGACCCCAACCTTTACTTTGGTCGGATCATTATCTGCTAAAATTTGGCATTAGTAAGGCGGCACCGATAATCCATCAGGATAATGACTACACCTCAATTAGATCTTGGTGTAAAGTCACTCCCAATTCATTTGCTACATATTTTAATGCTGAGGCTATACCACACATAGATAATGTAGACTAAGCAACAGAG
Organism: Lissotriton vulgaris; assembly: GCF_964263255.1. Taxonomy (NCBI): domain Eukaryota; kingdom Metazoa; phylum Chordata; class Amphibia; order Caudata; family Salamandridae; genus Lissotriton; species Lissotriton vulgaris. The sequence continues at coordinate 1,101,150,185 of NC_141687.1, read as the reverse complement.
ACTTTTGAAGAGGCCATTATGCATGCCATGAACAAAGTGGCCTCCATGTCAAGAGTCAAAATCAAGGCCAAAGCATCTCCATGGTTTACACCAGCATTAAAAATTGAGAAACTTGCTTGTAGACTTTCTGAACAGCAGTGGAGGAAGACTTAAACCACCGAAGATCAAATTAGGTATAAACTAACTCATCGCTCTTATCTAAATAATATCAAAGAAGCTAAAATGACCTACCTAACTGCAAGGATTAATAATGCCTCCAATTCCAGTAAAGAGCTATATAAACGTACTACTCCTCAGGTCAACCAGTGCACTCTTCCCCCCACTCAAGAATGGGTCAATAGAGTATCTTCTTCATTCAATCATAAGGTCTAAGCTATCTATAGATCCTTTCCTCAAGACAATGCAAGCAACGTCGACTCGCACTCAGTGGCCAACAGCCAATTGCAAGTGCCTCTGCTGGGTGCTTTCACAACTGTAACCTGCGAACAGTTATTAGAAGCCATCACCAAGATCAAATCTGGCTCTCCTGCAGATTCCATTCCTCCCCTTTTTCATACAACTTGCACCTCTGTTGACAACAAAGTTAACAGAGATCTTTAACATGTCTTTAGATCAAGTGATAGTGCCCAAAATATGGAAATCAGCTCAAGTTAGGCCTATTTTGAAAAAACCAACGTTAGATCCCAGTGAACCATGCAACTACCATCCCATCTCACTAATGCCTTATTTCGAGAAGGTGCTCAAATACTTGGTAAACAAGCAGCGTACCGTCCATCTGGAAAGTTATGGATTACTTGACTTATCACAATCAGGATTTCGGTCAGCACATAGTACCAAAACGGCAGTAGTAAAGATGGTGGATAACATCCGCTAGCTCTATATAAAAGAGAAACAGCTATGCTGGTTCTTTTGGATTTGTCTGCCGCTTTCGACACCATCTCCCATGACATTTTAGAACAACGGCTCTGGGAGATGGGGGCGCGAGGGAAAGCCTGGGACTGGTTTAAAAACTATTTAAAAGAGTGCTTCACTACTGAACATAAATATACAATGGTAGCCTGCAGTAGACCAGAAAGCATTGGAGTTCCTCTGGGTTCTATCCTGAGCTCGATGCTTTTTAATCTTCATGTAACTCCTCTGGCCAGGATAATCAGGTCATACGGGTTTGAGGCCGTGTCATATGCCAATGACACCCAGCTGCTGATCACTTTCGGTCCCGACCCTGCTGACACAATGGTCCGCTTTAAAAACTGCCTGACCCATATTAATAACTGGATGGGCAACAACAAACTGCAGCTGAATGGCAGTAAAACTGAGATCATTCTGTTTGGCAGGGCCGAGGATATTGGTCTAGCAGCTGGTGGCCTCAGGCACTTGGTCCCTGCCCGTCCCCGAAACAAGTAGTCTGCAACCTAGGAATAACGATTCATAACAAGTTATCCATGAATAATCATGTCAATCTTGTGCTAAGCAATTGCTACGGGATTCTGAGGAAGTTGCGTAACATTTTTAAATGGCTACCCATTGAAGCCAGGAAGCCACTAATCCAAGGCCTAATTTTTAGCTGCATGGATTACGGGAATGCCTTATTGGCCTCCCTAAACGAAGACCTCTTCTTCAAATTGCAAGTTTTGCAAAACACAGCGGGTAGATTAAACCTTCCACTGAGATCTCCCTCTGCCCCAAGCCTGCGATCCCTCCATTGGCTTCCAGTTAGGAAAAAAAGGTCACTTTAAAATCTTGTGCCTCACTCATAAAAGTATATATGGTACTGGACCCGGCTATTTAGGGAAAAAACGTAAAAAGTATCTGCCGAACAGAACATTAAGATCTAGTTCAAAATCTCTGCTCACACCTCTCCGCATCCGTACCTCATGCAGTGGAGGCCGATCATTTTCCTTTCTTGCCCCCCATCTTTGGAACAAGTTACCATCCCATCTTCTTTCTAATGCGGAACACTGGCGTTTCCATAAAGAACTGAAAACATGGTTGTTTGACCAATGATAATGTAAATCAGGATCTGCCCCTAGGTTGCTGGAGCCTCTGCAAGCGCCATGAGACCTAGTGGAGATATGTGCGCTATACAAGACTCTCTGACTTGACTTGACTTGGCCATTAAAAGACACGTAAATTAGCTGTACGTAGCCTTGTAAAAATGCCACAGCATAATGCACCACTGGTACATCTAAAAAGTTACGTACTGACAGCACATTAATGCCGCAAGGCCTTCAAAAGTGAGGGCCATAATTTTTAAACCCCTTGTGCCACTAATATATCACTATTGACCAGGACAATAGTGACATATCAGCAGTGCAAGGGGCTTGTGATTAAGCCACATAGTTTTACTGTGTCCCCCCCCCATTTGTACATGTACATGTGTAAACTGCCAATTATCAAATATGACCAGGTACCAAACTTATCTTCACACACTGTTGACAACCACATCCTACATTGATTGATATCTACCTAGTACTACAAGAATATGAATGACATGGACAGAAAACTACATAGCACCCAGTGTGTCTTGGCTGTGGTTTGAGTAGTTTTCCAAATTAAATGGAGGTTGCAAATGTGACATTTGTGTAGCCTGGTGTTACACACAACAGGGGCAAATCTAATGAAGCAACATATCATCCCTGCTCCAAGGGCTTGTGGTGTCACAATATGCCAACCTGTACCTTGCTGAACCCTGTTTCATAACATCCAACTTTGACATATGTGTCATGCTGTAGATGTAAGCCTACAGACTACCTCGTACCACATGTCCCATTTCTGACTAGCCTACATCACATATATGATGTGTTGGCTAAATTGAATCATATCTGTCATAGCTTATCATGTCCCTCACAGGCTGATGCTGTCAGACACAACAGTGGATATGTTAGTTTGTGGAAAGCTTGCTGGAACACGTATGCCTTATCACTTTCTTCATATGCAATGTCTCCACATGTGGCCTCACAGACATGTATTAGACAGTGTATTAGACACTGGCCTGCCCCACTGGTGATCCAGTTGTACAGCCCTACGGTTAAGTGTGAGCTAATGATAATGCATAATGTATGTGAAGGATCATGTTGTAGTAATTTTCACCTGCACTGGAACTCAAAGGTATTTCAGGCACAAAAGCAGGCATCCTTTTTTTTTTTTTTTTATTGCACAAAAAAGATTTCAATTGACACAGCTTCTGGCCTACAACCTCTCCGGGCCGGCCGCATCACAAGCAATTCAAGCAAAGCTATACCATATGTTACACAGCTCGGTGGCCGACAACCCGGGGGTCCGGCGGCGTTAAGCAGATAGCAATTTTTCAGTAACCAGTTTTTGTCTCGAGTGCTGCCGGTGTCAAATTTTCATGTGCATTTTTTAACTTTTTACCCTTTTCAAACACCCCATACCTCCCCCGTTGTATCACATTTCCGTCTGGCAACAGGATCTGATGACTCGTTCAAAGTAGACTGAAGTAGGTCCATTAGTGTCGTAAACCTCCCGCCCCCTCCCACCCCCTAGCCTCAGAAGAACCTCCTGCTCTGCTTCGAGTTACCCGCAAGTGTGGCAGCCTAACCTGTCTCTAACCCCCTGCCCAATCTCACCTGTAAGCTCGATGGAAAAATGCCCCGTGCATGTCCGGGTTATCTATCTAGTTGTTGGTGCGGCATCTGGACGAACCTACGTGTGCTCTATATTCCCCCTAGAGAGCCCCCGCTAGTTCACCCCGCGCTCTATTCGCCTCCCCTTCTCTTACTATCCTCTCCCTTGGTAGTGCACCCATACCTACTCCCGTCCCACTACTGTATCTCAGGTGCTCTGTGCAATGTCGATTTTGGCTCCTGCCTCCTACCCCTGGGAGACACTGTCTGTGGAGCATACATCCTCATTTTGCTGTCCCTGCAAATAAGTCTGGTATAGGGCCCAGAAGTTTTTCGGGCGGCTCTTTGGGGGTAGTAATTCGCTGTACGTCTCTGTCTGTGTGCTACAGTACAGCATATCTCGAGCCCATCTGGCCTTAGTCGGCAGAGGGCCCCGCATCCAGCACTGGGCCACCACTCTCCTTGCCATCAGCATCCCCATATCTGTGAGTCTGCGTATCGCACCCGGGAGCCCTCTAGAATTGCCTATGAGTGCTATACCTGGATCGACGTCTACGTCCACCTCCAGCATTTTGCTCATTTCCGCAAATATTTCGCGCCAGAATGCCTGTAAACCCGGGCACCCCCAAGACAAATGCAAGAAGTCGGCATCCGCCGCGTGGTTCTCAGTTAGCCTCCGGTCGCAGCCCATACCAGTGAAGTCGTGCCGGGGTGTAGTACACCCTTTGTAGGAACTTGCAGTGTATGAGCCGATGTTTCCCATTTAGGGAGATACGTTTCGTATTTTCACAACAATAGCGCCATGTCGCATCATCCAGCGTGACTTCTAGATATCTCTGCCATTCCAGCCTAGCTTTCATGAGTTGATGTGCACCTTTTGACCTTGCTATGCTGCTGTATATATTGGTTAGGAGCTTCTTGGGGTCCTTGTGTGTAATCACATACGTCAGCCAGAAGCTCCGAGAGGGCACTACGAGTTCTATGAAAGTGGAATCTTTGGAGCAGCGGAGGTTCATTTCCATCTCCTCGAGTTTGCTCCCGGGTTTTGACTATGCCGTCCTGGAACAGGTCACCCGCTTTGCTTAGACCCAATTTCGCTAGTTCCTTTACGACCGCTTTTTCAGCCATGGGAGGTAGCCAGCGCATCCACTCTATCGGCATCTCCGACGAGTAAATCGTCGCCCCTCCCTGTCGAAGCAGGAGAGAGTGCCAAGCGTGGTTAGTGGAGGAGATGGAATCCAGTATTCCCGTTCGTCGATCCTGCGGCTGGCAGATAGTCGCCGGAAGCTGTAGTGGATGAGCAAATAGTCGCTCCATCCGGACATGCGGAATTTGCTTGTCGCCATGTACCCAAGTATGGAGGTGTGACGCCTGGGCCGCTCTGTAGTACAATTCAAGGTCCGGCGCAGCTAAGCCCCCCAAGCTGTACAGGAGGGTGAGCGTTGTCCATTTGACTCTCTGCTGTTTCCCTGCCCACACTAGTTTATCATCAGGCTTGTTAAGCGCTGGAAGAAGGGCTTAGAGAGCACCATTGGCAGGGCGCTAAAAAGAAACAAGATTCTCAGTAGTACTACTATCTTCATAATGGCTATACGGCCCATCAGCGTGAGAGGGAGTCTACACCAGATCTCTACATCGTCCTCCAGCTTACTGACCGCTCTCCCGTAGTTCTGACTGAGGAGCAGGTCTGGATCCGTGTGGATCTGGATCCCTAGGTATCTGATCGGGTCTTCCGTCCACTGGACAGGAAACTCGGTCTCCACTCGTTTGGTCACCGGAGTTAGGGGCAGTACCACGGACTTTGCCCAATTAACTTTGAGTCCTGATAGTGCTCCAAAACAAACCACCTCTCTCAGGAGTGGGGGTAGTGTGGTAGCGGGTTTGTGTGCGTATAATAACGTTTCATCTGCATACATAGACACAACTATTTTGTACGTGGGGAATCGTATGCCCTCGTGGCTATGATACTCTCTCAGCGCGCAGGCCAGAGGCTCTGCAGCAAGTGCGTACAGCAAGGGGGATAAAGGGCATCCCTGCCGGGTGCCCCTGCTTATGTATATGGGGTGGGAGATCGCGTTGCCCACGCGCACCCTTGCCGAGGGGCCGTCATAGAGTGCACCTATCATTTAGATGAAGGGTTCGCCAAGCCCCATACGACGTAGCACCTTTAGAAGGAACGGCCACTCAACGGAGTTGAATGCCTTCTCCATATCTAGAAAGAGCACCACTGCCGGTATGTCCTGCTTCACATGTTGGATGGTTCCTAACACTGTCCTTATATTGTACGTCAAGTTTCTGGATGGGATAAATCCTGCCTGTTCTGGGGCTACTAACTCAGGGGCCAGCAACGCGAGCCTAGTCGCCAGGACTTTAGAGTACAATTTAGTGTCGACGTTTAGCAACGAAATTGGGCGGTACGAGCCACAATCATCATGCGGCTTACCCGGTTTTAGTATGGTGACAATCAGTGCCTCCCTCATGGAGCTGGGCATGGTGCCTTGGACACATATGTCCTCCAAGAGGGCATGCACGTGCGGCAGTAGTTGTTCCTGAAATGCTTTATAGAAGTCGACTGAGAGTCCGTCTATGCCTGGCGCGCTGCCTGATCTCATGCTCTGATTTTGTCTAACTGTATAGGGCACATGAGGAACTCCCTTTCGGAATTCGGGAGGAACAGGAGCTTTATGTGTTCAAGATAATCTAGGATTTCAGCCGACATGTCGCCACCTTTGGAAGAGTACAGCCCCGAATAGTAGTCTCTGAAGACTGCGGTGATTTCTGCCTCATCCGTCACCCTATCTCCGCCTGCGTTTCTCAGTTCTGAAACTAGCGCCTTTCCCCTGCGGCCTTTAATAACGTTAGCCAAAATGGAGCCTGGCCTCTCCCCTTCGCCGTATGTTCGGGCCGTGGCATACTTGCCTAGATGTTGGACCTCCCTATCAGCGGCCTTGTGATACTCCACCAGTAGGTGCTTAATGTCTCCCTCTACAGTGTCGTCGGGGTTAGACTGTCTTTGTTCCTCGAGTGCCTGCAGCTGTTGCTCCAGTTCAGCCAGTTTGGCCCCTGTAGCCTTCAGGACACTGGAGTGCTTGGACATCACTATGCCTCTAATATAAACCTTGAACGCTTCCCAGATCGTTTGGTCCTCCACTGACCCCACATTCTTCTCGAAGAACACATCAATCGCCTCCGCTAACTCCCCACGGAAAATCGGGTCCAGCAGGGAGTAAGGCGGGAAGCACCATGTGAACGGAGCATATCCCCTCACAGGAGTATCCAAGGCTATCAGTACAGGGGAGTGGTCTGAGAGTGTGCGCGGGAGCACCTTGCACTGCCTAACAGAACGATTGATCCCCGCAGTGGCAAACAAGTAGTCTATTCTTGTGTGTATCTCGTGGAATGCGGAATAGTGTGTGAAGCCACCCCTACCAACATTTCTACTCCTCCACACGTCTATCATATCCAGCATCATGAGCGATTTTGCAGCTGACGAGGGCCGTCCGGGGGGGCCCGATGACCTATCTATGTCCGGGTTCAGCGTTAAATTAAAGTTCCCACCCCATAGTACGTGTGGATTGTCGTGTCTAGCTATCTCACTGGCCAGTGTGTCAAAGAAGTCAGGGGAATCATAATTGGGGCCATAAGTGTTCACTATCAGCAGGTCCATCCCCCGCCCCTTACAGGATGCTATGACGTACCTTCCCTCAGTGTTCGCACCCAACGTCTGTACTTGGATGTTTGTTTTTGGGTTTACCCATGTGATGACCCCTCTCGCGTTTGTGGTGAATCCAGCAGCTGTTATATGTCCGCTAGGCCCCTAGTATGTAGCATTCTACTCGTGAGTGGGAGGTACGTTTCCTGCAAGAGTGCTATATCAACATTGTGGCGTCTAAGATAGCTTAACACCTTCCTGAGTTTTCTGGGATCGTTCAGCCCCCTGACATTCCATGTGAGGGCGTGTAGTGAGAGGGGCCGTTCGTCCGTCCGCACACCATTTACATCAGCCAAGAGGGCATTGCACAAGCTCTGAGAATGGAGTCAGAGGAGCAGGGTAGGCTGTTTCGCGGACATGTAATCGGTCATAGCAAGCACTCTGTGTTCTCTGAGGCATGGTACTTCGTAACAGAACATAAAAACAGTAACTTTCCCCTCGTCCCATGGATGCCCCTCCCTCCTTCCACAGCAGACCAACCCCAACATGGCCTAGCATGATAGAACAGTCCCCCCTCCACCCTTCCCCACATCCCAAAGAATCCCAAATTGGGTCCATTTGTGCGCACAGCTCTGGGGCAGGGGTCGCCGAAATCCGTGCAGGATGCATGTACTCAGCCCGTCTCGACATTGAGAGCCTCTGAGCCCCGCCGCTCCCTCAGCGTCTTAGCACTCACGCCCCAAATCGCGTGAACCCCCCACCACCCATCGGAAGCCCAACAGTTTCTGTGCAGTTGCCCTGCCCCCCCCCACCACCCCCCTCCGGTCTACCACAGTGCGGCTGCTTGTGGCTTTAAGTTCCATGGGGACATCAATTGCAAGCAGCTCAGAGTGGACATACAGTAGAGCTAACAACAGTATAACATGCAACGTTCTCACCAGGGCTCCACGAAGTCGGCGCCCCGGCAGTCCCGCCGGCAGTAGGCCTCGACTGAATCTCAGCTCCTGGGGGGTCTAAGGCCTTTTGCATGCCGCCTTGTCTCGAGGGGGAATATGCAAACACAACAGGTGATGGACCGAATGTGGATCAATGTCACACACTCAACCCAGTCCAAAGATCTGGGCCCAAATCCATCGTTATTTTGCACTCCACACCACCCTGGGTTAGACAATGGCGATATGCAAATCAGCTCTGACCCTGTGCCCCATGGGAACAGTCCAGTCCGAACTACAAAAGCCATGTCCTTCCCTGAACGGAATCAAGCATCCGAGGACCGGACCGGTTTCGAGGTAACACCTCTCATCAGCCCGGCTAGCTTGACTCCAGTGGTGTGGAGTGCCTGGGACCCACGTCTGGGCATCCCCAGCGCACTTAGGGCGGAATATGCAAACACAACAGGTGATGGACCGAATGTGGATCAATGTCACACACTCAACCCAGTCCAAAGATCTGGGCCCAAATCCATCGTTATTTTGCACTCCACACCACCCTGGGTTAGACAATGGCGATATGCAAATCAGCTCTGACCCTGTGCCCCATGGGAACAGTGCAGTCCGAACTACAAAAGCCATGTCCTTCCCAGAACGGAATCAAGCATCCGAGGACCGGACCGGTTTCGAGGTAACACCTCTCATCAGCCCGGCTAGCTTGACTCCAGTGGTGTGGAGTGCCTGGGACCCACGTCTGGGCATCCCCAGCGCACTTAGGGCGGAATATGCAAACACAACAGGTGATGGACCGAATGTGGATCAATGTCACACACTCAACCCAGTCCAAAGATCTGGGCCCAAATCCATCGTTATTTTGCACTCCACACCACCCTGGGTTAGACAATGGCGATATGCAGATCAGCTCTGACCCTGTGCCCCATGGGAACAGTCCAGTCCGAACTACAAAAGCCATGTCCTTCCAAGAACGGAATCAAGCATCCGAGGACCGGACCGGTTTCGAGGTAACACCTCTCATCAGCCCGGCTAGCTTGACTACAGTGGTGTGGAGTGCCTGGGACCCACGTCTGGGCATCCCCAGCGCACTTAGGGCGGAATATGCAAACACAACAGGTGATGGACCGAATGTGGATCAATGTCACACACTCAACCGAGTCCAAAGATCTGGGCCCAAATCCATCGTTATTTTGCACTCCACACCACCCTGGGTTAGACAATGGCGATATGCAAATCAGCTCTGACCCCGTGCCCCATGGGAACAGTCCAGTACGAACTACAAAAGCCATGTCCTTCCCAGAACGGAATCAAGCATCCGAGGACCGGACCGGTTTCGAGGTAACACCTCTCATCAGCCCGGCTAGCTTGACTCCAGTGGTGTGGAGTGCCTGGGACCCACGTCTGGGCATCCCCATCGCACTTAGGGCGGAATATGCAAACACAACAGGTGATGGACCGAATGTGGATCAATGTCACACACTCAACCCAGTCCAAAGATCTGGGCCCAAATCCATCGTTATTTTGCACTCCACACCACCCTGGGTTAGACAATGGCGATATGCAAATCAGCTCTGACCCTGTGCCCCATGGGAACAGTCCAGTCCGAACTACAAAAGCCATGTCCTTCCCAGAACGGAATCAAGCATCCGAGGACCGGACCGGTTTCGAGGTAACACCTCTCATCAGCCCGGCTAGCTTGACTCCAGTGGTGTGGAGTGCCTGGGACCCACGTCTGGGCATCCCCAGCACACTTATGGCGGAATATGCAAACACAACAGGTGATGGACCGAATGTGGATCAATGTCACACACTCAACCCAGTCCAAAGATCTGGGCCCAAATCCATCGTTATTTTGCACTCCACACCACCCTGGGTTAGACAATGGCGATATGCAAATCAGCTCTGACCCTGTGCCCCATGGGAACAGTCCAGTCCAAACTACAAAAGCCATGTCCTTCCCAGAACGGAATCAAGCATCCGAGGACCGGACCGGTTTCGAGGTAACACCTCTCATCAGCCCGGCTAGCTTGACTCCAGTGGTGTGGAGTGCCTGGGACCCACGTCTGGGCATCCCCAGCGCACTTAGGGCGGAATATACAAACACAACAGGTGATGGACCGAATGTGGATCAATGTCACACACTCAACCCAGTCCAAAGATCTGGGCCCAAATCCATTGTTATTTTGCACTCCACACCACCCTGGGTTAGACAATGGTGATATGCAAATCAGCTCTGACCCTGTGTCCCATGGGAACAGTCCAGTCCGAACTACAAAAGCCATGTCCTTCCCAGAACGGAATCAAGCATCCGAGGACCGGACCGGTTTTGAGGTAACACCTCTCATCATCCCGGCTAGCTTGACTCCAGTGGTGTGGAGTGCCTGGGACCCACGTCTGGGCATCCCCAGCGCACTTAGGGCGGAATATGCAAACACAACAGGTGATGGACCGAATGTGGATCAATGTCACACACTCAACCCAGTCCAAAGATCTGGGCCCAAATCCATCCTTATTTTGCACTCCACACCACCCTGGGTTAGACAATGGCGATATGCAAATCAGCTCTGACCCTGTGCCCCATGGGAACAGTCCAGTCCGAACTACAAAAGCCATATCCTTCCCAGAACGGAATCAAGCATCCGAGGACCGGACCGGTTTCGAGGTAACACCTCTCATCAGCCCGGCTAGCTTGACTCCAGTGGTGTGGAGTGCCTGGGACCCACGTCTGGGCATCCCCAGCGCACTTAGGGCGGAATATGCAAACATAACAGGTGATGGACCGAATGTGGATCAATGTCACACACTCAACCCAGTCCAAAGATCTGGGCCCAAATCCATCGTTATTTTGCACTCCACACCACACTGGGTTAGACAATGGCGATATGCAAATCAGCTCTGACCCTGTGCCCCATGGGAACAGTCCAGTCCGAACTACAAAAGCCATGTCCTTCCCAGAACGGAATCAAGCATCCGAGGACCGGACCGGTTTCGAGGTAACACCTCTCATCAGCCCGGCTAGCTTGACTCCAGTGGTGTGGAGTGCCTGGGACCCACGTCTGGGCATCCCCAGCGCACTTAGGGCGGAATATGCAAACACAACAGGTGATGGACCGAATGTGGATCAATGTCACACACTCAAACGAGTCCAAAGATCTGGGCCCAAATCCATCGTTATTTTGCACTCCACACCACCCTGGGTTAGACAATGGCGATATGCAAATCAGCTCTGACCCTGTGCCCCATGGGAACAGTCCAGTCCGAACTACAAAAGCCATGTCCTTCCCAGAACGGAATCAAGCATCCGAGGACCGGACCGGTTTCGAGGTAACACCTCTCATCAGCCCGGCTAGCTTGACTCCAGTGGTGTGGAGTGCCTGGGACCCACGTCTGGGCATCCCCAGCGCACTTAGGGCGGAATATGCAAACACAACAGGTGATGGACCGAATGTGGATCAATGTCACACACTCAACCCAGTCCAAAGATCTGGGCCCAAATCCATCGTTATTTTGCACTCCACACCACCCTGGGTTAGACAATGGCGATATGCAAATCAGCTCTGACCCTGTGCCCAATGGGAACAGTCCAGTCCGAACTACAAAAGCCATGTCCTTCCCAGAACGGAATCAAGCATCCGAGGACCGGACCGGTTTCGAGGTAACACCTCTCATCAGCCCGGCTAGCTTGACTCCAGTGGTGTGGAGTGCCTGGGACCCACGTCTGGGCATCCCCAGCGCACTTAGGGCGGAATATGCAAACACAACAGGTGATGGACCGAATGTGGATCAATGTCACACACTCAACCCAGTCCAAAGATCTGGGCCCAAATCCATCGTTATTTTGCACTCCACACCACCCTGGGTTAGACAATGGCGATATGCAAATCAGCTCTGACCCTGTGCCCCATGGGAACAGTCCAGTCCGAACTACAAAAGCCATGTCCTTCCAAGAATGGAATCATGCATCTGAGGACTGGACCGGTTTCGAGGTAACACCTCTCATCAGCCCGGCTAGCTTGACTCTAGTGGTGTGGAGTGCCTGGAACCCACGTCTGGGCATCACCAGCGCACTTAGGGCGGAATATGCAAACACAACAGGTGATGGACCGAATGTGGATCAATGTCACACACTCAACCCAGTCCAAAGATCTGGGCCCAAATCCATCGTTATTTTGCACTCCACACCACCCTGGGTTAGACAATGGCGATATGCAAATCAGCTCTGAACCTGTGCCCCATGGGAACAGTCCAGTCCGAACTACAAAAGCCATGTCCTTCCCAGAACGGAATCAAGCATCCGAGGACCGGACCGGTTTCGAGGTAACACCTCTCATCAGCCCGGCTAGCTTGACTCCAGTGGTGTGGAGTGCCTGGGACCCACGTCTGGGCATCCCCAGCGCACTTAGGGCGGAATATGCAAACACAACAGGTGATGGACCGAATGTGGATCAATGTCACACACTCAACCCAGTCCAAAGATCTGGGCCCAAATCCATCGTTATTTTGCACTCCACACCACACTGGGTTAGACAATGGCGATATGCAAATCAGCTCTGACCCTGTGCCCCATGGGAACAGTCCAGTCCGAACTACAAAAGCCATGTCCTTCCCAGAACGGAATCAAGCATTCGAGGACCGGACTGGTTTCGAGGTAACACCTCTCATCAGCCCGGCTAGCTTGACTCCAGTGGTGTGGAGTGCCTGGGACCCACGTCTGGGCATCCCCAGCACACTTAGGGCGGAATATGCAAACACAACAGGTGATGGACCGAATGTGGATCAATGTCACACACTCAACCGAGTCCAAAGATCTGGGCCCAAATCCATCGTTATTTTGCACTCCACACCACCCTGGGTTAGACAATGGCGATATGCAAATCAGCTCTGACCCTGTGCCCCATGGGAACAGTCCAGTCCGAACTACAAAAGCCATGTCCTTCCCAGAACGGAATCAAGCATCCGAGGACCGGACCGGTTTCAAGGTAACACCTCTCATCAGCCCGGCTAGCTTGACTCCAGTGGTGTGGAGTGCCTGGGGCCCACGTCTGGGCATCCCCAGCGCACTTAGGGCGGAATATGCAAACACAACAGGTGATGGACCGAATGTGGATCAATGTCACACACTCAACCCAGTCCAAAGATCTGGGCCCAAATCCATCGTTATTTTGCACTCCACACCACCCTGGGTTAGACAATGGCGATATGCAAATCAGGTCTGACCCTGTGCCCCATGGGAACAGTCCAGTCCGAACTACAAAAGCCATGTCCTTCCCAGAACGGAATCAAGCATCCGACGACCGGACCGGTTTCGAGGTAACACCTCTCATCAGCCCGGCTAGCTTGACTCCAGTTGTGTGGAGTGCCTGGGACCCACGTCTGGGCATCCCCAGCGCACTTAGGGAGGAATATGCAAACACAACAGGTGATGGACCGAATGTGGATCAATGTCACACACTCAACCCAGTCCAAAGATCTGGGCCCAAATCCATCGTTATTTTGCACTCCACACCACCCTGGGTTAGACAATGGCGATATGCAAATCAGCTCTGACCCTGTGCCCCATGGGAACAGTCCAGTCCGAACTACAAAAGCCATGTCCTTCCCAGAACGGAATCAAGCATCCGAGGACCGGACCGGTTTCGAGGTAACACCTCTCATCAGCCCGGCTAGCTTGACTCCAGTGGTGTGGAGTGCCTGGGACCCACGTCTGGGCATCCCCAGCGCACTTAGGGCGGAATATGCAAACACAACAGGTGATGGACCGAATGTGGATCAATGTCACACACTCAACCCAGTCCAAAGATCTGGGCCCAAATCCATCGTTATTTTGCACTCCACACCACCCTGGGTTAGACAATGGCGATATGCAAATCAGCTCTGACCCTGTGCCCCATGGGAACAGTCCAGTCCGAACTACAAAAGCCATGTCCTTCCCAGAACGGAATCAAGCATCCGAGGACCGGACCGGTTTCGAGGTAACACCTCTCATCAGCCCGGCTAGCTTGACTCCAGTGGTGTGGAGTGCCTGGGACCCACGTCTGGGCATCCCCAGCGCACTTAGGGCGGAATATGCAAACACAACAGGTGATGGACCGAATGTGGATCAATGTCACACACTCAACCCAGTCCAAAGATCTGGGCCCAAATCCATCGTTATTTTGCACTCCACACCACCCTGGGTTAGACAATGGCGATATGCAAATCAGCTCTGACCCTGTGCCCCATGGGAACAGTCCAGTCCGAACTACAAAAGCCATGTCCTTCCCAGAACGGAATCAAGCATCCGAGGACCGGACCGGTTTCGAGGTAACACCTCTCATCAGCCCGGCTAGCTTGACTCCAGTGGTGTGGAGTGCCTGGGACCCACGTCTGGGCATCCCCAGCGCACTTAGGGCGGAATATGCAAACACAACAGGTGATGGACCGAATGTGGATCAATGTCACACACTCAACCCAGTCCAAAGATCTGGGCCCCAATCCATCGTTATTTTGCACTCCACACCACCCTGGGTTAGACAATGGCGATATGCAAATCAGCTCTGACCCTGTGCCCCATGGGAACAGTCCAGTCCGAACTACAAAAGCCATGTCCTTCCCAGAACGGAATCAAGCATCCGAGGACCGGACCGGTTTCGAGGTAACACCTCTCATCAGGCCGGCTAGCTTGACTCCAGTGGTGTGGAGTGCCTGGGACCCACGTCTGGGCATCCCCAGCGCACTTAGGGCGGAATATGCAAACACAACAGGTGATGGACCGAATGTGGATCAATGTCACACACTCAACCCAGTCCAAAGATCTGGGCCCAAATCCATCGTTATTTTGCACTCCACACCACCCTGGGTTAGACAATGGCGATATGCAAATCAGCTCTGACCCTGTGCCCCATGGGAACAGTCCAGTCCGAACTACAAAAGCCATGTCCTTCCCAGAACGGAATCAAGCATCCGAGGACCGGACCGGTTTCGAGGTAACACCTCTCATCAGCCCGGCTAGCTTGACTCCAGTGGTGTGGAGTGCCTGGGACCTACGTCTGGGCATCCCCAGCGGGTATGCACCTGTTACAACGCATTTTTTACAACGCACTACCACTACAACGCAGGCATTACAATGCATACCATTACAACGCATTGCGCTGGGGGGCGCTCTAGGATAAGAGGTAAGTTTAATTTACTATCCAACACCTTCCCTAGGGTCCACGGGGACTGGAGTTAGAATAGTAAATTATACTTACCACTATCCAGCACCCCAAAGCGCTATGCGTTGTAATGGTATGCGTTGTGAATACCGCGTTGTAATGGTATGCGGAGTAAAAGTATGCGTTGTAACGTCATACATCCTCCCCAGCGCACTTAGGGCGGAATATGCAAACACAACAGGTGATGGACCGAATGTGAATCAATGTCACACACTCAACCCAGTCCAAAGATCTGGGCCCAAATCCATTGTTATTTTGCACTCCACACCACCCTGGGTTAGACAATGGCGATATGCAAATCAGCTCTGACCCTGTGCCCCATGGGAACAGTCCAGTCCGAACTACAAAAGCCATGTCCTTCCCAGAACGGAATCAAGCATCCGAGGACCGGACCGGTTTCGAGGTAACACCTCTCATCAGCCCGGCTAGCTTGACTCCAGTGGTGTGGAGTGCCTGCGACCCACGTCTGGGCATCCTCAGCGCACTTAGGGCGGAATATGCAAACACAACAGGTGATGGACCGAATGTGGATCAATGTCACACACTCAACCCAGTCCAAAGATCTGGGCCCAAATCCATTGTTATTTTGCACTCCACACCACACTGGGTTAGACAATGGCGATATGCAAATCAGCTCTGACCCTGTGCCCCATGGGAACAGTCCAGTCCGAACTACAAAAGCCATGTCCTTCCCAGAACGGAATCAAGCATCCGAGGACCGGACCGGTTTCGAGGTAACACCTCTCATCAGCCCGGCTAGCTTGACTCCAGTGGTGTGGAGTGCCTGGGACCCACGTCTGGGCATCCCCAGCGCACTTAGGGCGGAATATGCAAACACAACAGGTGATGGACCGAATGTGGATCAATGTCACACACTCAAACGAGTCCAAAGATCTGGGCCCAAATCCATCGTTATTTTGCACTCCACACCACCCTGGGTTAGACAATGGCGATATGCAAATCAGCTCTGACCCTGTGCCCCATGGGAACAGTCCAGTCCGAACTACAAAAGCCATGTCCTTCCCAGAACGGAATCAAGCATCCGAGGACCGGACCGGTTTCGAGGTAACACCTCTCATCAGCCCGGCTAGCTTGACTCCAGTGGTGTGGAGTGCCTGGGACCCACGTCTGGGCATCCCCAGCGCACTTAGGGCGGAATATGCAAACACAACAGGTGATGGACCGAATGTGGATCAATGTCACACACTCAACCCAGTCCAAAGATCTGGGCCCAAATCCATAGTTATTTTGCACTCCACACCACCCTGGGTTAGACAATGGCGATATGCAAATCAGCTCTGACCCTGTGCCCCATGGGAACAGTCCAGTCCGAACTACAAAAGCCATGTCCTTCCCAGAACGGAATCAAGCATCCGAGGACCGGACCGGTTTCGAGGTAACACCTCTCATCAGCCCGGCTAGCTTGACTCCAGTGGTGTGGAGTGCCTGGGACCCACGTCTGGGCATCCCCAGCGCACTTAGGGCGGAATATGCAAACACAACAGGTGATGGACCGAATGTGGATCAATGTCACACACTCAACCCAGTCCAAAGATCTGGGCCCAAATCCATCGTTATTTTGCACTCCACACCACCCTGGGTTAGACAATGGCGATATGCAAATCAGCTCTGACCCTGTGCCCCATGGGAATAGTCCAGTCCGAACTACAAAAGCCATGTCCTTCCAAGAACGGAATCATGCATCTGAGGACCGGACCGGTTTCGAGGTAACACCTCTCATCAGCCCGGCTAGCTTGACTCCAGTGGTGTGGAGTGCCTGGAACCCACGTCTGGGCATCCCCAGCGCACTTAGGGCGGAATATGCAAACACAACAGGTGATGGACCGAATGTGGATCAATGTCACACACTCAACCCAGTCCAAAGATCTGGGCCCAAATCCATCGTTATTTTGCACTCCACACCACCCTGGGTTAGACAATGGCGATATGCAAATCAGCTCTGACCCTGTGCCCCATGGGAACAGTCCAGTCCAAACTACAAAAGCCATGTCCTTCCCAGAACGGAATCAAGCATCCGAGGACCGGACCGGTTTCGAGGTAACACCTCTCATCAGCCCGGCTAGCTTGACTCCAGTGGTGTGGAGTGCCTGGGACCCACGTCTGGGCATCCCCAGCGCACTTAGGGAGGAATATGCAAACACAACAGGTGATGGACCGAATGTGGATCAATGTCACACACTCAACCCAGTCCAAAGATATGGGCCCAAATCCATCGTTATTTTGCACTCCACACCACCCTGGGTTAGACAATGGCGATATGCAAATCAGCTCTGACCCTGTGCCCCATGGGAACAGTCCAGTCCGAACTACAAAAGCCATGTCCTTCCCAGAACGGAATCAAGCATCCGAGGACCGGACCGGTTTTGAGGTAACACCTCTCATCAGCCCGGCTAGCTTGACTCCAGTGGTGTGGAGTGCCTGGGACCCACGTCTGGGCATCCCCAGCGCACTTAGGGAGGAATATGCAAACACAACAGGTGATGGACCGAATGTGGATCAATGTCACACACTCAACCCAGTCCAAAGATCTGGGCCCAAATCCATCGTTATTTTGCACTCCACACCACCCTGGGTTAGACAATGGCGATATGCAAATCAGCTCTGACCCTGTGCCCCATGGGAACAGTCCAGTCCGAACTACAAAAGCTATGTCCTTCCCAGAACGGAATCAAGCATCCGAGGACCGGACCGGTTTCGAGGTAACACCTCTCATCAGCCCGGCTAGCTTGACTCCAGTGGTGTGGAGTGCCTGGGACCCACGTCTGGGCATCCCCAGCGCACTTAGGGCCGAATATGCAAACACAACAGGTGATGGACCGAATGTGGATCAATGTCACACACTCAACCCAGTCAAAAGATCTGGGCCCAAATCCATCGTTATTTTGCACTGCACACCACCCTGGGTTAGACAATGGCGATATGCAAATCAGCTCTGACCCTGTGCCCCATGGGAACAGTCCAGTCCGAACTACAAAAGCCATGTCCTTCCCAGAACGGAATCAAGCATCCGAGGCCCGGACCGGTTTCGAGGTAACACCTCTCATCAGCCCGGCTAGCTTGACTCCAGTGGTGTGGAGTGCCTGGGACCCACGTCTGGGCATCCCCAGCGCACTTAGGGCGGAATATGCAAACACAACAGGTGATGGACCGAATGTGGATCAATGTCACACACTCAACCCAGTCCAAAGATCTGGGCCCAAATCCATCGTTATTTTGCACTCCACACCACCCTGGGTTAGACAATGACGATATGCAAATCAGCTCTGACCCTGTGCCCCATGGGAACAGTCCAGTCCAAACTACAAAAGCCATGTCCTTCCCAGAACGGAATCAAGCATCCGAGGACCGGACCGGTTTCGAGGTAACACCTCTCATCAGCCCGGCTAGCTTGACTCCAGTGGTGTGGAGTGCCTGGGACCCACGTCTGGGCATCCCCAGCGCACTTAGGGCGGAATATGCAAACACAACAGGTGATGGACCGAATGTGGATCAATGTCACACACTCAACCCAGTCCAAAGATCTGGGCCCAAATCCATTGTTATTTTGCACTCCACACCACCCTGGGTTAGACAATGGCGATATGCAAATCAGCTCTGACCCTGTGCCCCATGGGAACAGTCCAGTCCGAACTACAAAAGCCATGTCCTTCCCAGAACGGAATCAAGCATCCGAGGACCGGACCGGTTTCGAGGTAACACCTCTCATCAGCCCGGCTAGCTTGACTCCAGTGGTGTGGAATGCCTGGGACCCACGTCTGGGCATCCCCAGCGCACTTAGGGCGGAATATGCAAACACAACAGGTGATGGACCGAATGTGGATCAATGTCACACACTCAACCCAGTCCAAAGATCTGGGCCCAAATCCATCGTTATTTTGCACTCCACACCACCCTGGGTTAGACAATGGCGATATGCAAATCAGCTCTGACCCTGTGCCCCATGGGAACAGTCCAGTCCGAACTACAAAAGCCATGTCCTTCCCAGAACGGAATCAAGCATCCGAGGACCGGACCGGTTTCGAGGTAACACCTCTCATCAGCCCGGCTAGCTTGTCTCCAGTGGTGTGGAGTGCCTGGGACCCAGGTCTGGGCATCCCCAGCGCACTTAGCGCGGAATATGCAAACACAACAGGTGATGGACCGAATGTGGATCAATGTCACACACTCAACCCAGTCCAAAGATCTGGGCCCAAATCCATCGTTATTTTGCACTCCACACCACTCTGGGTTAGACAATGGCGATATGCAAATCAGCTCTGACCCTGTGCCCCATGGGAACAGTCCAGTCCGAACTACAAAAGCCATGTCCTTCCCAGAACGGAATCAAGCATCCGAGGACCGGACCGGTTTCGAGGTAACACCTCTCATCAGCCCGGCTAGCTTGACTCCAGTGGTGTGGAGTGCCTGGGACCCACGTCTGGGCATACCCAGCGCACTTAGGGCGGAATATGCAAACACAACAGGTGATGGACCGAATGTGGATCAATGTCACACACTCAACCCAGTCCAAAGATCTGGGCCCAAATCCATCGTTATTTTGCACTCCACACCACCCTGGGTTAGACAATGGCGATATGCAAATCAGCTCTGACCCTGTGCCCCATGGGAACAGTCCAGTCCGAACTACAAAAGCCATGTCCTTCCCAGAACGGAATCAAGCATCCGAGGCCCGGACCGGTTTCGAGGTAACACCTCCCATCAGCCCGGCTAGCTTGACTCCAGTGGTGTGGAGTGCCTGGGACCCACGTCTGGGCATCCCCAGCGCACTTAGGGCGGAATATGCAAACACAACAGGTGATGGACCGAATGTGGATCAATGTCACACACTCAACCCAGTCCAAAGATCTGGGCCCAAATCCATCGTTATTTTGCACTCCACACCACCCTGGGTTAGACAATGACGATATGCAAATCAGCTCTGACCCTGTGCCCCATGGGAACAGTCCAGTCCAAACTACAAAAGCCATGTCCTTCCCAGAACGGAATCAAGCATCCGAGGACCGGACCGGTTTCGAGGTAACACCTCTCATCAGCCCGGCTAGCTTGACTCCAGTGGTGTGGAGTGCCTGGGACCCACGTCTGGGCATCCCCAGCGCACTTAGGGCGGAATATGCAAACACAACAGGTGATGGACCGAATGTGGATCAATGTCACACACTCAACCCAGTCCAAAGATCTGGGCCCAAATCCATCGTTATTTTGCACTCCACACCACCCTGGGTTAGACAATGGCGATATGCAAATCAGCTCTGACCCTGTGCCCCATGGGAACAGTCCAGTCCGAACTACAAAAGCCATGTCCTTCCCAGAACGGAATCAAGCATCCGAGGACCGGACCGGTTTCGAGGTAACACCTCTCATCAGCCCGGCTAGCTTGACTCCAGTGGTGTGGAGTGCCTGGGACCCACGTCTGGGCATCCCCAGCGCACTTAGGGCGGAATGTGCAAACACAACAGGTGATGGACCGAATGTGGATCAATGTCACACACTCAACCCAGTCCAAAGATCTGAGCCCAAATCCATCGTTATTTTGCACTCCACACCACCCAGGGTTAGACAATGGCGATATGCAAATCAGCTCTGACCCTGTGCCCCATGGGAACAGTCCAGTCCAAACTACAAAAGCCATGTCCTTCCCAGAACGGAATCAAGCATCCGAGGACCGGACCGGTTTCGAGGTAACACCTCTCATCAGCCCGGCTAGCTTGACTCCAGTGGTGTGGAGTGCCTGGGACCCACGTCTGGGCATCCCCAGCGCACTTAGGGCGGAATATGCAAACACAACAGGTGATGGACCGAATGTGGATCAATGTCACACACTCAACCCAGTCCAAAGATCTGGGCCCAAATCCATCGTTATTTTGCACTCCACACCACCCTGGGTTAGACAATGGCGATATGCAAATCAGCTCTGACCCTGTGCCCCATGGGAACAGTCCAGTCCGAACTACAAAAGCCATGTCCTTCCCAGAACGGAATCAAGCATCCGAGGACCGGACCGGTTTCGAGGTAACACCTCTCATCAGCCCGGCTAGCTTGTCTCCAGTGGTGTGGAGTGCCTGGGACCCAGGTCTGGGCATCCCCAGCGCACTTAGCGCGGAATATGCAAACACAACAGGTGATGGACCGAATGTGGATCAATGTCACACACTCAACCCAGTCCAAAGATCTGGGCCCAAATCCATCGTTATTTTGCACTCCACACCACTCTGGGTTAGACAATGGCGATATGCAAATCAGCTCTGACCCTGTGCCCCATGGGAACAGTCCAGTCCGAACTACAAAAGCCATGTCCTTCCCAGAACGGAATCAAGCATCCGAGGACCGGACCGGTTTCGAGGTAACACCTCTCATCAGCCCGGCTAGCTTGACTCCAGTGGTGTGGAGTGCCTGGGACCCACGTCTGGGCATACCCAGCGCACTTAGGGCGGAATATGCAAACACAACAGGTGATGGACCGAATGTGGATCAATGTCACACACTCAACCCAGTCCAAAGATCTGGGCCCAAATCCATCGTTATTTTGCACTCCACACCACCCTGGGTTAGACAATGGCGATATGCAAATCAGCTCTGACCCTGTGCCCCATGGGAACAGTCCAGTCCGAACTACAAAAGCCATGTCCTTCCCAGAACGGAATCAAGCATCCGAGGCCCGGACCGGTTTCGAGGTAACACCTCCCATCAGCCCGGCTAGCTTGACTCCAGTGGTGTGGAGTGCCTGGGACCCACGTCTGGGCATCCCCAGCGCACTTAGGGCGGAATATGCAAACACAACAGGTGATGGACCGAATGTGGATCAATGTCACACACTCAACCCAGTCCAAAGATCTGGGCCCAAATCCATCGTTATTTTGCACTCCACACCACCCTGGGTTAGACAATGACGATATGCAAATCAGCTCTGACCCTGTGCCCCATGGGAACAGTCCAGTCCAAACTACAAAAGCCATGTCCTTCCCAGAACGGAATCAAGCATCCGAGGACCGGACCGGTTTCGAGGTAACACCTCTCATCAGCCCGGCTAGCTTGACTCCAGTGGTGTGGAGTGCCTGGGACCCACGTCTGGGCATCCCCAGCGCACTTAGGGCGGAATATGCAAACACAACAGGTGATGGACCGAATGTGGATCAATGTCACACACTCAACCCAGTCCAAAGATCTGGGCCCAAATCCATCGTTATTTTGCACTCCACACCACCCTGGGTTAGACAATGGCGATATGCAAATCAGCTCTGACCCTGTGCCCCATGGGAACAGTCCAGTCCGAACTACAAAAGCCATGTCCTTCCCAGAACGGAATCAAGCATCCGAGGACCGGACCGGTTTCGAGGTAACACCTCTCATCAGCCCGGCTAGCTTGACTCCAGTGGTGTGGAGTGCCTGGGACCCACGTCTGGGCATCCCCAGCGCACTTAGGGCGGAATGTGCAAACACAACAGGTGATGGACCGAATGTGGATCAATGTCACACACTCAACCCAGTCCAAAGATCTGAGCCCAAATCCATCGTTATTTTGCACTCCACACCACCCAGGGTTAGACAATGGCGATATGCAAATCAGCTCTGACCCTGTGCCCCATGGGAACAGTCCAGTCCAAACTACAAAAGCCATGTCCTTCCCAGAACGGAATCAAGCATCCGAGGACCGGACCGGTTTCGAGGTAACACCTCTCATCAGCCCGGCTAGCTTGACTCCAGTGGTGTGGAGTGCCTGGGACCCACGTCTGGGCATCCCCAGCGCACTTAGGGCGGAATATGCAAACACAACAGGTGATGGACCGAATGTGGATCAATGTCACACACTCAACCCAGTCCAAAGATCTGGGCCCAAATCCATTGTTATTTTGCACTCCACACCACCCTGGGTTAGACAATGGCGATATGCAAATCAGCTCTGACCCTGTGCCCCATGGGAACAGTCCAGTCCGAACTACAAAAGCCATGTCCTTCCCAGAACGGAATCAAGCATCCGAGGACCGGACCGGTTTCGAGGTAACACCTCTCATCAGCCCGGCTAGCTTGACTCCAGTGGTGTGGAATGCCTGGGACCCACGTCTGGGCATCCCCAGCGCACTTAGGGCGGAATATGCAAACACAACAGGTGATGGACCGAATGTGGATCAATGTCACACACTCAACCCAGTCCAAAGATATGGGCCCAAATCCATCGTTATTTTGCACTCCACACCACCCTGGGTTAGACAATGGCGATATGCAAATCAGCTCTGACCCTGTGCCCCATGGGAACAGTCCAGTCCGAACTACAAAAGCCATGTCCTTCCCAGAACGGAATCAAGCATCCGAGGACCGGACCGGTTTCGTGGTAACACCTCTCATCAGCCCGGCTAGCTTGACTCCAGTGGTGTGGAGTGCCTGGGACCCATGTCTGGGCATCCCCAGCGCACTTAGGGCGGAATATGCAAACACAACAGGTGATGGACCGAATGTGGATCAATGTCACACACTCAACCCAGTCCAAAGATCTGGGCCCAAATCCATTGTTATTTTGCACTCCACACCACCCTGGGTTAGACAATGGCGATATGCAAATCAGCTCTGACCCTGTGCCCCATGGGAACAGTCCAGTCCGAACTACAAAAGCCATGTCCTTCCCAGAACGGAATCAAGCATCCGAGGACCGGACCGGTTTCGAGGTAACACCTCTCATCAGCCCGGCTAGCTTGACTCCAGTGGTGTGGAGTGTCTGGGACCCACGTCTGGGCATCCCCAGCGCACTTAGGGCGGAATATGCAAACACAACAGGTGATGGACCGAATGTGGATCAATGTCACACACTCAACCCAGTCCAAAGATCTGGGCCCAAATCCATCGTTATTTTGCACTCCACACCACCCTGGGTTAGACAATGGCGATATGCAAATCAGCTCTGACCCTGTGCCCCATGGGAACAGTCCAGTCCGAACTACAAAAGCCATGTCCTTCCCAGAACGGAATCAAGCATCCGAGGACCGGACCGGTTTCGAGGTAACACCTCTCATCAGCCCGGCTAGCTTGACTCCAGTGGTGTGGAGTGCCTGGGACCCACGTCTGGGCATCCCCAGCGCACTTAGGGCGGAATATGCAAACACAACAGGTGATGGACCGAATGTGGATCAATGTCACACACTCAACCCAGTCCAAAGATCTGGGCCCAAATCCATTGTTATTTTGCACTCCACACCACCCTGGGTTAGACAATGGCGATATGCAAATCAGCTCTGACCCTGTGCCCCATGGGAACAGTCCAGTCCGAACTACAAAAGCCATGTCCTTCCCAGAACGGAATCAAGCATCCGAGGACCGGACCGGTTTCGAGGTAACACCTCTCATCAGCCCGGCTAGCTTGACTCCAGTGGTGTTGAGTGCCTGGGACCCACGTCTGGGCATCCCCAGCGCACTTAGGGTGGAATATGCAAACACAACAGGTGATGGACCAAATGTGGATCAATGTCACACACTCAACCCAGTCCAAAGATCTGGGCCCAAATCCATCGTTATTTTGCACTCCACACCACCCTGGGTTAGACAATGGCGATATGCAAATCAGCTCTGACCCTGTGCCCCATGGGAACAGTCCAGTCCGAACTACAAAAGCCATGTCCTTCCCAGAACGGAATCAAGCATCCGAGGACCGGACCGGTTTCGAGGTAACACCTCTCATCAGCCCGTCATCACTCCCCCTTGAATGCAGGAGTCAATGAGGAAGAAATAGCAGCTCTATTGTCCTATTCCTGGTCTTCCAGGCCGCTTGTAAGGTCTTGTTCTTCATTCTGGCCCCCAGGACTATTCCTGCAGTGTCCCTGTCTCTATAATTCAGGAGTTTTGCAATAATTGGTCTCGGGGAGCGCCTGGGCTCGGCTGCGGGCCTAGTGATCGGTGCGCTCTTTCCACAATAAACATGGGCGAAAAGACGTCGTCACCCAGCAGCGTGGTGAGCAGTTTTTCCACGAACAGTTCCATTTTCCCCACTTGGGACGTTTCCGCCACCCCCGTAATTCGGATTTTTGATAGCCGAGAGCGAGCCTCCAAATCCTCCGACTTATCCTGTATGACCTGTAGAAGCTTCCCCATTTGCTTGCGATCTTTATCCAGGTCCATTTGGGCCTCTTCCACCTCAGTCAGGCGCCTTTCGGACATGTCTAGTCTCTCCGCATGCTTCTCCACACGCTCCGACATGCGGTCCATTCGATAGGTAAGAGCGTCAATTTTTGTACCTATCGCGGTCATGCTGTCCTGAAGGCTGTTCTCCATGGTGACTAGGAGTCACTTGATGTCTGTGTAAAACGAGCTCTCCGGGCCTTTGCTCTGTTGCGTAGGCGAGGCTTCCTGTGTGTCCGGAGGACGCGTTCTGCGCTGTTCAAACTCCAGCTTGGACTGCGTTTTATCTCCTTTGCCCATGTTGCCCCCGCCAGTAATCGCCGAGTGGGTTTCCACCGTGGACTTTACCGTTGTTTTTTCCAGCTCTGACCGAGCACTGCAAGACTCTCAATCGTCCACCACTCAAGGGTTGTCCGTCGTTGTGGCTCCGCTTCCCCCGTTGTCAGGAGTAGGCCCCGGATGCAACACACAGCCGAGCCCTCCGCCACGTGTCGGGCCTGCGCCAGCACTCCCTATCCGTACCAGGCCTCGTACAGGATCCAGGCGAAACAACACTCACTTCTGCGCCGTGCAGGCCAGGCGTCGCACAGTCGGGCCGGGTGGAGGTCACCGCTTGTCTCTCCTACGAGTTGTGCCAGGTAGGCAGTGCTCTCGGTGCAATATCTTCCAAGCGCAATGTCGCCACGCCGTTATCGGTCGCCTCTCCCCAATTGCAGGTTCGGCTCAGCAGGGGCAAGCCATTGCCCGTATTCCCCGTCACACTCTCTGAGGGGGGGTAGGGTCCGCAGCCGTTGCTTTGTCTCGCTCTGAAAGCTCGTCCAATCGGGTGGGTCGAGCCCTCCCCGTCTCAAGACGCTGCGTCGGCCGCACGTCGAGTGACGTACTCTGGGGTGGTTTCTAAGCAGGCGCCCGGCTTAGCGGCCTAGGTCCCCATGATGTCCGCCCAGGATCGTTTTCGGCCGCAGAGGCTCAGATTCTCCCTGCTCTATCTCAGCTATAGTCAGGCTCCCTCCGGGGGCCGGGAGACAGCTCCGCCGACCACGGGGCTCGGCTATTTCAGGATAAATTCAGGATAATTAGGAGCGACGGCACGGAGCTCTCACTTCAAGCGTCCGCCATTGTTGCCGGCAAGCTCCGCCCCCCCAAAAGCAGGCATCCTTTAACCTTGGCGTAATGGTGTTTGAGTTGTAGGGGGAATTTTGTTGTAGTCAGTAAAGAGACCGTCTTACTCAAAATAGATTCCCAAGAGGTAAAGATACATTTGTATTTGTCTTGTTTACATTTCATAACACATGTAACACAGAGAAAATCTGAGGAAGTAAATATTTAGCCATCCTATACGCCTTACCACAGTCAGCATTGGAATAGTACACATAGAACAAAATTTGCAACACCTAGACACACTTGTTTTGCATCTGATTCCATGTGTTTTGTTATGGAACACAGAATGCAACACACACAAACCACAGCTTTGAGACAATTAAATGCTTGTATTCTGGACAATTGTGACAAGGCATGACAAACCAAACAGGATGGCTTTGCATTGCTTCAAATATTTTATTGAGAGGCATAGACCACCGAAGTGTGATGAAATGTAAGTTTCATACAGCACAGGTCTATGCTAAGAGTAATACCGTGCCCTTCATTTACCATCATGTGATGCACAGCAACACTACAACCTTTCACACTGCATTGCCTTGTGTTATTGAATATTTATAATATTGTGCCATCTATAGAGGATAAGGGGACATTCCTGACCATTAACCCTGCAGCATGGAATAGACAGCAGACATACACCAGTGGAAGCATCCGTATGCCAAGTTGCAAGGGTGACACAATTGCAGGGGTGATTGTTGTTGTACAAGGAGAGATACATCCCTCAAACTGTATGATGGCTTTTCCGTACTGTGATGTGTGTTGCAGATTGCAGCACAGAGTGCTTGCCTCATTTATAGGGTGTTAGCCCAGGGCAGCACCACAAGGAATCTTGCAGCACTTGCCTGCATCAAAACAAAAGGGCATGAATGCGCCATTATGTATGACTTATAGTACATTCTGGTCCTTTTACCCTATGCCAGCACAGAATGGTTTGGCATTTGGCAAAGAAGTCATCCTTGTACTATGGAAAACACTCAGAGCAAAGAAAACATTACATGCTCATATCGCAATGATACAAATCATCACTCAGTTCCTTTCCCTAAGTCTGTCGTCTGGGTAGTGGGCGTAGTCTGCAGTATACGCAGGTATATTGGGCATGTGAACTCCTGATATACTCGTGACAGATGTTTTATAAAAGTCTCCCATCTTTTCTCGAACTTGGGTAAAGTGTGACTGACAACTGCTGACAACATTGGTGCCCAATTCTGATAGCAGGACTTGCTTTGCCGCACATAATGCTAGAGTGATAGCTTTCCCCATATTAGAATGTAATGGGTAAGTTAGTGTGTTAGGTAGTCCTAAGAAGACATAACTAGGTAAGTGGGGTATTTCGGTAGCAAACATCTGATCAATATCAGCTAAAACCTCCCTGCAGCATCTATGTAATTTGGGACAATGCCATAATAAGTGAGTGAGCATGCCTGATTGGCCGCAATGCCTCCAGCATGTGTCCTTCCTTCCTTTTTGCCATTGAGCCAGATGAGCCGGGGTGTAGTACCAGTAATGTGTGATTTTTAACAATGTCTCCCTGACAGAGACGCTAGGCGCAGAAGGACACGCGCAGTGGAGTATATCTGTCCATTCCTTGTCTGCAAAACGACGTTCACACTCTAGCTCCCACCTTTTCCTGGCCGATGTTTGCAAGTGGGTACTCTGCAAGTTAAGAAAGGAGTATATGTCGGATAAAATACGAGAGTCGTCCTTTCTAGATAGGAGCCAACATTCAAACAGCATCAGTCACCTGCTTGCATGCAGCTTAATGTCGGGGAGTGTCACCCAGTGTCGTATTGCCAAATTACACCAATATTCTGTATCTGGGAGCCCAAAGTCCTGTTGAACTGCTTTAAAATCCAACAGACATCTCACATCGAATAGATCCCAAATTCATTTGCAGTTTGCCTCTTGCCGGTACTTAATGACCTTCTCTTGTGTAGCTCGCGGAGAGTCTGGGGGGCATATTAACAAGGGCTTTATCTCCGCTTTTTTGGCTTTAAAAGCCAAATAAGTGGAGATAAAAAAATTGGCCTATCAACAACAGGGTGCTAACATGCAAAATCGCATGTTAGCACCCTTTTTCACTAGGCTTCCCTTTGCATCTTTAATGAGATGCAAAGTGGGTGTTCCAGAGCATAATAATAGGAGAAATGTCGCTAAACGACATTTCTCCTATTATCGAGCTTCACGCTAACCCTGTTAGAGACAAAAAAGGCAGCGCTAACCACGGTTAACACTGCTTTTTTACGTCTGCTATTTTTCAGACTTAGCCATGTAATCCAATGTGAGGTGGATTACATGGCTAAGTCCACCATGTGCTATCAACAAGGATATCCCTCTCCTTGAAGTTTTATCGCTGCATTACCAGTGATAACATTCCAAAATGCCGCTATTGCTGGATTTTTTATCGCCTAGGCGGTTAGCGTTGTTATTAACACGATAACCAGGCGATATTATCCAGCGATAGCGGGCGTTAAAAAAATTAACGCTAAGAGCCCTTAGCGTTAATTGTCCCAGTTCCTTGTTAATATGCCCCTGGGTTCCCTATAATTGGTGTAAGCGGGCAGATCTGTGTAGACAGCTGTTTAGAGGAGTACACTTTGTATCAAACCCCAATAGTGGCTCTAACCACAGGTGAAATGTAGACCCCCAGCGGGCGGTGCTTGCGTTGGAGCCATGGGATTTTCCAGATATGGACCCCCACCACCACTTGGTCCAGGAAGCACCAATGCTTCTCCGTCATTGGACGCTGTCATTCGACCCTACAGTGAAATTGTGCTGTGTTGCAGGACGTAATGACTCACGGACACACGAGGTGAAGGTAATGGCGGCTTTATTGGCTTAAACAAACGACGTCGGTGAATCACACTGCGGTAATAGGGGAGAGGGGGCTCAGAGTCTTTCCCTGTTGGAGAGAGCCGCTCTTTCCAATGCTTCATTCCAATTCTTCTCCTCTACCGGGCGCTTCTAGGTGATGTAGTCGCCTACTCGGCCGTCGTTGCCACCACATTCAATACGAAAAATGAAAAGAAAAAGGTAGACTTGCTTCAGTCGGGTGCGTTCTTATGTACAGTGTTTCGGGAAAGGGAGTGAGGTTTCACAAGCGTGCACAAGGTTTTAGCCCAAAGGAAGTGCTATACGTAGTGCAGGTGGTGCGAGGGACAAGGAAGTGTAGGGGACGGTCGAGTGAGGGTTCAGGGGGGTTTAAAACCCTTTTAACCCGCCTAGCCTATGATACGGGAACGTGCCTGGGAGAGCCATGCTTCCCTTGAAGCGTGGCTGGGCGCTGCGCCTTGTCGTAGGCCTCCTGGCTTCTCTGGTTGACTAATCGCCTCTGCTCTCAGGTCTTCTTCGCTCGTCTCCTTTTCCACGCTGTCCTCTATTCCTCCGCCTCTGCTCTCGCCTTCGCTTCCTCCCTCGCCACTCCTCACGCCTTCACTTCCTCCGGGTGATGAGCACACCGGTATGGGGTTGGTACTGGTATTTACTCCATCGATCACGTCACAACTGGGGGCGTGTCTCTGCTCTACCTCAGCCCAGTTAAAGAAGCAGTGTTCCTCTTTACTTTCCAGTTTGGGTAAGACAATGTCTGAGTCTGTCAGTCTCCAGTTCTCCGGTTGCTGCATAGAAAAAGGGGAGAGGGTATTGTTCATATGTCCATGGGGTGTATCTCGCTACAAGGGTTCGTCCTGCTTCCCCCGTCACATGCTGCTTGGTAATACTTTTCCAGGTTCGGTATGCCCAGACCTCCCTTAGCTATTGGTAAGTAGGACTGCTCCCGCACCATCCTGGCCCACTTCCCAGCCCAGATAAAGTTCTCAAGAACAGCCTGGAGCTTATTCAAAATGGGAGCGGGTGGCGCCAGTGGCAGCATCTGCATGAGGTAAAGAACTTTTGGCAGCAGGGTCATTCTGACCGCTGATATGCGACCCGCCCATGAAATAGGACCACCATGACAGGATTGAATGAGGGACCTCACAGTTTTTAAAAGATCTGAGTAGTTATGTGTTACAGAGTCGGGAGAATTTGAATGCCCAAGTATTGGCATCCCGGTTGCGCCCACTGAAAAGGAAACTCCGACGCCAACCGTTGCTGTTCTTCATGTGGTATAGTGATGTTGAGTGCATGCATCTTGGTGGTATTTACTTTAAAACCTAGGACCTCACCATCCGCTGTTAGCTCCTCGAGAAGGGGGGTAGTCAGAGATGCGGATTTGTGACAGTCAGCAACACATCTTCAGCGTATAAGGCTATTTTGTGAGATTGCCCTCCATCCGGACTCCCTCTATCTGCGGGTGATGTCAGATGCATTCTGCCAGCAGATGCATTCTGGCAGCGGCTCCATATAGAGCGGAAATAGGATTGGCGAGAGGGGACAACCCTGGTGTGTCCCCCTAGAGATGGAGAAGGACGGAGACCGCACGTTATTTACCTTAACAAGTGCTTTTGGCCCCGAATATCCAACCCAGATCCATCGCCGGATCCTTGTACCGAAGCCCACTGCGTCCAGCACTGACTGCAGGAATGGCCACTGGATGCTCTCAAAGGCCTTTTCAGCATCTATCGACAGGAACATTGTCTGCTTTTGAGAATGCTGAGTCTTGTTCAGTAAGTAGAAAAGTCTCTTGGTATTATCCCCACAAGTGCGGGCTGGTATAAAGCCTGACTGGTCAGTCTCGATAAGCCCCTGCACGCACCTACCCAATCTGCCCACTGGTTTCCCATAAATATCTTTCCATCCACATTCAACAGATATGGGATGGTAAGAAGTATGGCGTTGAGGATCTTTCATTGGTTTAGACAACACTGTAATTATTGCCATACGCATGGATTCCGTGAGTTCCCCCATCTCGTGGAACGAGTTATACAGTCGAGCAAGTATAGGGGACAGGATTGTGGCAAATTGTTTATAAAAGCCTGCTATAAACCCATCTTGCCTTGGTGCCTTTTCCAGTTGGAGTCTCCCTATTG
Source organism: Lissotriton vulgaris (assembly GCF_964263255.1). Lineage (NCBI taxonomy): Eukaryota > Metazoa > Chordata > Amphibia > Caudata > Salamandridae > Lissotriton > Lissotriton vulgaris. The sequence goes on along the minus strand of NC_141687.1, from coordinate 1,101,118,565 downwards.
CATCAAGGACTTCCCGCTCTGTTATGTCCTTCTCTAGGCGCGTGACTTGAGGGGCCTGCAGCACAGGCTATTCACGCCCGCACTCTGTTTGTCACCCCACATCTTCGTCCCTCTCAGAGGTTGTAAACTGCCCCTTTTATCAGGCTGCCATGCTCTAATTTCCGTTTCTCAGGGCCATCCGCACTCCCAGCAAGGAATCTCTCCCCCGCTCTCAGCCCGTCGCACCTTGCACCCTCATTCTCGTCATATAAATAATCTCACCCCGCCTTCAGGGATTTATCAATTCATTTCAGATAGTACCCTCTCCTCCCTGTATTATTTATTCCTGCTTCAAGTGAACCCCCACCCTCTGTCTACAGCACCCCTATCAGCCTGTCACGCACTATATCCTTCTCTTTCACCCTTCTTCTCTTTCTGACCGAGTCCACTTTTAAACCCATCTGCCTGTTGTCTTAACATGTCACCCCTTTCTCCCACCAGTCTCCCACCAGTCTCCCACTCTCCTTTGCCCCTTCCATCTGTTTTATAAGCCCTACATTTTCAGTCTGTCTTCTGTTTTGCCTCCCCCCCTTTCCCACGTTAGTTCCTTCGTGGCTATAACGCCTGGGCGGCACCCCACGACCTAGCACTCACAGGGAGCAGCGTGACATGTCGCAGTGCTGCTTTACTCGATCATTTGTGTTCGTGGTGCGGGAGGACAGGCGTGTACACACAACAAAGTGTCCTGTTACCTGATACTTGCCTTGAGTGCTAACTCGTGATCAACCTGCTGTCGGGAAGCTCTGCTTGACTCGTGGCCAGCAGAGGTGGCCGGGATTATCTGTCACGATATAATACACCTCTTGCTACAGTAATATACTGCATTGTGCGTCCCTCAGACCTGGGTAGCCCATAGCAGTGGGGGGAGGGGGCTGGATTGCCGCCATTATTGTTACATCACCTAAATCATAGGGATTTGGAAATTCCAAGTGTAGCAAATGTGCCACGCCCATTCGGTATTACAGAGATGGGTAGTTGTTGGTGTATTTTAGAGCCCTGTTGTGGTTACGCACTGTTACAAACAGCACATTTTTCATTGAAATGGCCACCAAATTTGCATGGACATGCGGTTTTCCTAAAAAAACTATGTAGCAAAAAAATTATGTGTGGAAATCGACAGGGACGTAACGCAGGTCCCTGCGGTGCAAGGGGGCCCCATCAGAGCCCCCACAACTCTACAAGGAGGCCCCATTCCACCCCAGGCCAATGAACATCTGTGAGATATGGTAGATGAGGGCCCCCCCTTCACATTCTGCAGGAGGCCCCATCATTTTACCTTACGCCACTTGAAATCGTTTTTCAGAGTATAGTTATCATTAGCGCATCCCCAAGTAAAGGTTCTTGATTTGTTTTGATTCTATTAACATCTTTGGTACCATCACCCTTCAGAATTACCTAAAAATGTGCTTCATTTATTCTTTCCTAATTGCTGATGTGTACTATTAATTTACAGGTATTTAGTTGTGTTCTGTACCCGAGCAAGTTTGTCACCTAGGTCACTTTTACAAAATTCTCTCACTTTGCAGTCAGAGAAATAAAAGTATACACCAACTCCAAATCCACCCTCCAACTCCAAATCCACCCTCCAACTCCACCCTACAACTCCAAATCCACCCTCAAACTCCAAATCCACCCTCCATCTCCAACTCCACCCTCCAACTTCACCCTCCAACTCCAACTCCACCCTCCAACTCCAACTCCACCCTCCAACTCCAACTCCACACTCCAACTCCAAATCCACCCTCCAACTCCAACTCCAAATCCACCCTCCAACTCCAAATCCACCCTCCAACTCCAAATCCACCCTCCAACTCAACCCTCCAACTCCAAATCCACCCCCAACTCAAAATCCACCCTCCATCTCCAACTCCACCCTCCAACTTCACCCTCTAACTCCAACTCCACCCTCCAACTCCAACTCCACCCTCCAACTCCAACTCCACACTCCAAATCCAAATCCACCCTCCAACTCCAACTCCAAATACACCCTCCAACTCCAAATCCACCCTCCAACTCCAAATCCACCCTCCAACTCCACCCTCCAACTCCAAATCCACCGCCCAACTCCAAATCCACCCTCCAACTCCAAATCCACCCTCCAACTCCACCCTACAACTCCAAATCCACCCTCAAACTCCAAATCCACCCTCCATCTCCAACTCCACCCTCCAACTTCACCCTCCAACTCCAACTCCACCCTCCAACTCCAACTCCACCCTCCAACTCCACCCTCCAACTCCAACTCCACACTCCAACTCCAAATCCACCCTCCAACTCCAAATCCACCCTCCAACTCCAAATCCATACTGCAACTCCAAATCCACCCTCCAACTCCACCCTCCAACTCCAAATCCACCCCCAACTCAAAATCCATCCTCCAACTCCAACTCCACCCTCCAACTCCACCCTCCAACTCCAACTCCACCCTCCATATCCACCCTCCAACTCCAAATCCACCCTCCAACTCTAACTCCACCCTCCAACTCCAAATCCACCCTCCAACTCCAAATACACCCTCCAACTCAAAATCCACCCTCCAAATCCACCCTCCAACTCCACCCTCCAACTCCAACTCCACCCTCCAACTCCAACTCCCCCCTCCAACTCCAACTCCCCCCTCCATCTCCAAATCCACCCTCCAACTCCAAATCCACCTTCCAAATCCAAATCCACCCTCCAACTCCAAATCCACCCTCCAACTCCAAATTCCACCCTCCAACTCCAACTCCACCCTCCAACTCCAAATCCACCAACCAACTCAAAATCCACCCTCCAAATCCACCCTCCAACTCCAAATCTACCCTCCAACCCCAAATCCACCCTCCAAATCCACCCTCCAACTCCAAATCCACCCTCCAAATCCACCCTCCAACTCCAAATCCACCCTCCAACTCCAAATCCACCCTCCAACTCCACCCTCCAACTCCAAATCCACCCTCCAACTACAAATACACCCTCCAACTACAAATCCACCCTCCAACTCCAAATCCACCCTCCAACCCCACCCTGCAACTCCACCCTCCAACTCCATCTCCACCCTCCAACTCCAACTCCACTCTCCAACTCCAAATCCACCCTCCAACTCCAAATCCACCCTCCAACTTCAAATCTACCCTCCAACTCCAAATCCACCCACCAACTCCAAATCCACCCTCCAAATCCACCCTGCAACTCTACCCTTCAACTCCACCCTCCAACTCCACCCTCCAACTCCACCCTCCAACTCCACCCTCCAACTCCACCTTCCAACTCCACCTTCCAACTCCAACTCCACCCTCCAATTCCAACTCCTCCCTCCAACTCCACCCTCCAACTCCAACTCCACCCTTAAACTCCACCCTCCAACTCTACCCTCCAACTCCACCCTCCAACTCCACCCTCCAACTCAAACTCCACCCTCCAACTCAACTCCACCCTCCAACTCCACCCTTCAACTCCACCCTCCAACTCCACCCTCCAACTCCACCCTCCAACTCCACCCTCCAACTCCACTCTCCAACTCCACCCTCCAACTCCAACTCACCCTCCAACTCCACCCTCCAACTCCACCCTCCAACTCCACCCTCCAACTCCACCCTCCAACTCCACCCTCCAACTTCACCCTCCAACTCCACCCTTTAACTCCAACTCCACCCTCCAACTCCACCCTCCTACACTCAGGAACACCACCACATCACTCGGGGATACCACTCCATCACTCAGGAACACCACCAAATCACTCAGGCACACCACCACATCACTCGGGGACACCACCACATCACTCGGGGACACCACCACATCACTCTGGGGACACCACCACGTCACTCGGGGACACCACCACATCACTCTGGGACACCACCAAATTACTCGGGCACACCACCACATCACTCTGGGACATCAACACATCACTCTGGGACACCACCACATCACTCTAATACACCACCACATCACTCAGCCCAACCACATCATCAGTCAGCACCACAACAGCACTGTCCTTGCTTGCTACCAACAAGCATTGCCATAGCCAATAGGACTCGCATTAGGAAAGTGTAAACTATTGGCTTTGTGAATAACAATGCTATTCTCCATGTGGATGGCAATGTGCCTTAACGCCCCTCACAATCTCATCAACCTGTGAGATTGAATTCTTGCCAGCATTTGATAAGCACACGCAACCTACTCCACATTGGTAGGAAATATTATTAACTACACTACAAACATCAATAGAATCGCTGAATTTTCAATCGGACAAGCTGCACGTACAGATCGATCTTATGAATTTCATGACAACTTACATTTTGGGCATAAACTCAAAACTAGATGGTCTAGAATCTCTAATCTCAAGGGCAAGGCCACAACTAACACAATTACCACCCCCAACAAACTTTACATGCGGTCCGATAATTGACAAATTTGCCACATTCCTGGCAATTCTGGCACAATATTACATGTAAATGGGACAGTGCCCAAGAATATTCTCAACATCACGTACCTGAAAGGCTGCATGGGTGAGTGAGCCAGTGTGTAAGTGACTGTAGGTAAATAAGTGGGTGTGTGAGTAGCTGAATGAGTGAGTGTGTGGCTATGGGAGTGGTTGTAAGGGTGAGTAACTGGTTGTGTAAGTGGCTTTAAGGGTGAGTAAACAGTTATGTGAGTGACTGTATGAGTGAGGGTGTGGGTGTGTGAGTGCCTCTGTGGAGGAGAGAGTGGGTATGTGAGTACATGTATTGGTCTGTGAATAGGTATGTGAGTGGTTGTATGGGTGGGTGAGTGGGCTAACAAGAGGTTGTATCTGAGTGTGAGTTGATGTGAGAGTGGTTCTTTGGATGATGTCATCAGTGATGTCATCAGTGATATCATTTGAGATGTCATCAGTGATGTCATGAGTGATGTCACTGACCATGTCATGAGTGATGTAATATTTAAGGTAATAAGCAGTGCATGTTGGGGTGTGAGTTATAGTTAACACAGGTAACTATAACTGCTGAATTTCACAGGTTTTTTTAGAAGGGCAAGCTGAGCCTAACTATAACGTCCTTTGTAACTTTTGGTTTTTTGTGTGAATTTCTATGGTTTTCTAACTGGTAGCCGTGTTTGAAGAGAGGTGGAAAATTGGGTTGGGCCTCCGACCAGCTCTCAGTAATCCCCTTCTAAGGGACTTACTGGAGGTAACAGGAGGGCTTCTTTGCCCCCATGGTCCCTCAGCATCCAAAGGGACTTCATCCTCCAACCACTATTGCACCAGGAGCCACATTTGCTTAGTGGTAAAGAAAAGGGGCATAGCCTCTGAAGTCATCACAGCAATTGGGCTCTGTGGAACTTACTGGAGGTAACAGGATGTCTTCTTTGCCCCCCAAGATCCCTCAGCATCCAAAGAGACTTAATTCCCCAAACACTATTGCACCAGGAGGCGTGTTTGCTGAGTGTTAAAGAAAGGGGGCATGGCCTCCAAAGTCATCACACCAATTGGGCTCTGTGGAACTTACTGGAGGTAACAGTAGGGGTAGTTGGCCCCAGGGACCATATGAAGCCAAGGGGACTTCCTCCCCAACCATCACTGCACCAGAAGGAATGTTTGCACAGTGGTAGAGAGAGAGGGCATGGCCTCTGACAACCTATCAGCAATGCTGCTGTGTGGGACTTACTGGAGGTAACAGGAGGGATAGGTGCCCCCCAAGGACCTTCAGAAGCCAAGGGAACTAAATCCACTCACCAGCAGTGTGACAGCAGGCACATTAGTAGAGTGGTGAAGAAAGGGTGGAGAGCCTCCGAAGTCCTCTCAGCAATCAGGCTGTGTGGGACTTACTGGAGGTGACTGGAGGGCTTTTTGGCCTCCAAGGGCCCTCAGCATCCAAGCAGACTTCATCCCCGAAACAGCAGTGTGCTATGAGGTACTTTAATAGAGTGATGGAGAAAGGGGCATGGCCTCCAAAGACCTCTCAGCAATCTCACTGTGTGAGACTTACTGAAGGTAACAGGAGGGTTTGTTGGCCCCAGGGACCCTCTGGACCTAACAGGGACTTCATCCCTCAGCTAGCATTGTGCCAGGAGGCACATTTGCAGAATGGTAGAGAAAAGGGGGCGGAGCCACCGGCGCCTTGCTGGCCGGCCTTTTAAAAAAAAAAGTATTTTCTCTGGAAGAGTCTGCTTGACAACCCTTCTCTCGGCTAATTCCGCCCCAGGGACCCCATCCCCAAATGAAGCAGCAGTGGCGACAGGTGAAGGGTCCTATAATTAATTGCAGGGAGGCCATGAAGCAGCTATTGTTCCGGTGTCCAAGGATGGTGAGAGGGCCTGGGGTCCTGGCTCTGGCACAGTTGAGGCACAGACCGGTGCTGCCCAGCGTGCTTTTGTCATACCTTCAGCATGCTAGCAGCATAGCCAGGTAGTGGCCTTTATAAGTAGCCCTGGGAGGTGGAGGGGCTGTCAGAGAGGTCTAAGGTGGGAAGTGTAACCAGCGATGGGGCAGGAGGGAAAAAGGACAGGGCTACTAGAGGTACTAGTAGTGACCCAGAAAAGTACTAAAAATAACAATAACAAGTAGGAGCCAGATAAAAGTAAAACAATGATAAAATACCCTGCCGAAATAAACTACCTCAATCCAGCACATCACAGAAAAGACATGCCCAGGAGAAAGGAGATGGGATTCCAACCAGGTGGGCCACCGGGCAGCAGGAGTGAACTGGAAGCATGCGGACCTGGATCGCGTTGATCATGGTCCTAGTTACAAGGAGCAAAGCACCAGGAGAGGGGAAGCAGCACGCAAGACCAGAGGTCAGGGGCAGCTCAGAACTTTCATCCCAAGTGACTATCAGCCTCATTACTTGTATAGGCATGTCTGAATGATTTGTGCTAACAAAATTACTTCTGGCATAAAATACGCAAGTTAACCACAGACCCTAAAAGGCATTACCTTTTATAATTACATCCCTATGCAAACATAGACATTCACCCCTAGAGTGTGTGCGCAGTATACACTGTAAGAAACATTCAGCATATAATACTACCCTTTTAAACTTATTCCTTAAAAGACACACAATTTTTTTAGTTACTTAAAACTGTTATTACCACTGTTCACCCCTAGAGGTTATCTCTCAACATGAACATTCACATTCTACACTGCAGGGCCTCAGCCACTGCAGCTATAGTCTCTGTCCCTAGGTGGCTCAACACTTACGGCTGCAAAGCAAAAGCTCCAGCCCTGGGGAGTGCATGATCTTCCTTTAAAACCCTTGAGGGGTTATCCTTTTGGAGTCCGCTGAAATGAAGGGTGGGGACTTTTAAAAATCCTTTAGGAAGGAGGCTCTGCTCCTCCTGCAGCTTCACCGACACTTTAGGACATATTAGTGGTCACCCCATTGCTCTGAAGCCACCACAATGCCAAAGCGAGTAGATTATAGGGGGAAAATGAAGCCAGACCTCACAGGGAATTATGGGGTGCTCCTTCGTGAGCGTGCATATTAGAGCTGCGGATCTACAGCTGCACTGGGGAGAGAAGCTAGGTATTTCCTCTGGTTTATTTTCTTTTTTTCAAGCAGCCTCGTGCCAGGGTTTTATATTTTTTGGGGTGTCTGGTCCCATCTGGACATCCCATGTGACGCTTTCTTCAGTGGGTGAGTGGCTCAGGGAGCACCCACCCCTGGCTGCTCTCACCGGCCTCCCGCATGGATGGCACACTGGTGTGCGACTGTGGGAAGCAGCATCTTCACTTGAGTCTGCCCACTCCTGTGAGCAGAAGGGAACTGCTCTGCTGCCTTTCCCGTTCCTCAAGGACTGGGCGCAAGGAGAGGGGATGGCAGGGCATGTCAGGGAGAGTACAGTGATATTCCCCCAGTCCTCACTGCATCTCAGGACCCAGGGATGGGATGCTGTGCCACTCCTTGACATTTCAAGTGAGACGTGACAGAGCTTGCTCACTCCTGATGTGTGTACAGGGCCAGGGACGGGGTCTTGGGCCCCTTTCTGGCATTTGTAGAGGAGGGGTACAGCAGAATTCCCCAGCTGCTACTTTGGGGCCCAGGTATGGGATCCTGGCCCCCACTCTTCTTGGTAGAAAGCAGGACAGATCTTCCCATGCAGATTTCCTTTGTTGAGGCAGCCGCTGGGCACTGGCCAACCTACATGCGCAAAGCCAGTCTTCCCATCAAATAGTCCTTAGGGGGTATAAAGGACCAGTTTCCCTGGTCCTGGGGTGTGCTCCCTTAGTCCTGTGGTCATTTAGAGGCAGAATCCTTGATCCAGTGGGCAGTCAGGGGGATCATCCTTCCCATTATCCAAGGTGCCAGCCTCCAGTCCCAGTGTTCTGCAGAAAGGTACAACCAAGAGAGTTATCCCCCTTATGCAAGATATTTTAAGTGGGGAAGGGAGAGTCCAGCGGGGCTGTGCCTCTTACCTATCCTGATGTGCCACATCACCTCTCTGCCCCTGTCCCAAACTCATTGTGCAGTCTTCTGGGATGGCCCAAAATGGTGTCACACAGGAGTCACTTGCCACATGTACTCTGGGGTCTCAGCTCCACCCTTCACTGAAATTACTGCCTGAGACTTCCCCCAGCAAATCTTCAAAGGAGCCTCCTTTGGTTTAGCTCCATAGGTCTCAACTACCCTCTTTGTTGAGACTGAGAGACCCAGACAGGCCCTCTTCCTGGCACAGGAGGACAGCTGGCTGATTGATGCAGAGCAGTTCCATCCACCCCTTCCTCTTCAGGAGCTGACCTAATCAAGCATAATCCCTCCCTTTGTGGGGGGGGGGGCTTTGTTCTTGCTGCTGGAGGGAAAAGTAATTAACTCTGCCCAACAGGGTGACTACAGGCCTGGGCTCTGATCCTGAGCTGAGCCAAATAAACATGGCATTGCTGGATGACCCATAAGCTGTACTGTTCCCTTTTTGACTGTACAGAGTTGTTCTTTTCACACATGTTACAGTGTACATTGGTGTGACCCTGGAGTCTAAAGACCAAAGGAAGCTGAAGCTGCACCTTAAGGCCGCCTTTCTCATAAGAGTATAATGGAATGTCAGTGCAGTCAAGACAGCAATGCCCATTGGCTTTCTCTACATGTGTACACCCACATTATAAAGGCTATTCCAGGAAACTACTTAACCCTGCATAGTTCCTTTTGTGTCAGGCTACCTGTGTGCAGTTCTAGGACTGCGCACAACAGGAATCTCCCATGCCCAACTGTTCCTTGTGTGCACACGCATGTGCAAATGTGTTCCCATGCAACCAGCCAAATACCTCTTATCCTTTCTGCATTACAGCAGCCTTATCTGAAAAGGTTGACACTGATGGTAAACATGTTCAATCCATTTTACCATGAGTTTACAGTAGGTGAGTCACAGGTTATTAGGCTCTCCCACAATAAGAGGTCAAAAACCAAGTGATCAAAAATCTAAAATTCCAGATGGATTTGATGGTCAGAGCAAGCTTCTCAGATTCGTTTTTATAGTTTCTCCTGAGTCCAGGCATCTCAACTAGGGGAATGGCAAATATTTGAGAATTAGGATGGCAACTACTAGTATATTAGGAATGAGTTACATGCTGTTGGTTTACAGTAATGTTTAGAGGCAATATAATTGTTATGTCTGTACAGGGAAACAGCTAGGTATTCAACAGACGTCTTGTTGTGATTGAAAGTAAAATGTATATTGTAGGTGTTGTTTAGTTGCTCAAAGACTCTTTGTAATTTGAGAAGGCTGGCTGTACATAACATAAAGAGGACATCTAAGTACCTCCCCCAGTTAGACATATGTTCTGAGAACTCTGGCTGGCAGAGTTTCCAAATATGTGTTATTTCAAGCCATCCTATCCATGAAAATAGAATATGACAGTGAAAATCTGGATCCCATAAGTGAGAGTTGAAATTGTGTGTCAAACAGACAGCACTAAGTGTTGTAGCTCTGCTTTGTATGAGTCCTAAAAAAGAATACATTGATGAACCCTGGAAAGGGATTTGAAAATGACAGCCAGACAATAGTTTAATTGTTCACAATCCAGAGAATTTCTGAGTTTTAGACATATCACAATTCAGTTGTTAAAACTGCCTGATTTATTACATCACATTCACTTTTTTTTGTCAGTTTAACAATGACATTATTTTCTTTGTAACTAAATTGGCTTGGAATGTTATTGTATTTTTGTTGTGATGTTGTAGTGTTGCTATTTACTGGCCACACAGAGAAGTTTTCCTGAGAAAGAGCATGCTCATTGTTTCAAGCTGTCAAGGCAGAGCATGGGATTCCTCCCCAAAATTTGTTTTTTTTAATAGCCATATTTTATTGGCTTTAACTGTACAAAGCATTATCCAATTACATTTACCTGTAAGTGACCTGATCATTGAACATTGGTATTCTCCCAGTATATTTACTTTGTTTACATTGGTAGTCCATAATAAGCACACCAACCACCTCATATTCTCCCATTTTTTGGGGACATTATCAAGCCTCACAAAAGGTTGTTCCTAGCGCATAAACCAGTCGGCACCTATCCACCATATCACCATGGAGGGAGGTTCAGGACATTTTCAGTAGAAAGCAATATCTCGCTCAGCCACTAAGGATGCTACCCCTATTAAAATCCTGTCCAAGCGGGACTCGCCATACCCCTCCAAGAGACCCAAGAGCACCCACCCAGCCCTCCCACCTACAAAGAACGGGTAAGAACAGATCATTATGGAGCAATAGAGCACGGAGATTGCACCTTTGCCAAATGTCCCATTTTGAGCTTCTGTAGATACTGGGACAAGGCGCACAGCGCGAGTGGTTACTCGAAAAGTTGTTGTGTGATTATTTGAATTTAAAGATGAATTTTAGTGGGATTTTTAGGGTGCTCCAACAAGTGGCGTAACCGTCCCAATACGCCGGAGATTTGTGGCTGGTTGAGTGCGTTACGGGGTATGTAAACGCATCCTTGAACTCACAGCGCTGAAAGACCGGGAGAGTTTGAGTGTCAATTGCGCTCCTTGAAAAAGGGCTTGTTCTGCCCGAAATGCATTGGAGCATTTGCTTTATGTGAAGCCTAACAGCGTTGAATTATTTCACCATATGCATTAATATGGATAAAATTAAGTTATAAAATGCAATCAAATGAACTATGAGAAACTTGAACAAAAATTAAAAGCAATTTATTCTTGAAACCCAAAGGAGTCTGTCGTATTTATGACGAACCCAACGGTGTGCCCAAACACAAGGATGCGTTTACATACCCCGTAACGCTCTCAACCAGCCATTTTGAGCTTCACCTGAAGGGGGCTATGTTCAGGGATTTGCATGTCTGACAGGAGGTCAGCCAGCAGAGAATGGTGCAGTTGTGATTAGAGAGGGAATTGTGTGTAAGATAGGCTGTATTGGTTTCACAGTTCCTGAAGAGACATCCCCAAGTATATAAAGGAGCTCCATTTGGTAGGAATATCAGGGAACCAACATCATTCTGCAGCATCACCAGCTAAAATTACCAGGACAGACTTGCTGGCATTAACACACAAGACAGATGCATAAAGTTGGAGGATCTCAAGGCATATAGCATCAGACGTATGTTGCTCACTAAGGATAAGCAGGTCATCATTTGTGTACAGGACTATACAGTCCTCCATACCACCCCTGCTGCCCCAGTCCTGAACCCTCGCATCACATCTCATCAGGCACACCAGCAACTCTATAGTGAGGGAGAAGAGCAGCAGGGGCATCCCTGACACATTTCCCTGTGGATCAGGAAAGGTGGGGAGAAAATCCTGTTTACCCCAACCTGATTGGTTGGGAAACTGCACATCAATCCCATCAGTCTGAAAAAAGGTGGGTTCAAAGCTCACCCTTTGGAGCCTTGCCTCAAGGCTCCAAAGGGTGAGCTTTGAACCCACCAGGACCCCCAGGAGACCATGTCAAATGTCTTTTATAAATTGACAATAAGGAGGACCAGATCATTCTCCAGGAGGTAAGAGAGACGGCCTGCTGCATCCTCTGAATTCAGTGGCATGAAGCTGCACTTTTCTGGGTGTATGAAGCATGTGAGAGTTCGACTCTGGAGCATTTAAAATGTATGATGGGGATCCTATCTGGACTGGAGATCTGATATTGCCAGCCCAACTTATTCCACCAATAGTGACAGATCCAGTTCTCAGTCCAAGGAGGGCAGGATAGATGCCATGGGCACAATTCCAAGAAGGGGGCACTCAAGCTCTTCCGTTGGAATCAGGCGTGTTGCGTACAGTCCCATATAAAATGTTGCTAACGTTTGAAGCATTGTGGGCAGTTCCTCACACAGGTCATCATAGGAATCTCTAATGACTGGAACTACCCTGGTGGAGACCTCACGAGTGACACCGGGCAAGAACGTAAAGTGGAGGCAAAATCCTGAGTCTGTGGTGGAGCGGAGTACGTCCCTCGGTCCCTGCTCCACCGGGCCCAAAACAAAGGGTAAAAAACCACTTACATGCTCTCTCGTGTCTCCTCGTTGCCACCATCCTCCTCCTGGTTCCCGGTCGCAACCCCCTACATTTTATATCTTGCATGAACTGTGCATGAGACAACACAGCAAAGAAGAAGGGCAGCCCGCAGACATGAGAGAGAAGGTAAGTGTTTTTTTTTTTACTTTTTTAAATTTGTGGTGGGAATGGGGCAGAGCGGAGTTCCACTGAGTTTTTTTTCAACTCTGTGGAACTCTGCGGAGTGCTTTTCTGCATACTCCGCCCAGGCTTACCCACGAGTCGCTAGCCAATATAGCAGTGTCCCCTTTTTGTCTCCTGAGGTGTACACTCTCTGCGTAGTTGCCCTCCAGCATTGCTTTACCTCCTCTAAAGATGCCTGACGCAGCGTGGCCCTCAGCCCCCCCAATGGATGAGGAACGGCTTGCAACCCGCACATCAAGTGCCCGCGGCTCTAAATCAAGAATCTGGGCCTTCAACTCCACCACCTTTGTCTGCCCTTGCTGTTTTCTATGCCACACATACCCCTTAGGATGAACTCACAAGGTGAGTTAACTTGCCACCCATGGGGTCCCCACAGAAGGCATTGAGCCCGAATTGTTATAAAAGGTGTGTATCGCCTCTTCCAAAAAATTTCTGTAATCCTAGTCAGTTATGTGCCACACATTGAACCACCACATAGAATCAAGGGAGCCAGCTGGGATACCCCACTTAAGAAGAAGAGGAGCATGATCATATATGCCTCTTGGTAAAAGTCGAACACACTGCACTTGCAGCAAGTCACATGCCGGCAGCCAGAGAAGGTAAATTCTGTATTTGGTTTTATGGGCTGTGAAAAGGTGTATGTAGGACCACTGTGAAAGGTTCCAGGAATGCCAGGCATCACAGAGACCCATTGAGTCTGTCCATGAAGTAAGGCTGGCAGAACGTGCCAGCCTACCTGTGCCTGTGTTGCAGGGATTCTGCACAAATACAGAACTAAGCGCAGGAAATGGGACTTTGGTGTTTAGGGACTGCGGGCCAGATGCATCAAGCATTTTTCTCCTCGCAAACTCGCCAATTTGCAGAATCGGCCCGTTTGTAATTACAAAAAATGCTTTTGCGATGCATCAAAGCCAATTTTGCGATTCAGTAACCTGTTGCCAAATTGCAAAATGGGTTTGCGATTCACTAATTGGAAGGTGTGTGTTTAGGGCGTCCCTTCCAAATAGTGAATCCTAACAGTATGCATGAGTGTTTTGTGACCATGAATGCGGTCGCAAAACATTCACATATTTCCACCTACTTCAAGTAGGTGGGATGACATCCGTGAATGGGAAGGGGCTCACAAGGGACTTCTTCCCCTTTGTGAATGTTTGTAAAAGCATTTTTAAGAGCAGGCCGTGGTCCCACGGACCACTGCCTGTTCTTAAAAAATGAAAAGAAAACTTTTAATTTTTCGTTTTGTAAAGCATCTTGTTTTTCCTTAAGTAAAAAGGGCTGCTTTAAAAAAAAAAGATTGTTTTATTTAAAAGCAATCACAGACATGGTGGTCTGCTGATCTCAGCAGGCCACCATCTGGGTGATTATTGCAATTCCTAGGGGGTCGCAAATTGCAACCCACCTCATTAATATTCATGAGGTAGGTCATTTGCGACCCCTTAGGTTTCACAGAAAGTGTACTGCACACTTTCATGCATGTTGTTTGTGACTCATTAAGGGAATCGCGAAACATTTTTTTTATGCATCTGGCCCTGAGTCCTCCTACCACCTTAGTTCCCACAAACCCAGGACCGACTAGCTATAGTGCCTCACTTGCTCTCTAACTCACTCACAGAGAAACAAATGATTAGGCACCCCAGAACACAAAACTCTCAGATCTCTCTAGTTTTACAGTAACAAGACACACCTTTTCAATCACTCTCTTGTACTCGTCCACAATAAGATCTGGCAGAGACACGAAACATTTTCAAATATTTATTTTAAACAATGTGCCCTATCATGCAGTATATATGCACAACAAGCAGGAAAATGTATAGTACAAATATTGTCAGCATAGCAGTCGGTCCATAAATCATGAAGGGAAATGTCATCATAAAAAGACAATGGAGACAGGACAATAGTGCCTAACCTCCCTCCCCTTGCTGAGAAGAAGTATTATTACATAATAGAAGATCTTTGGGCTTTGTTAGCAGCCCCGATACCTTAGCCTATAGATGGTAGATCTACATCATGGGTGCTCTTCACCCTCTAAAGGTTCCTCTCCAAGTGTGTGTCACCTATTCATGGTGTGCAGTGCACCCCACTAAAAACCGAAGCATGCTGTCCAAACAACAGCTGCATCTGTATGTTTTGTGTAAGGGATAAGGACTGGCCAGAACCAAATAACAATGGGCATTGTTGTTTGACCTTGTACATATTGTTCAGTCAAAATCCCAGGAACATGCAGAAAGTGAACAGAGCGATGAGTTCTCATGTGCGGAAAAGGGACCTTGGTGTACTGGGACTAAGTTTTCATACCACCTTAGTATCCCCAAACCCAGGACCAACTAGCTATAGTGCCTCAGTTGCTCTTCTACTCACTCACTGAGAACCAAATGATTAGGCACCCCAGAACACAACACTTCTAGATCTCTCAGAAATTGCAGTAACAAGACACACCTTTTGGTGTACTCTCTAAGACTCGTCCACAATAAGATCTGACGGAGACACAAAACATTTTCAAATAATTATTTTAAACAATGTGCCCTAACATGCAGTATATATGCCACAACAAGCAGGAAAATGTATAGTACAAATATTGTCAGCAAAGCAGTCAGTCCATAAATCATGAAGGGAAATGTCACCATAGAAAGACAATGGAGACAGGACAATAGTGCCTAACCACCCTCCCCTTGCTAAGAAGAAGTATTATTACATAATAGAAGATCTTTGGACTTTGTTAGCTGACCCCATACGTTAGCCTATAGATGGTAGATCTACATCATGGGTGCTCTTCTCCCTGGAAAGGTTCCTCTCCAAGTGTGTGTCACCTACTTATGGCGTGCCGTGCACCCCACTAAAAACCGAAGTATGTTGTCCAAACAACAGCTGCATCGGTATGTTTTGAATAAGGGCTAAGGACTGGCCAGAACAAAATAACAATGGGCATTGTTGTTCGACCTTGTACATAATGTTCAGTCAAAATCCCAGGAACATGCAGAAAGTGAACACAGCGATGAGTTCTCATTTGTAAACAGTCTTTGAAAGTATTGCCAAAAATAAAGGTGTGAAGTAACGCGTGCAAAGCAGCAGGCAAGCTGCAACCTGCTCATGTTAAATTAGTGAAAAACAACAATGTCCCTATGTTTAACTTTTAGGCCCAAAAACATTTTTTTGTATATGTACCGCTAGGTTATAAGGTGCAAAAATATTGCCAATTGTGCATCCAAAAATTGCCAAGCATACATTTTAGTCCTCAAAGTCAAAAATGTTGAGGGAAAAGCGGAATGCCATGAATTCCAGAATGTTGTCTGTTCCCTCTATTGTGAAAAGGTAAACCATCAAGTTGAGAAGATCAAACAAGCACACACATGCTCCTCATATTCAGAGGCTGTTCGGAGCATCTCAGGGCAACCTGCGTTATCCTCGATGAAACTGCAGTCTATAAGGCGCTGCGCAAGAGCACAGGTACTCAATTCTGCTGTTGGTCCGAGTAGAGGATCACACATCAAACGCCTACCCCTGGCACATACCTGGTCATGGGCCTTCAATGGACACATTAACAGATCGTCATTTAGGGCAGCACGTGTGGTATTGAACAAGCAGACATCCATGGCCCATTGACATAGGCACCGGAGAAAGTTGGTTGCATGCAAGTGAAGTAGGCATAACGAAAGTTCAGCCAGTCATCGATGGCAAAGGACTCCCCTAGGATAGCACCAAAAAGCTGACATATTCGATCAAGGTACAGCTGCAACTGGACCGGGTCTGTCAGGTCCACAGATCGAGCATCCATTGTGAAGCAATGATAGGAGAACCAGCACGCCGCAAAGCAACAGGAGCACCAGGGGAAACCCTCCGAAGGAGCTGGAGAAAATAGAATGAATAAATGCCGGAATTACTCCACCAATAGTCCGAAAGGAAGAAACAAGGCCGATTACACAAGTTTAAAAAAGTGAGCAAGGCCTTCCGTATCAGACACACTAATATTTGGTGTATTAATTCTCCAAAATGGAGTGGGAAATTTGTGTTTAGCAGCAAGAGTATCTGGCTTGCAGTTCACACCACCTGCAATTCGAAGGTCTCTCAATCCAATGTGAGAGCCACTTCTTGTTGAAACAATAGCACTTTGAGTCTGCTTCATTAATTGAAATCTGTTTTCAAAGTGGGAATTGAAGGCCAAATTGAACTATCTACAAACCCAACGCGGGGGTGGAAGTAGGACATTGCTGCAACATGTAACGCATTGTGAAACCATTGCCATATACGGGAAGCCAGGTCTCAAGCCACAGCAATTGTGGTTATTCAAAATAAGATAACTACCATTAGAAAGTAAAGGGTAGCCTTTAAAAAACAAGCCAGATTAGGCTCCGTGAAGCTTAACTTGTTTACAGACTCGGGAATATCCTACTGTGGAATCACAGTCCTCCACTGTAAGAAAAACTTCCTTCTCTGCTCATTGACATTTGTAAGCGAAAGATAATTAACAAAATTTGTGAATAATATTGTTGCCGAGGGGCTCATATCTCCCAACGGGATGATGTTTTATGCATGCTGTGAACTGAAAAAGTTAGATAGCCAGCAAAATACCCAATGCATTAACCACATAACTGAATCAGTTTCGGCTACCGAAAACAGCAACTGTTCAAATTGTTCGATATGTAACAACGTGTAAGTGGCATCCTTCATATACATTAATTTCTGTTTATCATTCAAATTAAATAGCAAAAACAGTGATGCAGCATTCGAGTAATCTCATGCCACTTTTCCCATCTTGAGTGTTTGCAACGATTTTGACCATGATACAAAACAGACACTTCATGCTGAACAATGCCAATGACAGAAGATACAATATTATCTAAAGTATATATACGGGATGACAGTGTATTTATGCTATTATCTTCTGCTGCAAGGACTTTTTCTAAATTGGCCTAGTCAATGTGGCGTAGTCGTACGGCAGCTTCCATCTGTGACAGTTTCCAAAATTCATTACATGCGGAATAAATGAAGCATTTTGTTCAGGGGAATTAGGACCTAAAAGAAAATCAATGTCCCCTGACAAATGAGAGAGGTGTTGTTTCACAGACGACAGTGTGGAATATTTAAACCATTGCTGACACAATTTACCCACTGAATATGTGGTAACTGTATGCAAATGTGGGAAATGTGGATCAGGTCTACTTTTGTGTACAACCTCTTGTAGTATTAGGAAAACGTAATTGACACACATTTGAAGTTGTCGGCCACACTAACCAACCCAAGGGTAAATATTGGAAGAGTTAAGATATCATTCTAAAACAGGACAGCCAAGTCTTCAATTGTGTAGTTAGTGTACGTTTGCCATGTATCATAAGGAGCTAATATTGGAATGGAGGGAACATTTAAATTCTTTGTCGTGGCTAAACAAAAACAAGTAATCTGTTGCACTGTGTCATTTAAAAAATATATTTGAGACTGTATCAGACATGCACAATGCAAAGCTCCTATGCCCTGCAGTTACCAATCTTTAGTGCCCTAGATGGATTTTAAGTCAATTTTGTCTTTCCAATGTTCATGACCCTTCATGGACAAATCGTTCCTTAAGGACATAGAGTAAACTAGTTTAGTCTGTGTTAACATAAATTTTGTCTGGGGCAGTATCTTCAATTTGTAGGAATAAGACTGTGGGTCAGATAGATTGTAACCAGAGAAATGCACAAATGATCTTTGTTGAGTCCTTGAATTTCCCTGTAAAAGGTGTTGGGCAATGCTCCCATTGTGTATAATTAAAAAAAGGATCTCTATGTTTTTGTCTTCTGTAAGAAATGATGGCCATAATGTTGATAACAAAATAAATCTACTTAGTTTGCCGAATTTAAATGCAAATCTTCAGTATCAAATGCAGCATAATATTTTAAATCAGAGAACAACGAATGAATGGCCTGAGCATCCATATTATCTGAATGTATGTCGGGCAAAACCACATCTCCCAAGAAAACGCGGAAACAAATGGAATGTTCAAAAGTTTGCTCGGACCATGGACATTGTACCCAACCTTATCCCAGACTATAACAGGGAATGCAAACATAATAACAAGTGCTTGGTCTCTTTTCATAATGTGGGACTATGTGTGAGAGGCCAGAACTCCATCAACAAAGTTCATAGCAGAGCGTTCAGGCAAATATTGGGCACTACTGAGTAGGAAAAACACAGTCATGAATCCGATCCACATGAAGAGGAATATCATCATAAGCACCATCCAGATATATGTCCAGGGTAGGACCAAGTAAGTCTTTTTGAACCAGGAGATGAAGACACTGGTATGGGTAGGAGTCTCCTGTACAGAAGATGATGAGGAAGATGTGCCAGAAGAAAAGCTATTACAATCCATATAGAAGTAGAAGGCTTAATTTGTTGACAAATGTCACAAGAAAGAACATATTTACTTGTCTGTTGATATAAAACATGCCACCAGAAACGTTGCTGTAAAAGAGACACTCTCGCTGTCTATCAGAGAGCGATTCTAAGATTCCAGGTTTCTTGCGCAGTAGCAGAACGATGCCTTTGCCCAACTCCCCACCACAATCCCCCAGCCTACGCAATTCTCTTATGCGCAGGACTAGGCAGACCGTAACGGGGAAAGGGGAAGTGGACAGAGAAGAGACTGCGCCCGTCTTCTTCGGCTACCTGGAACCCCTCTTCTGTCTTCAGTTTTAGATTTCCTTCTTCTGACTTGCCTCTGGTAGCTGCAACAATAAAATGTATTTACAATCCTCCCTTACTTGGCTACTCTTGCCTAAAATCTCAGGACTCTATATGACCTACCCGAATTACTGTGTGCCTGTGCTTCTCTTCTATCTCTTCAGCAATTTTTGTTTGTCTATATTGGCAATAAGATCTGTCAGGAAACAATAGTAGTGTAGTTTTATTTTGTACCTTTAAATCTTGCTACTCTATTAATATATTTTATTTCTTTCTTCAGACCCCTCACCTCCAAAACCACTGAAGTGTCTTTTAATGGGGGTTCTGGAATGTTCTGGTAAGTGGTATTCTCTTATCTTGTACTGTCTTCTTTTATTGTATTTAATTTGATGATTTCTCTCACTGTATTTCTATCTTTATCTTTAGTGACTATTGGTAATTAGCACTGCGTCCTGACTCGAACTTGACTTGAACTTGACTTGAACTTGACTCGGTAAGTTTATGTCTTTTAAATTCTACTGCACTCGTATTTTATTTCTGCACTATAATCATATTATTATACCTTCACTGAAAAAACTAAGTTTTGACCAAACACTTATGGCTAAACATCTTTCTCAAATCCCTTTAAGAACCGCTACTCCTCCCACCAAACTCCTCACTGTAATTCTGAAAGTCTCTGAAGATTCGTTTGGAAAACTTGAGCGGTATCTTCCGAAATTCGTCCCTCCTTTGACACCTCGCTGCCGCCTTGAAAATGCTCGTATGAAGAAACTGCAACTCTCCGCCTCTTACTACTCCAAACTACACAACGATATTCCCTACTGCCTTGCTCTGCTGACGGTTTCTGTGAAGTGCGCACTTCTCAGCGCGCCTCACCAATTCCATCAGAATTCTCATGGACAACTGAAATGCGCAATGCCCCTTCTCCTGTGGTTAATGCGGTCGCCATCTTCGGCATGGCTTCTGCCTGCTTATTCACTATGGATTTCACTCGAGGGCAAAAACTGACTTGCCAACGTCGCTGCTGGGCTTTTGAAGTCTGGTTCCTGACGGTACCCCTCCGCAAAGGGGGCCCTTCCAATCTTGGTTTCGTGGAAATTTCCTATGGAAGTTCCTAACCAATCTAGGTGCATGAATTTCTGAGCTCAACTCCCATGACCTCTCCTCAGGACCATAACCCTTCCAATCTAACAGGCAGTACTGCTGACCATTCCTGATCTTTGTGTCGAGAATCTCCTTAACATCGAATTCCTCACTTCCAGCAATTATTTCAGGCTCTGGCCTCTTCTCCAATCTAAGGTCTTTGGAAGCCTTTTTAACAGGGAAACATGAAACACTGGGTTTATGTGTAAGGTCTTAGGTATTTTTAACTGGTAAGTCACTGGACCTTTCTGCACTTCAATTTCATATGGCCCTATAAACCTGGGTTGGAACTTACGATTCCCTTTCAGCCTGAGATTTCTGGAACTTAACCAAACCTTATCTCCTGCCTTTAACTCTGGGCCCTACCTCCTTTTTTTATCTGTGTACCTCTTATAAACTTTCTTTGCCTGTATAAGATTGTGTAAAGCTGACTGATGTACCTGAGTGATATTTTGCACTAGGTCTTTTACCGCTGGGACCCCAACCTGTTGGAAACTAATTGTGGAGTTAGGATGTCTTCCTGAATTGAGATAAAAAGGAGAATACCCTGTAGAAACATTCTGGGTGTTATTTTGAGCAAACTCAGCTGTCCACAAATACTCTGGCCAATCTCTCTCATGATCTAACAAACATAATCTAAGGTACTGTTCTAGTTCCTGATTTGTTCTCTCAGTTTGACCATCTGACTCGGGATGATAGCTGGTGGAATATCTGGTCTCAATCCCTAACTTTTTAGTAAAAGCTCTCCAGAAGTGAGATAGGAATTGGGACCCTCGATCTGAAATCAACACTTTGGGAATGCCATGTGCTCTGACTACTGCTTGACTAAAGTGCTGTACTAATTCCTTAGCAGTGGGCACTCCTCTCAGAGGGACAAAATGGGCCATTTTAGTGAAAGCGTCAACACAAACAAAAATTGCATTATAACACTGACTAGAGGGTAATTCCACTATTAAATCTACTGTCACTGTATGCCAAGGACCTGGTGGTGGGGGCAAAGCCTGCAAGAGTCCCATTGGGGCCATTCTTTCTGACTTTCCTCTAGCACAAATTTCACAAGTGGCGACATACTGCCAAATCTCCTGGGCCATATTTGGCCACCAAAAACTCAGTTTTACTAATTCTTCCGTCTTCCGTATTCCTTTGTGTCCTGCTAAGAGATGATCATGACACTCATACAAGGCCTTCTTCTGTAGTTCAGGGGTTGGTAAGTACAAGGCCCCATTGTGATAGGGCAAATTTTCCCGTAGTTCTCGGCAAGGGTCTTGTTGTACCCAAATCAGAAGTTCTTCTGTTTCCATCATCAGCTGTTGCAGCTCTATGTTGCTTCCTTGAAGCACTGACCCTATGAATCGTTCCTCAGCTATGATGTTTTGATCTTGAACTAATTCTTGAACTTCTTCACTGCCTAGTCGTGATAAAGCATCTGCTTTACTGTTTTGTGCCCCTGGTCGAAATGTAATCACAAAATCATAGTCAGCAAAATACAGGGACCAGTGTAGCTGTCTAGGCGTAAGGGTTCGAGCTGACTTCAAGGATTTTAGATTGCGATGATCCGTGTAAACAGTCACTGTGTGTTGTGCACCCAACAAATAATGTCACCACTCTTTAAAAGCA
Organism: Lissotriton vulgaris; assembly: GCF_964263255.1. Lineage (NCBI taxonomy): Eukaryota > Metazoa > Chordata > Amphibia > Caudata > Salamandridae > Lissotriton > Lissotriton vulgaris. Next base: position 1,101,096,510 of record NC_141687.1, on the reverse strand, counting down.
TCCTTAATGGACAACAATTCTTTCTCTGTTATTGTATAATTCACTTCTGCTGGTGTCAGTTTGCGAGAACGAAAAGCTACTGGATGCAATTGGCCGGTGGTTTTATGGCGTTGAGAAAGCACCCCTCCCAAGGCCAAATTGAAAGCATCTGTTTCCACATAAAATGGTTCTGTAGGATCTGGGTGGAGCAAAATTGGAGCTGTTGTGAAATCACTTTTTAAATCTTCAAATGCCTTTTCTGCTTCTTCAGTCCAGGAAAACTTCACCCCTTTCTTTAGGAGTTTAGTGATTGGAACCACTTTCTTGGAAAAGTCTTGAATAAACCTCCGATAGAAGTTAGCGAACCCAATAAAACTTTGCACCTCTTTTACGGTTTTTGGGGATTCCCACTCCTTAACTGCCAGTACCTTCTTTTCGTCCATTGTTATCCCCTCTGGGGACAAAACAAAACCCAAGAACTCCACTGTATCCACATGAAAGGCACATGTCTCCAGTTTTACAAACAAATCATTTTCTTTTAGTTGTTTCAATACTCCTTTCACATGCTGCTCATGCTCTTCTTCCGAATTGGAGTAGATAAAAATGTCATCTATGTACACGATGACACTTCGATCTAAAAATTCCTTCAGCACATCATTGATAAAATATTGAAAAGAAGCTGGAGCGTTGCATAAACCATAAGGCATCACCTGGTATTCATACAACCCATGCTTGGTCCGAAAAGCAGTCTTCCACTCATCCCCCTTTCATACCCGAACCAAATGATAAGCTCCCCGCAAATCCAACTTGATATAGATTTGCGCCTGCTTAACTTGATCCAGCAACACCGAAATCAAAGGTAAGGCGTACCGGTTCTTGACGGTTATGCGATTGATCGCTCGATAGTCTATGCACGTTTAAAGACTGCAATCCTTCTTCGGAATGAAAAATAACGGTGATGACACTGGTGACTGGGAGGGACGGATGAAGCCATTTTCTAAATATTTTTGCAAGTATTCTTTCAAATGATGATCCTCCTTCTCTGTGAGTGCATAAATGCGACTACACGGTAGATTTGCTCCAGGCTGCAAATCTATTCTACAATCAAATTCCCTGTGTGGAGGTAGTCTTTCAGTCTCTACTTCGCTAAAAACGCCCACAAATTCCTGATAAATACCAGGCAACTCTTGTGTTTGGATCACACAAATGGTTCTTTCAGCTTGACTTAAGGAGCTTGCAGGAGATCCCTCCAAACCTTTCTCAATGTTCATAAAGCAATGTTCCTTGCAGTACAGAGAATCCAAGGTAATCGTCCTAGCACTCCAATCGATTGTGGGATTGTGTTTCGTAAGCCAAGGCAGTCCCAGAATTAACTGGAATTGTGGCGCATCAATAAGATTGAAATGTAATTTCTCTCGATGCCTCTCTACAGTGATTATCTCCACCAATTCCGTATGACTGATGATTGGTCCAGAAGAGAGATTTGTCCCATCCACTGCTCTTACAGGCTCGCTCTTTTCCTTCAGAATGGCTCGCAAGCCTATTTTCCTGGCAAACTTTTGTTCACAAAAATTACCTGTAGCTCCAGAATCTACCATAACTGTAACTTGACTAAAGGTAATTTCTCGAAATTGTAAAGTTACCATTATCACCAAATGAGGGGATGCCGACTGTAAGGTGTTTGCCAACGAATGAAGCTTTGGAGTTGTAGCCTCCTCTGCAACCACCAGCCCAACTCCATTAACTGGTGGTGCTGCGCGTTTTCCGCCGGCTTCTGCTTGGGCTTCTTCGGACAGTCCTTCACAAAATGCCCTCCTGCTCCACAATATAAACACTGTTTATTCACTCGTCTGCGATCCTTTTCTTCTTTGGATAAGGATCCACGGATAGTTCCAATTTGCATCGGTTCGCTTCCTTGTGAGGTTTCGTTCCCTCTAGAACTTTCAGACCGAGCCCGATCAAATCTTGGAGTTGTTATCCTGTAATCCCGTCGCTTCTCTCCACGATGCTCACTCTGCCGGAAATCTATTTCCAACACCAAATCGATGAGGGCTGAAATCTCAGTAGGCCTATTAGGCACTTGGGCCAAAGCATCCTTCAATTCATCTCGCAAACCACGATAAAACACGGCTGCCCTCTTGTTCTCTGGCCAATTTGTTTCCACCACTAATTTGTTAAACTGCGCCAAGTATGCAATTAAATCCCGATTTCCTTGTCTGATTTCTAATAACTCGTTATCAGTAGCTTGTGCGGCCTTGCGTCTGTCAAAGATGCGCTGGAACTCTTTCTTGAATTCTTCTATGTCGTACAACACTGGGTCGTTTCTTGTCACTAAGGGCATGGACCATGCCGCTGCGTCACCACTGAGATAAGACAGTATGAATGCCACTCGCGACTGTGCATCAGGAAATAGTGCTGGTCGACACATAAAATGTAAGGTGCATTGTGTCAGAAATACTTGAGCCTTTTGAGGATCCCCCTTGAATCTTTCTGGGGCTGCTAAAGGGATGACCGGGGACAGGGAATGTATGACTTGTGTTGTAGATTTTGATGTTGTAGAAGCTGCTGAATCCTCCCCATAATCTACCTGAGATGATGACACCTTAAAACTCAATCCCGATGCTAGGGTATTAACCTTCAAATTAAAATCTGTGGTCTCCCTTCTTGAGACGAGCAATTCTTGTCTAAGGTCTCTATTTTCCTCCCGAACTGCCACTAATTCCTTTTGTAAACCTTCTAGAATTTCGCCTAACCTCTTCATATCTAAACCCTCGGCCATTCTGCTCAGGCGCAATACACACTTGGGCACTTCACTCTGTCAGAGAGCGATTCTAAGATTCCAGGTTTCTTGCGCAGGAGCAGAACGATGCCTTTGCCCAACTCCCCACCACAATCCCCCAGCCTACGCAATTCTCTTATGCGCAGGACTAGGCAGACCGTAACAGGGATAGGTAAAGTGGACAGAGAAGAGACTGCGCCCGTCTTCTTCGGCTACCTGGAACCCCTCTTCTGTCTTCAGTTTTAGATTTCCTTCTTCTGACTTGCCTCCGGTAGCTGCAACAATAAAAGTTATTTACAGTCCTCCCTTACTTGGCTACTCTTGCCTAAAATCTCAGGACTCTATATGACCTACCCGAATTATTGGGTGCCTGTGCTTCTCTTCTATCGCTTCAGCAATTCTTGTTCGTCTATATTGGCAATTAGATCTGTCAGGAAACAATAGTAGTGTAGTTTTATTTTGTACCTTTAAATCTTGCTACTCTTTTAATATATTTTATTTCTTTCCTCAGACCCCTCACATGCCAAACCACTGAAGCGTCTTTTAATGGGGGTTCTGGAATGTTCTGGTAAGTGGTATTCTCTTATCTTGTATTGTCTTCTTTTATTGTATTTAATTTGATGAATTCTCTCCCTGTATTTCTCTCTTTAACTTTAGTGACTATTGGTAATTAGCACTGCGTCCTGACTCGAACTTGACTTGAACTTGACTCAGTAAGTTTATGTCTTTTAAATCCAACTGCACTCGTATTTTATTTCTGCACTATAATCGTATTATTATACCTTCACTGAAAAAACTAAGGTTTGGCCAAACACTTATGACTAAACGTCTTTCTCAAATCCCTTTAAGAACCGCTACTCCTCCCACCAAACTCCTCACTGTAATTCTGAAAGTCTCTGAAGATTCGTTTGGAAAACTTGAGCGGTATCTTCCGAAATTCGTCCTTCCTTTGACACCTCGCTGCCGCCTTGAAAATGCTCGTATGAAGAAACTGCATCTCTCCGCCTCTTACTACTCCAAACTACACAACGATATTCCCTACTGCCTAGCTCCGCCGATGGTTTCAGTGAAGTGCGCACTTCTCAGCGCGCCTCACCAATTCCATCAGAATTCTAACGGACAACTGGAATGCGCAATGCCCCTTCTCCTGGGGTTAATGCGGTCGCCATCTTGGGCATGGCTTCTGCCTGCTTATTCACTACGGATTTCACTTGAGGGCAAAAACGGACTTGCCAACGTCGCTGCTGGGCTTTTGAAGTCTGGTTCCTGACACTGTCACTGCGGCATGTGCAGAAGCAACGTCTTCATGAGCAGCAATGATCAAATAATGTCTGTGGTCCTCGTTGCGAATCATCTGAGCCCCAATGGATAGACTAGTTGCAAATGGGACTTGACCAGAAGACACCTGATATGAATAATGTAAAGAAAAATCTTGGGGAAGTTCCGTTCCCTCCTTCGTAGCTGCAATGGCCACTAAAATATCATCATCAATTTTAGACATTGACCTTGTGACCGCTGATACAGACCAAGTGGCGACTGCAGATTTGGCTGCCTCGTCAGCCAGAGTGCTAGCAACAGTGTGTGCTCCCACATGTTGATGGCCCAAAGTATGGATAACATGTGTTAGTGGTAACCGCTCCTTAAGAACGGACACCTGCACTAAAAGCATCTTATGCTTTCTTGTGCTACCTTTAGAATCACGGAAATCATTTTGTTTCCAAAAGAATAAGTTGTCATTGAAGGATTTTACACAGTAAAAGGAATTGCACACTATAAGAGAAGGAACCTCTGGATCAGCAAATTCAAGAGCCAAAACCAATGCATGTAGCTCCGCCAACTGAGCTGTGCAATCACCAAGAGACTGTGTGTGCACCAAGGAGGATTTAAAATCCCCATCAACAATTTGTCCAGCCACAATCGCGCAAGCCATCGAATAAGCATGTTTAAAACCAACGGTTGACTGAACAGATCCATCAGTGTAAACATTGCATTTGTACTGATCAAGAGGAGGCACTTACAGAGGAGGGGGTGAACATGTTCATATTGTAAAGACTCTGGTATCTGCAAAGATGGGTCAAAGACAAAGTTGACATCAGCCGATGTCAAAGAACCAGCCCATTGTACCCACGGTGAATGTAAGGCTTTTGATTTTGGAACACTAGACTTTTTAACTGCTTCTAAAGCAGGTACCAGTGAGACCATGATAATGCATTTATCCTGAGCTAGAGAGCATTCTTTTAGAATTGCCATCTGGACAGCCATCAACATTTTTCTGTAGGAGAGAAACGCATCTCAGCCGAAGTGTACAAATGCGATTTATATGGGGATCGTGTCCCCCTCATTGAATGTCAAGTGAGTGGTGAAACTCAACGCATCTAGTACAATCCATATGATCAAATTTGTGGAATTGTTATGTGTTAACAAGAAGTTGGTCACAAGCAGATCAGACTGCCGAGACTGAAGAATTGCGATATGTTCCGGAAGCCAACAGTAAGCCGAAAAAGAAGGTTGTATCTAAGAATAAAGGGGTTTGATATGCTGGGCATAATCAGCAATATAAGTCCCCCAAAATTTTAAAAAAACAGCAAAGATTGTAGTTTTTTAAGAAACTAAGAAGGTTGCAATTGAGCACATTTCTCCAGAAAGTGGGGAGCCAACCCCCTACCTTCATTGGTGAGTTCATAACCCAGAAAAAGTACTTCTAAAAAGGCCAAATGTGACTTGGGAAAGTTGTATTTGTACCCCAAGTCAGCAAAAGACATTATGATGCGGTTCACACGCACAAGATGCAGTATCAGTTCATCATTCATCAAATAAATGTCACTGACCTAAGAGAAAGCATCAGGGTAAATTTCTTGCAAAAGAGACACCATGTGTGCCGCAAAAGTGCTGGGACTGTTCTTATACCCCAAAAGCAAACGTGTATATCTTTTGTGATTGCAGAGGGTGCTGAATGCGGTCCAGTCACAGCTCTCAGGAGACATATTGTGACTGTAAAATCCATTTGAGAGATCAAGAGTCGTTTTATATTTTTTACGAATAATGGGTGTTCTGTACCGCAAAGATACGATCATGAATGTAAAAATGACTGTAGTCCAAAACAATACGATATGAACCATCTGGTTTCAATATCAGAAAAAGAGGATTATTCCTAGATGAAACACAGGGTTCAAATACACCATGATATTCCAATTGTGTCAAGATCTCACTGAAGGAAGCTTTTGCTGCACGTTTGATTGGATAGTGTGGCTGGAGTTGTGGTATTGATCGTAAAGGAATCTCATGTGCTGGAGATTCCATACCCCAACCCACCTGACTACGATACAAGGCCTGGGCAAGCGCTAGCACCCACTTTGACGTGTAATCTTGTTTAGCCTCCTCCGAGACATAACGCGAAAAACTCGGGAGAATAACATCCTCTCCTCTAGAAGAAGCCAATCAACTTCCGCTAACAAAATATCATAGGAAGAAGTAAGGTTGTCCCAAAATACCACATTACTCATGCGTTTAATATCACCTTCAATTTGGAGGCCTATCTCATAAAGCCTATTGGCGGTGGAACTTGTGTGTCAGCTGTTTCCACTATAATGAACATTTCAGTTTCTTTTGCCTCCAGGCACTGGTGGAGTGCCTACTGCACTATGGTAACTTCTATTCCCCTGAGGCGGAAAGCCGGGGGACTAAGGTGGGAACCTGTGTTGAAACGCTGACTGTTGAATGTGGATTGCACGATCTTAACTGCAATCTGTTTTAAAAATGAATCTGCTGCATTAGTGTGGATTGCCTGAATTTTAATGTAATCTTTTAAAAAAACGAAATTGTTTGCACTATCACAATTTTAAACTGCACTTACCACTTTAGAAATATTTTAAGGCGGCTGGTGGTGCCGGTTATTTCCACGGGTGTGTACAATTTTCCCGACCCCCCCATGCAGCCGAGTAGGTGCTGACACGGAAGGAGGCACAGGGGCCCGCCATCTTGGAGGGAGGGAAAGGTCTGCGGACTAGTTGTCACAGCCTCCCGCCCTCCCAGAGATATAAAGCTAACAGGAAACAGCGCGCCCGTTCTGGTATTCCCCAGAGGCGGAAAGACGGGGGACTAAGGTCGGAACCTGTGTTGAAACGCTGACTGTTGAATGTAGATTGCACGATCTTAACTGCAATCTGTTTTTAAAACAAATCTGTTGCATTAGTGTGGATTGCCTGAATTTTAATGTAATCTTTTAAAAAAACGAAGTTGTTTGCACTATCACAATTTTAAACTGCACTTACCACTTTAGAAATATTTTAAGGCGGCTGGTGGTGCCGGTTATTTCCACGGGTGTGTACAATCTTCCTGACCCCCGTGCAGCCGAGTAGGTGCTGACACGGAAGGAGGCACAGGGACCCGCCATCTTGGAGGGAGGGGAAGGTCTGCGGACTATTTGACGCAGCCTCCCGCCCTCCTCTCGCCCCCATAAAATGGCCATAGGGCCTCGTCTGCGCAGCGGGCGCGCCAGAGGCGCGCCAAAGGCAAGCCCGTCTGCGCCCGTCCGCGCCAGACCCGCGCTCAGCGCCACTCCCCCTAGCTGGATTCCCCCAGATCCTCTAGGGAGGGTCACATACAATCGAGCGCAGCTCATTATTCTTGGGGGGGGGGGTAAGAAGACAGGCTGTACCATGATGGCTCCTGATAAAGATCTGCAGGTAGGCCAGCACCGTTGTACATCATGCAAAGTTAACCTGCCACTGATTATCGGTGGAAGAACTAGAGCCATTACTTACTCCTCTATGTCTAAAGAAAGTCCAAGGGACCAAATTATTAATTGTCTACTCATTAACGCTAGATCATTGGTAAAGCACAGCATTGAGTGTGCCGAGCTGATTTTAGATCGGAACGCGCATATTGCCTTTATCACTGAGACGTGGACGGACGCAGCATCCGGTCCTGATTTGGTAAAGGCTACCCCACCAAACTATTGCAATTATGTTTTAGACAGACCTGTTAAAAAAGGAGGGGGCTTGGCCATTATTTATAAAGCATCCCTTCAAGGAGTCTTTTTCCCAGTGACCTCGGTGGCATGTGAGGCCCTGGGATTTAAACAGAAACTGTCCAATCACCAATCCTTTAAGGGCTGCCTTTTATGTAGCCCTCCTGGGACAAGGTCCATCTTTTTGGAAGCAGTGGGTAGCATTCTAGAGGAAGCCCTCTGTACTAACTATTTAGCGGTTTTGGGTGATTTTAAGGAAGCTCGGATGTTGACACTATGGCTCTAGTGGAAGCAATGTCCGCAGTGGGTCTGACCCAGGTGGTCTCTGGGGCGATGCACCAGGCGGGCCACAGATTAGATGGCATTTTTTTCGAACAATCCCGATTTGGCATTTTCTAAGACTGAACCAGTGTCCTGGACAGACCATGGGGTGGTATTGTTTACCATCCGTAGCCCTCCGGTTAAGAAGACCCTGAGAGAGGGTCAATTAACTAGGATGTGCAGGGCATGGAAAAATATTGACGGTATAGCCTTGGAGGAGGTGTTGAGAGCTTCAAGGCCTGTTACGCACATTGAAGTGAATGAAGCCACCTCTAAGTGCACGGAAAGCCTTGACAGGGCCTGTCATAGGTTAGCTCCGCCTAAGTTGTGCCGGCCCACCAGGCAGGCTCCCTCGGCCCCATGGTACTCAGTTGAGCTTAGAGAAGCAAAAGCAACATGCAAAAAGTTTGAACGTGTCTGGTGAGCAAATTATCATGAGCCTGATAAAGAAAGACTAAAAATCAGCCTAAGGGCATATAAGGACAGTATTAGAAAGGCCAAGACTGCCTTCTATACGGACCGTATTGAGAAGGCTAAGAACTCAGCCAAAGAACTTTTCGATACTGTTGTCAGTTTAACATCTCTCAAATTGGCGATAGGGCCTTCCAACATCGAACTGTGTAAATCATTGGCTGACTTTTTCCGGACTAAAGTTCAAGCAATTTTCACAACGCTTGAACATCAGGTGGCCCTTACTCTTGCGGAAGAGTCCCACAGGGCACCTACTGCCGGTTCTATGAAGGATGAATTCCTAGCTTTTAAGCCAGTAAACTCGGGAGATGTTTTAAAACTTCTGAGGGCAACTAAATCAGGATCTCCTCAAGATCCTTGCCCTACATCAATTGCAAAACTGGCAGCTGTCCCTATTTCGGACCACTTAGCCAGTATATTCAATCTGATGTTTGAGAAGGACGATTTTCCCACAGTGTGGAAGCGGGCATCCATCCGTCCACTACTTAAGAAACCATCACTGGATATCACCGACCCTAACAGTTATAGGCCAATTGCCAGACTACCTCTGCCGGCAAAACTGATTGAAAAAATTATGAACTCCCAACTCTGTTCCTTTCTGCGTAACTCGAAGGGTCTAGATCCGGCCCAACATGGGTTTAGGGAAGGTCACAGCACCGAGACCGCCCTGATTAAGTCCACAGAGGAGGTCCGGAAGGTGCTGGACGATGGGGGCCAAGCAGTGCTGATCCTACTGGATCTGTCAGCAGCCTTCGATACGGTTCACCATGCTATGCTGTTGGACCGATTGGAGGCCTGCGGGATCCAGGGGCAAGCACTCAACATTCTGAAGGCCTTCCTGAAAGATCGGATACAAGTGGTGGCTATGGGGGACTTCGAATCAAGACCTTTCCAACTCCCCGGGGGGGTCCCTCAGGGATCCTCCCTTAGCCTCACTTTATTTAATATTTATGTATCCTCCCTTGTCCCAGTGATTTGTTCCTTCGGGTTCCAGTTAACATCCTACGCAGATCACACCACTGATTGTGGTCTCGGTGCTGCCGGGGAAAACACTGGGGGTGGCAGCTTGGTTTCAGGGCTGTATGTCCGCAGTCAGTTCATGGATGGCAAAAAGCTGTTTAAAATTAAATTCCTCCAAGACCGAGGTGCTTATTTTCGGGTCAAACACAAATCTATGGAGTTCCAAGTGGTGGCCTACAGATATGGGCCCTCTGCCATCTCCAGCTCAAAAGGTGAAGAATCTTGGAGTCATTATAGATAACCAACTGACCTTCAAACCCCAAGTCAAGGCGCTGACATCTTCCATATATTGGATTCTGAAAACCATTAGGAAGGTTCTTCCATTTCTACCAGAGGGAAGTAGAAGGACGGTGGTGACGGCACTCGTTCTTTCACGCCTTGACTACTGTAATAGCCTCTTTCTAGAGGCTCAACAGGGGGTGTTGAATAAACTCCAGGTCCTACAAAACACAGCTGCCCGCCTGTTCGGGGGCCTGTCCAAGTTTTCATCAGTCACTAAGGAACTGGAGAGGCTGCACTGGCTCCCGATACGGAAGAGGATTTTATTTAAAACCCTCTGTATTGTCTTCAAGGCACTGCATGGTTTGGGCCCGGTGTTTCTTCAAGATCTTTTCCCGTGGTACAGACCAGGGAGACAACTGAGGTCTGCCACTATGGGACTGATTAAAACAACTCGGATCAGGAAGGCACGCTGGGGGGGCAAGAGCTTTGTGGGGGGAGCAGCAAAGGCATGGAACTCCCTCCCTTTGACCCTCAAACTAAACACAAACTTGTTAGCCTTAAGGAAAAACCTTAAAACATGGCTTTTTACCCTCTAGCCCGGGAGTCGGAACCTTAGGGAATTACCACTTCAGCGCCAGGACACCGATCGGTATTTACGCGCTCTATAAGTGTTAAAATAAATAAATAAATACCACGCTGTCAAGGAGTATTACCCATCTCCAATCAAGGAGCAGGGTTCTCACCATCTGAGGCATACCTGGAGGTCAGTGCAGCAACCTTTTTCTTCTGAAAAGGGGCACAGTATTGAGGTGGCTCCTCCGGTTTGCATTTACGTCAAACTGGCGCTGCGGGTAACAATGTGGTTGTGCAGATTCACCTTCTCTGCGATTCTGACGTCCGCCCCACTGAACTGTTGATCTGATGATTCCTGAAAGAAATGAGGAGAATGAGGACAAGCGACCTGGAACCTCTTAGGTGTTTTACGTTTAGCACAGTCACACAAATCATATCTACGGTCAGAAGTGTCAGGTGTTGGTGAACCAGCACGAGAACTTGGCTTCTGTTGTTGCTGCAGCTAATTTTTATTCAATGTCTTTTTAGGAAAGACTGGATGACCCTACTTGTCCGGAGGGGGTTTATTTTGTACCTGAGTATAAGGTCTTACACCCAAACTAATATGACCCAATTATGTATATACATCCGCAATAATGATCGGTCACTGACGCTGCCAATCAACGCCTGCCACCACCGAGAGGCGTTGATGCACTTGTAAGCTAACTGCTTCACCTTTTACATTGGCCAAAATCATATCTGAGATAATAGGAAACATGCCCACTAATCTCATCCCCAATTCCAGGGCTGAACCAGCCCCGTGTTCATCTTGATCCTTCTTCAGAACGCTCGGTAGAACTCTCATGGGGGGTGCCAAAGCAAAGTGTATACACTACAGCAAACACCGTTCCCCAGGTGGTGCATTAAGCTAAGGTGGGAATGATTCCACTTGGTAAACTCATTGTAAGAATCCTTTGTTTCTCAATAGGGGTAGTAAGTAAAAAATACAGCCTCGAGTTGCTCACATTTTTCTGCAAGCCAGTAAGGGAAATCATCCCTATTCTGAGGAAGTTAGCCCATCACTGAATTAATCATGATGGGACAAATGACGAGACCACCACCATGTTCTGGTGGTTGGGGAGTGGCTCCAGCCAGAACCAGCTGACTGTTACATGACATAAACTGTATAACAGCTCTATGTATCTGAATCAACATTGTATGTAACTCTGCAAGGTGAACATTAAGATAATTTGAATGTGGTGTAAAACCAGCCAAAACGGGCCACGTGACCCCATCGACTGATAAGGGGCCTAAATGGACCACAGAAGCAGGGTGATAAAGGGTGCCATTAAACCATATGGTATGCGCCCAGGCTGTGAACAGAACTTCAGGTAATCGATAGGGGTGATAATTCCGCGGAACAGCAGATGCAGTATATTCATGAAACAAATTATCATTCCCATCCACAGCTGGAAATGTAACCCAAGAAAAGAAAACCTTGAAGCGGTAAGCTGCATCTGCCTCGACAACAAAGATAATATCAGCCCCCACATTAGGGACTCCATGTTGAGTCAAATGGGTTGTGACTTCAGCACGGTTAGGTGCCGCAATACCAACTGCCAAAATAAATGCAGAATAACAAATCAATAGTATGGCAGCACAAAAGTGGGTCAATAGAGGAGATAAACCTTTTACATTTCTATCTTGAAAAACCTTTAAAACATACATATAGGAGGCTTGGCCCTCACACCACGGATGTCTCTAGAAACCGGAGTGAGGTGGTTGTGGACAAGCACAAGCGCTACCCAGGGATCTCATGAATTAAAAGCAGACCAATTGTTGGTGGCGCCATGTTGCAGGAATCAGCACAAATACAGAACTATGCACAGGAAATGGGACCTTGGTGAATTGGAACTAAGTCTTCATAGCACGCTAGTATCCCCGAACCCGGGACTGACTAGCTATAGTGCCTCACTTGCTCTCCTACTCACTCACAGAGAACCAAATGATTAGGCACCCCAGAACACAACACTCCCAGATCTCTCAGGAATTGCGGTAACAAGACACACCTTTTCACTTACTCTCTTGTACTCTTCCACAATAAGATCTGACGGAGACATGATACAGTTTAACCACATCGCCGCTGCACCAATTCCCCCCCGGTGCTGAACTTTTCAGATTTACAGCATTTTATGACGAGCTGGGCTCGTCATCAGTGTGCGAGGAGGCTACACCATGACGAGCCCAGCTCGTCATGAGTGTGGAAGGGGTTAAAATATAAATTTTAACTAACAAGCGCTAACATGCAGTATACATGCCACAACAAGCAGGTAAATGCATAGTACAAATATTGTCAGCTTAGCAGTCAGTCTATAAATCATGAAGGGAGATGTAATCATAGAAAGACAATGGAGAAAGGACAATAGTGCCTAACCTCCCCCATTGCTAAGAAGAAGTATTATTACATAATAGAAGATCTCAGGGCTTTGTCAGCAGACCCATACCTTAGCCTATAGATGGTAGATCTACATCATGGGTGCTCTTCTCCCTGGAAATGTCCCTCTCCAAATGTGTGTCACCTATTCGTGCACCTCACTAAAACCCAAGTACATTGTCCAAACAACAGCTGCATCGGTATGATTTGTCTAAAGTCTAAGGACTCGCCAGGACAAAATAGCAATGGGCATTGTTGTTCGACCATGCACATTATGTTCAGTCAACATTCCCGGTACATGCAGAAAAGAACATAGCAATGCGTTCTCATGAGAAAGCAGTTTTTGAAAATATTGCAAAAACTAAAGCTCTGTTGTAACTAACCCTGGGCGAAGCACTACGCTACGCTCGCGGAGTTTACGAAGTTTGCGCAACTTCGCACTACGCGAGCTGCACGTAGCACAGTGCGAACACGCGTAGTGCAGCGTAGCGTAGTTCAGCGCTCATTTTTTGCTTGTTCGCGGTCCTGAACGTCATGTTCGCGATCGCGAGCAAGCAAAATTACATCCCGGCGAGATTCTCAACGCGGGGAGGTAAGGTTTCTCATTGTGAGTGGTTGCACATGCTCGCGACCGCTCTCAATGAGAAACTACCAGTTCGCGTTGAGAAAGCTGCAGCTCGAGTAATAATGTACTCGAGCAGCAGAAAACTACAGCTCGCACTGTGCAAGATGCCGTTTTCAATGATTGCACAGTGCCGGATGCTTGTCCGCACTGTGCAGTCATTGAAAACACATCTTGCACAGTGTGAACATGCTACTACGCAGCTCGCGTAGTGCTACGTGAAGTTCGCGTAGTGTGAAGTGCACTTCGCATAGCTTCGCGTAGCGCTACTTCGCGAACTACGCCCACCCTTAGTTGTAACACGTGCAAAGCAGTAGACAAGCTACAACATGCTCATGCTAAGTTAAAAAAACACATTGTTCATATGGACCACGTGACACATGGAGCATCCGATGTGTCCCGCCTAGAGTTTGGGCTCATGTTAAAGTCCCCTATGATCATGGTTGTCACCAGAGGTAGGGCCGCTATCAAGGATTGGAAGGACCATAGTGCGGAGTAGTAGAGTTGCAGGGGAACATATCAGGAAACAAAGGTAAGGTAGTGAGCTTCCAGGTATCCCTCAATGCCGACATACTGCCCCTGGGGATCCTCATGGAAAGCTGAAACTACCAATGGGAAGGTTTTATGAATGAGAATTGCCACCCTTCTCTTGAGCCTCTGGAGTAGCTCACATGGTAAACACTGTCATACCCAAATCAGCCCAAAAAAGAACATTGAGCCCCCAGGAGGTATGTCCCTTGTAGCAGGACCACATCTTGTTTTTTATCTCCTAACATATCGCAGAACCACTGATCTCTTAATGCGGTCCAAGAGACCATTTGAATTCTGTGAGATGACTAACCATTTGGGAGTGGAGCTTGCAAGTGACAGGGCTGGTCCAATGTCCCCAAAAGCGGTGCTGGGATGGTGACCAGCGCTTCAAGACTCTGACCAGAGGTAAACACTAGCTTAGTGGAGAGCTTGTGTGGTGAATACCTGGGAAGAAAACAAATCAAAATAACATTTCTGTATGAAACAACATTCCCCCAACACTGCCCTCCCCATACTTCCACCCTCAAAGCATCTGTCACCCCTATAAAGAACATTTTACAAATAAGCTAAGGGAAAAAAACACACGGTCAAGTGTCTCATTTCCACATGAAAGAAAAACCTTGTCTGACAGCAAAATATCCAAATAGATGTGTTTTAACACATGGCAGAACATTTTAACTAAGTGGATGCTCAACCACAGCTCATATGAGTATCTTTGTGTATTTCTCCCCTAGTCAAGTATACAATATACAAATCAGTAATAAGTGATGCATGCCCACATCTAGACACATCAATATTCAGTGCAGGTGATTCACATCACATAAAAAGACTGCAAACAAACATATATTTGCTTCCCTTAAGATATAGAGACAGGGAGCACATGATGTATAAAGCAATGCATCTGCTCACCAGTTTGGGTCTGATCCAATTAAGTTAACGTAACCATAAGAGTTCATAAACAAATAGAAAAACATGTCTATCGTTAAAAGTGAATAAGATCTAACTTTATTTTTCCCCCTTTATTATCTCTTATTACGTCATCATCAGGTATGCAGGTTTGCACACACTTAATTTAACAGTGTCTACAGGTAGATGCATGCAGGAATTGTGACTCATTGCTTACAAAATGTCATAATAGTCAACAACGTCTGTAGAACTGATTTTTAAGGGTCATAAACAGGGCCACAGATTAAAAGGAATGCTTAATGGGAAATGTGTACTATTGTCCTGTAGTGACATTTAAGGGTCATTGAGAACTCATGAAACATGGTGCCAAGGGTCGACTGAGAAAGTGAGAAGCTCTTGTTGCTTTTGTTACTGGATGTCTATCTATTACGATTTTATCATTTTCTGGAATTGAACTTGAATATAGTTTTTTTTTTCAAACAGGGAAATGTTTATTGAAAATAGTAAGTGAAATATTGAATTACATTGTTTGTTGATAAAACATGAGAAACTAGTTAATTATCTAATTAGGAATGTAGAATTTTTAATTTAATTAAAAAACTGTTGTTTTACTGAAAAACACATTCCCTCTTTCTAATGGGGAGATTGTTAAAGTTCGCACATGTAAAGTAGTTACCAACTGCAATTCACTGGAACAAGACTATGTTTCAATAGGAACAACTGCAAGCACAACATCAATAAATACAACAAATACTAAAACAATTGATTGATACAGAAATAAAAAAACATTGCCCAAAAATTGATGTAGTCCAACATCACAGACAAAAAAACGTATTATGTCTTACCATTATCTACTGACACAATTCTAACAAACATTCGAAGTTCCTCAAGCCTCAATGATTGCACCTCTAGTATGCAACGTATACCTTGCTCAACTCACAGAGTTTAATAAACCCCTTTAGGCATCACCATTACACCTCTTTCAATGTCACAGTGGTAATCCATATACAGCAAATAATTTCAAACCTTTTGACATTTTAACTCACAAAAGACCTATAAACAACTAAAAACTGGATGCTGCAAAATCAACTAATACTATATCTTGTTAAAACCAGGAGCCTGTTGTGTGGACATATTATAACCTAGCTACAGAGTGAGCAACATAGGCTGGACCTCCTCCCACCAAACACTCACATAAAAAAACATAGCAATCCTCATGAAGTCCAAATTCTCTGTTGAAAAACAAAGCATCATGGTAATTAAGAGACAGTTCAAATAGCTGAGGACCTTATGGCGGACCTCGTCCTCCTTCTATCTATATCACATCCGTAGGGTGCAAGCCTCAATGACAGAATTTCTATTCCGCCCACATTACACCAACACACTTTACATTGCATACACAAAAGGCATCATAAAATTCAGAATGCTCCCAAATATTTAGTTATAGACCTCTGTCTTAAAGGTCCTACACTGATTATCTGTTGCAGAAAAGTATCCTTTAAAGCTATCTGCTACACCAAAGAGCCAAAAACAGAGGACCAATCATCAAAATTCTCCCTTTATACTCAAATGAAAACCTTATAATGAATAATTGCACTGCTACTAATGGTCACACAATACAGGAGAAGAGTACAGAAGAAGATCCTTCTTGGTTCAAACCTGCAAAGTGTGGAACACCATACCCCAAGAATATAGATGATTAGCAACTATCAAGAATCAAGGAAAGCAATAGAAACCTGGGTTTTCCCCAAATCATGACTTCAGCCCCTAAAGACTATATAGCATTACGGAACAAATGGGTCTTGTAAGTTTAAAATGACTGAACAAAATCGAACTGGCTAAGCCCTGTCACTAAGAGAAATATCTGAATTGACTGAAGGACCTTCACTGACTCCTCAAAACAATACATGACATCGATCAAGGTATCTCTGGAAAATGTAAGCATTTGTTCCTGCATCAAAATCTCACCCTTTTCCACATCACCCATGCTTATGTTCTATGTAGAATCTCCTACAACAGTCCTAAGTTGTCCCTAAACTCATGCATGATGGACATCTTTCAAATACACAGAATAATGGCCACCAACAAGTTCCCAACTATGCACCCAAAGCGTGCCCAGGAAAATGAGCAGCACTCACATGCTCTGAATAGAGTCCAGGAAGACAAAATAAATAAAACTTGCGGAGTTGCTACATCCTCAACTCCAGAAAGTTGTTATGCATTCTCTCCGTATTTTAAAAGCACTATATAAACAAAATATTTTAACAATATATTACTATATCCATATTTATGTCATTGATAATGATATTGGTAACATAATATATCATGTCATGTGTGAAATCATTTATGTCATGTGTGAGGGTCACATTGTGGTTGAAGTAAAGAGCTTTCAATTGGGTGTGTAAGTTTTGGTTTACATGGCTGGTTGAGATTCATGGATTGGATAACTAAGAATAACGGTTATTTTGGGGTTTCACAGTGTTTTTAAATATTCTTAAGCAAGTAAGGAAATATCTATCTATCTATCTATCTATCTATCTATCTATCTATCTATCTATCTATCTATCTATCTTTCATCTTTCTGTCTGTCTGTTTGTCTGTCTGTCTGTCTATCTATCTGTCTCAGTCTGTCTCTGTCTGTCTGTCTGTCTGTCTGTCTGTTAGAGAAAAGTTGGATTAAAAGTGGCATTTTGCTTTTTATCTCCCATAAGATTCCTTTGCTACTGCTACAGAAAAAAGTGACTAGCATAAAAAAGTTGCCATGGGAGTGCCTAAAATTCATGTCACCATCAATAATGTCAGAGATGCCTGGATTATTACTCTGCAAATAGTACACCAATCCAAGTTTTGCACATTTGAATTGAATAAAAAAATAAAATAAGAACTAATTGTATGAAGGAGATCTTTCAGCCGCTTTCTGTTTTGACTCTGCAGATCAAAAGCTCTGTTAGCAGACCAGAAGCTCTCAGATTGGCTGTCCCCAACTTTTTCCTTTGGAGTTTTATATAGCTATGAACTAGACCAGAAGGTATCAGAGCGCTTTACATAAGCACCAGTTGTGTTGCAGACAGACAATTTCATTTTTGTTAGGCACGCGGAGATTCAGTGAATTGCAAAGAATCACAGGATGTTGAGAGTCCCTTCCGAGACTCAAACCCAGTTCCCTTGCTGCGAGGTCAACTGCTGTAGCCGTTAGACAACATCCACTCCCCAGACATAAAGAAAAATGTTACGAACACCATTACAGGACACAGGGTATCATGAACCCCACTTCTTAAGGGGTATAGATATATATTCACTGAAAAAACTAAAGGTTACAGGGACATTATAGTTTGGAAATATAATTTAAAAAACTTCAGAAATTCACTGAAAAAAACAAAGGTTATAGGGGCGTTACAGTTAGGCTGACATTTCACTCGTAGAAAACCAGAGAAATCAGCAGATATAATTGGCTGAGCTAACTACAACTCATGCCCCCGCAATGCACTGCTCATGTCGGTAATAGTGATTCGCCTGGACACGTCGCAAATACGGAAAACAAAAGCAGACATTCAATGACCACCAAAACATCCAAAAATAATATGTATAAAAATCCTTTCTGAACATTGCACTACACATATTACTATATACATACTTCTTTCAAATCATGTTTAAACTCATATTTTTGTACTAAGTTTTTATAAAAAGCATCTTGCAGACCTATTTTCTGTTTTCACTGCTATTTGGGACATCACAATAATGTCGTTAACCATGACGATCGCGCCTTTTCCATAAAGGCTAAAACACATATATCCACACATACTACGGTATTTTACAAACTACGGGTTTCTTACAGTATTCTCTAAAGTCATGTTCTTCTAGAGAGTTTCTATAAAAACCATCTCTAAAACCTATTATCTGTTTTAGTGGTGATGCTGGAGATCGTGATGACGTCGGTATTCGCAATTACCCCAGACACGTCGCAAAAACAGAAGACAAAAGCAGACATTCAATGACCACCAGCACATCCAAAAATAATATGTACAAAAATCAAATCTGAACATTGCACTACACATATTACTATATATATGCTTCTTTCAAAGCATAATTAAACTCATATTTTTGTACCAAGTTTCTTTAAAAACCATCTTGCAGACCTATTTTCCGTTTTCGCTGTTATTCAGGACATCGCAATGAAGTTGTTAAACATGACATTCACTCCTTTTCCATGAAGTCTAAAACACATATATCCACACATATTACAGTATTTTACACACTAGTGGTTTCTTACAGTTTTCTCTAAAATCATGTTTTTCTAGTGTATTTCTAGAACTACCATCTGTAAAACTTATTTTCCCATTTCGCGGTGAAGCCAGAGATCGTGATAACGTTGGTCATCGCGACCCCCTCGGTAACATTGTGAATGCAGAAAACAAAAGCAGGAATTCAGTAGCCACCACCCAATTAAAAAATTATAACTATATAATTACTTCTAACCATCACAGTAGATAACTCACTATATAATTAACTCTATAAAAACATTTATCAGAATCTAAATACCTCTATAACAATCCGTATTATGGATTCACTGATATATTTTTTATATTCCTACCAATATTCACGGTGTTGCCATGATATTCGCAATGTTCCCGCAACGGTATATGGCATACGAATAAAAAGAAAATTTGGGAGACGTAACTTGTGTCACTAACACCCCATTTCCCAAACATAGGGTCAGAGTACCTCTACTCTGACCACTTATGTTAGCTTTTTCAGAAATGTTCAGCCCTGGGAACCGTTTGCGATCAATAAAACGACAGCCACAATTTTCCTTTTAGGTTCCGTCCAGCCAATCAGAGCATTTCAATTGCGTGTGCATTTGCAATTACTCCCTCACTATAAATTTCGGCTTACATTTCTCAAAAACGACTGAACAAATTGACACCAAAAATTGACACCAAATAGGCAAAAGGCACTACCTCTCTGCCAAATTTGGTGTAAGTCTGTTGACCGGTCCAGGGTGTAACTATGGCTACATTTTCCTATGGAAATTAACATTACAAAAGCACCCTTATTTTGTGCCCTAAATTCTTGGTCCTCACTGCAAGGATCTCCCCCAAACTTTCCTTGACAAACCGAACCTACCTTGACACTTCCTTTGGAAAATTTCATGAAGATTGGTCAAATGACGCCAAAGATATAAGCAAGTCAAAAATGCTTTTCCTCTGGAAACTAAGTCCTAACTATAACTAGCTTCTGGCGACCACCACTAGGTAATATAGACACACACACATATATATATTAGGGGTGGGCGGAATTTGCGTAATCGCGTTACGCAAATCTCTGCGAAAAGGTAAAAAATCTCTGCAAACACGCAGAAATGTTTTTTTCCTGTTCACAATTGCTGTTTGTATGCTCGAGGGAAAATATCTCACGAACACACATTTTGAGAACGCAAAACAAGCAAAAAAAGGCAATTTCGTGTTCTCCGCGGAACATGAAATTACCCAAATTCCGCAAGCGGAACAGAATTTACCGCCCAGGCCTAATATATATGTGTGTATATTACCTACTGGCGGTCGCCAGTAGGTATATATAGTTAGGATTTTTTCCCTATGGGATTTTTGAAAGATCTATGTCGAATAACTTTGGCGTTTGTGGATGGAATTGGCTGAAATTTTCAGGAAAATGTAACATTTTGTTTCTGAGCAGCCCCTGATAATTTGGGGGGGGGGTTTGTCAAGGGGGGGCCGAGAAAAAAGGGGGGTCCCAAAACACGTTTTTCCAATGTTAATTTCCATGGGGCGGTTGGCCTCACTTTTAGCCCGAACGGCTGAATGGATTTGCACAAAACTTGGCAAAATTGTAGGGACTGTTAGCCCGATGTGCCTTTGCTAGGTCTCAATATATGTGCTCCAGTGGATTTTGAGAAATTAACGTTCAAAAAAGATATATATCTGTAAGCGCGCTCCGGGCAGCGCTCCGGTTCGCGTACTTGACGCGTAACGGAACTTCGCGAAGCGAAGCTGATTGGCTCTTCGGTGTCTGTCAACATTCTAAACAGTCCGGAGCGGCCGCCATCTTGTCTCTCGGTAGGATCGAGAGACAAGAGGAGGCCAAAACAAAGGGGGAAATGACCATAAGGGGGCATAGTAGATCCTCCCTGACCCCCTAGGTTTTATGTGGAGGTTTTAAAAGGGCCCCGCAGGGCAAAAAAAAAAAATAAAAAAAATTCCGTGGGGAGCGCCCGGTTCGCGAACCGGGAAGCGTTCTGGGGAGCGTACTATAAGGAAAATAGAATGATAGAGTTTTCAAATACTGTATGTTAATTGATTGTTGGTTTTGTTGATTATTTTTTAATTTCTTTATTTTTTAAGCAATTATTTATTATTGTGATTGTGTTTCAAAATTTAATAAACTTTCTAACATTTCACTGTCTGAAATGTCATTATTTTCATTGAACATAGTTTGTAATCTCTGAGGGTGTAAAATGTCCTCATTTTGAAGGAGGTCATCTACTGCTTGCACACATTGAAGTAGTTCTTGGTCCCAAGTTTCATCCATAAATTCTATATAATTTGGATCAATTATTTCTTGGCTGCTCTCTTGCAGGTCAATTTGAAATGAAACTTTGTGTTCGCCTTCCATTTTGCCTGAAATTTGGATAAAAAAATATATATATTAGTAGAGATAGGGCACTGTTGGGATTAATTTTAGATAGGCAGTTTTTATCAGTGAATTTATCTTTGGGCAGTGTATAGTATCAGAGTGGAAGTAGGAATATAAAAAAGTGTATGTGATTTAACGTAAGTAAATTCATAATTATACAAGAGAAGCCTAACTCCATCCATAACTATAACAGAGAAGTCTATCTAAATCTATAACTACTACAGAGGGATAGTATATAACTATCAGAAAAAGTTTACCATATTAACTTATAGTGCACAATATACTTCAGTTTTAAAAATAACAACTTACCTTTACAAAGAAGTTGAAGTGATTAGTGAAAATCCAATTGAAATATACAACAAGAAGTAGTAGTCAAAATGGCTGTGTTTCCTTCTCTTCCTTTATATATATTCAGGTATATAACCAATCAAATGTCAGGTAATAAAAGTAGAAAATGAAAGTAACACTTTCATTGGTTGTCAATTCCAACACTTTAGATGTGTTTTGTGAAGTAATTTACCTCACGGTATTTAGAGAGGTCTACAGGCTAAATGGCTAAATGGAATTTCAATCAAATTTGTGAAAATGAAAGGGATTGGTATGTAGTATGAGCTAATCTATATTTGGTGAGAGTGTCTCCAGTCTTTTTTCTGTAAATTACTTTCCCACCTTTTTTAATGGAGCGCTTCCCGGGGAGCGTCCCGGTTCGCGAACCTGAAGCGTTACGGGAGTCCACCATTTTGTGTTTTGGTCGAATTAAGATACAAGATGGAGGGCAAATAATGTTCAGAATGGGTAGAAGGGGGCACGGTAGACTTATCTTGACCCCCTAGGTTTTCTGAGGGTGGCTGAGGAGGCTTATATGTGCGAAAAAAAACATTTTTTTATGAAATTCCGCGAGGTTAGCTTCCAGTTCGCGTACCGGGTAGCGCCCCGGGGAGCGTACTTTGTTGAAAATTAGTGAAAAAAGTTAGAAAAAAATAATAATTGTGAGTGATCAGATGTAGGGTAGCTCTGAGAAGAGCTTTTGGGATTATGGTACATCTAGGTACTTATAAGTAGGTACCAATGCACAGTCTTAAATTCAGAATGAAAATTCTGTTGCCCTCATCTGAGAAGTGAACTCCATCTCCTCTGTAGATATCTTGCATGTAGTAACGCAAGTTATTGTTGTACATGGAGCCCATTCCATGGTCTCTCATGTAAGCTGAAACAGATTTGTTTACATGCTTCCTCGACTTCTCAATTTGTGGACAAAATTGGTTGGACCACCTCCATTTCTGTCTTTGGCATATATTTGAATATACCAAGGCAGTTTGAGGAAAAAGTGCCATTAATTGCTCAAAGGTGTCCTTTAAAAGCATTTCCAGACCTACTCCAGTCAAAGTGCCCAAATCATTACCTCCACAGTGCACAATTAACAGGTCAGGTTTTGGCAAATGCATAAAGGTTTTCACCAATGGTATCAATTGGTGACATTTTAATCCTCTGTGGCCAAACCACTTAATTTCCACATCTTGTAAATTGAGGTTAGGTAAATTTCTGTTCTCAGCATACCTTTGAGCCCAGTAGATGTAACTATGTCCAACAATCCAGACAGTGAACATGGTGAGAGAAGTTTCTGGTGCAGTCAGATGAAGTGTGGTAATGAAATGGCAGATGAAACAGTAGGAGTTTGTAAAGAAAAAAAAACTATGGAGTTTCAGTGCTAATGATTCATTAGCAGTGATTGGTGGATTTCCATTTCTGAAAACAGAAAGTTATGGTGCATGGATGTGTTCTTTGAAAGATGTAATTTGAATGGTCAAGGAAAAAACATTTAATGAAAGATTGCACTGGATACGCAGGTGCACTGAGAGTTCAGAGTTCAATTGAAACATTGTTGTGTGAACTTGCAAACATCAGAGGTCTTTCAGGAGGTGGTTGCTATGCAAAAAAGGCAGAGAGGGCAGAGGGGGGAAGGGTTTTGATTTGAAAAAAGTGAGGGAAGAGTTTTGATTGGCTAACATGAGAGATATGTGTAATGAATATCAGCATTTCTGTGCTTTCTATAGCTGCAGCCTCTTGAGTGCATACTCTTTGTTCTGCTGAAGACAATTTGGTGTATTTCTGAGACTGTTTTGAAACTCAAAAAGTATTTGCTAAGGTGAGAAAAGATTTATTTAATTTAGATAGAGAATAGTATGATTTAAGGAGAAAATTATGAAGAAAGCTGTGTTTTTAAAATGTTGCTTTGTCTCAAGTGATATACAAATAGATTTTGTTTCTTTGAGAAATTGTAATTGCACTGACCATGTCATGAATGATGTAATATGTGACATCATCAGCAGTGGATTGCGGGTAACAGTATCTCTTGTTTACTCCCTATAGCTGTCTTTCTTTTAACATAACTGTCTGTTTCCTTCCCTTATACTTACTGTTCTTTTTTTAAAAAAAAAATGTTTGGTTCGCTCCCGGTTCGCGTACCGGAGAGCGAACCGGGAAGCGAACTAAGAGAAATAGAGGTTGGCAGAGTTCCAAATGTTCTACCAATTTGAGATGTCATCAGTGATGTCATCAGTGATGCCATCAGTGATGTCACTGACCATGTCATGAATGATGTAATATGTGACATGATCAGCAGTGGATTGCGGGTGCGCGATATATAGTTAGTGCAACTAACTATATATGAAATTTCAATGGTTTTGTGTGAGTAAAATAAGGTTTTGTAAATGCTAATTCCTAACTATATATGGTCGTTAACCTATGGTTTTTTCTGTGAATATATAGATATATATTCACACAAAAAAATAGGTTTCAGGGACGTTATAGTTAGTTGAACATTTGACTCTTACAAAACCAGAGAAATTCACCTGTTATAGTTAGTTAAGCTAATTATAACTTGCTCACCCGCAATGCACTGCTGATGAAATCACATATTACATCACTCATGACAAGGTCAGTGACATCACTGATTACATCACTGATGACATCTCAAATGACATCACTGATGACATCACTCCTGACATCATCCAGTGAAGTAAAGTTTAAATATGTTTGATATATATATATATATATATATATATATATATATATATATATATATATATATATATATATATATATATATATATATATATATATATATATATATATATATATATATATATGTGCCTAGGTGTATTAAAGAATGAATGCATTTACAAGTGCCTAAAGGAATTATTTTGTCGTTGGGTGACTGACTGTATAAATGAGTGATTGAACATGTCTTACTGAAGGCATGGGTTAGTGACTAAACTGTGTGAAAATCTGTATTATTCTCTCCATTGGTGTGTAAGCAACTGCATGGTTTGCTAAATAGCTACATGAGTGTCTATATAGGTTATTTTATTTGCAGTCTGAGTATCTGTATGGGTCCCTGAGTGTCTGTGTGGGTGGGTGGGTGTATGAGTCGGTGCATAGATGTCTGAGTGGGTGATTCAGTGGTTGTATGGATTAAAAAGTGCATCTGGGAAGTGCTGCATGGGTGAGTTAGTGTGTCTATTGGAGTGTTGGTGAGTGAATAAATGTCCCAGTGGTATATCTGTGACTAACTACATATGTAAGTTAAGAGTAGGTGTATAAAGTGTCTGCTTCTATCAGTGATTGTATAAGACAGTAAATATGTGTTAGTGTCTGTATAAATAAGTGAAGTGGTATGTCTAAAAATAATGAAGTTGGTGTGTATAACTGTATACATGAGTATGTGATTGATTCTTTGCATTACTGACTAGGTGTGTGAGTAACTCTGGATGAGTGGCTACGTGGCTACGTGTATAGATGTATGAGTGCATAATATAGTCCTGTATTGATGAATAACTACATGTATAAGTGACTGGATGTGTGTGTAGACCTAGGAAATAGTGAGTGATATGTAGTATATGTCATTCATCTGTATATGGTTTCAAAAATAGTAGTCAGCATTTTAGAATGGGTGTATCAAAGTTTATATTAGAGCATTAGTATGTGCATCAGATTGTCACATGGATGATGTCATTTGTGATGTCATTAGTTATGTCATTTGAGATGTCATCAGGGATGTCATCAGTGATGTCACTGACCATGTCATGAGCGATGTAATATGTGATATCATCAGCAGTGCATTGCGGGCGCGCAAGTTATAGTTAGCTCAACTAACTATAATAGGCAAATTTCTCTGGTTTTATAAGAGTCAAATATTCAACTAACTATAATGTTAAATGCTAAGTCCTAACTATAACATCTGTAAAACCTATGTTTTCTGCAGTGAATTTCAGAGTTTTTTAACATATTAATTTCATATTTTAATGTTTATAAAACCTATATTATTTCTATTAGTTTTTAAAATATTTTGGAACTCTATTATACTTCTTTTTTTTACCTTTTAAAAGTATGTAATGTTTTATATCTTCCCCCATAAATATGTATGTATATTTTTTTGTTGTTGAGAAAACTGCACTCCCATACTGGTAGGGTACCAAGATCCATCACCACGCGAATCCTATCCGCCATATGCTAAACTTGTAAATGATGCGCATTTCATATCCAACGGGTTTGTGGCACCTCATCCCGCGTAAGCATGGGCGGAAAATCCGTTCCGCTCGCGGATTTTGCGGATTTTCGGGAAATTCGCAATCCGCGAGATTCGCGAATCTCCCGCAAAATCCGCAAATCCGCGAGCAGCGGATTTTGCTCGCACTGTTCGCGTGAGTTCGCGTGAGTTCGCGCCCCGCGAATAAGTGCAAAATTGCAGAAATACGATTTTAGCAAAACTGAAAGTAACTACTTACCAGGTTCAAAAGTTCAGGCTCATCATTAGTAGCCATTTCCTGTAGTGCTTCCTGAGGGGCCCCTCCAGAGTTCAGTTGCCAGTTGAAACTATTATGTGACCCTGCTCTGAACCTCAGAATAGTTACACATATGCCACAAAGGTCCTGAATTACAGCTAAGGGAGACAAGCAGGAGCCAGGCTGGAAGTTAAAATCCATTAATCAGCCCCTAATTCATTATTGTCAGTTGGGGCAGGGCAGGTGTTGTAACTAATTTTGCAACAATGAAAGCACTTAGCAAGTGCAAAAGATCACTAATCAGGGCGCACTAAGGAAGCAGGTGCCAGCTAAAAAAATATTCTGTGACACATTAATCAGCCCCAAATTAATTCAGGTCACTTGAGGCAGGGAAGGTGTGCTTTGCTTTGCCGAAAATAATGTACACTGGACAACCAGAGGGTGTGGTGATGAAACAGAGGGTGGCATGGGTGGGCCAGAGGGTGGCATGAGTAGTCAGAGAGTGGCAGTGGTGACAGAGAGTGGCAGTGATGAAGAAGAGTGTCCCAAACAGGCTGGACACGTAGAAACAACAAGTTCGCAAAACTTGCGACCCGACAGGTAAGTTCGCAAATTGCGAAATTGTAAAAACCCTCGCGAACTAGCAGAAACACGGGCGAACACAAAAAAAAAAAAAATCCGCAAATTCGCGGGAATTCGCGGATTTTGCGGATTGCGAATCCGCAAATCCGCAAAATTCGCGAACGCGAGATCCGCAAAATTCGCCCATGCTTATTCCCGCGTAACATCATATACACATATAGTCAACCCAGCTGCTACTTTGGTATCCGATGGGTACACAGTATCAGCCATGCATTATGTCATGTATGTATGGGGTCGTGCCCGCTGCGCGTTGCATATGCGATGAGTACACGCTGCCAAGCCCTGTTTTACGTCACAGATGTATAGTGTCAAGCCGGGCACACCATTCCCTCGTTTTTGTTTTTTTTTGTCTCAAAAGTATATCTAAATAACTTTAAACAGTATTTGAGAGCAAGGGATAATCTAAAATATTTTAAACATTTACATATTTCTAACTGTAATAAACTTATATTATCATAAATATATTTTGTCAAAATTGCTTTGGGTGCGGCCTCCTTGCGCGCTCTGTGCACTATTGCAATATGACCTTAAAAAAAGCATTTGATTGCTTCATAACTTTTCCCATTGTACTCATTCTCTCTACAGCGTTTGATGAGAGATACCTCTTCTGCTTAGAAAGCTTTTTTGAAAAGTGTTTTCCTGTATACACATATCTTATACTACACACAACATGCAAAGATCATCTTGATCAATATTCATGGTCTGTACATTAGCCTTCCACGTGTGATTGCTATGCATCTCAAATGTTCCATCAAAAAACAAATATGTGTTACACGATGACCCTGGTGTGTGTGTGTGCACATTATTGTGCTCCCTTTTGGCCTGGGTATTAAAGGGTCTAAGAAGTATCAGGAGCCACAGCCAGAGTGCACATCCTAGATCATGTGACAAACAGTAAACAGCAATGTGTAGATTTCTTTTGCTAGACACTCTGTTGTCAGGCTTTACCAATATGGTAGTGTGTTATATGTGAGACTTTCAGATTCACATTTGACATGCATTGCTTGACTGTAATGAGCGTTATCACTGTGTATGACAAAGGCTCACTGCTGATCCTCCCTCCATCCGCGCACATTCACATGTGTACTCTTCGCGATAGCAACACTTCCAATAATACCGCACACCATTGACATGCTTGTCTGTGCATATCCACAACCTTGACAACGACATGTGATGTTCGCCATTCAATCTTTTCAAACACCATCTCATTAGCGATAGTTGCCGCCCTCCCGACACATGCTACACTAATGTAAATTGCACACTCTGAGAGGTCAAAACTACAAAAGAAAAACACATAGGTACACTTCCTGGCACGGCAGGAACTGAACAACACTCAAGTCCCTGAAATAATTATTTGCACCCCTACGCTGGCCTGGCATACGCAAGCCCAGCCCACTTTGCATACATATAAATACGACGGGTGTACAGATAAACAGAATAACCATGGAGCCACACGTCCCTCTTCTTCCACACTGCCTCAGGTGATATGACCGCATCCACCTCGCATATCACAATGTGCAATAAAAAAAAGGGATCCATGAGGTGTACACCATCCTGGCAATCAAGACTGGTTCTAAATTGTGAGCCTTACTGCTCATCGTCTTCGAAAGGGATCCATGAGGTGTACACCATCCAACAATCACCACTCCAGCTGAATTGTGAGCACTGCTGCACATAGTGTTTGGACACACAACAATGACAGCAGGTGAGCAGAGCGGCCTGGGTGCACAGGGCCTCCAATTCAGTGTGGTGCGGCGGGAGGGGTGGGGTACATCAGCCTGGCTGCGCAGGTGCGAAGAAACGATGTTGCCATGCGTAATGATGTGATCCCTGAATTGATTCAGTCTCATTTTAAAGACCTGCTGGATCATATTATAGGCCTGAGCCAGTGGGCAGCGCTGCCCTACAGACACTTGGGTTGGCTTTTAGGACACTGTAGTGAGCTTGTTACTAAGTGTACATGCACACAGCCTTCCGCCACTGCATTACAGATGCACATTATGCTTCTACCATGCGCTCAGTTCCTTTCTATGTAAACATTTGTGTAACATATTATTATTTAACCTTGTGAATTCTCGTGCACTCAAACTGCTCTTTGAACCACGATTACCACTAACAGTTGGTAGATCGTACTTCAAAAACGAAGGATGCACTCAACTCCTGTTTTCTATCAAGCTTGAAATAAGCCTTCATGTACCTCCAGACGTTTCCACCATTAAATTATTTCTCTCTTTTCAGACACTGAATTGATTGGCTCAAAATGGGCAGGAGCACACCCCACGATGATGCCCTGAGCATTCTGACGCGTTCCATCGTGGTATCAAGACACCATCCCCAACCTGCTCTCCTACCGTACAAACGTACCCCGGACTCGCAGCTTGCACCAACATGTAGTGGGACAAGCCAGTGATGGCAGGTGAGCAGTGAAACTTCGGTGAGCAGGACCTACAATTGAGCGCAGTTCAGGGGAAGGGACTGGGGTGCAGCACCTTGGGTGCACAGGTGCATGCAAGCGAGTTTCCCGTAGCTAATAATGTAGGACTATATTATCAAACAATGGTGATGAGGGGCTTGATAATTTGCCCTTGTGAATTCCCATAGAGGCCGAGGTTCACACCAGAACCTGGGCTTCTATGGGAATTCACAAGGGCATATTATCAAGCCCCTTATCGCCGCTTTAGCTGCAGTTTCCTGCCGCTAAAGTGGTGATAATGTTTTCGCCGTTCCTTGATAATATGGCCCCTAATCTCTGGCCTCATATGTTTCCTTTTAAGGACTTGCTGCACCACACTCTTTCTTGCGGATCCCAGCGTCCTAGACAAACGGGTGACTGGAGGGTAAACACTAAGGGCTGGGTGCAGTAGGCCGACGCTCTGTCTCCTCCTCCCTCTCTTGTTTTGACTCTCCATCCCCTTCTACCATCCACCCACTCTCCCTCCCTCTCATTCTCACTATCTTCCTTTCATTTGGACTACCGTTCTTTGTATTGTATTGTATTGTAAGGGGTGCTTATAGAGCGCACTGACACCATGGGTTTCCTGGCGCTGGTTAGATGTAAAGGGAACAGAGGGACTAACCAGAGTGAGGGAAGAGCCAGGTTTTTAAGAATTTACGAAAGAGAGTCAGAGAATTAGACGTTTTAAGAAGAAGGGGGAAAGAATTCCAAAGCTTGGGGGCCAGGTAAGCAAATCTCCGGCCTCCAGATCTACAAAGCTTGTACAAGGGGACAGCCAACAGGTGAAGGTGAGAGGATCTCAGGTTCCGGGATGGGCAATAGGGTCTGATGAGAGATTTCACAAAGGCGGGACAGGGCCCAGCTAATGACTTGAAGATGAGGCAGCCGATCTTGAAGGCCGCCCTGGAGGTGACAGGAAGCCAGTGGAGTTTGGCAAGGAGGGGCCTGGCGGATTGCCACTTCGGGATCCCTAGGGCCAGTCTCGCCGCTTGATTTTGGACCGCTTGCAGTCTAGCCACCGATGTTTTAGGCAGACCGTGGTAGATCGCGTTAGAGAAATCTAAGCGGGAGAGGACGAGGGCCATGATGACCTGCAGGAGGGCATCAGGTGTAAGAAGGTATGCCACTTTCCTGATCCTGCGCAGCTGGTAGATACAGGACGAGACCACCGTCCCCACCTGCGGCCCGTGGGGCAAGCCGGTGTCGATTGTGACCCCCAGGCTCTTCACCGAGGCTACGGGGGTGGGGGAGGGACCAAGTTCCACCGGCCAGAATTGTGGCCCCCAGAAGGTGGCGCTCCTACCAGGCAGGAGGAGCTCCGTCTTACCGGGGTTCAGTTTTAGCTGGTTCTGGCCCATCCACTGAAGAATGTGGGACATGACTGCCTGAAAGTTAGAAATAGCAGAGGGGGAGTTGAGAGAAAAGATGAGTTGCAGGTCGTCCGCGTAATTAAACACGGTGACGTCCCACTGCCTCAAAGAGAAAAGAAGGGGACGAAGATAGAGATTGAAAAGAAGAGGGGATAAAGAAGAACCCTGGGGGACCCCACAGGGCGAGTTCTCCCTAGGCGCCCTAAAGGTGCCCAGGCTGAGGGTCTGGGACCTGCCGGTCAGAAAGGATCTGACCCAGGCCAACGCCAGGCCTTGGATGCCAGCCTGCTCGACACGGTGGAGAAGGATGTTATGATCCACCGTGTCGAAGGCGGCTGACAGATCTAGTAGTACCAAGGCCTGGGGGGTTCCACATAGCACACATACTTATGTTTCATTTTTGTTTTGCAGGTGTTCTACGCTGCATCCATTGGAGTCCAACCCACATTTTTTATATTATACTGTTTCTTCTATTAAAGTTACACTTCTATTTGTTTGTGTTTTAATAAAGGTTACTTTTTTTCTCAAATAAATAACTGAGTGTATAGCTCTTGTTTTTCTGACAACACTTGTCTATAGTTTATTGTGAAAATCATCTGTTTATAGGAGATTATGAGGGCAAACGTTTCTAATATTAAGTGCACCTACCAAACATAATCTAACTGACTATTACTCAAATGAAGCCTGGGTAATTCTACAACTGCAAGAGTTCTATGAGTGTATCATTTTATAACACCATGAGTTCTGCCCGTGTGATTACAGAACCAATAAGGCACTGCCTAGGACCACCGAGGCTTCAGGGACTGCCGAGGCCCACCCTGCATATTTAAGTAAAGCCCCGGAGTGTGGCGATCCCCGGACTTCAGTTGGCCTCGAACCCGCCGAACAATTAGTAAACAATACCTGGGAGGTGGCAGTTCCCTAGGCTGCGAAACATCTCTATGCCCTTTTACGCCTAATTTACATGTGACATTAAGAGCCTCAGTCCTACAGAGACCCCGCAATAAAATGATAGGATTGGCCACGGAACATTACCCACCAGGGGCCTCATTTATATGAACGAGTAAAACCCTGCTTTTTTTTTCTCCCCATTTTTACCATCTGCATCCCCTCTATTAAAGCTATACAAGGTTTTCCTCCTCTCACTTCAACTAGTCAAACAAGGGTTTGCTATCACAGGGTGGAAGCCATGCACCCACCCTCTGATAGCAAATATAAATGTCCCGCTGATGAACACCCCGGGACATTGTATGACCTGCGCCTGGGAGGACGCCCTCCCTAGGACCATGATGCATTTATTAGTATAAACGCATACTAACACTACTTACACACGTGTAGTACAGCGATCAGAATGTAGTGAAGAAGCAGAGTAAGTGCAAAATCTAAAAATATAAATCCTACCGGAAGTCAGATTACATAGTTCAATGAGCTGACAACCCTGGCATGAGTAGAAACAGCTACACGAAGAAAACGGGTCTTCAGCACAACGCAAGCAATTTTGAAATATTGATGAGTGCTGACTTCTTACCTTCTCCCGCTCGTCGCCAAATTTATGTAGTGAAGAGGCAAACAGCAGCGGATCCAATAAGTTGATTTATTACAGGAAAACAAGACATCTGAAACAGCCACCAACAGGAGCAGACAGCAAGGCAACCGTCTTCTCCAGCACTGTCTACAAACTCTGCAAGGTTCCCCTCATTACAGCCCTACATTCTAACATTGCATACTTAGATTCTAGTAGAATTACATACTAACATTCTACTATGACTTACATTGGAATACTACACAAAGCACATGACTTTACAGCAATGAGCTCATGGTTTCCTCCACGAGTCTTGAGACCGGTAGGGGTGAGTAGTTCTCTTCCTACTCCCTGTATTGTATAACACTGCTAGGTATGCTACAGCACCCAGAGCACATCACTTTACAGCAATGAGCTCACAATTTAGGCTCACATTTAATCCCCGAGTCTTCACACCAGTAGGGGTGAGTAGTTCGCTTCCCACTCCCTATATACTATAAATCCATACTAACCCTACTTACACACTTATACTACAACGGCTAGTATCCTGCAGTGCCCAGAGCCCATCAATTTACACTAATCAGCTCGGTTTCATTCCCGACTGTTCACACCGAAAGGCGTGACTACTTCGCTTCCCACTTCTGGTATAGTATAAACGCACGGTACCGGTCAGTAGTTTGCTTCCCACTCCCTGTATGGTATAAACGCCTATTAACACTACTTCCACACATATACTACAGTGCCCAGAGCCCATCCCTTTACAGCAATTACCTCGGTTTCATCCCCAGCTCTTCACACCGGTAGGCGTGAGTACTTTGCTTCCCACTTCCGGTATACTATAAACACACAGTACCGGTCAGTAGTTTGTTTCCCACTCCCTGTATGGTATAAATACCTACTATCACTACTTGCACACATATGCTACAAAGACCAGACCACATCACTTTACAGCAATGACCTCACGGTTTAGGCTCTCAGTTTCATACCGAGTGTAGCACCATATCATATCAGCACCATGTCACTTTGAGCAACACCGCACTTTCAGGCCGGTAACAGTGTCTACTTCGCTTCGAACTCCCCCACAGAGGTTACAGTGCTCCTACCCTCCTTTCCAACTTCTTTTTTTGCCCTTTTTTCCTCTTAATCGCTTCAATGGAATCACAAAATGGCGGCCAACACTTCCTAGTTGCAACCTCTCACAGTGCTCACAGCCAATAAGCAGCAAGCTCCTGCTTGTAACGCCTCAGCCAATCAGATGGCAGAATTCCCAAATATCGATATCTTTAAATTTTGATATTTCTCAAAAACTACTGACCGAATTTACACCAAATAAAAAAAGTGTGCTTTCTACACCAAAACCCTTCTCCCTGCCTAATTTGAGGTAATTCCGTTCACCCGTTCGACCTTTAGCCTTGTCTAAAGTTTCCTATGGAAATTAACATGGATAAAACACGTTTTGGGACCCCCTTTTATCTCGGGCCCCCTTGATGAATCACCCCCAAACTTTCAACATAGGAGCTGATACAAACAAAAAATGTATACACAGGAAAACAGATGCCAGTGGATTTTCAATGGTTGCCAGCACCTCTATTGTGTTTGCACATAAGTTTAGTGAATGCAATCTATTTCAAGCGTGCTCAATGTCTTTGCACTGTGCCATCCACAGTGCTAAAAAATATATACAGAATCCTCCATATATTTAAAACAATACAAAACAGTGACAGAGCACAGCATAAACAAGCATACGACTGACTATTCACAGTCAGAGAAAGTTATTTAATACAAAGAACATAAGAAAGGATGTAACACTTTGTTCAGCAAACAGATCTTCACCATTGTTGCTAGATTGTTACAGCAATGGTACAGCCAACACGTGTTTTGTCGTCATTTCAGACTTTTTCAAGGCTGTTAACAAAATGATATAATGGGGTATTAATTATTTCGCCTTTTGGAAAGACTTAGAGCAACACATTATGTTTTATTTGATTTGCTCAAGTTGAACATCTTATCTCATTCATTCATTCATTATAAACTTTATTCGGTTATTGAGAAAAAACAACCATAAAAGTGCAGATAAAATCACATTTAAAATATACATATGTAAAAACAAATACATTCAAGAAAACACAGTAGAATGAGCCCAACCCATTTCAGGATAAAATTGATTTCCGAAATCTAAAAATGTTTTTAAGAAAAGCAGAGACAGATGCAACAGTCAATATATTGTCCAATCTTTGAACAGCTAAAAAAGCAGGACAACACCGATTAATATCCATGATCTTCAATATGGGAACAATCCATCTTCTCCAAGGTGTTGAATAAAATTTACAAAAGAAGAGGATATGGATGTCTGACTGTTCAGACACATCATCACATGGGCATTTTTTGAGATGTTTCGACCAGTTATTCATATTGGGGAAGCTAAGGGACCTGAATAACAGATTTAATCTAAGGCGCGTTAGTAAAAACCTTTCGTAAACGCAGATTTGTAACTTAACATATGGTTGCATTTTGCTTGGGATCATTATTAGTTGATGCGCGGCCACCATTTTTTAAAATCATTTTTACATTGGTTCTGCGCTCTCCCAAGTATCTCATGCATATCTCCTTCAGGACTTTTCTGGGGACATCACGCAACAATGCGGGGTCATCATAGTAATCTGGATAACCTATATTTATAAAAAACTTCTTTACGTAACTTAGCCATCCCACCTTTCCACAGTTATCTTGCCTCATCACATCATTCAAGACGGTTAATTCACATTCCTCAGTGGTCCAGGCCCTATGCCACAGAAGAACTGGTGCAACCTTAATGATGTCTTCTAAATATGGTTCCCCGAGTTCAGCGTGGCAAATATATGTGAAAACACTATCCGGGATAGCTATGAGATATTTCATAAAGATGTTTTCCACAACCTGCAATGGTTTCACATTTGCATATCCCCATAGTCCCGCACCATATGTGACGATTGCTACACAGGTCGCTCTATACACAGTTAACAGCATCCCAATCGGTTTCCTACCCATCTTTTTACTAAAGGTTTTTAAGGCCATTATCGATTTACAAAACAGTAGCCTTCTTGTCTCAATTGCATTGTTCCACAAACCAGATTGATCGAATAAAACACCTAGGTATGGGAAGGTTGGGGTAAAATCCACTGGACTAGAATCATTACCTTTTTCTTTCTATCTACCCCGGGGCCACAGGTCATACAAAAGGTTTTAGTGCAATTGATCCTCAAGTCCAGACTGGTCATAAATTCCGAAAAAGATGTGACCAACTTTTGCATGGCCAGCGGCGCCCTGGCCATCAGGACCGCGTCATTGGCTTATAATAATGCTGGGACAGATCTTTTGCCCACAATTGGCATGTCCCTGCACTCCTGAAACAATAATCTCTCTACGTCGTTGATGTAAAGTGTAAAAAGAAAAGGGGCCAGGACGCAGCCTTGCCGCACTCCCCTTGCAATACTGAATGATTCAGTACATTCTCCATTCTTCCCATACCTGACTCTGGCGGATGCCCCTGAATAAAGTTCCCTGAGAAAGTAGACGATAGATTTCTCTACACGCAGTTTCTCAAGGATCAGCCAAAGTTTACTATGGCTGACGCAGTCGAAGGCTGACGTTAAGTCAACGAAAGTTAAAAACATGCAGCCACCCTTAGCATTAGTGTATTTTTCCAAAAGAACATGCAAATTCAGGCACTGGTCAATAATACTCAGGCCTTTTCTAAAGCCATATTGTAAGTCACTGATTATTGAGTGTTTGTCAGCCCATATTTGTAATCTATTTAAAATCACACGGCCAAAGATCTTAATGGTTGAGTCTAATAGCTATATTGGGCGATAGCAAAGGCAACATGCTCTATCCCCCTTCTTAAATATCGGCACAATTATAGACTTACACCAAGAGGGTAGCAGGCCATTAGAACACGATGCATTAAGAAGTTGGGTAAGAATCGGGCCCCATAGGGTAATGTTATTCTTAAATAGATCCACCGGGACCCAATCGGGGCCTGGGGCCTTTCCTCCCAAACTTGCTTTTATACTTGCATTTACTTCTGTTAGGGTAATACCCAAGTCCAATTTAATCTTAGGATATTGGGAATCCTCCAGTATGCTATGCTGAGATAGAGGGTGTTCCCTTGGGCTCACCATGCTATATAGTTCTGAGTAGTGCTTTACCCACTCAGTATCAGAAATGGCTGTTTCTACCCTGGCCTCAGTTTTGTAATTTAAAAAAGGGGCATTTACTGCTTGCTAAAAAGCTGCAGTGTCTCTGCTCTGAGATGCCTCATATAATGTGCCCCAATCTTCCTTTTTAAGAGTATCTTTTCTCCTTTTCAGAGTCTTCTTATAATCATTTCTCAATTCCTTAATTAAGATACGATCTTTATCAGGGGATTTTAAGGCATGTTTGAGATTAGAATAAGCCTTGGTACAAGCTGCATCAAACCAGCTTGTTTTATTCTTTTTAGAGATTTTCGTTTCTACCCATAGGCTATTTTTAATTTGTGAGGCAATTGCTAAAAAAATGTAATAACTTCAGAATCACCTGCATTTCTCTCCAAACAAGCATCAAAGTTGAATTCAAGTTTCTTTATTAGATTATGGAGAAAATCCTCAGGGACCACATTGGTCCTCTTTAAGGAATAGCCATTCTGCCTATTCAGGGCAATGTTTTCTACATAAGGTCTTGAGAGACTATTTCTATGATGTTCTTTGAATGGGCTAAAAATTTCTAGACTTAGGGGAAAGTGATCACTTAATGGATTATCCAAGGTTTTAAATGCCTGAACCTTTCCCCCATATCTAGCCGACCTCAATTTAAATTTGATCGTTGAATAGGCACCTCTGCCATTAAAGGTGGGGTAAAAAGGGACCTCGATTCGGCCCATTCTATTCGCAAATCCCATGTCACAGCCAAAGATGATTTCATTTAGATCGTCCCCAAATGTGGTGTGCACAAAATGCTTCAAAATAATCTCGTCATCCAGCATTACACCACAGGTTCCTCTCTCTCCTCTTTGACATATAGAACAATTGAAGTCCCCTCCCCATATGACGCAAACCTCTTTGGATCTCCCACCCAACATAGTTTTAATATCATTGCCCAGAGCTTTCAGAGTTTCCTCCACGACCTCCGCAAGAACATTGTTATAAAAGTTAAAGAGAATCAAACTAGATGCTTTATCAATGTTTATCCTAATTATATGATAATACCTGTTATTAAAAACGGTCTCAATTTTTATACATTGAAACAAGTTTGATGCGTATGTGCAGAGCCCCCCTTTGGCCCTGCCATATGTGGAGCTAATTGAAGATGAATAAAAAGTTTTAAAACCACAAAATGATGAGCCTCCCTGGTCCAAGTTTCTTACAAGCTCACTATGTCGTGCTTATTCACAAGATTAACCCACTTTTCATTGCACTTCTTAGCTTTTAAGCCTGCCATATTCCAAAACAATATCGACCACGTACCTGCATTAGTCACGATATCCATACTACATGCATGACCCAAAATTTCTGGATTATTTACTGGGAGTGTGTTCGCATCAATACAACTCTCCTTCAATAAACCCACCCCTTCACTGATAATTTCACTATTTCTAAGCTCATGATCCACAACTATACTATTTACTACTTCATTGGCATAACCACCCATTGATCTTACATTTATGGGGGTAGATATAGGAGTAAGAGAGGAGGAACCCAGTCCAAGTCAATCAACATCCTCCAGCCCTTGGAGCGTATCAAATCGATTAAAGGTAGGAATATTAAACCTTTTTCTGTAACCAGCCGTAAACCCCCCTCGCTGCATTACAAAAGCATTTGACAAAACTGAAAGTGTAGACAGATAAAAATAACTCAGATCCAGACTTTGTATACCACCGTCACCTCTTCGATAACTCCAATCACAGATATGCCTCACCGCTCGTCTATCTCTAAAATTGACTATAATGCAGTCACCTGTTAAATCTTTTGTTCTGTGGCCAACCCAACTTAGTCTTCTCACATGTAGAATTTCAGCGTGTATATTAATTGACCCCAGTCAGCACCACTGTATATGGGGCTGAATCTGGTGGCAAATCAATAAGTGGCTGAATTGTCTTCTCTTTGTCCCTACTTAAAATTCCTTTTTCTACATATGTAGTTTTTCCATCCCACTCCCCCACCCCCAGAACCCCCCATCTTATCTCATTTCAACAGGATAAGGCAAGGTTACAAGAAACGGTAATGGAAATTAGCGGAGAATATGGAGAGACTCTCAAGACACCTCCGTGTAGAGAACAATAGTTTTCATAGACATATGCTCTAAGTTGTGCACACACCCTTATTGTGCCTAATGTAGTAGAGGATATTGTTATATATAAAAGTGAAAAAGAATCAGAGAAAGCCATCATTCACATGTACTTCTTTTCTACCAAGGAGCACACATGGTAGTTAAACACCCTCCGTATCTGTAGCAAAATGTCTTTCATAAAACCACGATCTTCCTATGTTCTAAAACCATGAGGGATATAGATGACGATCGTCCAGGTCCCTGTCACGACGTCAAATTGCAAAACGGTACTGAAAAACACACCAATATGTGCGTTAATTTCCCTTCAGAAGTACCCACAAACAACTAAGTGTTCGGCCAGTAATCACAGGTTCAACCTATCCACAGAGGAACCCCTATTACATACTTGTTCCAAAATGTATGGTTGTGACAACATATTTCACACCAATATCGTAATTCCTTATTGATTTACTAAGTATGTGGATCACTCGTCCTAATAAACATAAGATGCACCCCAGTGTGATATATTAAACCAATCTTTTTGTCCTCACAACATAGTCTCATATTGGTTAAAACAGCCACCATATGTCAACCTTTTGTGCTTTCCATTTAGTCTAAAGGCAAAAACGTAACTTATCCGAGTCTCCTTATGCCTTCACTTCCTCTATAATCTTGTGTACGTAACTTACAAGATAGGATTAATTGAAATGAACGGCTGAGCTGCAACCGGTTGGTATCTACGTCGTAATTGCATAAGTCAAGAGGCTGTAACATAAAAATAGCATGGCTGTAGACAAACAGCAATCTTGTGTGCTTTATCAACTCAGTGTCACATTTTTTTTGGCTTAGCTCATTAAAAGCCGCCTATGTCTAATTCCGCATATTCAGCTCACCTCAAGTAAACGGGTTCCAGCATGTGTGCCTTTCCCAGGATCGATATAACCAAAGTAAGCAGCTACAAGTGCACCCAATGTTTCCCCCGTTGTGAGTCAAGTATGGTCACTGTAACATAAAATGTTGACGCTATAAACAAAATGCGGTATATTCCGACGCGTATTCTTATGCGCTCTATAATAACAAGTATCCTACAAACCATCTATTTTACATGTTAAGCTCACCTTGCCAAAGTAGCTTCCAACCAAAAGTATAGATCGTCTATCCACGCGTCCCACGTCCAGCGCCAGTTAAGTTTGTGCAGCGTCTCCCCGACGTGCGTCTAAACTAATTGCTGTAGCGGAGCGTGCACGCGTTCAAAGGTCACAGTTCGGTTGACATTTTAGTAGTTCCTAGTATTATCACGTATTGACGCTGCGCTTGGCTAGCTTCTTAGATTTAAATGCGGATATAATACTTAATAAAATCTTCCAAATGTTAAAACGCCACAGACTCAAACATTTTCTTAGGTATTGCACTAATAGTAAATCATTTTGACGTGGCTATATCAACTAATAACTAGAGTGAAGTTAGTCAAAAGAGAAAATAGTAAAGAAAAAGAAAGAAGAGTGAGGATATAAATATGTAAATGAATACATAGTAATATATTATATAAATTCATTCTAACAACATAAAATTAGATAAAATTGACTAAAACCTCTTAAATCCTGATTAGAAAAAATTCTGATTTGAAAAAACACACAACAAAATTCATGAATTCAGTTAGATAAAAGGGATTATATACACAGATATATATATATATATATTACCTACTGGCGATAGCCAGTAGGTATATATAGTTAGGATTTTTTTCCTATGGGATTTTTGAAAATTCTATGTCGAATAACTTTGGCTTATGAGGACAGAATTGGCTGAAGTTTTCAGGAAAATGGAACATTTTGTTTCTGAGCAGCCCCTGAAAATTTGGGGGGTTTTCGTCAAGGGGGGGCCGAGAAAAAAGGGGGGTCCCAAAACGTGTTTTTCCCATGCAATTTTCCATAGGGCGGTTGGCCTCACTTTTAGCCTGAACGGCTGAATGGATTTACACCAAACTTGGCAAAATTGTAGGGACTGGTAGCCCGATGTGCCTTTGCTATGTCTCAAGATATAGGCTCCAGTGGTTTTTACGAAAATTAACTTTGAAAAATATAAATTGGGCTACATTGGGCTATATATATGTTGGAGCCCAAATGTAGCCCAATGTAGCCCAATGTAGCCCAATGTAGCCCAAAGATGGCCACCAGAGACAGAAAACCAAATGTAGACCAAATATCAGCCAGATGTAGCCCAACTATAGCCCAATGACAGATTGTCCCAGAGTGTTCTAAAGAACAACTAGAGTGCTAACAGTCCTACTTATTACAAAGGTATGGCATACCTGAAGCCATCTTGATTGGAATAAAGTGGTAACTCTTAAAACATTTAATTTAAAAAGGAACAAAATGAGGGGGTTCATTTTGCCATAGAAAGTATGATTAGCGAATATATGACGAAATCCCGCATACCATCAGTCCGCAAAAAAAATCCTGCATGTACTATTAGGCCGCAAATTAAAATAACGAAAACTTTTAGAACGAATATGCCTTTAGCATACACTAAACAACTAAACTACCCTAAACCCTAAAACACTACCCCCAGCATGACCCTACACTACACAAACAGTACAACACTACCCTAAACCCTAAAACACTACCCCCAGCATGACCCTACACTACACAAACACTACAACACTACCCTAAACCCTAAAACACTACCCCCAGCATGACCCTACACTACACAAACACTACAACACTACCCTAAACCCTAAAAAACTACCCCCAGCATGACCCTACACTACACAAACACTACAACACTACCCTAAACCCTAAAACACTACCCCCAGCATGACCCTACACTACGCAAACACTACAACACTACCCAAAACCCTAAAACACTACACCCAAGCATGACCCTACACTACGCAAACACTACAACACTACCCTAAACCCTAAAACACTACCCCCAGCATGACCCTACACTACACAAACACTACAACACAACCCTAAACCCTAAAACACTACCCCCAGCATGACCCTACACTACGCAAACACTACAACACAACCCTAAACCCTAAAACACTACCCCCAGCATGACCCTACACTACGCAAACACTACAACACTAACCTAAATCCTAAAACACTACCCCCAGCATGACCCTACACTACGCAAACACTACAACACTACCCAAAACCCTACAACACTACACCCCAGCATGACCCTACACTACGCAAACACTACAACACTACCCTAAACCCTAAAACACTACCCCCAGCATGACCCTACACTACGCAAACACTACAACACTACCCAAAACCCTAAAACACTACACCCCAGCATGACCCTACACTACGCAAACATTACAACAC
This sequence comes from Lissotriton vulgaris, assembly GCF_964263255.1. NCBI lineage: Eukaryota > Metazoa > Chordata > Amphibia > Caudata > Salamandridae > Lissotriton > Lissotriton vulgaris. The sequence goes on along the minus strand of NC_141687.1, from coordinate 1,101,054,660 downwards.
TACCCTAACCCCTAAAACACTACCCCCAGCATGATCCTACACTACGCAAACACTACAACACTACCCTAAACCCTAAAACACTACCCCCAGCATGACCCTACACTACGCAAACACTACAACACTACCCTAAACCCTAAAACACTACCCCCAGCATGACCCTACACTACGCAAACACTACAACACTACCCTAAACCCTAAAACACTACCCCCAGCATGACCCTACACTACGCAAACACTACAACACTACCCTAAACCCTAAAACACTACCCTCAGCATGACCCTACACTACGCAAACACTACAACACTACCCAAAACCCTAAAACACTACCCCCCAGCATGACCCTACACTACGCAAACACTACAACACTACCCAAAACCCTAAAACACTACCCCCAGCATGACCCTACACTACGCAAACACTACAACACTACCCTAAATCCTAAAACACTACCCCCAGCATGACCCTACACTACGCAAACACTACAACACTACCCAAAACCCTAAAACACTACACCCCAGCATGACCCTACACTACGCAAACACTACAACACTACCCTAAACCCTAAAACACTACCCCCAGCATGACCCTACACTACGCAAACACTACAACACTACCCAAAACCCTAAAACACTACCCCCAGCATGACCCTACACTACGCAAACACTACAACACTACCCTAAACCCTAAAACACTACCCTCAGCATGACCCTACACTACACAAACACTACAACACTACCCAAAACCCTAAAACACTACCCCCAGCATGACCCTACACTACGCAAACACTACAACACTACCCAAAACCCTAAAACACTACCGCCCAGCATGACCCTACACTACGCAAACACTACAACACTACCCAAAACCCTAAAACACTACCCCCAGCATGACCCTACACTACGCAAACACTACAACACTACCCAAAACCCTAAAACACTACCCCCAGCATGACCCTACACTACGCAAACACTACAACACTACCCAAAACCCTAAAACACTACACCCCAGCATGACCCTACACTACGCAAACACTACAACACTACCCAAAACCCTAAAACACTACCCCCAGCATGACCCTACACTACGCAAACACTACAACACTACCCAAAACCCTAAAACACTACACCCCAGCATGACCCTACACTACGCAAACACTACAACACTACCCTAAACCCTAAAACACTACGCCCAGCATGACCCTACACTACGCAAACACTACAACACTACCCTAAACCCTAAAACACTAGCCCCAGCATGACCCTACACTACGCAAACACTACAACACAACCCTAAACCCTAAAACACTACCCCCAGCATGACCCTACACTACGCAAACACTACAACACTGCCCTGAACCCTAAAACACTAGCCCCAGCATGACCCTACACTACGCAAACACTACAACACAACCCTAAACCCTAAAACACTACCCCCAGCATGACCCTACACTAAACAACCACCACAACTCTACACTACACTAACACAACACTACACTACACAACACTACACTACACTACACAATCACTAACCCACGAAAAAATTAACACAAACCCACTTACCTCTCTCGTCATCGTGGTTTTCACAACGCAAATGCATTTACCATACATGCCTTTAAAACGTAATTCTTTGTAAAGGCATGCGCGATAAATGCACATGCGTTTTGAAAAAATGCGGGATAATGGTATGCGAGCTCAATGACCTTGCGGGATAATGGTATGCGGACTGAAAGTCTGCGGGATAAAAAATGCGGTAAAATGCCTGCAAACCATGATTAGCAGCAGACTTCCCTGGTGAGCACTAGCTTTACTACAGTGATCTAATGAGCAACTAGAGTGCTAACATTCAGAATTTATGGCAAATGTGTGACACATCTGAATGCCTTCTTGATAGAACCAAAGTAAACAAGCATTGAAAATGCAATAGATCTCGCCCTCGTTTAAGTTAAAGCCATTCTGTTTGTAATGAGGTGGCTTTTTAGCTTTGCTTTTATTAGTGTTTTTAAAACTTTCATGTAAATAACATGCATATGTATGCATATATGTATATGTATGCATGCATTTATATTTATATAGATATGCAGATTACATATGTTTATATATGTATATTACCTACTGGCGATAGCCAGTGGGTATATATAGTTAGGATTTTTTCTCTATGGGATTTCTGAAAATTCTATGTCTAATAACTTTGGCGTTTGTGGACGGAATTGGCTGAAATTTTCAGGAAAATGGCACATTTTTTTTCTGAGCAGCCCCTGAAAATTTGGTGGGGTTTCATCAAGGGGGGGCCGAGAACAAAGGGGGGTCCCAAAACGCGTTTTTCCCATTCATTTTTCCATAGGGCGGTTGGACTCACTTTTAGCTCGAACGGCTGAATAGATTTACATGAAACTTGGCAAAATTGTAGATATGGTTTGCCCGACGTGCCTTTGCTATGTCTCAATATATGTGCTCCAGTGGATTTTGAGAAATTAACGTTTAAAAAAATATATATATCTGTGACAGCGCTCCGGTTAGCGCCCCGGTTCGCGTACCTGACGCGTAACGGAACTTCGCGAAGCGAATCTGATTGGCTCTCCGGTGTCTGTCAACATTCTAAACAAACCGGAGCGGCCGCCATCTTGTCTCTCGGTACGATCGAGAGACAAGATGTGGTGAAAAACGAAGGGGGAAATGAAGGAAAGGGGGCAAGGTAGACCACTCCTGACCCCCTAGGATTGATGAGGGGGATATTAAAGTGCCCCGCGGGGCAAAAAATTTTGCGATTTTACGCCGTAGAGGCGCGTCCCGGTACGCGAACCGGGCAGCTCACCGGGCAGCTAACCGGGCAGCTAACCGGCAGCGTAGCTGTCAACATTGTAAACAGTCCGGAGCGGCCGCCATCTTGTCTCTCGGTAGGTTCGAGAGACAAGATGTGGTGAAAAAAGAAGGGGGAAATGAAGGAAAGGGGGCAAGGTAAACCCCTCCTGACCCCCTAGGATTTATGAGGGGGATATTAAAGTCCCCCGCGATTTTTCGCGGTAGAGGCGCTTCCCGGTACGCGAACCGGGCAGCTAACCGGCAGCGTAACAGGAGTCCGCCATCTTGTGTTTTTGGAGCGTCCGGTTCGCGTACCGGGTAGCGTCCCGGTAAGCGTAACAAGGGGAAAACCAAGAGAAACAGTAAAAAAAAAATTAAGGGAATAGATTTCCAGCAAACTTGGCAAAATTGTAGGGACTGTTTGTTTGATGTGCCTTTGCAAGGCCTCAAGATATGTGCACGTGTGGATTTTGTCTAATTAAGGTTAAAAAAAATATATATATCTGTAAGCGTGCTCCGGCACGCTTACGTTACGGGTTTTGTTTGCGCTGCAGAACCGATACGTCACGGTTATGCGACGCGTCATGAGGCGTCTCACGTGGCTACGTGATACGTCACGTAATAAAGAATATATTTTACAGCTATAGATATTAGCTTTTAAAAAACCAATGAAATTCACTGAAAAAACCATAGGTTATAGACCATATATAGTTAGGAATTTGCATTTACAAAACCTTGAAAATTCACTGAAAAAACCATAGGTTAGAGACCATATATAGTTAGCTGGACATTTTATTGACAAAAAACCAATGAAATTCCATATATAGTTAGTTGCACTAACTATATATCGCGCACCCGCAATCCACTGCTGATGATGTCACATATTACATCATTCATGACATGGTCAGTGACATCACTGATGACATCACTGATGACATCTCAAATGACATCACTGATGACATCACTGATGACATCTCAAATGACATCAGTGATGACATCATGACACACCAATACCAGTTACTACATACGCACTCACTGATTCCTACGTCTACACACACATTCACTCATTCACCCATACAATCACTCATACATACAGTCACTCATTATTACACTATCATATGCACTCATACACCTATGCAGACACTCACACACTGCCACTCATCCATGGAGTTACTCACACACCTAGTCAGTCCTGTAAAGAATCAATCACACTTCCATTTCCTCATCTATACAGTTAAACACAGAACACCATACTTCAGTGACATCACTGATGACATCACTGATGACATCTCAAATGACATCACTGATGACATCTCAAATGACATCACTGATGACATCATGACACACCAATACCAGTTACTACATACGCACTCACTGATTCCTACGTCTACACACACATTCACTCATTCACCCATACAATCACTCATACATACAGTCACTCATTATTACAACACTATCATATGCACTCATACACCTAGTCAGTCCTGTGAAGAATCAATCACACTTCGATTTCCTCATCTATACAGTTAAACACAGAACACCATACTTTTCACACATATACTAACACATACTTACTCTCTTATACAATCACTGATACAAGTACACATTGATATGCACAGAGTCACACACCTCCCAGCCAGCCACACACACACTCAGTCTTCCATACATCCACTCATTCTTCAATATGTAAAACATATTTAAACTTTACAAAAACACACAGACACTAGATGATGTCATCAGTGATGTCATTTGAGATGTCATCAGTGATGTCATCAGTGATGTCATTTGAGATGTCATCAGTGATGTCATCAGTGATGTCACTGACCATGTCATGAATGATGTAATATGTGACATCATCAGCAGTGGATTGCGGGTGCGCGATATATAGTTAGTGCAACTAACTATATATGGAATTTCATTGGTTTTTTGTCAATAAAATGTCCAGCTAACTATATATGGTCTCTAACCTATGGTTTTTTCAGTGAATTTTCAAGGTTTTGTAAATGCAAATTCCTAACTATATATGGTCTATAACCTATGGTTTTTTCAGTGAATATATATATATATATATATATATATATATATATATATATATATATATATATAAATATATATATATATATTACCTACTGGCGATAGCCAGTAGGTATATATAGTTAGGATTTTTTTCCTATGGGATTTTTGAAAATTCTATGTCGAATAACTTTGGCTTATGAGGACAGAATTGGCTGAAATTTTCAGGAAAATGGAACATTTTGTTTCTGAGCAGCCCCTGAAAATTTGGGGGGGTTTCGTCAAGGGGGGGCCGAGAAAAAAGGGGGGTCCCAAAACGTGTTTTTCCCATGCAATTTTCCATAGGGCGGTTGGCCTCACTTTTAGCCTGAACGGCTGAATGGATTTACACCAAACTTGGCAAAATTGTAGGGACTGGTAGCCCGATGTGCCTTTGCTATGTCTCAAGATATAGGCTCCAGTGGTTTTTACGAAAATTAACTTTGAAAAATATATATTGGGCTACATTGGGCTATATATATGTTGGAGCCCAAATGTAGCCCAATGTAGCCCAATGTAGCCCAAAGATGGCCACCAGAGACAAAAAAAACCAAATGTAGCCCAAATATCAGCCAGATGTAGCCCAACTATAGCCCAATGACAGATTGTCCCAGAGTGTTCTAAAGAACAACTAGAGTGCTAACAGTCCTACTTATTACAAAGGTATGGCACACCTGAAGCCATCTTGATTGGAATAAAGTGGTAACTCTTAAAACATTTAATTTAAAAAGGAACAAAATGAGGGGGTTCTTTTTGCCATAGAAAGTATGATTAGCGAATATATGACGAAATCCCGCATACCATCAGTCTGCAAAAAAAATCCTGCATGTACTATTAGGCCGCAAATTAAAATAACGAAAACTTTTAGAACGAATATGCCTTTAGCATACACTAAACAACTAAACTACCCTAAACCCTGAAACACTACCCCCAGCATGACCCTACACTACACAAACAGTACAACACTACCCTAAACCCTAAAACACTACCCCCAGCATGACCCTACACTACACAAACACTACAACACTACCCTAAACCCTAAAACACTACCCCCAGCATGACCCTACACTACACAAACACTACAACACTACCCTAAACCCTAAAACACTACTCCCAGCATGACCCTACACTACACAAACACTACAACACTACCCTAAACCCTAAAACACTACCCCCAGCATGACCCTACACTACGCAAACACTACAACACTACCCAAAACCCTAAAACACTACACCCCAGCATGACCCTACACTACGCAAACAATACAACACTACCCTAAACCCTAAAACACTACCCGCAGCATGACCCTACACTACGCAAACACTACAACACAACCCTAAACCCTAAAACACTACCCCCAGCATGACCCTACACTACGCAAACACTACAACACAACCCTAAACCCTAAAACACTACCCCCAGCATGACCCTACACTACGCAAACACTACAACACTAACCTAAATCCTAAAACACTACCCCCAGCATGACCCTACACTACGCAAACACTACAACACTACCCAAAACCCTAAAACACTACACCCCAGCTTGACCCTACACTACGCAAACACTACAACACTACCCTAAACCCTAAAACACTACCCCCAGCATGACCCTACACTACGCAAACACTACAACACTAACCAAAACCCTAAAACACTACACCCCAGCATGACCCTACACTACGCAAACACTACAACACTACCCTAAACCCTAAAACACTACCCCCAGCATGACCCTACACTACGCAAACACTACAACACTACCCTAAACCCTAAAACACTACCCCAAGCATGACCCTACACTACGCAAACACTACAACACTACCCTAAACCCTAAAACACTACCCTCAGCATGACCCTACACTACGCAAACACTACAACACTACCCAAAACCCTAAAACACTACCCCCAGCATGACCAAACACTAAGCAAACACTACAACACTACCCAAAACCCTAAAACACTACACCCCAGCATGACCCTACACTACGCAAACACTACAACACTACCCAAAACCCTAAAACACTACCCCCAGCATGACCCTACACTACGCAAACACTACAACACTACCCTAAATCCTAAAACACTACCCCCAGCATGACCATACACTACGCAAACACTACAACACTACCCAAAACCCTAAAACACTACACCCCAGCATGACCCTACACTACGCAAACACTACAACACTACCCTAAACCCTAAAACACTACCCCCAGCATGACCCTACACTACGCAAACACTACAACACTACCCAAAACCCTAAAACACTACACCCCAGCATGACCCTACACTACGCAAACACTACAACACTACCCTAAACCCTAAAACACTACCCCCAGCATGACCCTACACTACGCAAACACTACAACACTACCCTAAACCCTAAAACACTACCCCAAGCATGACCCTACACTACGCAAACACTACAACACTACCCTAAACCCTAAAACACTACCCTCAGCATGACCCTACACTACGCAAACACTACAACACTACCCAAAACCCTAAAACACTACCCCCAGCATGACCAAACACTACGCAAACACTACAACACTACCCAAAACCCTAAAACACTACACCCCAGCATGACCCTACACTACGCAAACACTACAACACTACCCAAAACCCTAAAACACTACCCCCAGCATGACCCTACACTACGCAAACACTACAACACTACCCTAAATCCTAAAACACTACCCCCAGCATGACCATACACTACGCAAACACTACAACACTACCCAAAACCCTAAAACACTACACCCCAGCATGACCCTACACTACGCAAACACTACAACACTACCCTAAACCCTAAAACACTACCCCCAGCATGACCCTACACTACGCAAACACTACAACACTACCCAAAACCCTAAAACACTACACCCCAGCATGACCCTACACTACGCAAACACTACAACACTACCCTAAACCCTAAAACACTACCCCCAGCATGACCCTACACTACGCAAACACTACAACACTACCCTAAACCCTAAAACACTACCCCCAGCATGACCCTACACTACGCAAACACTACAACACTAACCTAAAAACCTAAAACACTACCGCCAGCATGACCCTACACTACGCAAACACTACAACACTACCCAAAACCCTAAAACACTACACCCCAGCATGACCCTACACTACGCAAACACTACAACACTACCCTAAACCCTAAAACACTACCCCCAGCATGACCCTACACTACGCAAACACTACAACACTACCCAAAACCCTAAAACACTACACCCCAGCATGACCCTACACTACGCAAACACTACAACACTACCCTAAACCCTAAAACACTACCCCCAGCATGACCCTACACTACGCCAACACTACAACACTACCCAAAACCCTAAAACACTACCCCCAGCATGACCCTACACTACGCAAACACTACAACACTACCCAAAACCCTAAAACACTACACCCCAGCATGACCCTACACTTCGCAAACACTACAACACTACCCAAAACCCTAAAACACTACACCCCAGCATGACCCTACACTACGCAAACACTACAACACTACCCAAAACCCTAAAACACTACCCCCAGCATGACCCTACACTACGCAAACACTACAACACTACCCAAAACCCTAAAACACTACCCCCAGCATGACCCTACACTACGCAAACACTACAACACTACCCTAAACCCTAAAATACTACACCCCAGCATGACCCTACACTACGCAAACACTACAACACTACCCAAAACCCTAAAACACTACCCCCAGCATGACCCTACACTACGCAAACACTACAACACTATCCTAAACCCTAAAACACTACGCCCAGCATGACCCTACACTACGCAAACACTACAACACTACCCTAACCCCTAAAACACTAGCCCCAGCATGACCCTACACTACGCAAACACTACAACACAACCCTAAACCCTAAAACACTACCCCCAGCATGACCCTACACTACGCAAACACTACAACACTACCCTGAACCCTAAAACACTACCCCCAGCATGACCCTACACTACGCAAACACTACAACACAACCCTAAACCCTAAAACACTACCCCCAGCATGACCCTACACTAAACAACCACCACAACTCTACACTACACTAACTCAACACTACACTACACAACACTACACTACACTACACAATCACTAACCCACGAAAAAATTAACACAAACCCACTTACCTCTCTCGTCATCGTGGTTTTCACAACGCAAATGCATTTACCATACATGCCTTTAAAAAGTAATTCTTTGTAAAGGCATGCGCGATAAATGCACATGCGTTTTGAAAAAATGCTGGATAATGGTAAGCGAGCTCAATGACCTTGCGGGATAATGGTATGCGGACTGAAAGTCTGCGGGATAAAAAATGCGGGAAAATGGCTGCAAACCATGATTAGCAGCAGACTTCCCTGGTGAGCACTAGCTTTACTACAGTGATCTAATGAGCAACTAGAGTGCTAACATTCAGAATTTATGGCAAATGTGTGACACATCTGAATGCCTTCTTGATAGAACCAAAGTAAACAAGCATTGAAAATGCAATAGATCTCGCCCTCGTTTAAGTTAAAGCCATTCTGTTTGTAATGAGGTGGCTTTTTAGCTTTGCTTTTATTAGTGTTTTTAAAACTTTCATGTAAATAACATGCATATGTATGCATATATGTATATGTATGCATGCATTTATATTTATATAGATATGCAGATTACATATGTTTATATATGTATATTACCTACTGGCGATAGCAGTGGGTATATATAGTTAGGATTTTTTCTCTATGGGATTTCTGAAAATTCTATGTCTAATAACTTTGGCGTTTGTGGACGGAATTGGCTGAAATTTTCAGGAAAATGGCTCATTTTTTTTCTGAGCAGCCCCTGAAAATTTGGTGGGGTTTCGTCAAGGGGGGGCCGAGAACAAAGGGGGGTCCCAAAACGCGTTTTTCCCATTCATTTTTCCATAGGGCGGTTGGACTCACTTTTAGCTCGAACGGCTGAATAGATTTACATGAAACTTGGCAAAATTGTAGATATGGTTTGCCCGACGTGCCTTTGCTATGTCTCAATATATGTGCTCCAGTGGATTTTGAGAAATTAACGTTTAAAAAAATATATATATCTGTGACAGCGCTCCGGTTAGCGCCCCGGTTCGCGTACCTGACGCGTAACGGAACTTCGCGAAGCGAATCTGATTGGCTCTCCGGTGTCTGTCAACATTCTAAACAAACCGGAGCGGCCGCCATCTTGTCTCTCGGTACGATCGAGAGACAAGATGTGGTGAAAAACGAAGGGGGAAATGAAGGAAAGGGGGCAAGGTAGACCACTTCCGACCCCCTAGGATTGATGAGGGGGATATTAAAGTGCCCCGTGGGGCAAAAAATTTTGCGATTTTACGCCGTAGAGGCGCGTCCCGGTACGCGAACCGGGCAGCTCACCGGGCAGCTCACCGGGCAGCTAACCGGGCGGCTAACCGGCAGCGTAGCTGTCAACATTGTAAACAGTCCGGAGCGGCTGCCATCTTGTCTCTCGGTAGGTTCGAGAGACAAGATGTGGTGAAAAAAGAAAGGGGAAATGAAGGAAAGGGGGCAAGGTAAACCCCTCCTGACCCCCTAGGATTGATGAGGGGGATATTAAAGTCCCCCGCGATTTTTCGCGGTAGAGGCGCTTCCCGGTACTCGAACCGGGCAGCTAACCGGCAGCGTAACGGGAGTCCGCCATCTTGTGCTTTTGGAGCGTCCTGTTCGTGTACCGGGTAGCGTCCCGGTAAGCGTAACAAGGGGAAAACCAAGAGAAACAGTACAAAAAAAATTAAGGGAATAGATTTCCAGCAAACTTGGCAAAATTGTAGGGACTGTTTGTTTGATGTGCCTTTGCAAGGCCTCAAGATATGTGCACGTGTGGATTTTGTCTAATTAAGGTTAAAAAAAATATATATATCTGTAAGCGTGCTCCGGCACGCTTACGTTACGGGTTTTGTTTGCGCTGCAGAACCGATACGTCACGGTTATGCGACGCGTCATGAGGCGTCTCACGTGGCTACGTGATACGTCACGTAATAAAGAATATATTTTACAGCTATAGATATTAGCTTTTAAAAAACCAATGAAATTCACTGAAAAAACCATAGGTTATAGACCATATATAGTTAGGAATTTGCATTTACAAAACCTTGAAAATTCACTGAAAAAACCATAGGTTAGAGACCATATATAGTTAGCTGGACATTTTATTGACAAAAAACCAATGAAATTCCATATATAGTTAGTTGCACTAACTATATATCGCGCACCCGCAATCCACTGCTGATGATGTCACATATTACATCATTCATGACATGGTCAGTGACATCACTGATGACATCACTGATGACATCTCAAATGACATCACTGATGACATCACTGATGACATCTCAAATGACATCAGTGATGACATCATGACACACCAATACCAGTTACTACATACGCACTCACTGATTCCTACGTCTACACACACATTCACTCATTCACCCATACAATCACTCATACATACAGTCACTCATTATTACACTATCATATGCACTCATACACCTATGCAGACACTCACACACTGCCACTCATCCATGGAGTTACTCACACACCTAGTCAGTCCTGTAAAGAATCAATCACACTTCCATTTCCTCATCTATACAGTTAAACACAGAACACCATACTTCAGTGACATCACTGATGACATCACTGATGACATCTCAAATGACATCACTGATGACATCTCAAATGACATCACTGATGACATCATGACACACCAATACCAGTTACTACATACGCACTCACTGATTCCTACGTCTACACACACATTCACTCATTCACCCATACAATCACTCATACATACAGTCACTCATTATTACAACACTATCATATGCACTCATACACCTAGTCAGTCCTGTGAAGAATCAATCACACTTCGATTTCCTCATCTATACAGTTAAACACAGAACACCATACTTTTCACACATATACTAACACATACTTACTCTCTTATACAATCACTGATACAAGTACACATTGATATGCACAGAGTCACACACCTCCCAGCCAGCCACACACACACTCAGTCTTCCATACATCCACTCATTCTTCAATATGTAAAACATATTTAAACTTTACAAAAACACACAGACACTAGATGATGTCATCAGTGATGTCATTTGAGATGTCATCAGTGATGTCATCAGTGATGTCATTTGAGATGTCATCAGTGATGTCATCAGTGATGTCACTGACCATGTCATGAATGATGTAATATGTGACATCATCAGCAGTGGATTGCGGGTGCGCGATATATAGTTAGTGCAACTAACTATATATGGAATTTCATTGGTTTTTTGTCAATAAAATGTCCAGCTAACTATATATGGTCTCTAACCTATGGTTTTTTCAGTGAATTTTCAAGGTTTTGTAAATGCAAATTCCTAACTATATATGGTCTATAACCTATGGTTTTTTCAGTGAATATATATATATATATATATATATATATATATATATATATATATATATATATATAAATATATATATATATATATTACCTACTGGCGATAGCCAGTAGGTATATATAGTTAGGATTTTTTTCCTATGGGATTTTTGAAAATTCTATGTCGAATAACTTTGGCTTATGAGGACAGAATTGGCTGAAATTTTCAGGAAAATGGAACATTTTGTTTCTGAGCAGCCCCTGAAAATTTGGGGGGGTTTCGTCAAGGGGGGGCCGAGAAAAAAGGGGGGTCCCAAAACGTGTTTTTCCCATGCAATTTTCCATAGGGCGGTTGGCCTCACTTTTAGCCTGAACGGCTGAATGGATTTACACCAAACTTGGCAAAATTGTAGGGACTGGTAGCCCGATGTGCCTTTGCTATGTCTCAAGATATAGGCTCCAGTGGTTTTTACGAAAATTAACTTTGAAAAATATATATTGGGCTACATTGGGCTATATATATGTTGGAGCCCAAATGTAGCCCAATGTAGCCCAATGTAGCCCAAAGATGGCCACCAGAGACAAAAAAAACCAAATGTAGCCCAAATATCAGCCAGATGTAGCCCAACTATAGCCCAATGACAGATTGTCCCAGAGTGTTCTAAAGAACAACTAGAGTGCTAACAGTCCTACTTATTACAAAGGTATGGCACACCTGAAGCCATCTTGATTGGAATAAAGTGGTAACTCTTAAAACATTTAATTTAAAAAGGAACAAAATGAGGGGGTTCTTTTTGCCATAGAAAGTATGATTAGCGAATATATGACGAAATCCCGCATACCATCAGTCTGCAAAAAAAATCCCGCATGTACTATTAGGCCGCAAATTAAAATAACGAAAACTTTTAGAACGAATATGCCTTTAGCATACACTAAACAACTAAACTACCCTAAACCCTGAAACACTACCCCCAGCATGACCCTACACTACACAAACAGTACAACACTACCCTAAACCCTAAAACACTACCCCCAGCATGACCCTACACTACACAAACACTACAACACTACCCTAAACCCTAAAACACTACCCCCAGCATGACCCTACACTACACAAACACTACAACACTACCCTAAACCCTAAAACACTACTCCCAGCATGACCCTACACTACACAAACACTACAACACTACCCTAAACCCTAAAACACTACCCCCAGCATGACCCTACACTACGCAAACACTACAACACTACCCAAAACCCTAAAACACTACACCCCAGCATGACCCTACACTACGCAAACAATACAACACTACCCTAAACCCTAAAACACTACCCGCAGCATGACCCTACACTACGCAAACACTACAACACAACCCTAAACCCTAAAACACTACCCCCAGCATGACCCTACACTACGCAAACACTACAACACAACCCTAAACCCTAAAACACTACCCCCAGCATGACCCTACACTACGCAAACACTACAACACTAACCTAAATCCTAAAACACTACCCCCAGCATGACCCTACACTACGCAAACACTACAACACTACCCAAAACCCTAAAACACTACACCCCAGCTTGACCCTACACTACGCAAACACTACAACACTACCCTAAACCCTAAAACACTACCCCCAGCATGACCCTACACTACGCAAACACTACAACACTAACCAAAACCCTAAAACACTACACCCCAGCATGACCCTACACTACGCAAACACTACAACACTACCCTAAACCCTAAAACACTACCCCCAGCATGACCCTACACTACGCAAACACTACAACACTACCCTAAACCCTAAAACACTACCCCAAGCATGACCCTACACTACGCAAACACTACAACACTACCCTAAACCCTAAAACACTACCCTCAGCATGACCCTACACTACGCAAACACTACAACACTACCCAAAACCCTAAAACACTACCCCCAGCATGACCAAACACTACGCAAACACTACAACACTACCCAAAACCCTAAAACACTACACCCCAGCATGACCCTACACTACGCAAACACTACAACACTACCCAAAACCCTAAAACACTACCCCCAGCATGACCCTACACTACGCAAACACTACAACACTACCCTAAATCCTAAAACACTACCCCCAGCATGACCATACACTACGCAAACACTACAACACTACCCAAAACCCTAAAACACTACACCCCAGCATGACCCTACACTACGCAAACACTACAACACTACCCTAAACCCTAAAACACTACCCCCAGCATGACCCTACACTACGCAAACACTACAACACTACCCAAAACCCTAAAACACTACACCCCAGCATGACCCTACACTACGCAAACACTACAACACTACCCTAAACCCTAAAACACTACCCCCAGCATGACCCTACACTACGCAAACACTACAACACTACCCTAAACCCTAAAACACTACCCCAAGCATGACCCTACACTACGCAAACACTACAACACTACCCTAAACCCTAAAACACTACCCTCAGCATGACCCTACACTACGCAAACACTACAACACTACCCAAAACCCTAAAACACTACCCCCAGCATGACCAAACACTACGCAAACACTACAACACTACCCAAAACCCTAAAACACTACACCCCAGCATGACCCTACACTACGCAAACACTACAACACTACCCAAAACCCTAAAACACTACCCCCAGCATGACCCTACACTACGCAAACACTACAACACTACCCTAAATCCTAAAACACTACCCCCAGCATGACCATACACTACGCAAACACTACAACACTACCCAAAACCCTAAAACACTACACCCCAGCATGACCCTACACTACGCAAACACTACAACACTACCCTAAACCCTAAAACACTACCCCCAGCATGACCCTACACTACGCAAACACTACAACACTACCCAAAACCCTAAAACACTACACCCCAGCATGACCCTACACTACGCAAACACTACAACACTACCCTAAACCCTAAAACACTACCCCCAGCATGACCCTACACTACGCAAACACTACAACACTACCCTAAACCCTAAAACACTACCCCCAGCATGACCCTACACTACGCAAACACTACAACACTAACCTAAAAACCTAAAACACTACCGCCAGCATGACCCTACACTACGCAAACACTACAACACTACCCAAAACCCTAAAACACTACACCCCAGCATGACCCTACACTACGCAAACACTACAACACTACCCTAAACCCTAAAACACTACCCCCAGCATGACCCTACACTACGCAAACACTACAACACTACCCAAAACCCTAAAACACTACACCCCAGCATGACCCTACACTACGCAAACACTACAACACTACCCTAAACCCTAAAACACTACCCCCAGCATGACCCTACACTACGCCAACACTACAACACTACCCAAAACCCTAAAACACTACCCCCAGCATGACCCTACACTACGCAAACACTACAACACTACCCAAAACCCTAAAACACTACACCCCAGCATGACCCTACACTTCGCAAACACTACAACACTACCCAAAACCCTAAAACACTACACCCCAGCATGACCCTACACTACGCAAACACTACAACACTACCCAAAACCCTAAAACACTACCCCCAGCATGACCCTACACTACGCAAACACTACAACACTACCCAAAACCCTAAAACACTACCCCCAGCATGACCCTACACTACGCAAACACTACAACACTACCCTAAACCCTAAAATACTACACCCCAGCATGACCCTACACTACGCAAACACTACAACACTACCCAAAACCCTAAAACACTACCCCCAGCATGACCCTACACTACGCAAACACTACAACACTATCCTAAACCCTAAAACACTACGCCCAGCATGACCCTACACTACGCAAACACTACAACACTACCCTAACCCCTAAAACACTAGCCCCAGCATGACCCTACACTACGCAAACACTACAACACAACCCTAAACCCTAAAACACTACCCCCAGCATGACCCTACACTACGCAAACACTACAACACTACCCTGAACCCTAAAACACTACCCCCAGCATGACCCTACACTACGCAAACACTACAACACAACCCTAAACCCTAAAACACTACCCCCAGCATGACCCTACACTAAACAACCACCACAACTCTACACTACACTAACTCAACACTACACTACACAACACTACACTACACTACACAATCACTAACCCACGAAAAAATTAACACAAACCCACTTACCTCTCTCGTCATCGTGGTTTTCACAACGCAAATGCATTTACCATACATGCCTTTAAAAAGTAATTCTTTGTAAAGGCATGCGCGATAAATGCACATGCGTTTTGAAAAAATGCTGGATAATGGTAAGCGAGCTCAATGACCTTGCGGGATAATGGTATGCGGACTGAAAGTCTGCGGGATAAAAAATGCGGGAAAATGGCTGCAAACCATGATTAGCAGCAGACTTCCCTGGTGAGCACTAGCTTTACTACAGTGATCTAATGAGCAACTAGAGTGCTAACATTCAGAATTTATGGCAAATGTGTGACACATCTGAATGCCTTCTTGATAGAACCAAAGTAAACAAGCATTGAAAATGCAATA
Source organism: Lissotriton vulgaris (assembly GCF_964263255.1). Classification (NCBI taxonomy): domain Eukaryota; kingdom Metazoa; phylum Chordata; class Amphibia; order Caudata; family Salamandridae; genus Lissotriton; species Lissotriton vulgaris. Next base: position 1,101,037,774 of record NC_141687.1, on the reverse strand, counting down.
GATCTCGCCCTCGTTTAAGTTAAAGCCATTCTGTTTGTAATGAGGTGGCTTTTTAGCTTTGCTTTTATTAGTGTTTTTAAAACTTTCATGTAAATAACATGCATATGTATGCATATATGTATATGTATGCATGCATTTATATTTATATAGATATGCAGATTACATATGTTTATATATGTATATTACCTACTGGCGATAGCAGTGGGTATATATAGTTAGGATTTTTTCTCTATGGGATTTCTGAAAATTCTATGTCTAATAACTTTGGCGTTTGTGGACGGAATTGGCTGAAATTTTCAGGAAAATGGCTCATTTTTTTTCTGAGCAGCCCCTGAAAATTTGGTGGGGTTTCGTCAAGGGGGGGCCGAGAACAAAGGGGGGTCCCAAAACGCGTTTTTCCCATTCATTTTTCCATAGGGCGGTTGGACTCACTTTTAGCTCGAACGGCTGAATAGATTTACATGAAACTTGGCAAAATTGTAGATATGGTTTGCCCGACGTGCCTTTGCTATGTCTCAATATATGTGCTCCAGTGGATTTTGAGAAATTAACGTTTAAAAAAATATATATATCTGTGACAGCGCTCCGGTTAGCGCCCCGGTTCGCGTACCTGACGCGTAACGGAACTTCGCGAAGCGAATCTGATTGGCTCTCCGGTGTCTGTCAACATTCTAAACAAACCGGAGCGGCCGCCATCTTGTCTCTCGGTACGATCGAGAGACAAGATGTGGTGAAAAACGAAGGGGGAAATGAAGGAAAGGGGGCAAGGTAGACCACTTCCGACCCCCTAGGATTGATGAGGGGGATATTAAAGTGCCCCGTGGGGCAAAAAATTTTGCGATTTTACGCCGTAGAGGCACGTCCCGGTACGCGAACCGGGCAGCTCACCGGGCAGCTCACCGGGCAGCTAACCGGGCGGCTAACCGGCAGCGTAGCTGTCAACATTGTAAACAGTCCGGAGCGGCTGCCATCTTGTCTCTCGGTAGGTTCGAGAGACAAGATGTGGTGAAAAAAGAAAGGGGAAATGAAGGAAAGGGGGCAAGGTAAACCCCTCCTGACCCCCTAGGATTGATGAGGGGGATATTAAAGTCCCCCGCGATTTTTCGCGGTAGAGGCGCTTCCCGGTACTCGAACCGGGCAGCTAACCGGCAGCGTAACGGGAGTCCGCCATCTTGTGCTTTTGGAGCGTCCTGTTCGTGTACCGGGTAGCGTCCCGGTAAGCGTAACAAGGGGAAAACCAAGAGAAACAGTACAAAAAAAATTAAGGGAATAGATTTCCAGCAAACTTGGCAAAATTGTAGGGACTGTTTGTTTGATGTGCCTTTGCAAGGCCTCAAGATATGTGCACGTGTGGATTTTGTCTAATTAAGGTTAAAAAAAATATATATATCTGTAAGCGTGCTCCGGCACGCTTACGTTACGGGTTTTGTTTGCGCTGCAGAACCGATACGTCACGGTTATGCGACGCGTCATGAGGCGTCTCACGTGGCTACGTGATACGTCACGTAATAAAGAATATATTTTACAGCTATAGATATTAGCTTTTAAAAAACCAATGAAATTCACTGAAAAAACCATAGGTTATAGACCATATATAGTTAGGAATTTGCATTTACAAAACCTTGAAAATTCACTGAAAAAACCATAGGTTAGAGACCATATATAGTTAGCTGGACATTTTATTGACATAAAACCAATGAAATTACATATATAGTTAGTTGCACTAACTATATATCGCGCACCCGCAATCCACTGCTGATGATGTCACATATTACATCATTCATGACATGGTCAGTGACATCACTGATGACATCACTGATGACATCTCAAATGACATCACTGATGACATCACTGATGACATCTCAAATGACATCAGTGATGACATCATGACACACCAATACCAGTTACTACATACGCACTCACTGATTCCTACGTCTACACACACATTCACTCATTCACCCATACAATCACTCATACATACAGTCACTCATTATTACAACACTATCATATGCACTCATACACCTATGCAGACACTCACACACTGCCACTCATCCATGTAGTTACTCACACACCTAGTCAGTCCTGTAAAGAATCAATCACACTTCCATTTCCTCATCTATACAGTTAAACACAGAACACCATACTTCAGTGACATCACTGATGACATCACTGATGACATCTCAAATGACATCACTGATGACATCTCAAATGACATCACTGATGACATCATGACACACCAATACCAGTTACTACATACGCACTCACTGATTCCTACGTCTACACACACATTCACTCATTCACCCATACAATCACTCATACATACAGTCACTCATTATTACAACACTATCATATGCACTCATACACCTAGTCAGTCCTGTGAAGAATCAATCACACTTCGATTTCCTCATCTATACAGTTAAACACAGAACACCATACTTTTCACACATATACTAACACATACTTACTCTCTTATACAATCACTGATCCAAGTACACATTGATATGCACAGAGTCACACACCTCCCAGCCAGCCACACACACACTCAGTCTTCCATACATCCACTCATTCTTCAATATGTAAAACATATTTAAACTTTACAAAAACACACAGACACTAGATGATGTCATCAGTGATGTCATTTGAGATGTCATCAGTGATGTCATCAGTGATGTCATTTGAGATGTCATCAGTGATGTCATCAGTGATGTCACTGACCATGTCATGAATGATGTAATATGTGACATCATCAGCAGTGGATTGCGGGTGCGCGATATATAGTTAGTGCAACTAACTATATATGGAATTTCATTGGTTTTATGTCAATAAAATGTCCAGCTAACTATATATGGTCTCTAACCTATGGTTTTTTCAGTGAATATATATATATATATAATGGTTTTAGTAACATAATGGCTTATAAATATGTGTACATGTCTTTGCTCGTCTTTAGTCCCCCTGGTTGCTTTGTGTCAAGCTCCAGTATATGTCTAGTTTCTAAGCATCTTAGTTTAGCTTCCCTGTTGCCTCCTCTTTTGTGCAGCGGTATTGAGTCTAAAACAAAATAGTTAAAATGTTTTTGACTACTATTATGCTTTTCATTAAAATGCCTGGCAACAGGGTAACTCAGATCTTTATTTACAATTGCTCTATTATGTTGCAATATTCTTTTGTGTACTGCTAACTTTGTGCTGCCTATGTAATATAGATTGCAGCTACACACTAGAGCATATATACTGCATATTCGGTCTTACAGGATAGATACTGGGTAATCAGATGTGTACGGTCACTGAAAGCCGTTTTGTATGATGTCTTGTTAATACCAAATTGGCAAGCTTTACAGCTGGAGCATTTATAGAATCCCTTTCTAGCTTTTAGCCATGTGCCCACTTCCTAATCTTCTGGGCTGTTCCTGTCCTGTGCATTGCCCATAGACCCTGTTTTTCTATATGTTATAGATGTTTTCTTGGGAGTGCGCCTCCTATTACTGGGTCTCCCAATATAATGGGCTGATTTCACCTTATGATCGACCTGATCTGTCCTTCTTGCCTAGAATATGCTAGTATCAATCTAGTTGGTTCCTTTGATCCTTCTTTTTGTGTATACTGAGCTTTCGATTTATACTGAAGTAGATCTAGTCTGGCACTGCTTTTGGATTTTAGAATTGCTGCATCTATAGTTTTGGATTCGTAACCCTTCTTTAGGAATCTATTTTTACATTCTCTTTGCCTGTCCACTGTATAACTTTCTTCGCTACAGATACGTCTTATCCTCAACCTCTCCCCATAGGGTTCTCACCCTCCCCATGCTGTCTATAAGATGGGGAGGGTGAGAACTTGATGCATGCAATACCGCATTTCCAGCAGTTTTTTTTACAATATAGGGAAGTTGATAATTTGTCATTTGTTATATATACCTGGACATCCAAAAATGATTTTTGCTCACTACTGATAGATGAAGTAAAATTTAAGTTCACATTATTGTTCTTAATTTGATCAGTAAAATCCATAGCACCTTGCTCTGAGCCATTCCATACAATAAATAAATTGTCGATAAAAGGCGACCATGATATTACCTTTTCCGCATAGGTGCGCTCATATTGTTTCATGAGGACCAACTCCTCCCACCATCCCATGAAAAGGCAGGCTTAGCTGGGGGAGAAGCGGGCCCCCATTGCCACACCTTGGGTTTGCTGGTACATTTGGTTTTTATACATGAATAGGTTGTTCTCGAGACAAAATGATATCATATTTATCAGCATTACGTTGTGCTGGGCAAATTTCATGGGCTGATTGGCCAGAAAATATTGAACCGCCTTAATACCATCTTGATTTCTGATACACGTATACAGTGCAGATATATCTAATGCTATCAATTGGTAGCCATTTTGTCATTTGATTTTTTTGTATTTTCCTTAAAAAATCGCTCATGTCTTGAACATATGATTTTAAGTTTTTTACATATTCTTGTAAGAACGAATCAATATAGATGGACATATTTTCCAATGGCCCATCACACCAAGATGATGGGTCTCCCCAGCGGTTTGCATATGCTTTTATGGATCTTAGGGTCAAAGTATATGACTTCCATGCCAATAGTTTGTTGAAAAAGTTATCTTGAGTGCTCTTAAATCTTTGCATGGAACTTTTTCTGTAGCAGCCAGGATGCTGCTTCTTCTGTATAATCCTTCAGGGGCCATAGCACAATATTGCCCCCCCTTATCTGCATTCCTGACTACTACTTGTTCTTCTTTTCTCAATTTTTCTAACAGTTGTTGATACTTTCTTTCTTGGTTGGTATTCTTCCTTTTAGTTTGATTAGTGTCCTTTTATACTTTTTTTCACCTGTGCCACCACTTGTTCGCTAAATATGACCAGGGCACAAATTTTGATTGTATCTTAAATGTAGTCTCCGCTTTTATACAAGTTTCATAGGATGGTGACATGAGATTTTGGCCATTTATTTCCTGTTGCTGGCTCAGCTGTGTACCCCACCGCTTCTTGATTTTGTTCCAGACTATGAAGATCTGGGAGTACATCCAGGTCTGCTACCGTAAGCTTTGATGTGTTATAGTTGCCTGGCGGTAACTTTGGGGTGTCTGCAACATGTGTTTGTGCACGTCAATTTGCATGAAGCAGGTGGATTTTTTAAAGTTTAGGTTCTGTATGAACTTGTATATGCCAGCCCTTGTAGTTGTGTATATATATATATATATATATATTGCCACTCGACCACTTGCATATGAAGTAATCCTAGGACACAACGGGGTAAGTATCAGGAGCCCTTTATTCACTGCAGTATACAGCATAATGCATTTCGGCAATTTTGCCTTCTTCAGATGCTGGTAACCGCCAGGTGACGCCTTCTCCCTCTTTTGAAACTCCTTGGACGCTCCCATAGGTAGGGGATCAGCTGATCCAGTTGTAGTTTGGGCAAAGGCATTGCAATCTCCAACCACCTCTCCCAGCATGCAGCATGCACCATATATATATATATTCACTGAAAAAAACCATAGGTTTCAGACCAGTTATAGTTAGGAATTAGCATTTAAAAAACCTATTAAATTCACTGAAAAAACCATAGGTTTCACGCCAGTTATAGTTAGCTGGAAATTTTACTGACATAAAACCATTGAAATTCCCACGTTATAGTTAGTTGGACTCACTATAACTTGCGCGCCTGCAATGCACTGCAGATGACGTCACATATTACATCACTCATGACATGGTCAGTGACATCACTCATGACATCACTGATGACACCATCCAGTGAATGTGTGTCTTTCTGAAAAATAAATATGTTTTATATATGTATATATAAAGGTTGATGGAAGAATTATTGTTTGAATAAGTGTGTAAATGGATTTTTTTTTAATTGATTGCTTAACAGGCTTATTAAGTGTATCTTAGTGAATACATATATTAGTGAGTAATGTTTAAAAATTTAAATATATGTATCAGTGTTTCACTTTGTGTATAAGTGTCTGCATGGGTTGGTGAGTAGCTATATGTGTGTGTACATGGGTTATTAGATGTTTTTTAATATCAGTATGAGTGCCTGTATGATTTGGTGGGGGTGTTACTTAGCACATAGATGCATTAATGACTGACTGACTGTATGTGTTTTGAAAACAGCATATGTGCAGGACTGTATGGGTGTATGAGTGTATATGTGTGTGTTAGTGAGTGAATGACTGTCTCACTAGTGTCTTTATCAGTAACGACATACGTTTTAATCTAGTATACGTGAGTATTGATGTATATAAGTGAGTATATGTGAGAAGGAGAGATTGAAAGAGTTCTTGTTTAAATAAGTATGTTTTCTATAAGTGATTGTTTAAGAGAGTAAGTATGTGTAAGTTTCCTTAGAAGTAAGGTGGTAGTGTGTGTTTAGCTGAATATCCAAATAAATGGTTATTCAATAGTTTATTTGCATGTGTGAGTATGTGTGTGAGTAACTTTTGGATGACTGTCAGTGTGTAACAGGATGTGTAGGTGTATCAGTACATATGATGAGTGCGTATATGTATGAGTGACTATATAAAACTGTTGGTGAATGAGTGGATGTGTATTTAGATGGTGGAATTACTGATTTGGTTGCTGTAACTGGTATGAGTATCTCCATTTTTTTGAAATTGTTAGTTTCTCTTTTTGAATATGTGTTTCAAGGGTTACATTACACTGAAAGGAGGTCTGTCACTTTCTCACAAGGATGGTGTCATCAGTGATGTCACTGACCATGTCATGAGTGATGTAATATGTGACGTCATCTGCAGTGCATTGCAGGTGCGCAAGTTATAGTGAGTCCAACTAACTATAACGTGGGAATTTCAATGGTTTTATGTCTGTAAAATTTCCAGCTAACTATAACTGGTGTGAAACCTATGGTTTTTTCAGTGAATTTAATAGGTTTTTTAAAATGCTAATTCCTAACTATAACTGGTCTGAAACCTATGGTTTTTTCAGTGAATTTCATAGGTTTTTTAAATGCTAATTCCTAACTATAACTGGTGTGAAACCTATGTTTTTTTCAGTGAATTTCATAGGTTTTTTAAATGCTAATTCCTAACTATATATAAGGCCCCAAACCTATGTTTTTATCAGTGAATTTCAAAGTTTTTTTTAATAGCAAATGTCTATAGCTATGAAATGTAATATTTTTGAAAATGAATCCTATATTATATATTTATGTAAAACATTTTTTTAATGTACATTGTTCTTTTTTAAAAAAAAATGTTTTGTCCCGGAGCGCTCCCGGTGCGCACCCCGGTGAGCGCCCCGGAAAGCGCAGTCTTTTGAAGCGCCCCAGTGCGCGCACCGGGGAGCGTCCCGTTAGCGCTAATGCCGCAGCCGAAAACATCATTGTGACGTAAAGCGTAGCCGCGTCCGCATGATACGCACGGCGTTAACGCACCCGGAAGCACTCAAGCGCATACAATCGCGCTACGTAAGCATCCGACGCGCTTACGCGCTGGGGCGCGTAGCGCGTCGGGTCATGTGACCTGAAAATAACACTTTTCATTGGTTCATAACAGTTTTGGTTTCATAATGATGAAATCCCTGGTCTTGTGACCTGAAAATAACACTTTTCATTGGTTCAGGACATTTTTTTTTTCCAAATGATGAAAGTCCCCACTTTTTTTCCTTATTCTGACTTTGTCCTTTGACTGAGAAAGACCTGTTTGGAGATCTTTGTGGTATATTTTGTACTTTAAAATGGCTACAGTAGCAGCAGCAGCTGGAGCATCTGCACCACCACCACCACCACCACCACCACCAAGAGGCCCACCACATCATCACATTGGTGGTCAAGAAGAAGAGAAGGAGGAGGAGGAAGAGGAGGAGGGGAGGAGGAGGTGGCTGCAAGAAGACAATACCCCATACAAACCCAAGCAGCACATTGTATGGGAGTTTTTTTCCATCCCCGAAGGAAAGAAGAAAGTGAATGCGCCAAAGGTGACTTGCCTTATCTGTGACATAGAACTTTCAAGGGGGAACCCTAATAAAAAATATTCATTTGGTAATAATACCATGATTAGGCACATGCAGCGCAAGCATCCGAACAACTATGCTGCGTCAGAGGTGAGAGAACTGGCCAGCAACCCTCCCCAATCTACACCCAGCACCTCCAAACGAAAACAACCCACTCCATCGGGACCAGAGACAAGGGAGACGATCCCTTGCATACAACCACGGTTTGGTGAATTCAGGATCACATGTATTTATTGTGGTATGACCATCTCCTATGGTGAGCAGAGCATAAAGCTCATCCTCCTTGCTGGTGACAACCACAATTGCCCCAAAAAAACCCTAATTTTTTCCTGCTTTTTTTTCTCCAGTTGAGCCATTTTCAATTCCCTGTTTTTTGTTTCTCCCCATAAAAATAACAAAAAAATACAAAATAGTTCATAAAAGCTAAAAAAAGTACAAAATGTTCAAAAAACAATAAAAAAATATAAAACAACAAAAAGAAGAAAAAAAACAGTTATTTTTAGAACTACCTCAAATTTATAAAAAAAAGCTACATTTTTTTAAAAATCTGTCATTCTTTTTTCCCCATGGTATGCTCCCCGGTGCGCTCTCCGGTGCGCGTACCGGGCGCTCCCCCGCGCAAATCGAAAAAAATATATATATTTTTTGCCTCGTGGGGCCCTTTTATAGCCCCCACATCAAACCTAGGGGGTCAGGGGGGGTCTACTCTGCCCCCTTATGGTCATTTCCCCCTTTGTTTTTGCCACCTCTTGTGTCTCGATTTTACCGAGACACAAGATGGCGGCCGCTCCGGACTGTTTCGAATGATTACAGACACCCGAGAGCCAATCAGCTTTCCAGTGCGCTCCCCGGTGCGTGTACTGGGGCGCTGCCATAGATATATATTTTTTTTTTAACCTAAATTACTCAAAAACCACTGGAGCACATATCTTGAGACATAGCAAAGGCACATCGGGCTACCAGTCCCTACAATTTTGCCAGGTTTGGTGGAAATTCATTCAGCCGTTCGGGCTAAAATGAGGTCGACCGCCCTATGGAAATTAACATGGGGAAAACACGTTTTGGGACCCCCCTTTTATCTCGGCCCACGCTTGACGAATCCCCCCCAGGGAAGGACCGGAGCACTGCGAGGCAAATTTGAGGACATTTTCAGCCAGATTCGTCAACTGGTGCCAAAGTTATTCACAATAGAATGTTGAGATTTTGCATTGAAAAAAATCCTAACTATAACTACCTACTGGTGACCGCCAGTAGGTTATATATATACCGCCAGTAGGTTATATATATATATATATATATATATATATATATATATATATATATATATATATATATATATATATTACCTACTGGCGGTCGCCAGTAGGTAGTTATAGTTAGGATTTTTTTCAATGTTAAATCTGAAAATTCTATTTGGAATAACTTTGGCGCCCGTTGACGAATCTGCCTGAAAATTTCCTCAAAATGGCCTCGCGGCGTTCCGGTCCTTCCCTGAAAGTTTGGGGGGGATTCGTCAAGCGGGGGCCGAGATAAAAGGGGGTCCCAAAACGCGTTTTCCCCATGTTAATTTCCATAGGGCGGTCGATTTCACTTTTAGCCCGAACGGCTGAATGGATTTGCACCAAACTTGGCAAAATTGTAGGGACTGGTAGCCCGATGTGCCTTTGCTATGTCTCAAGATATGTGCTCCAGTGGATTTTGAGTAATTAAGGTTCAAAAAAATATATATATCTATAGCCGCGCTCCGGTGCGCGCACCGGAGTGCGCTCCAGGCGCGACACGCGACTTGCGCGCAGAAAGCTGATTGGCTCTTGGGTGTCTGTAAACATTCTAAACAGTCTGGAGCGGCCGCCATCTTGTGTCTCGGTAAAATCGAGACACAAGGGGTTTGAAAAAAAAAGGGGCAAATGACCATAAGGGGGAATGGTAGACCCCCTCTGACCCCCTAGGTTTGATGTAGGGACTAAAATAGGGACCTGCAGGGCATTAAAAAAAAATTTTCGTTTTGCGCGGGGGAAGCGCATGGTACGCGCACCGGCGAAGCACGGGGAAAATCCAGGACCATATTTATGAAGGCCTTGCGCTGTTAGTTTCCTGTGCGTCAATGTTTGTGACGCACCAGCGGTGTAAAAAAATGCGCATTGTTATGCAATATTTAAAAATTGATTGGTTAACTGGCTTAATAAGACATCATCAGCAGTGCATTGCACGCGCAAGTTATAGTGAGTCCATCTAACTATAACGTGGGAATTTCAATGGTTTTATATCAGTAAAATTTCCAGCTAACTATAACTGGTGTGAAACCTATGGTTTTTTCAGTGAATTTAATAGGTTTTTTAAATGCTAATTCCTAACTATAACTGGTGTGAAACCTATGGTTTTTTCAGTGAATATATATATATATATATATATATATATATATATATATATATATATATGATTCATCGACTTTTTAGAAACGCTCAGTCACTGGATGATGCCATCAGTGATGTCGTCAGTAATGTCATTTGAGATGTCATCAGTGATGTCACTGACTATGACATGAGTGATATAATATGTGATGTCATCAGCAGTGCATTGCTCGGGCGTGAGTTATGGTTAGCTCAACTATTTATAACTACCAAATTCCTCTGGTTTTGTACCAGTGAAATGTCTAACGATCACATCCCTGAAACCTGTTTTTTCAGTAAATTTCAAAGGATTTTAAATGCTAATTTCTAACTATAACGTCCCTTAAACATATGGTTTTCTCAGTGAATGTCAACGGATTTTTAAATGCTTATTTCTAACTATAATGTACCTGAAACCTATGGTTTTTTCAGTGAATTTCAAAGGATTTGTAAATGCTAATTTGTAACTATAATGTCTAAAAAAAACACTTGTTCTTATTCTTTTATTTTTCATTAAAAAATGTTTATCTTTCCGTTTTTCTAAAAAATTAATTAAAATTTTTATTTATTTATTTGATTATTATTATTTTTTTTAAGTGGATTCACATACCGACTGTGTACCAGTTACTGAGGATGTGTGAATTCAAGAATTTGGCAGCCCTATTGGTTAAGTTGCGTACGATGCGCGATTGGTATGTGAACGGTTCGTGGTTCTCAGCTTTGCATAACGTCACAAACGTATTTCCGGGGGTCGTGTCAGGTGTGCGAATCCACCACAAATTTTGACATTTTAAAACTATATGTATATAACTTTAATATGTATTCAATGAAAAAACCATAGGTTATAGACCATATATAGTTAGGGATTTGCATTTACAAAACCTTATTTTACTCACACAAAACCATTGAAATTCCATATATAGTTAGTTGCACTAACTATATATCGCGCACCCGCAATCCACTGCTGATGATGTCACATATTACATCATTCATGACATGGTCAGTGACATCACTGATGACATCACTGATGACATCTCAAATGACATCACTGATGACATCATCTAGTGTCTGTGTGTTTTTGTAAAGTTTAAATATGTTTTACATATTGAAGAATGAGTGGATGTATGGAAGACTGAGTGTGTGTGTGGCTGGCTGGGAGGTGTGTGACTCTGTGCATATCAATGTGTACTTGTATCAGTGATTGTATAAGAGAGTAAGTATGTGTTAGTATATGTGTGAAAAGTATGGTGTTCTGTGTTTAACTGTATAGATGAGGAAATCGAAGTGTGATTGATTCTTCACAGGACTGACTAGGTGTATGAGTGCATATGATAGTGTTGTAATAATGATTGACTGTATGTATGAGTGATTGTATGGGTGAATGAGTGAATGTGTGTGTAGACGTAGTAATCAGTGAGTGCGTATGTATTAACTGGTATTGGTGTGTCATGATGTCATCAGTGATGTCATTTGAGATGTCATCAGTGATGTCATTTGAGATGTCATCAGTGATGTCATCAGTGATGTCATCAGTGATGTCACTGAAGTATGGTGTTCTGTGTTTAACTGTATAGATGAGGAAATGGAAGTGTGATTGATTCTTTACAGGACTGACTAGGTGTGTGAGTAACTCCATGGATGAGTGGCAGTGTGTGAGTGTCTGCATAGGTGTATGAGTGCATATGATAGTGTTGTAATAATGAGTAACTGTATGTATGAGTGATTGTATGGGTGAATGAGTGAATGTGTGTGTAGACGTAGGAATCAGTGAGTGCGTATGTAGTAACTGGTATTGGTGTGTCATGATGTCATCAGTGATGTCATTTGAGATGTCATCAGTGATGTCATCAGTGATGTCATTTGACATGTCATCAGTGATGTCATTTGAGATGTCATCAGTGATGTCATCAGTGATGTCATTTGAGATGTCATCAGTGATGTCATCAGTGATGTCACTGACCATGTCATGAATGATGTAATATGTGACATCATCAGCAGTGGATTGCGGGTGCGCGATATATAGTTAGTGCAACTAACTATATATGGAATTTCAATGGTTTTGTGTGAGTAAAATAAGGTTTTGTAAATGCAAATCCCTAACTATATATGGTCTATAACCTATGGTTTTTTCATTGAATTTCAATGGTTTTTTAAATGCAAATTTCTAACTATATATGGTCTATAACCTATGGTTTTTTCGGTGAATTTCATTGGTTTTTTAAAAGCTAACATCTGTAGCTGTAAAATGTATTATTCTTTAAATCCCAAAATATATTTAGATATTTATTGATAATTTTTTTTTTAATATTTTTTTCTTCGCTTCTAGTTCGCGAACCGGGAAGCTTTCCGTTAGCTCATCTTGATGCCGCGATCTAGTCCGCGAACCGGTCAACGTTACGTTAGCGGAACAGTGACGCGTCGCGGAAGCGCGACGTATCACGTTATCGCGTAATGCGTCTAATGACGCGTCGCGTTAGCGCTCCCGAAAGTGCTCTGGACCGCGAACCGGAAGCGATCTGGGACGCGGCGCGCGCCGCGTAACGTAAGCGGAACAGGTCATGTGACTTGTTTATAAAACTTCTCATTGGTTCATTTCACTTTTGGTTTCCAAATGATGTATGACTAGGTCATGTGACCTAAAAATAACACTTTTCATTGGCTCAGAACTTTTGTTTTCCCCAAATCATGTAAACCCCTCCTTATTTCCTCACTCTGACTTTCATCTTGGTGAGAGAAAGACCATTTATCTGAAGTTCCACAATGGCTTCCATTCTTGCTGCAGCTGGTGCACCCCCACCACCACCTCCACCTCCTCATAAGAAGAGAGGACCACCTAGTCAAATTATGACTAACAGAGAGGAGGAAGATGAGCAAGAAGAAGAAGAGGACAGAGAGGAACAACAATTTGTCGAAGAGTTGCCCCGGGTTTCTAAACGAAAAACCAGTTTCATCTGGCAGTTTTTCACCATCCCTCCTGGATCAAAGAAAGTGAATGCAAAATATGCCACCTGCCTCATCTGTGATCACAGATTGTCGAGAGGCACAGAAAAGAAGTACAGTATGGGGAACTATACAATGCATCGTCACATGAGCAGGTGGCATCCCTTGAACTACAGTCGGGCTGAGTTAAGGGATCTTGAAGACAATCCGACGGCAACTCCTGTGGCAAGATCTACATCCACATTGTCTTTGACGGGAAGAGAGGCACAAGAGACTGTGCCAAACATCCAACCCAACTTCCAGCATATGAAGTTATCTTGTATTTACTGTGGTGCTATGTTGTCATATGGCAACATGAGTGTCAACCTGATGAACATTGCATTTGAAAATCATAAATGCCCTAATGCACCCAAAAAGTAATTTTTTTTTTTTGCTCCAGTTGAGCCGTTTTGAAAGCCTGTTTTTTGTTGTCTCCCCTCCATAAAAAACACAAAAAAAACATAAAACAGTTCTAAAAATACAAAAAAATCAAAAAATGTTCAAAAAAAAAAAAATAAAATAAAACAACAAAAACAAAAAAAAACAGTTCTTTTCAGAACTACCTCCCCTTTCAAACAAAATTGCTAGAATGTTTATCACTCTGGCAAGCTCTATTTCTTTTGGTTCGCTTCAAGTTCGCTGACCGGTTCGCGAACTTTAAGCGAACTAAAAAAATATTTTTTTTTAAAAAAGAAGAGTTAGTATAAGGGAAGTAAACAGAGAATAATGTAAAAAGAAAGACAGCTAGAGAGAGTAAATGAGAGATAGTGTCAATGACATCATCAGCAGTGCATTGCGGGTAAAAAGAGAGGAAAACATTTACCTTATAATTCTTGTTACCTTTTTTAAATATTTTTTCATACTTTCAATCTGAAAAACAAAGAACAAACATTTCAAAAAATATTAAAACATGTATTTAAAAATTAGAAAAGACAAGGGAAAAGGTTCAAAAACAAACAGTTTTTCAACAACTTTGACATTTACAGAAGTCTCTGCTTCTCTACGTCCCCTACACAATCCTAAAGATATATATTCGAAAGAAACTGTATCTTGATGTTGCTGAACTGGAGCCTATTTTGGAACATGATGTTTTTCTTGCACTGCTAATGTCTCACAATAGTGATGCAATAGCAGCGCAAAAAAGATGTAAAGCCATCATAAAATTGTGTCTAACATTGTAAATGATTGTTTTAGGATGCAAATAAGATGTGTGCTTTCAAGAGCTTTCTTTGAGGTGAGGCCTCTTTTTTTTAAAAAAAAAAACACTACCCAGAAGTACAGCACTCTAAGCATTAAAATTGATATTTACAGAACTCAGCTTACCCATATGTACCTCACATTTCTAAATGTATATCATAAGTACAAAAAGCATAACATTAATTATACATGTTAAATGGTTTATTTTTGCTGTTCTCAGAATGTATCAAATTTCACTTAAATCAGTGACTTGAAGGTATTCATCATGCAACAGCGGGGAAAAAAAAACACAATCAAAATGACTGTGTGTAAAAAACCCATACAACCTAAGAAATCTGATTTCAAAACTCCTTAAAATTAACTTACTTTCAATGACGTCGAACGATCTCCTATGAACAGCATCCACTCTGTTGTGCTTTAAATATTTTCAGCCCGCCACTTTCTGAAAGAAAACCTCCATCGATACGTGAAATATGTTACATAGAAAAAAAACTTCTCTCATTATATCACATGTTTCCACTAGGCCAAATCATGTTGCCGCGATTCGCAAGTCTTGTAATTCTTCCAATCAAATCCCGACATTTTCTATTTTCGCAACTTTCAAAAATAAAATATTTGAGATTATTTTCACAATCCTGGACTACTAATATCTTACTCTTCTTTGTCACTCATGTTCTCCTTTTCCTATGACACTGATACTGCTTACTATGAAGCAGACTTACTTGCATCAGGTTTATATAGTTGGATTTTTAATCGAGACAGCATTGCAGACTTACATTCCCTCTACTTAAAATTTTGGTTTTAAAAACACCAGGTAAGAATTTTTAAGGTCAAACGGCAATTTTTTTTTGAAAGTTACAACAGAATCATTACAGAATGACCAGCCGTTTCCAGACTTTAAGTAAGCTGTATAATGTCCTGATGTTGTTGATGGACCATCGTGATAGATAATTGCTACAGTAACAAAAGTCCTCCCTGATATTGACAGCTGAGAAGCCACAAAATTTTTTATTAAAGTTGACAATTTTGATCCATCAGGCCTACATCGTTGCATCATTAAAATGACATACTGGCCATATCTACGTATAAATAATGTTGACATCATATCACATTTACATTGGCTACACTCCATGTTGTGATCCGCTGCATTTACTAGCTTATTAAAGGACACTGATTTACTGTCTGGCAAAGTTAAATATATAAATCTTTCTGAGTCTACACTAGTAGTACTTGATACCATACAGTTCTCGCAGTCATGCTGCCATTGATAAGAAAGCCCAAACAGTTGATCTACATCTACACCCTCATCTTGCAATATATCAAGCATATACATTAAAAACTCCTGACAATCTTGCTGATTATTTTCAGAGAAGTCTGTTTGACCTGAACATTCATCTAACAGATAACGAACTTCAGACACACTTTCTACTTTTGTTCGATCAGTGCTACATTTCTCTAACACAGAATTCAACAAGCAGCATAAACTTTGTTCTGAATTGAACACAATCTGTTCTTTTAAACTCTCTAGTGAAAAGAGAACATTAACAACGACATTTGCATAGCAGTTGACACCAGAACTGTTTTCAAATTGAAAACCAACAATCTCTTCAACAGTATCCACTTTCTTTCTGCTAACAACTTTCGGTTCATTGACTTTTAGTCTTTTTGCAACAACCTCCCTACTATTACTGCTATTTCTACGTTTCCGGCCTACCACACGTTTCTCAAACAAAGGATATTGAGGCAAATGTGGCGCATACTCTCTTCTTAACCTATTGTATTCCTTAACACAATCTAGATCCGCACAAATGTTTGTGACATCACAGTCAATCAAGTACAATCCCGATAAAGTTCTAACTCGTGACAATGCCACATATGCCATACCCTCCTTGAACACTGAACTGCCAATATTCACCAATGCACAGTCTACACTTAAACCTTGCGATTTATGGATTGTCACCGCATATGCCAAGCAAACAGGAAACTGTTTACGGCGAACATATAAGTCTTTAACAAGCAAAAACCTAGCAGAACAACGAGCAATTCTCTGTACTTCCTCAATGCCATCAAATTTAATTCTTAAGAATTCTATTCCATCTCTATTTCTGTATTTCTCAAAATCAACAACATTACCCATTGATCCATTTACCAGACCTCTTTCTACATGTAAATTCCGTCTCAAAATGATTCGGCAATTTAAACACACATTCAGAGTCTTTTCAAAACCCGCTGTCTTAGATATAGTCTTCTCTAATGAATCCAATTTTGATTTCAAATTGTCTGACAAAATAATAGTTGATCCCATATGCTCTAATTTGTCGATAGCTTCAAGTTTCACAATCTCTTGCTTTTCTAAATTCAACATTTTGTTGTTGAAGATGGCACATTCTGCAAGAGTTGGCATGAGACATATCCCGGATTTCTTCTCAGTAATTTTCTGAAAAATATTCTCAGGCACAATCTCTTGTTTGGGATATAAATTTGACAGTAATCGTGCATTTAAAGCTTCTTTCCCATGCTCGGTCACTTTTCCAATTCTAATATCTTGTAGAATATTCTTGTAATCTTCATCCTTTGCCTGACGCATATTTTGATGCAGTTCTGCATAATTGAAGTTTAACCATATATTGACGTTGCCAATGCTCCCTAGGCACTTCCTGGTATCTTCATGCGTGAGTATTTTGAACACAGGTTGACCTTTTACTGGTGTCAGCTGTAGAAGATCTCCGAAAACAATGATGTGTTTCCCACCAAATAAGACATCATATTCAGTTTTAAGTACTTCTTGCATTCTCAAATGCACAAAGGCAAGCATGACATTGGAAACCATGCTTACTTCGTCAATGATAAGTAGTTTCATTTTCCTCAAAACTCTTGAAACTTCACAGCAAGCATCTCCAGATAACTTGTTGTATTGTAATTTGTTGTCATGCTCCACCGGCAGCATCAGTAGACGATGCAAAGTAATACCTTTAATATTATGTGCTGCCAGTCCAGTAGGAGCGGTGACAACACAAGACAGCGATGACTCAGTCCTTTCCTGCAAATAACAAGAGATTGCTTTAATGAGGAAACTTTTTCCAGTTCCCGCTTCTCCACTCACGTACAGTCGGACAGGCTTCAACGACGTACATGAGCACTCTTTCTTCTCATGACTTAATCCGTGCTCAATTTCCTTGGTAACTTCATCATATATTTTCCTCTGCTCAACGTTGAGTTGTTTTTCCAAGTCTTGTAAGTTAACTGAATCCTCCTGAGCATGTGCCATGGCTCTTTCTACTTCATTCATAGCAGTGGCAGCTTCATTTTCGATAATAGGTCCTCCAAGTGGATCTTGACTCAATGAAACAGAACTCTGACTGTCCTGAGAACTGTCTCTGGCAATCTCGGCTGCAATCGTTGCTTCCTGCTCAATTTCCAAAGTTAGCATTTCTTGATATCTAGAAAAAGCAGGACATTCTATGGACTCCTTGGCTGCATTGAAAGAGTCTTCGTAACAGAGGAAATCTCCAAGCAGTTCCTCTTCTGCACGCCAAGGCTTGAAAAGTTGCAAAAGTGCTAAATAGAAAAACTCCTTTTTTTCTGGAGATTCGCCACTCAATTTTCGATGGTTTACTAATTGGCATTTTCTTTGCTTGACCAGGCATCCCTCACTTCCAATTACAGCATACACTCCTTTCTCAATATCTTCTTTGATGTTCCTCTTGAATATATAATTTTGGAGAACCTCATATAGACAAACATTCTCAAGGTGACTGCTTCGATTTGGATAATATGTATCCAACATGTTGGTCTTCAAAATGTCGGTACTGTTTGGTTCCTTTTCTGCCAAATACTCAATTTCCCGAACAGGTTTTAGAACTCGATTTCGCGTTGCAGCAAGACCAAGACTCGCCCAAACGAGACTCCTGGATTTGGCATAGAGACTTGCTGAAGACAATCGATCAGAACATTCGTAAGCTCCGATTTCTCGATGCGACAACATCTTCAGACTGAAACTGTACAACTTCTTGCTGAGGCTCTTTTCATGGGAAATGTCCTCCCACATATCCTTCAGTTCGGTCTTTTCTTTTTTGGTGATGTAAGATGTCACATACCGAGCCACAGCCATACAGTTGTCAGCCACAAACTGTATATCCATGTTGGCATTCCACATGGACAAAATCACTGGGTTGTAGTCATTGATGTACTTGGACTCTTCGTTCCTTTTCAAATTGTATGTATTCTTGGGTGATTTCCTCGTCACATTATGTCGCAGCGAAGACATCAAACTGTTCACTCTTCCTTTAGAAATCACCGGTCGTGGAAAGTTGAAACGACATTTGGTGTAAAACTTGTCCTTGTTTCTGAATTTACGACGACAGTACTTTCCACAACGATGGCTTTGGAAACGTAGAACTTGTTCTCTTAGACTTTTCTTCTCCGTTGCGTTTGGAACAGCACACGTAGAATACTGTTCAATGAAATTCATCACTAAGTCATCCGGATCTGTTCCAAATTTAGGTGCATCCTTGATCCACAGCAACATATGTATATGAGGGGCACCTCTTGCTTGGTACTCCTTTCTCCAGAAGAAATCCAACACCTCTCCAAGAGGTGGATTCTTTTTATTTGTGATGAAAGACATCATAGCTTCAAATCTATGATTGAAGTACCTGCATACATTCACAGGATCCAAAGAACACAGTTCTCCAGGTGTCTTGAATTCAATGTTTTCAATATTTCCATTTGCCTCTCGTAGAAATTCAAGTAAGTCTTCCCAGCCATACTCGGCACAGCTCAGAGTGAGGAACCATGTTGGAGTTCCTAAGTTCCTCAGCATACATTTTAAATCACCATGACGACGGTACCAGTACTCATTAGTACCACGCTGACACGCCATGAGATTAATTAAGTGAGAATCCAAAATACTGTCTTGGACATTGACTTTATGCATAAAGTCACTTGCCGAGATGTTTCGCATGTGTATACCACTTTTTAAGATGTGGTTCACTGCATATGACAATCCAGACAGATCGCTTTCAAACAGGAGATGAAACAAATAGGGAATGCATTGCCGAAACCTAGGATCTTCTGCATACAATCGTAAAGTCCGGTATTCAGACGCAGGAATTTGATGAGGTCGCTCATCATATCTTCCTCCTTGACCTGTGGGAAATAGCTGTGGGAAACACCGAGCTTCCAAACTTTCCTCCCAAACACTAATGGGACTCCCTTTGGCTTGTTTCATTTGAAACAACTCAATAGCATTCCCCATGACTTCCTTGGAATGCAAAGGATGAACACTATAATGTTCATATATTTCTTCACTTTTAGAGGCCTCTACTTTCTCAATTTGGCCTGCACACAAATCGCTATCCTCTTCATCACTTACTTCCTCTTCTGCAACATATACATTCTTATAGTACTTATTATTTTTCTTCAAATACACTGTTGCCTTTTTGACTTTCCTAACATCCACTAAATCTTGCCATATTTTCTTATTCTTTGTCGGAACCCCATTAACCAAGATAACCAGAGGTTCCTCTTCCACTTTTTCTATTCCAATTGTGTTAATGTTTTTCTTCAAATCTAGAGGCAAATAAACAACTCTTCCCTTTAATCCTCTCTGTAAATCTGCTGGAGGCAACTTCCCTGTCTTTGGCTCCATTCTTACAATAGCCTGAAAGGGATGGATACTTTGAATCAAAATAGATTCATAAGTATTTAAATCCTTCAATTCAGAAGGAATCTCAACCAATTCCAGATTATTATGAACTGCCCTAGCAGGCATCTGGTTTTGGTTTAATTTATTACAACAATAAGTACACACACGTTGATCCGATCCCAAATCAAAATAATTTTCTACCATCAAGTATGTGGCTAAATCCTTCCATTCACTATTATTTTCCCTTTCACTTTTTGCATATAAATCCACTACCTTAGTCTGATTCTTATAATAAGTGCGTCGACAACATACACAAGTGAAATTAGGCCTCTCACTTGATTTCATCTGAAACGTGGCAATTTCCTTCTGAAAATTATCTGTACTGGAAACCTGTACATTATCTTCCACATTACCCTCTACTTCAGGGTCAATTTGAACATTCTCATCTTTACTACCAAAGTAACAAAACTCAATTTCTTCACAAAGATTCTTCACATCTATTTCAGAACCATGCAAAAGAGCAGCACATAACTGTTTAAGCATAATTGCTGGACTCTTAGCATAATACAACATTCTCACTAATTTTCTCACTTTATTATGATGCACTGCTAGCATCCTGAAATGATGAAAAACACTCTGGCATACTCTCCTGGAAAGACAAGCCAGCGAATGACCACGGAAACCTGTCATTTGTCTCACTCTGCAAGGATCTAAATCTTGCAACAACTTCATTTTCTGCTTCAAACTTTTCTTATTAAATGTCCGTATAAAATCACAAAGCAAATTGATGGAAACCTGTCGCACACTGCAAATAGAACTACACTTCCAAATGTACACAGGACCCTTAGGACGTCTTCCTAAAACCTCATCACTTAGCGCCTCTTCTGTCTCTGTTGTCACAAGTTGTTCTTTTTCAACTGGACAACCATCCTTCACTTCATAAGCTCGACCACTGATGTCAACTGCATGCACCAAATCATTATCCTGAAAATAAGTCTCCTCATTAAAAAATGCCTCAGAACTTGAACTATGCATCCATTCTCCGGAAAAAACTTCACAAAAGTTAGTACGATTTACTACTCTCTTCCACCTACTTTTTGTTTTGAAATCAGAAATTACCTTGCTTAGTTTCCTAATTCTATTGATTACCAACATAAACAACTTTCGCTTAATTTCAAAAGCATGATCAATAATTTTCTCTACATTTTTCTTCTTCCTATAAAATGCCGCTTTCTGTTGGCCTTTCTTTTTAATATTTTTCAATAAATTAACTAATATCCTATTACGGAACATTCGAGTTCGAATGTCCCTAAACTGTTGTTTCCTTCTACTATCATGCACAGAGTTATCTCTTCCTCTACCAGTAACATTTGTGATGGGTCTCTCCTTTCCATTTAAATTATTTTTCTTTTTGTGAACTGAAACATTTTTTTGAGCAAAATTTTTTTTACTACAAATATTTCTTAAGAATGATTTCGTGCTCTTACCCGGACCTTTCTTGGTGTTTTGACAAGTATTTGGGGAAGAGGACTGCTGCAATAAAACATCATCCTGCTGTCTTTGACGTTTTCTAGCCTTTCGTATTCGACTTCTGGAAGGCATTTACCAAACTATGAAAGAATCTGCAGTTGAACCTGTGGAAAAATATAATATAAAATGTTATTAACCACTATTACCAAACAGTAAATAAATAACAGTCATCTAAAACTTAATGCCGTACTAATTATTTAACATAGCAAATATTTTCCACCAGCACTGCATCACAAAAATGACACTCAATGGTACAAAACAGGCATACAACACTCATAAATCACTCCCTAATATTTTAGATCATTAATTCAGGATGACGATAAGATGTAGCCTATCTAAAGATTTGTTTAGGCCCTGATCTTTAGACTGGGGTGAATGTGTGTCATTGATCCACATTCAGTCCATCACCTGTTTTGTTTATTTGAGGTGAGGCCAACACATGGTTGCAGATAAGATTTTCACTGAAAAAAACCAAGGTAAAAAAACATGTGAAGACCTACCAATGAAGTAAATCATTAAATGAAAACCAATACATTTCAGGAAATATGCACTACTAGTGCTTCATAAGATGTTTTGGGTCACATTTATAAGTTATTTGAGTATCTAGTATGCTATTTTACGTTCTTCATGGTGCAAATTTATTGTAAATACACTCCCACCAGCGGTTGGCAAATTTAGATTTTGATTATGGGAGTTAGATAGGCATGTTAATAATTTCCCAAAAATGGTGTATAACCCCAAACAACCTTTGAAGCAAATGCTTTTAGCCATGTTATCCACCTCCCATTGGATAACATGGCTAGGAAGTGCTTGCAAATGTGATAAAAAAAGGCCGCAATGCATGAATATCGCAGAAAAATCAGCGATATTCATGCATTTTCCAGCAAATGCTCTTAGCCATGTTATCCACTTCCTATTAAATAACATGGCTAAGAACTGCTCAGGGCCCCATGAGGAACGCTTTCCATTTAAAAAGGGAAAAATAACATCAAAGACACTAAAATGCCTTCTAAATATGAACCCAAACAACCCATGAAGCAATGTGAAAAAAAACTGCCGCAATGCATGAATATAGCAGAAAAGTCAGCGATATTCATGCATTTTCCAGCAAATGCTCTTAGCCATGTTATCCACTTCCAATTAAATAACATGGCTAAGAACTGCTCAGGGCCCCATGAGGAACGCTTTCCATTTAAAAAGGGAAAAATAACATCAAAGACACTAAAATGCCTTCTAAATATGAACCCAAACAACCTATGAAGCAATGTGAAAAAAAACGGCCACAATGCATGAATATAGCAGAAAAATCAGCGATATTCATGCATTTTCCAGCAAATGCTCTTAGCCATGTTATCCACTTCCTATTAAATAACATGGCTAAGAACTGCTCAGGGCCCCATGAGGAACGCTTTCCATTTAAAAAGGGAAAAATAACATCAAAGACACTAAAATGCCTTCTAAATATGAACCCAAACAACCCATGAAGCAATGTGAAAAAAAACTGCCGCAATGCATGAATATAGCAGAAAAGTCAGCGATATTCATGCATTTTCCAGCAAATGCTCTTAGCCATGTTATCCACTTCCAATTAAATAACATGGCTAAGAACTGCTCAGGGCCCCATGAGGAACGCTTTCCATTTAAAAAGGGAAAAATAACATCAAAGACACTAAAATGCCTTCTAAATATGAACCCAAACAACCTATGAAGCAATGTGAAAAAAAACGGCCACAATGCATGAATATAGCAGAAAAATCAGCGATATTCATGCATTTTCCAGCAAATGCTCTTAGCCATGTTATCCACTTCCTATTAAATAACATGGCTAAGAACTGCTCAGGGCCCCATGAGGAACGCTTTCCATTTAAAAAGGGAAAAATAACATCAAAGACACTAAAATGCCTTCTAAATATGACCCCAAACAACCTATGAAGCTCTAACAGTACATATCCTGAAATTTAATTCATTTCAAAATTCGTTTTTAAACACAGCATATAAATCAATTGTATACCTGCATTCATGAAGAAATGACTAAAAATGTCCTTGAGACACATGAAAGTGTTTTCTGCAATTCCCTAGCACCATTTTTGGGACACTATTAATATGGCTAGGTAACTCCCATAATCAAAATCTAAATTTGCCAAGCACAAGTGGGAGCGTATTTACAAGACACTTGCCCCATGAGGAACACTTTACATTTTAAAAGGCGAACATAACATCTTAGACACTCAAATACCTTATAAAAACGGCCACAATGCATGAATATAGCAGAAAAATCAGCGATATTCATGCATTTTCCAGCAAATGCTCTTAGCCATGTTATCCACTTCCTATTAAATAACATGGCTAAGAACTGCTCAGGGCCCCATGAGGAACGCTTTCCATTTAAAAAGGGAAAAATAACATCAAAGACACTAAAATGCCTTCTAAATATGACCCCAAACAACCTATGAAGCTCTAACAGTACATATCCTGAAATTTAATTGATTTCAAAATTCGTTTTTAAACACAACATATAAATCAATTGTATACCTGCATTCATGAAGAAATGACTAAAAATGTCCTTGAGACACATGAAAGTGTTTTCTGGAATGCCCTAGCACCATTTTTGGGACACTATTAACATGGCTAGGTAACTCCCATAATGAAAATCTAAATTTGCCAAGCACAAGTGGGAGCGTATTTACAAGACACTTGCCCCATGAGGAACACTTTACATTTTGAAAGGTAAACATAACTTCGCAGAAAAATCAGCGATATTCATGCATTTTCCAGCAAATGCTCTTAGCCATGTTATCCACTTCCTATTAAATAACATGGATAAGAACTGCTCAGGGCCCCATGAGGAACGCTTTCCATTTAAGAAGGGAAAAATAACATCAAAGACACTAAAATGCCTTCTAAATATGACCCCAAACAACCTATGAAGCTCTAACAGTACATATCCTGAAATTTAATTGATTTCAAAATTCGTTTTTAAACACAGCAAATAAATCAATTGTATACCTGCATTCATGGAGAAATGACTAAAAATGTCCTTGAGACACATGAAAGTGTTTTCTGCAATTCACTAGCACCATTTTTGGGACACTATTAACATGGCTAGGTAACTCCCATAATCAAAATCTAAATTTGCCAAGCACAAGTGGGAGCGTATTTACAAGACACTTGCCCCATGAGGAACACTTTACATTTTAAAAGGAAAACATAACATCTTAGACACTCAAATACCTTATAAATATGGCTCAAAACAACCTATGAAGCTCTAGCAGTACATATCCAGAAATGAAATTGATTTCTTAAATCGATTTTAAAAGCAACATCTCTGTTTCAGCTTACATAACAGACCATAAAATGGGCTCGATGTACCACAATAACTTGTGTTACTGCATGCCAGAATGTTACACCAAATATGCAATTACAATTTCTCTATGAAACTAATTCTATTAGTATATCACTAGAGACAAAACCACATTTTATAAACACAGCTTTCTTCATCATTTTCTCCTTAAATCATACTATTCTCTATCTAAATTAAATAAATGTTTTCTCACCTTAGCAAATATTTTTTGAGTTTTGAAAACAGTCTGAGAAATACACCAAATTGTCTTCAGCAGAAGAAAAAGGATGCACTCCAAAGGCTGCAGCTATTGAAAGCACAGAAATACAGATATTCTTTTCACATATCTCTCATATTAGCCAATCATACCTCTTCCCTCACTTTTTTCAAATCAAAACCCTTCCCCCCTCTGCCCTGTCTGCCTTGTATCCATAGCAACCACCTCCTGGAAGACCTCTGATGTTTGCAAATTCACACAACAATGTTTCAATTGAACTCTGAACTCTCAGTGCACCTGCGTATCCAGTGCAATCTTTCATTAAATGTTTCTTCCTTGACCATTCAAATTACATCTTTCAAAGAACACATCCATGCACCCTAACTTTCTGTTTTCAGAAATGGAAATGCACCAATCACTGCTAATGAATCATTAGCATTGTAAATCCACAGTTTTTTTTCTTTAGAAACTCCTACTGTTTCAACTGCCCTTTCATTACCACACTTCATCTGACTACAGAACAACCTTCAGCCACCATGTTTAACGTCTGGATTGTTGGACATAGTTACATCCACTGGGCTCAAAGGTATGCTGAGAACAGAAATTTACCTAACCTCAATTTACAAGATGTGGAAATTAAGTGGTTGGGCCAAAGAGGATTAAAATGTCACCAATTGATACCATTGGTGAAAACCTTTATGCATTTGCCAAAACCTGACCTGTTAATAGTGCACTGTGGAGGTAATGATTTGGGCACTTTGACAGGGGTAGGTCTGGAAATGCTTTTAAAGGACACCTTTGAGCAATTAATGGCACTTTTTCCTCAAACTGCCTTGGTATATTCCAATATATGCCAAAGACAGAAATGGAGGTGGTCCAACCAATTTTGTCCACAAATTGAGAAAGCGAGGAAGCATGTAAACAAATCTGTTTCAGCTTACATGAGAGACCATGGAATGGGCTCTCTTTACAACAATAACTTGCGTTACTACATGCAAGATATCTACAGAGGAGATGGAGTTCACTTCTCAGATGAGGGCAACAGAATTTTCATTCTGAATTTAAGACTGTGCATTGGTACCTACTTATAAGTACCTAAATGTACCATAAACCCAAAAGCTCTTCTCAGAGCTACCCTACATCTGATCACTCACAATTATTATTTTTCTCTAACTTTTTTCACTAATTTTCCACAAAATTCGCTCCCCGGAGCGCTACCCGGTTCGCTAACCGAAAGCTAACCTCGCGGAATTTTTTTTAAAAAAGTTTTTTTTTCCGCACATATAAGCCTCCTCAGCCATGCTCAGAAAACCTAGGGGGTCAAGATAAGTCTACCATGACCCCTTCTACCCATTCTAAACATTGTTTGCCCTCCATCTTGTATCTTAATGCGACCGAAACACAAAATGGTGGATTCCCGTGACGCTTAAGGTTCGCTAACCGGGCCGCTTCCCGGAAAGCGGTCCAAAAAAAAGGTGGGAAAGTAATTTACAGAAAAACGACTAGAGACACTCTCACCAAATATACATTAGCTCATACTACATAACAATCCCTTCCATTCTCACAAATTTCATTGAAATTTCATTTAGCCATTTAGCCTGTAGACCTCTCCAAATACCGTGAGGTAAATTACTTCACAAAACACATCTGAAGTGTTGGAATTGACAACCAATGAAAATGTTACTTTCATTTTCTACTTTTATTACCTGACATTTGATTGGTTATATACCTGTATATATATAAAGGGAGAGAAGGAAACACAGCCATTTTGACTACTACTTGTTGTTGTATATATCATTTAGAATATCAATAATAACATCAACTTGTTTCTAAAGGTAAGTTGTTATTTTTAAAACTGAAGTATATTGTGCACTATAAGTAAATATGGTAAACTTTTTCAGATAGTTATATACTATCCCTCTGTAAGAGTTAGACATTGAGAAAGGCTTCTTTATTATAATTATGGACTGATTTAGGTTTCTGTGGTATAATTATAAATTTACTTAGGCTTCTTCACAGGCACTTTTTAATAGTACTAATTCACGCCTGAAACCATACAGTGCCCATAGATTACTTCTCTGGTATAAACTCACAAATGCCTGTCTGAACTTAAACCCAACAGTGCCCTATCTCTACTGATATATTTATTTTTTATGCAAATTACAGCAATAAAATGGAAGGTGAGCAGAATGTTTCCTTCAAAATTGTTCTGGAGACCAACACAGAAAAAGAAATTGAGGACAATGATGACTCTGATTTCATGGATCAATCACGGGACCATGAATTAGTTCAATGTGTGGAATCAGTGGATCATTTACTTCATTATGATGACGGTCAAATGTTTGAACTTATGTTCACTGAACAAGAACACATATCAGACAGTGAAATGCTAGACGTTCTAGTAAATTTCGAAAAACAATCCGAAAAATAAAATTATATGTAATATTAAAAAATTGTTTGAGTCTTTAATCATTTTTATATGTAATTCATAAAGTAGTTAAATATAAGAAATGTTATTAAATTTTGAAACACAATCACAACAATAAAAAATTGCTGAAAAAATAAAAATATTAAAAAAAAATCAACAAAACCAACAAATAATTAACATACAGTATTAGAAAAGTCTTTCATTCTTTTATCCATAAAGTTCGCTGCCCAGAACGCTTTCCGGTTCGCGAACTTGGCGCTTACCACGCAAAAAAAAAATTTTTAATTTTTTTTTTTTGGACCCTCCTAGGCCCTTTTAAAACCTCCACATAAAACCTAGGGGGTCAACGAGGATCTACTATGCCCCCTTATGGCAATTTCCCCCTTTGTTTTGGCCTCCTCTTGTCTCTCGATCCTACCGAGAGACAAGATGGCGGCCGCTCCGGACTGTTTAGAATGTTGACAGACACCGGAGGGCCAATCAGCTTCGCATCGCAAAGTTCCGATACGCGAAAGGTTCGCTAACCGGATCGCTGCCCGGAGCGCTGTTACAGATATATATCTTGATTCAAACGTTAATTTCTCAAAATCCACTGGAGCACATATATTGAGACCTAGCAAAGGCACATCGGGCTAACAGTCCCTACAATTTTGCCAAGTTTCGTGAAAATCCATTCAGCCGTTCGGGCTAAAAGTGAGTCCAACCGCCCTATGGAAATTAACATGGGAAAAAGGCGTTTTGGGACCCCCCTTTTTTCTCGACCCCCCCTTGACGAACCCCCCCCAAATTTTCAGGGGCTGCTCAGAAACAAAATGTGCCATTTTCCTGAAAATTTCAGCCGATTCCGTTCACAAACGCCAAAGTTATTAGACATAGAATTTTCAAAAGTTCCATAGAGAAAAAATCCTAACTATATATACCTACTGGCGACCGCCAGTAGGTAATATTATACCAAGAGATTATTTTAAATTATTGTACATATCATATATTTGTATCTGGAATAAAGATATATTAATGTTAAATATATTTTTCGGGAATCGCGCCAGGTTCCCTCTGGTTCCGGGCTGGGTGCGTGAATCCATGTGACTCGAAAAGAAAGCATTTCATTTGTTAAGAACCTTTATATTTTAGAACTTACAGCACCCCACCCAAATTTCTCATTCCTCCAACAACATTGTCAGGTTGTACACCTTTTGTATTTACTGCTCTTGTTGCAATTTTTGGTGTTTTTTTGTTAAAAACTAGTACAATTGCATTTTCAAATCCACCAGCCGACATCCTTGGTGAAGAAATGACTTGGGGGAACAAAGAGATAGTATCGTCTGGGCCATCTTTACTTTTCCACCTGGTGAAAAGAAGGTCAACTAGAGAAAGGTGACCTGCACTGTGTGTGAACGAATCATATCTCGGGCTCAGAGAAAAATACTTATGCGGTACTTCGTCGATATTAAAACACCTGCAAACCATGCACTCTCGTTGGCTAGCACGTGAAGAACATCGACGTGAGCTGTAAAGACAAGCCCAGCAAGGTGATCACGATGCAGGACCTTACACCTCAGCCGGTACATCAAGTTCAAGCAGAGGATCTGACATTAAACCAGAGTTTGCTGATCTTGAACAACGGGGTATCAAATGCAAACAAGTTATTTGCTATCGTGAGCAGTCAATTAATGTAATTGTTTTCGCGGAAAAAAGCCACCGATGTTAATTTGTTTGCAATGATTTTTTAATTGCAAAAGGTTAGAGAAAGTCTTCTCACTTTAATCTGTTGTTTGTTTACTTTTTTTTAAACACCAAAAAAAACGAAAAAGAGTTAAAAGAACACAAAAAAAAGAAGAAATAAAATGGTTCTTGTTAGAACTGCCTATTTGGTTACAAAAAGACACATTTGTATGTGGTGTATGAATTGCGGCAAGTGAAATACATGGAGAAGTACATGGGTAGTGCATGTATGATTGCATGAGTGCATGTGTAGTACCTGCGTAATTGGAGAAGTGCATATGTACTACCTGAGTGATTGATTGCATGAGTATATGTGTAATGCCTGGGTGATTGCAAAGAGCATGAATACTAACTGGATGTTTGCATGAGTGCAGAGGTACTGCCTGCATGATTAGAGGAGTGCATAGATAGTGCCTGAGCGATTGAAGGAATGAATGGGAAATGCCTGGGTATTTGCAAGAGTGCATGGGTAGAGCTTGAGTGATTGAAAGAGTGTATGGGTAGTACCTGGGTTATTGCATAGGTATATACTTACTTGCTGAATGATTGGAGGAATGCATGGATAGTGCCTGGGTGATTGGAGGAGTACAAGGGTAGTACCTGAGTGATTGAAGGAGTGCATGGACAGTGTCTTGGTGATGGGAGGAGTGCATGAGTAATGCCTAGGTATCAGGAGGAGTGCATCAGGACTATCTAGGTTATTCATGAGTATTTTGGCAGTACCTGGGTGATTAAATGAGTGCAGCACTACTGCCTGGATGACTGTATGAGTGCATAGTTTGGCAGCTTGTCTCGAGAACATCTTCCACTGGATGTGCGAATCACGCCTGAAATTAAACAGAGAGAAATCCGAGATCCTCCTCTTGGGAAACCCACGCAAACTCCCTCCATCCCTCTCATGGCCACTCTGCATGGGATCACCTCCCACCCCCAAATCCGAAGTCAAAAGCCTTGGTATCTGGTTGGACCAAGACCTCAACTTCAAAGCCCAGGCCAGAAAAACCACAGGTATCTGCTTCGGCCTCATTCGTACAGCGCGTAAAATCCTCCACTTGATCCCCTTCCAATCCAGGAATGTGCTTATGCAGGGGCTGGTGAACTCCAGATTGGACTACGGAAACGCCCTCTATCTAGGGGCCCCGCATCAGTCATTAACAGGCTGCAATGCGCCCAAAACGCCACCGCCAGACTCTTAACCGGGACCAAATCGAGATGCTCTGCCAAACCAGCCCTCAAAAGCCTACACTGGCTCCCGATTAAGGAAAGGATCACTTTTAAGACCCTCTGCATCTCACACAAAATATTGCAAGGCAGAGGTCCGCCGATCCTGAGATCACTCATCAAACCCCATCAGTCTAACAGACAACTCAGATCAGACTCCCTCTCCCTGGCCAGCGTCCCCAGAATAAAAAAGGCCCGCTCTGGGGGGCGATTGTTCTCCTACAATGCTCCAAAACTGTGGAACTCCCTTCCACTTTCCATCCAGAGAGAACACAACCTACTCGCCTTTCGTAGGCAACTAAAAACATGGCTCTTCCCATAATACTTCACCTCCTCTGCCGCCCTCCCGAACTATAGGTTGATTGACAGCGCTGGGATGCCCCAGGGTAGCTACGCGCTTTACAAATCCACATTCAAATTCTAATTCAAAATTCATAGTTAGTGTGTGGATGATTTTATAAGTGTATGGGTAGTGGCTGAGTGATTGAAGGAGTGCTTGGGTAATGCATGGATGGTTGCATGAGTGTAGGGATAATGTGTGAGTGTTTGGAGGAGTGCATGAGTAATGTTTGGGGATTGCATGACTGCAGGGGTAATGCCTGGGTGATTTTATAAGTGCATGGGTACTGCCTGAGTGATTGAAGGACGGCATAGTTAATACCTAGGTGACTGCCTAAATACAGGGATAATGTCTGGGTCATTGAAAGAATGCATAGGTAATGCATAAGCGAATGAATGAGTGCAGGGATAATGCTTAGATATTTAGAGGAGTGAATGGCTAAGTGATTGCATGACTGTAGGGGTAATGTCTGGGAGATTAGAGGAGTGCATAGGTAATGCCTGGGTAATTGCATGAGTGTAGGGATAATGTCTAGCTAATTGTATGAGTATAGAGGTAGTGCCTTGATGATTTTATAAGTGCATGGGTACTGCATGAGTCATTGAAGGACTGCATGAGTAATAGCTATGTGATTGTATGAGTGCAAGTATGAGTGCATGAATAGTGCCTAGATAATTGCAGCAGTACAAGAGTAGTGCCTTGGCTATTCTATGAGTGCATAGCTAGTGCCTGGGTGATTGCATGAGTGCAAGAATAATATCTGGGTAGTTGTATGAGTGTAGTAATAGTTTATGGATGATTTCACGATTGAATAAGTAGTGTCTGGGTGATTAGAGGAGTGCAAAGGTAGTGCCTGGGTGTTAGAATTGGGATCTCCGGCTGGCCAAGGCTTGCGCCAATGTCAGTCAGAGACCACCACTCTAAGTCAGGGCAAGGGAGTTACACACCAAAGTTAACCCCTGCTCACCCTCTAGGTAACGTGACGCAAGCAGCAAGGCTAATCTTGGAGGCTATGTAGGTTAAGTGTTTGCGCGCGCACCCAGCAACAACACCTAAGGCCCACCACAAAGGAAACTCCACACAAGGTTATATGTAAAAATAGCCTTTGTATTATACCAAAACACATTAGATAAAAACACACACTTTACAATGTGCCAACAAGCACGGGCAGAATTTACAGGGGATATGTACAAGACAGGGCCACATGGACCACTGTCAGGAATAGGCACTTTTAGAACTAGCACTTAGAACATAGAATATAAAATCACTGTAGCACAAATTAGAAAATGTAGCACACAACCAGTAATCACTGGTAACAGGTAAGTACCACCTATGCAAACCCTAACCACCTTAGGAAAATATCACGCAGGGAATCAGGACCTCACTAGCAACACGTGTACTAGCAAGAACAACCACCTAAGTATCACCATACATTTAGAGGTATAGGCATGAACATATTACACATGATGCATCACAACATTCAAAGGTGTAGGAACAAGGCACATGATGCATCAAAACACATTCAGAGGTGCAGCAAAGAACCCTTGCGCAGAAATCACATAAGTCACCACCTGTGACTGTACCCAGGCCAACTGGCCTTGTTGGGGCTAGGACGCCCTGTGTCCCAAAGTCAGGGGGGCCTAAACGTAGCAGCTGCCCACTAAGTGCTGGGCAGCTGTAGCAACAATGATGGGGCCAACATGGGAGCCTCGCAGGCTCTGAACAACGGACTGGCCCCTGGTGCCCCTCCGAGCTCTCAACAATACTGGGCCTTCGTTGGAGTCCCCCTTCTGGAGACTCGAAATAGAGGAATGCCCCCTGAGCCTCTCGGGGCTCTTAAACAACAAATATGGCCCCCTTAGAGCTTTGTGGCTCTAACAACAAAAATGCCTGTCTCGTTGGAGTCCCACTCGGGGGACTCAGAATTACACCAATGCCCCCAGAGCCCTCTGGGGCTGGAATGATACTGCGGCCTCAACAGAAATACCCCAGAGCCTCTCAGGGCTCTAAAACAATAAGGCCCCAGGGTGCTGTGGCGGAATGATGGAGCGGCCCTTTGCCATCCGGGGCCGCTCTAGAACCACTGCTGAGCCCCCCCAGACGCCCACACTCACTGGGCTGCTGTGGCGGGGGCTTCTCGTCGTTCCCACGCTGCTCCTCTATGCTCCCTTCACTGGCTGCGGGCTCTCGCTTTTCTCTGGGAGCCCCAAGGCTCTCGCGGTTGGACTTCTCTCTCTCCCCGGGGCTCTCCCTTGCTCCTGGGAGCCCGAGGGGGGGGGGAGAACCGACGACGCTGGCTCCTGTGGTGCTTGCAGCCGCACCTCACTCCGGGACTCTTCTCGTCGGAGCCCCGCTCTTCTTCTCTCGGCGGCGGCTCCTACCGGCGACTCGGGCTCTCTCTCCTGGGCTGTGGGAGCTCTGCCCTCACTAGAGGAGCCCCGGGAGATGACGCCACACTCCTCCTTGGAGCACAGGAGCGGGGGGTGGGCTCCCATCCGCTTCCTGTTTGTAGCGTCTGCACTTCCGGCTGCACTTCCATCTCGCGGACCCGCCCACAGTCAGGCGGCCCACTTCGCTTCCTGCTTTTGCCGGGCCGGCGGCGGTGACCTCGGGACTTGGAGGCACGGTCCCTGGTGGGGTGGGCACCCGTCAGGGGTCACAGAAAGGGCAAATAAGCGGGGTGGCACCGGCGTTGAAAATCGGCAAAATGCAGCGTGGGCAGCCGCCAAAGTGAAAATAAAGCGCTCCAAGCGCTCGGGGCAAATCCAGCGCTCCCAGGCGCTGTAGGGCTCCAGAAAGTGAAAGTAAAGCGCTTCTCATGCGCTGATGGCCCCAAATTCCAGCACAAAGTCCTTCAGGGGGTGGGGGGCAAGGCTGGGCCCAGAGCCAGCTCACAGGGTCCTCCTAGGCATTGAGGCAATCCCCAGTGGCGGTCCTTCTGGCACCCAGCAGCAGCAGCAGCCCCCCTCAGCTTGGATCAGGAAGAGAACAGATTGTAAGGGGACACAGCCCCTTTTTATACACATAGGGGCATATTACCAAGGGCCTTATCGCCGCTTTAGCGGGATTTTTTTCCGCTAAAGCGGCGATAATTTTATCGCCCTATTACCTAGCTGAAGCTAACACCAGCTAGCAACAGCTAGTAGGAGATAGCGATCATCTTGGGGCCCACTTTGCATGTCAGCGATAATTATCGCTAATGACATGCAAAGTGGGCGTGCCAAGATGTTAGCGACTGGAAACAGTAGCTAACATTGCTATCTCCTATTACCTACTTTTGGAAATATTCGCGCTAAGTGCGAATATCTCCAAAAGCTAACGCCTGCCCAGAGCAGTTTTTAGCCATGTTATCCAATGGTAGGTGGATAACATGGCTAAGAGCATTAACTCGGTAATGCATGAATATCGCTGACTTTTCAGCGATATTCATGCATTTCGGCCGATTTTTATCGCTTTTGAGATAAACCTTGATAATAGCAAGGTTTATCTGCGATAACAATCTGCGGAGCTCGGCGATAATAATATTGCCGCTAAGCCAACATAGCGATAATTATCGCTAGTTGTTGGTAATAATCCCCAGTATTCCTTTGTCCGGCTTCAGGGTGAGGGGATAAACCAGTAGCAGCTGGTTTTTGAGCACTCTTGATGTGCTCAGCCCCTCACTCTATTCACTGGCAGGGCTAGGGACATTATACACACCACAGGGGTTGAAGCCGGCATTGTGTGGGGGAAAGCCCAGCCCTATTCCGGACCCAGGTGCACCCCTCCCTCACATCAGCATGCTAATCTCTCCATTCACCACCGGGGCACACCCATCCAGACTCCTGGAGCCAGGCTCACCAGCCAGCTCCAGCCAATCACGTGCCAGCACACTCACTGCATACGCACACCCATGTCTAGAAGTGGCACTTCGACACTAGACACATTCACGCCGCACACATCATTGCGCAGCATTCAATCACACGAGTCCGCACATACCAAACTCGAGCCTGCACACCTTACGCATCAGGAACTACCAGGGACACAGACATTCCCCATGCATTCCTATGGGAGGGCAGGCCAACCTTACTCCACGCACTCAGAGTGCGCACGCACTTTCCACTGGGACACAGTGAAAGTGCGCAGAAACCAAAAATCACCATCCCCAAGTCACACACAAAAAGCAAAAAGTTCACGAGTGAACCTGCCAGAAGGGCCAAGTCCAACACTGGGTGATTAGAGCAGTGGATAGCTAATGCATTGGTGATTCCAGGATTGTCGGGCTAATGTCTAGGGGATTGGAGGAGTCCATAGATAATGTCTGGGTAATTGCATTGGTGTAGGTGTAATGTCTAGCTGATTGCATGAGTGTAGAGGTAGTGCCTGGGTAATTTTACAAGTACATGGGTATTACCTAGATTATTATATGAGTACAGCGGTAGTGCCTGAGTTAGTGGAAAAGTGTATAAGTTGTGCCTGTGTTATTTTTTAAGTGCGCGGTTACTGGCTGGATGATTGGAGGAGTGCATGGATAGTGCCAGGATAATTTTATCAGTACAAGCATAGTGCCCGGGTTATTCTATGAGTGCATAGCTAGTGCCTAGGTTATTGCATGAGTACAAGAGTAATGTCTGAGTGGTTGCATGACTGTACTGGTAGTGCCTGGGTGATTGTAGGAGTGCATCAGTAGTGGCTGGGTGATTGGATGAGTTCAAAGTTAGTGTCTGGGTGATTAGAGCACTGGATAGCTAATGCATTTTTGATTCCATGAGTGCAGGGGTAATATCTAGGGGATTAGAGGAGCCGTTAGCTAATTCTTGGATATTTGCATGAGTGTAGGGGTAATGGCTACCTGATTGCATGACTGTAGAGGCAGTGCATGGGTGATTGTACAAGGGTATGGGTACTAGCTGGAAGATTAGAGGAGTGCATGGATAGTGCCAAGATGAGTGTAGCAGTGCACAAGCAGTGCCTGGGTTATTCAATGAGTGAATAGCTTGTGCCTGGGTGATTGCATGAGTGCAAGAGTAATGTCTGGGTGGTTGCATGAGTATAGTGGTAGTTCCTGGGTGATTGCAGAAGTGCATACGTAGTACCTGTGTGACTGCATGAGTACATAGGTAGTGTCTGGGGCATTGGTGGAGTGCATAGCTAATGCCTAAGTGATTGCATGAGAGCAGGGGTAATGTCTGGGGATTAGAGGAGTACATAGGTAACGCCTGGGTAATTGCATGAGTGTAGGGGTAATGTCCAGCTGATTGCATGAGTGTAGGGGTAGTGCCTGGGTGATTTTATAGGTGCATAGGTTCTGGCTGGGTAGTTGCATGAGTACAGGGGTCATGACTTGGTGATTGGAAGAGTGCAAGGGTAGTGCCTGTGTGATTGAAGGAGTTATTGGGTAATGTCTGGGCGATTGTTTGAGTGCAGGGATTATATGTAAGTGTTTGAAGGAATGCATGAGTTATGTGTTGGTGATTGCATGACTGCAGGTGTAATGTCTGAGTGATTACATGAGTGCAAACGTAATGTCTGATGATTTGAGGAATGCATAGGTAATGCCTGGTTACTTGCATGAGTGTAGGGGTAAAGTCTACGGAAAGGGGGAAGTATATAGGTAAAACCTGGGTGATTGGAAGAGTACACAGGTAATGTCTAGCTGATTGCATAAGTGTACAGATAATGCCTGGGTGATTGGAGGAGTACATAGGTAGTGTCTGGGTGATATTATAAGTGTATGGTACTGGCTACGTGATTGTAGAAGGGCATAGATAGTGCATGGGTGACTGGAAGAGTGTAGGAATAGGGCCTAACTGTATAGATGAGTGCATGGGCAGTGTTTGAAAAAATGGATGAGTGCAGTAAAAGTGACTGTAAACATTAGTTCATATTATCATGCTAATTACATTATTTTATCTTACATTTTTTATTAAAGAAGATACAAAACTCAGTGGAACAATTTTACAGTAGTTTTGTTGTAAACTACATTTAAAATCTTCTCAAACTTTAGTATTACTTTCAGTAAAAAAGAAGAAAAACTGTTATTACATATAATATTATAGTTTTAAGAACACAACATAATTTTAGAATTACATTACATTCTTCAACTACATTAAATCATGTATTTCTCTGAAGTATATTTTGTAAAATATACACTCTCATTTATATCACATATGATATAAAGATCAAATATATAAACTACTTCTTTCAAACACAATTTTGCAAATGCAATACGAATTAGCACAAGCAATAACCCAAACAGTAATTGTTCACATCTTCCCAGTAGGCCGAATAATGTTTCCAAAACTATTTGCATTGAAAATATCCAAAATAAACTCGTTAATTCATGTTCACATCTTCCCAATAGACCGAATGATGTTTTCAAAACTTTGGCATAAAAAGTATCAGATATGAATTTGGTAATTCGTACAGGCAATCGACATTTGAGTTCCAAATGGGCAGCATTACAATGTGTCCATCCTTTATTGCACTATAAATACACAGTATAGTGTCCAGATGTTGTAGTAAAACTATCATGAAAAATAGTAGCCACTGTTGTAAAAGTTTTTCCTGAAATAGATACTCGACTTTCCACAAAAATTTCAATTTTGGTTTACAATTTTCTTCCATCTGCTCTACAACGTGTAACATTAAAATTACGTATTGTCCAAAACGTTCTATAAATAATGTT
The DNA here is from genome assembly GCF_964263255.1 of Lissotriton vulgaris. Lineage (NCBI taxonomy): Eukaryota > Metazoa > Chordata > Amphibia > Caudata > Salamandridae > Lissotriton > Lissotriton vulgaris. The sequence goes on along the minus strand of NC_141687.1, from coordinate 1,101,000,108 downwards.
GATAACATTTCTGATTTACTATGAGAACATTTCATATCTTGATTAGCAGTTTTTACTAACTTGTTAAAAGACACTGATTTGCAATCTGGTATTGTAAAATATATGAATCGTTCAGTGTTTATTTCAGTGGTAATTGATCACTCTTCACATTATGATCCCATCTGTAACTTAGTCCAATATATTTTCAATGTATATTCCTTCATCTTCTAATACTCTAAGCATAAAAATAATACATTCTTGTGTATCTTGCTGTATATTGAGTGTAAATTGCAAAGAACCAGTACCTATATCCAAAAGATGCCAAATGCCAGAAGCAGTATGGATTTTAGTTCTATGAGTTACCAACTTTTGAAAAATATAATGTAATAAAGAACAGAATATTTTTTCTTGATTTTCCATAATTTCATGATGAAGATCTTCGAGATAAAAAAACAACATTCACAATTAAATTAGCTTAGCAGTTGATACCTGAACTTTTTCTAACTGGTATCCTACACTATCATCAAGAGAGTCCATTTTCACTTTCTTTTCACCTTCATGTTTCTCTTCAATTCTATTCTTTGTTTGAATCTCAGCAGAAAGTTTGTCATATTTCCATTTTGAACACACTACACGTTTCTCATATACAGGATATTCACCTAAGTTAGGAGCATAAAGTCTTCTTAATTCATTGTACTCTCTTACTCAATTTGCATCAGCACTAACCTTTTTCTCATCAAAATCAAACGAATACAAACCAGATAATGTCTTTACTCGAGACAATGCAACATATGCCATGCCTTCTTTAAACACTGTACTCCCAATATTTACCAATGCATTGTCTATACTTAAACCTTGAGATTTATGAACGCTAACTGCATATGATAAAGAAAGAGGAAACCAAACAACGTCTAATCTGTTTTACCTCTTCAATCTGATCAAATTTAATCTTCAAAAATTCAATTCCATCTCTGTTCTGATAGCTAAAAAAATCAACAAATTTTCCCATTGCTCCATTTACTAAACCCTTTTCTACATCCAAATTACCCTGCATTACACATACATATAAAGTCTTTTCTAAACTTGCAGTCTTATACACCAACTTCACCAAAGAATCCAATGTAACTGTAATTTCTCTGAGAGAAGAATAGTAACGTCTCTGTGTTCCATTTTATCAATAGCTTCCATTTTCACTATTGGTTGTTTTTCCTTTTTCACAAGTTCTTGATTGAATGTAGAACACTCTTGAAGTGTAGACATTAGGCAAATTATAGACTTCTTTTCTCCAATTTTTTTGTACATTATTTCAGGTGCTATGTTCTTATTAGAAATCAAATTCATTAGTAGCCTTCTTTGTAAAGCTTCTTTACCATATTTTGTCAAAACACAAATTCGTATATCTTGAAGAATGTTTCCATAATGTTCATCACTTTCTTGTTGCATATTCTTAATACGTTCTTTATATTCAAAATGAAACCAAATGTTCACATTTCCAACACTTCCAACACGTCCTAGTGTCTTCATGGACAAGTGTTTTGAAAACTGGTTGCCCTTTCAGAGGAGTACGTTGTAGTAGTTTGTCGAATGCAATTACATGTTTTCCTCCAAACAGAACATCATAATCTGTTTTTAAAATCTGTTGCATTCTTAAAAGTATGAAGGCAAGCATTAAGTTTGAGACCATGCTCACTTCATCAATGATTAGAAGTTTCATTTTCTTCAGTACTCTTGAGACTTCATAACAAGCTTCTCCAGATAGCTTGTTATATTTCAACTTATTTTCATGTTTGACTGGTAGCATGAGTAATCAATGTAATATAATCCCTTTAATGTTGTATGCTGTTAACCCAGTTGGAGTGGTTACAACACAAGATAAATGTGATTCAGTCGTTTTGTGTAGATAACTGGTCAAAACTTTAATTAAGAAACGTTTTCCTGTTCCAGCTTGCCCACTGATGTACATTTGCATAGGTTTAAATGATGTGCATAGGCATTCCTTTTTTCATGCAGTATATCTTGCTGTAACTGTTGTGTCAGTTGCTGATATATTTATTTTTGTTCAAGATTTAGATTTTCTTCTAAGTTTCCCAACTCAATATTATTCTGTTGTGCTTGTTGCACTGCAGTTTCTACTTCATTCATGGCTACTGCTGCTTCATTTTCAAGAATTGGTTGTCCTAGTGGATCTTGACTAGGTGGAGCAGAGTTTTGATTATCTTGAGAATTTTCTCTAGGTATTTCAGCTGCAATAGTGTTTTCTTGTTCAATCTCTTCATTTGACATTTGGTGATATTTTCCAAAAATTGTGCATCGAATGCTATCTTTACATGCATTAAAGAATCTTCATAGCAGTCAAAATCTCCAAGTAATTCCATTTTACTATGCCAATGCATGAAGAGTTGCAGAAGTGCTAAATAGAAATGATCTGCAGATTCACAACTGGGTTTCCTGTGGTTAAGAAGATTTCTTTTGTCACATTTTACCAAACATCCGTCACATCCTATTACTGCATATTTATCTTCATTTATATTTTCTGTAACCTTTCTCTTAAAACTGTAATGTTGCAGTACTTCATAGGGACATTTGTTTCCAGATGTGGACTCCTTTTGGGATAGTATGTATTCAACATATTTGTTTTAACAATATCTGTACTTTCTGGTTCATTCAATGCTAAGTATTCACTTCTTGTTGAGATTTCCATACTCAATTTCATGTTGCAGCAAGACCCAGACTTACCCAAATGATTCCTCTTGACTTTGAATATAAACTTGCAGAGGTCAACCGATTGGAACATTTGTAGGATCCAGTCTTTCAATTGGAAAGCCTCTTCAAACTAAAGCTGTACAATTTTTTACTAAGAGTCTTCTCTTATGAAGTTTCCCACATTTCTTACAATTCCGTCTTTTCAGATTTCATTATATATGATGTATCATAGTGAGCAACAGCAATCAAATTATCTGCAACATACTGGATATCCATGTTTGCACTCCACATCATCAAAATCATTGGAATGTATTCATTAATATATTTTGATTCTTCAACTCTTTTTATGTTGAAAGTGTTCTTCTGAGATTTTTGAGTTATAGTATGCCTTACTGCTGACATGAAATTATTAACACTTCCTTTTGAAATTACTGGACGTGGGAATCCAAAACAACATTTTGTATCAAATGTTCCCTTTGATGTGTATTTCCGTTGACAATATTTTCCACATCAATGACTTTGAAACCATAAAACTTGTTGACTAAAGCTGTTTCCTCCTCTTCTTTTTGGAATGGTACAGGCAGCATAGTCTTCAATGAAAGACAAAACTGTTTCATTAGAATCAGTTCCAAATTTAGGTGCATTCTTGATCCATAATAGCATGTGTATATGAGGAGCACCTCCGGCTTTGTACTCCTTTCTCCAAAAGAAATTAATAACTTCTCCAAGAGGTGGATTATTTTTATTGCAGATAACATACATCATCGCTTGAAACCTAGGATTAAAATATCTACACACATTTACAGGATCCAAGGAACACAGTTGTCCAGCTGTCTTCAATTCAATGTTTTTTATATTTCAATTAGCATGTTGTAGAAATAAATACAATAAATAAATCGTCAATAAAAGGCAACCATGATATTACCTTTTCCGCATAGGTGCGTTCATATTGTTTCATGAGGACCAGCTCCTCCCACCATCCCATGAAAAGGCAGGCTTAGCTGGGGGAGAAGCAGGCCCCCATTGCCACACCTTGGGTTTGCTGGTACGTTTGATTTTTATACATGAAAAGGTTGTTTTCGAGACAAAATTACATCATATCTATCAGCATTATGTTGTGCTGGGCAAATTTCATGGGCCAATTGGCCAGAAAATATTGAACAGCTTTAATACCATCTTGATTTCTGATACATGCATGCAGTGCAGATATATTTAATGCTATCAATTGGTAGCCATTTTGCCATTAGATTTTTTGTATTTTGCTTAAAAAATCGCTCATGTCTTGCATATGGTTTTAAGTTTTTTACATGTTCTTGTAAGAACTAATCAATATAGATGGACATATTTTCCAATGGCCCATCACAACAAGATGATGGGTCTCCCCAGCGGTTTGCATATGCTTTTATATGGATCTTAGGAACAAAGTATATGACTTCCATGCTAATATTGTATTGAAAATGTTATCTTGAGTGCTCTTAAATCTTTGCATGAACCTTTTTCTGTAGCAGCCAGGATTGTTAAGCTGTGATGCTGCTTCTTCTGTTTAATCCTTCAGAGGCCATAGCACGGTATTGCCCCCCTTATCTGCATTCCTGACTACTATTTGTTCCTCTTTTCTCAATTTTTCTAATAGTTGTTGATACTTTCTTTCTTGGTTGGTATTCTTCTTTTTAGTGTTATTAGTGTCCTTATATACTTTTTTCACCTGTGCCACCGCTTGTTCGCTAAAAATAACCAGGGAATCTCTTGGCATGGTGGGCGCAAATTTCGATTGTATCTAAAATGTAGTCTCGGGTTTTATACAAGTTTTATAAGATGGTGACATGAGACTTTGGGCATTTATATCCTATTGCTGGCTCAGCTGTGTTCCCCCCGCCGCTCCTTGATTTTGGTCCAGACTATGAAGATCTGGGAGTACATCCAGGTCTGCTACCGTATGGTTTGATGTGTTAGTGTTGCCTGGCAGTAACTTTGGGGTGTCTGTAACATGTGTTTGTGCGCATGAATTTGCATGAAGCTGGTGGATTTGTTTAAGTTTTAGTTTCCGTATGAACTTGTATATGTCGGCCTTTGTATTTGTGTGTAAATATATATATATATATATATATATATATATATATATATATATATATATATATATATATATATTACCTACTGGCGGTCGCCAGTAGGTATATATAGTTAGGATTTTTTCCCTATGGGATTTCTGAAAATTCTATGTCTAATAACTTTGGTGTTTGTGGACGGAATTGGCTGAAATTTTCAGGAAAATGGCACATTTTGTTTCTGAGCAGCCCCTGAAAATTTGGGGGGGGTCGTCAAGGGGGGGGCGAGAAAAAAGGGGGGTCCCAAAACGCGTTTTTCCCATGTTAATTTCCATAGGGCGGTTGGACTCACTTTTAGCCCAAACGGCTGAATGGATTTCCACGAAACTTGGCAAAATTGTAGGGACTGTTAGCCCGATGTGCCTTTGCTAGGTCTCAATATATGTGCTTCAGTGGATTTTGAGAAATTAACGTTTAAATCAAGATATATATCTGTAACAGCGCTCCGGGCAGCGATCCGGTTCGCGTACTTTTCGCGTTACGGAACTTTGCGCACGGAAAGCTGATTGGCTCTTCGGTGTCTGTCAACATTCTAAACAGTCCGGTGCAGCCGCCATCTTGTCTCTCGGTAGGATCGAGAGACAAGAGGAGGCCAAAACAAAGGGGGAAATTACCATAAGGGGGCATAGTAGATCCTCATTGACCCCCTAGGTTTTATGTGGAGGTTTTAAAAGGGCCCAGGAGGGTCATAACATTTTTTTTTTTATTTTTTTTTGCGTGGTTAGCGCCTAGTACGCAAACCGGAAAGCGTTCTAGGCAGCGTACTATAAGGATAATAGAATGATACACTTTTCAAATACTGTATGTTAATTGTTTGTTGTTTTTGTTGTTTTTTTTTGTTTTCTTTTTTTTAAAAGTTTTTTTTTATTTTGATTGTTTTTCATAATTTATTAAACTTTCTAACATTTGAGTGTCTGAAATGTCATTATTTTCTTGAAATATTGTTTGCAATCTGTGAGGTTGTAAAATGTCCTCATTTGCAAGGAGGGTATCTACTGCTTGGACACATTGCAGCAGTTCATTATCCAAGCTTTCATCCATAAATTCCATGTCAATTTGTTCAATCAATTCCTGGCTGCTCTCTTGCAGGTCCATCTCAAAAGAAACTTGCTGCTCGCCTTCCATTTTGCCTGAAATTTGGATTAAAAAAATATATATTAGTAGAGATAGGGCACTGTTGGGATTAATTTTAGATAGGCAGTTTTTATCAGTGAATTTATCTTTTGGCAGTGTATAGTATCAGAGTGGAAATAGGACTATAAAAAAGTGTATGTGATTTAACCAAGACAAGCCTTACTCCATTCATAACTATAACAGAGAAGTCTATCTAAATACATTACTACTACAGAGGGATAGTGTATATCTAGCAGAAAAAGTCTACTATATTAAGTTATAGTGCACAATATATTTCATTTCTAAAAATTATAACTTACCTTCACAAAGAAGTTGAAGTTTTTTGAAGCTATTGAAATGTGAGGTACAACAAGAAGTAGTAGTCAAAATGGCTGTGTTTCCTTCTCTTCCTTTATATATATACAGGTATATAACCAATCAAATGTCAGGTAATAAAAGTAGAAAATGAAAGTAACATTTTCATTGGTTGTCAATTCCAACAGTTCAGATGTGTTTTGTGAAGTAATTTACCTCACGGTACTTGGAGAGGTCTACAGGCTAAATGGCTAAATTAAATTTCAATCAAATTTGTGAGAATGAAAGGGATTGTTATGTAGTATGAGCTAATTTATATTTGGTGAGAGTGTCTGTAGTCGTTTTTCTGTAAATTACTTTCCCACCTTTTTTTTGGACCGCTTCCCGGGAAGCGGTCCGGTCCGCGAACTAGGAGCGTAACGGGAGTCCACCATTTTGTGTTTCGGTCGAATCAAGGTATAAAATGGAGGGTAAATAATGTTCTGAATGGGTAGAAGGGGGCATGGTACAAGTATTTTGACCCCCTACGTTTTCTGAGGGTGGCTGAGGAGGACTATATGTGCGAAGAAAAAACTTTTTTTTTTAAATTTTGCGCGGTTAGCTTCCAGTTCGCGTACCGGATAGCGCTCTTTGAGCGTAGTTTGTTGAAAATTACAGAAAAAAAGTTAGAAAAAAAATAATAAAAGTGTGTGATCAGATGAAGGGTAGCTCTGAGAAGAGCTTTTGGGTTTATGGTACATTTAGGTACTTATAAGTAGGTACCAATGCACAGTCTTAAATTCAGAATGAAAATTCTGTTGCCCTCATCTGAGAAGTGAACTCCATCTCCTCTGTAGATATCTTGCATGTAGTAACGCAAGTTATTGTTGTACAGAGAGCCCATTCCATGGTCTCTCATGAAAGCTGAAACAGATTTGTTTACATGCTTCCTCGCTTTCTCAATTTGTGGAGAAAATTGGTTGGACCACCTCCATTTCTGTCTTTGGCATATATTGGAATATACCAAGGCAGTTTGAGGAAAAGGTGCCATTAATTGCTCAAAGGTGTCCTTTAAAAGCATTTCCAGACCTACCCCTGTCAAAGTGCCCAAATCATTACCTCCACAGTGCACTATTAACAGGTCAGGTTTTGGCAAATGCATAAAGGTTTTCACCAATGGTATCAATTGGTGACATTTTAATCCTCTTTGGCCCAACCACTTAATTTCCACATCTTGTAAATTGAGGTTAGGTAAATTTCTGTTCTCAGCATACCTTTGAGCCCAGTGGATGTAACTATGTCCAACAATCCAGACCTTAAACATGGTGGGAGAAGGTTGTTCTGCAGTCAGATGAAGTGTGGTAATGAAAGGGCAGTTGAAACAGTAGGAGTTTCTAAAGAAAAAAAAGTGTGGATTTGCAATGCTAATGAATCATTAGCAGTGATTGGTGCATTTCCATTTCTGAAAACAGAAAGTTAGGGTGCATGGATGTGTTCTTTGAAACATGTAATTTGAATGGTCAAGGAAGAAACAGTTAATGAAAGATTGCACTGGATACGCAGGTGCACTGAGAGTTCAGAGTTCAATTGAAACATTGTTGTGTGAATTTGCAAACATGAGAGGTCTTCCAGGAGGTGGTTGCTATGGAAAAAAGGCAGAGAGGGCAGAGGGGGGAAGGGTTTTGATTTGAAAAAAGTGAGGGAAGAGTTATGATTGGCTAATATGAGAGATATGTGAAATGAATATCTGTATTTCTGTGCTTTCAATAGCTGCAGCCTTTGGAGTGCATCCTTTTTCTTCTGCTGAAGACAATTTGGTGTATTTCTGAGACTGTTTTCAAAACTCAAAAAATATTTGCTAAGGTGAGAAAAGATTTATTTAATTTAGATAGAGAATAGTATGATTTAAGGAGAAAATGATGAAGAAAGCTGTGTTTTTAAAATGTGGTTTTGTCTCTAGTGATATACTAATAGAATTAGTTTCTTTGAGAAATTGTAATTGCATATTCGGTGTAGCATTCTGGCATGCAGTAACACAAGTTATTGTGGTACATGGAGCCCATTCCATGGTCTGTTATGTAAGCTGAAACAGATATGTTGTTTTTAAAAACGATTTTAGAAATCAATTACATTTCTGGATATGTACTGCTAGAGCTTCATAGGTTGTTTTGGGCTATATTTATAAGGCATTTGAGTGTCTTTGATGTTATGTTTTCCTTTTTAAATGGAAAGCGTTCCTCATGGGGCCCTGAGCAGTTCTTAGACATGTTATTTAATGGGAAGTGGATAACATGGCTAAGAGCATTTGCTGGAAAATGCATGAATATCGCTGACTTTTCAGCGATATTCATGCATTGCGGCCCTTTTTTTTTGCATTTGCGAGCAGTTCTTAGCCATGTTATCCAATGGGAGGTGGATAACATGGCTAAGAGCATTTGCTGGATAATGCATGAATATCATTGACTTTTCAGCGATATTCATGCATTGCGGCCGTTTTTAATCGCATTTGCGATAAACAATTACATTTCTTGATATGTACTGTTAGAGCTTCATAGGTTGTTTGGGGTCATATTTAGAAGGCATTTTAGTGTCTTTGATGTTATGTTTACCTTTTTAAATGGAAAGCGTTCCTCATGGGGCAAGTGTCTTGTAAATACGCTCCCACTTGCGCTTGGCAAATTTAGATTTTGATTATGGGAGTTACCTAGCCATGTTAATAGTGTCCCAAAAATGGTGCTAGGGCATTCCAGAAAACACTTTCATGTGTCTCAAGGACATTTTTAGTCATTTCTTCATGAATGCAGGTATACAATTGATTTATATGCTGTGTTTAAAAACGAATTTTGAAATCAATTAAATTTCTGGATATGTACTGTTAGTGCTTCATAGGTTGTTTGGGGTCATATTTAGAAGGCATTTTAGTGTCTTTGATGTTATGTTTACTTTTTTAAATGGAAAGCGTTCCTCATGGGGCCCTGAGCAGTTCTTAGCCATGTTATTTAATGGGAAGTGGATAACATGGCTAAGAGCATTTGCTGGAAAATGCATGAATATCGCTGACTTTTCAGCGATATTCATGCATTGTGGCCGTTTTTTTCGCATTTGCGAGCAGTTCTTAGCCATGTTATCCAATGGGAGGTGGATAACATGGCTAAGAGCATTTGCTGGATAATGCATGAATATCGTTGACTTTTCAGCGATATTCATGCATTGCGGCCGTTTTTAATCGCATTTGCGATAATCAATTACATTTCTTGATATGTTTTGTTAGAGCTTCATAGGTTGTTTGGGGTCATATTTAGAAGGCATTTTAGTGTCTTTGATTGTTATGTTTACCTTTTTAAATGGAAAGCGTTCCTCATGGGGCAAGTGTCTTGTAAATACGCTCCCACTTGCGCTTGGCAAATTTTGTTTTTGATTATGGGAGTTACCTAGCCATGTTAATAGTGTCCCAAAAATGGTGCTAGGGCATTCCAGAAAACACTTTCATGTGTCTCAAGGACATTTTTAGTCATTTCTTCATGAATGCAGGTATACAATTGATTTATATGCTGTGTTTAAAAACGAATTTTGAAATCAATTAAATTTCTGGATATGTACTGTTAGAGCTTCATAGGTTGTTTGGGGTCATATTTAGAAGGCATTTTAGTGTCTTTGATGTTATGTTTACCTTTTTAAATGGAAAGCGTTCCTCATGGGGCCCTGAGCAGTTCTTAGCCATGTTATTTAATAGGAAGTGGATAACATGGCTAAGAGCATTTGCTGGAAAATGCATGAATATCGCTGACTTTTCAGCGATATTCATGCATTGCGGCCGTTTTTTTCGCATTTGCGAGCAGTTCTTAGCCATGTTATCCAATGGGAGGTGGATAACATGGCTAAGAGCATTTGCTTCAAAGGTTGTTTGGGGTCATACACCATTTTTGGGAAATTATTAACATGCCTATGTAACTCCCATAATCAAAATCTAAATTTGCCAACCGCAGGTGGGAGCGTATTTACAAGAAATTTGCACCATGAAGAACGTAAAATAGCATAATAGATACTCAAATGCCTTATAAATATGACCCAAAACAACTTATGAAGCACTAGCAGTGCATATTTCCAGAAATGTATTGGTTTTCATTTAATGATTTACTTCATTGGTAGGCCTTCACATGTTTTTTTACCTTGGTTTTTTTCAGTGAAAATCTTATCTGCAACCATGTGTTGGCCTCACCTCAAATAAACAAAACAGGTGATGGACTGAATGTGGATCAATGACACACATTCACCCCAGTCTAAAGATCTGGGCCTAAACAAACCTTTAGATAGGCTACATCTTATCGTCATCCTGAATTAATCATTTAAAATATTAGGGAGTGATTTATGATTGTTCTATGCCTGTTTTGTACCATTGAGTGTCATTTTTGTGATGCAGTGCTGGTGGAAAACATTTGCTATGTTAAATAATTAGTAGGGCATTAAGTTTTAGATGACTGTTATTCATTTACTGTTTGGTAATAGTGGTTAATAACATTTTTTATTATATTTTTCCACAGATTCAACTGCAGATTCTTTCATAGTTTGGAAAATGCCTACAAAAAATAGAATAAGAAAGGCTAGAAAACGTCAAAGACAGCAGGATGATGTTTTATTGCAGCAGTCCTCTTCCCCAAATACTTGTCAAAACACCAAGAAAGGTCCGGGTAAGAGCACGAAATCATTCTTAAGAAATATTTGTAGTAAGAAAAGTTTTTCTCCCAAAAATGTTTCAGTCCACAAAAAGAAAAGCAATTTAAATGGAAAGGAGAGACCCATCACAAATGTTACTGGTAGAGGAAGAGATAACTCTGTGCATGATAGTAGAAGGAAACAACAGTTTAGGGACATTCGAAATCGAATGTTCCGTAACAGGATAATAGTTAATTTATTGAAAAATATTAAAAAAAAAGGCCAACAGAAAGCGGCATTTTATAAGAAGAAGAAAAATGTAGAGAAAATTATTGATCATGCTTTTGAAATTAAGCGAAAGTTGTTTATTTTGGTAATCAATAGAATTAGGAAACTAAGCAAGGTAATTTCTGATTTCAAAACAAAAAGTAGATGGAAGAGAGTAGTAAATCGTACTAACTTTTGTGAAGTTTTTTCCGGAGAATGGATGCATAGTTCAAGTTGTGAGGCATTTTTTAATGAGGAGAGTTATTTTCAGGATAATGATTTGGTGTTTGCAGTTGGCACCAGTGGTCGAGCTTATGAAGTGAAGGATGGTTGTCCAGTTGAAAAAGAACAACTTGTGACAACAGAGACAGGAGAGGCGCTAAGTGATGAGGTTTTAGGAAGACGTCCTAAGGGTCCTGTGTACATTTGGAAGTGTAGTTCTATTTGCAGTGTGCGACAGGTTTCCATCAATTTGCTTTGTGATTTTATACGGACATTTAATAAGAAAAGTTTGAAGCAGAAAATGAAGTTGTTGCAAGATTTAGATCCTTGCAGAGTGAGACAAATGACAGGTTTGCGTGGTCATTCACTGGCTTGTCTTTCCAGGAGAGTATGCCAGAGTGTTTTTCATCATTTCAGGATGCTAGCAGTGCATCATAATAAAGTGAGAAAATTAGTGAGAATGTTGTATTATGCTAAGAGTCCAGCAATTATGCTTAAACAATTATGTGCTGCTCTTTTGCATGGTTCTGAAATAGATGTGAAGAATATTTGTGAAGAAATTGAGTTTTGTTACTTTGGTAGTAAAGATGAGAATGTTCAAATTGACCCTGAAGTAGAGGGTAATGTTGAAGATAATGTACAGGTTTCCAGTACAGATTATTTTCAGAAGGAAATTGCCACGTTTCAGATGAAATCAAGTGAGAGGCCTAATTTCACTTGTGTATGTTAACGAAGCACCTATTATAAGAATCAGACTAAGTTAGTGGATTTATATGCAAAAAGTGAAAGGGAAAATAATAGTGAATGGAAGGATTTTGCCACATACTTGATGGTAGAAAATTGTTTTGATTTGGGAGTGAACCAACGTGTGTGTACTTATTGTTGTAATAAATTAAATCAAAACCAGATGCCTGCTAGGGCGGTTCATAATAATCTGGAATTGATTGAGATTCCTTCAGAATTGAAGGATTTAAATACTTATGAATCTATTTTGATTCAAAGTATCCATCCCTTTCAGGCTATTGTAAGAATGGAGCCAAAGACAGGGAAGTTGCCTCCAGCAGATTTACAGAGAGGATTAAAGGGAAGAGTTGTTTATTTGCCTCTAGATTTGAACAAAAACATTAACACAATTGGAGTTGAGAAAGTGGAAGAGGAACCTCTGGTTATCTTGGTTAATGGGGTTCCGACAAAGAATAAGAAAATATGGCAAGATTTAGTGGATGTTAGGAAAGTGAAAAATGCAACTTTGTATTTGAAGAAAAATAATAAGTACTATAAGAATGTATATGTTGCAGAAGAGGAAGTAAGTGATGAAGAGGATAGCGTTTTGTGTGCTGGCCAAATTGAGAAAGTAGAGGTGTCTAATAGTGAAGAAATATATGAACATTATAGTGTTCATCCTTTGCATTCCAAGGAAGTCATGGGGAATGCAATTGAGTTGTTTCAAATGAAACAAGCCAAAGGGAGTCCCATTAGTGTTTGGGAGGAAAGTTTGGAAGCTCGGTGTTTCCCACAGCTATTTCCCACAGGTCAAGGAGGAAGATATGATGAGCGACCTCATCAAATTCCTGCGTCTGAATACCGGACTTTACGATTGTATGCAGAAGATCCTAGGTTTCGTCAATGCATTCCCTATTTGTTTAATCTCTTGTTTGAAAGCGATCTGTCAGGACTGTCATATGCAGTGAACCACATTTTAAAAAGTGGTATACAGATGCGAAACATCTCGGCAAGTGACTTTATGCATAAAGTCAATGTCCAAGACAGTATTTTGGATTCTCACCTAATTAATCTCATGGCGTGTCAGCGTGGTACTAATGAGTACTGGTACTGTCGTCATGGTGATTTAAAATGTATGCTGAGGAACTTAGGAACTCCAACATGGTTCCTCACTCTGAGCTGTGCCGAGTATGGCTGGGAAGACTTACTTGAATTTCTACGAGAGGCAAATGGAAATATTGAAAACATTGAATTCAAGACACCTGGAGAACTGTGTTCTTTGGATCCAGTGAATGTATGCAGGTACTTCAATCATAGATTTGAAGCTATGATGTCTTTCATCACAAATAAGAAGAATCCACCTCTTGGAGAGGTGTTGGATTTCTTCTGGAGAAAGGAGTACCAAGCAAGAGGTGCTCCTCATATACATATGTTGTTGTGGATCAAGGATGCACCTAAATTTGGAACAGATCCGGATGACTTAGTGATGAATTTCATAGAACAGTATTCTACGTGTGCTGTTCCAAACGCAACGGAGAAGAAAAGCCTAAGAGAACAAGTTCTACGTTTCCAAAGCCATCGTTGTGGAAAGTACTGTTGTCGTAAATTCAGAAACAAGGACAAGTTCTACACCAAATGTCGTTTCAACTTTCCACGACCGGTGATTTCTAAAGGAAGAGTGAACAGTTTGATGTCTTCGCTGCGACATAATGTGACGAGGAAATCACCCAAGAATACATACAATTTGAAAAGGAACGAAGAGTCCAAGTACATCAATGACTACAACCCAGTGATTTTGTCCATGTGGAATGCTAACATGGATATACAGTTTGTGGCTGACAACTGTATGGCTGTGGCTCGGTATGTGACATCTTACATCACCAAAAAAGAAAAGACCGAACTGAAGGATATGTGGGAGGACATTTCCCATGAAAAGAGCCTCAGCAAGAAGTTGTACAGTTTCAGTCTGAAGATGTTGTCGCATCGAGAAATCGGAGCTTACGAATGTTCTGATCGATTGTCTTCAGCAAGTCTCTATGCCAAATCCAGGAGTCTCGTTTGGGCGAGTCTTGGTCTTGCTGCAACGCGAAATCGAGTTCTAAAACCTGTCCGGGAAATTGAGTATTTGGCAGAAAAGGAACCAAACAGTACCGACATTTTGAAGACCAACATGTTGGATACATATTATCCAAATCGAAGCAGTCACCTTGAGAATGTTTGTCTATATGAGGTTCTACAAAATTATATATTCAAGAGGAACATCAAAGAAGATATTGAGAAAGGAGTGTATGCTGTAATTGGAAGTGAGGGATGCCTGGTCAAGCAAAGAAAATGCCAATTAGTAAACCATCGAAAATTGAGTGGTGAATCTCCAGAAAAAAAGGAGTTTTTTTATTTAGCACTTTTGCAACTTTTCAAGCCTTGGCGTGCAGAAGAGGAACTGCTTGGAGATTTCCTCTGTTACGAAGACTCTTTCAATGCAGCCAAGGAGTCCATAGAATGTCCTGCTTTTTCTAAATATCAAGAAATGCTAACTTTGGAAATTGAGCAGGAAGCAACGATTGCAGCCGAGATTGCCAGAGACAGTTCTCAGGACAGTCAGAGTTCTGTTTCATTGAGTCAAGATCCACTTGGAGGACCTATTATTGAAAATGAAGCTGCCACTGCTATGAATGAAGTAGAAAGAGCCATGGCACATGCTCAGGAGGATTCAGTTAACTTAGAAGACTTGGAAAAACAACTCAACGTTGAGCAGAGGAAAATATATGATGAAGTTACCAAGGAAATTGAGCACGGATTAAGTCATGAGAAGAACGAGTGCTCATGTACATCGTTGAAGCCTGTCCGACTGTACGTGAGTGGAGAAGCGGGAACTGGAAAAAGTTTCCTCATTAAAGCAATCTCTTGTTATTTGCAGGAAAGGACTGAGTCATCGCTGTCTTGTGTTGTCACCGCTCCTACTGGACTGGCAGCACATAACATTAAAGGTATTACTTTGCATCGTCTACTGATGCTGCCGGTGGAGCATGACAACAAATTACAATACAACAAGTTATCTGGGGATGCTTGCTGTGAAGTTTCAAGAGTCTTGAGGAAAATGAAACTACTTATCATTGACGAAGTAAGCATGGTTTCCAATGTCATGCTTGCCTTTGTGCATTTGAGAATGCAAGAAGTACTTAAAACTGAATATGATGTGTTATTTGGTGGCAAACACATCATTGTTTTCGGAGATCTTCTGCAGCTGACACCAGTAAAAGGTCAACCTGTGTTCAAAATACTCACGCATGAAGATACCAGGAAGTGCCTAGGGAGCATTGGCAACGTCAATATATGGTTAAACTTCAATTATGCTGAACTGCATGAAAATATGCGTCAAGCAAAGGATGAAGATTACAATAATATTCTACAAGATATTAGAATTGGAAATGTGACCGAGCATGGGAAAGAAGCTTTAAATGCACGATTACTGTCCAATTTATATCCCAAACAAGAGATTGTGCCTGAGAATATATTTAAGAAAATTACTGAGAAGAAATCCGGGATATGTTTGATGCCAACTCTTGCAGAATGTGCCATCTTCAACAACAAAATGTTGAATTTAGAAAAGCAAGAGATTGTGAAACTTGAAGCTATTGACAGAATAGAGCATATGGGATCAACAATTATTTTGTCTGAGAATTTGAAATCAAAATTGGATTCATTAGAGAAGACTATATCTAAAACAGCGGGTTTTGAAAAGACTTTGAATGTGTGTTTAAATTGCCGAATCATTTTGAGAAGGAATTTACATGTAGAAAGAGGTCTGGTAAATGGATCAATGGGTAATGTTGTTGATTTTGAGAAATACAGAAGTAGAGATGGAATTGAATTTTTAAAAATTAAATTTGATGGCATTGAGGAAGTACAGCAAATTGGTCGTTGTTCTGCTAGGTTTTTGCTTGTTAAAGACTTATATGTTCGCCGTAAACAGTTTCCTGTTTGCTTGGCATATGCGGTGACAATCCATAAATCGCAAGGTTTAAGTGTAGACAGTGCATTGGTGAATATTGGCAGTTCTGTGTTCAAGGAGGGTATGGCATATGTGGCATTGTCACGAGTTAGAACTTTATCGGGATTGTACTTGATTGACTGTGATGTCACAAACATTTGTGCGGATCTAGATTGTGTTAAGGAATACAATAGGTTAAGAAGAGAGTATGCGCCACATTTGCCTCAATATCCTTTGTTTTAGAAACGTGTGGTAGGCCGGAAACGTAGAAATATCAGTAATAGTAGGGAGGTTGTTGCAAAAAGACTAAAAGTCAATGAACCGAAAATTGTTAGCAGAAAGAAAGTGGATTCTGTTGAAGATGTTGTTGGTTTTCAATTTGAAAACAGTTCTGGTGTCAACTGCTATGCAAATGTAGTGGTTAATGTTCTCTTTTCACTAGAGAGTTTAAAAGAACAGATTCTGTTGAATTCAGAACAAATTTTATGCTGTTTGTTGAATTCTGTTTTCGAGAAATGTAGCACTGATCGAACAAAAGTAGAAAGTGTGTCTGAAGTTCGTTATCTGTTAGATGAATGTTCAGGTCAAACAGACTTCTCTGAAAATAATCAGCAAGATTGTCAGGAGTTTTTAATGTATATGCTTGATATATTGCAAGATGAGGGTGTAGATGTAGATCACCTGTTTGGGCTTTCTTATCAATGGCAGCATGACTGCGAGAACTGTATGGTATCAAGTACTACTAGTGTAGACTCAGAAAGATTTATATATTTAACTTTGCCAGACAGTAAATCAGTGTCCTTTAATAAGCTAGTAAATGCAGCGGATCACAACATGGAGTGTAGCCAATGTAAATGTGATATGATGTCAACATTATTTATACGTAGATATGGCCAGTATGTCATTTTAATGATCCAACGATGTAAGCCTGATGGATCAAAATTGTCAACTTTAATAAAAAAATTTGTGGCTTCTCAGCTGTCAATATCAGGGAGGACTTTTGTAACTGTAGCAATTATCTTTCACGATGGTCCTTCAACAACATCAGGACATTATACAGCTTACTTAAAGTCTCGAAACGGCTGGTCATTCTGCAATGATTCTGTTGTAACTTTAAAAAAAACATTGCCGTTTGACCTTAAAAATTCTTACCTGGTGTTTTTAAAACCAAAATTTTAAAGAAAGTTTTTGGGGATTTCCTGTGAGGAATTGGAAATTGTTCATCAAGTAGAGGGAATGTAAGTCTGCAATGCTGTCTATATTATTCGTCCAAAACTTTTAAATATAATGTCAATTTTAAAATCCAACTATATAAACCTGATGCAAGTAAGTCTGCTTCATAGTAAGCAGTATCAGTGTCATAGGAAAAGGAGAATATGAGTGACAAAGAAGAGTAAGATATTAGTAGTCCAGGATTGTGAAAATATTCTCAAATGTTTTCTTTTTGAAAGATGCGAAAATAGAAAATGACGGGATTTGATTTGAAGAATTACAAGATTTGCGAATCGCTGCAACATGATTTGGCCTAGTGGAAACATGTGATAGAATGTGAGAAGTCTTTTTTTGTATGTAACATGTTTTTCGAAATGATGGAGGTTTTCTTTCAGAAAGTGCCGGGCTGAAAATATTTATAGCACAACAGAGTGGATGCTGTTCATAGGAGATCCTTTGACGTTATTGAAAGTAAGTTAATTTTAAGGAGTTTTGAATTCAGAATTCTTATGTTGTATGGGTTTTTTAAACACAATCATTTTGATTGTGGTTTTTTTTCCCCGCTGTTACATGATGAATACCTTCAAATCACTGATATAAGTGAAATTTGATACATTCTGAGAACAGCAAAAATAAACCTTTTAACATGTATAATTAATGTTCTGCTTTTTGTACTTATGATATACATTTAGAAATGTGAGGTAGATATGGAAAAAGTGAGTCTTCTGTAAGTGTCAATTCTAATGCTTACAGTGCTGTACTTCTGGATACTGTTTTTTTTGAAAAAAAAGAAATAGGCCTCACCTCTAAGAAAGCTCTTGAAAGCACACATCTTATTTGCATCCTGAAACAATCATTTAAAATGTTAGACACAATTTTATGATGGTTTTACATCTATTTTGCGCTGTTATTGCATCACTATTGTGAGACATAAGCAATGCAAAAGAAGCATCATGTTTCTAAATAGGCCTCATTTCATCAGCATGAAGATACTGTTTGTTTAAAATAAATATCTTTAGGATTGTGTACGGGTCATAGAGAAGTAGAGGTTTCTGTAAGTGTCAAAGTTGTTTAAAACCTGTTTCTTCTTGAACCTTTTCCCTTCTTTTTTCTAATTTTTAAATACATGTTTTAATATTTTTGGAAATGTTTGTTCTCTCATTTACAGATTGAATATATGAAAAATTTTCTTTAAAAGTTATCAAGAATTATAAGGTAAATGTTTTCTACTTTTATAACCCGCATTCCACTGCTGATGATGTCACTGACTATGTTATGAATGATGTAATAAGTGGGCATGTTTTACTACAATGGTAGGTCTTCACATCTATTATGTCCTCTGTATTCTTCAACAAGCATAAATTTGATATGCAACCCAGAGTACGGTTCACCTTAAACAAACTTTTTGAGAGGACACACCTTATTGTCACCCTCAATCAATCATTTAATCTATCACATTTAACATCTATTAGTTCTACTGCTTCATTTCTTTAATCTTTACTTTCCTGTGTTTGCTACTTCTCTCATTCCTTTCTCTATTACTTAATTTTTCTACTCCTTCCAGTATTTTTCTCACTCCCTCTCTTCTCATACTTCGTCATTATTATTCACTTATTCTGTCTCTATTAATGTTACTGTTTCTGAATGATCTCCAAAAATTTTTAAAACAAGAACAGTAAGTATAAGGATAGGAAAAGACATTTATGTTACAAGAAAGACAGCTATAGGAAGTAAACAAAAAAAACTGTTACTCGCAATCCACTGCTGATGATGTCACTGACCATGTCAAAAATTATGTAATATATGACATGATCAGAAGTGAATTGCGGGTAACAGTATCTTTTCTTTACTCCCTATAGCTGTCTTTTTTGTAATATAACTGTCTGTTTCCTTTCCTTATACTTACTGTTCTTTTTTTTAAAAAAATTTTTTTGGTTCGCTTAAAGTTCGCGTACCGGAGTGCGAACTGGGAGCGAACTAATAGAAATAGAGCTTGGCAGAGTTCAAAGAATTCTACCAATTTTTTTTAATAATGGGGAGGTAGTTCTGAAAAGAACTTTTTTTTTGTTTTTGTTGTTTTATTTATTTATTTTTTTTTTGAACATTTTTTATATTTTTTTGTTTTTTTCTGAACATTTTGTATTTTTTTTTATTTTTTGGGGGGTAGGGGGGAAACAAAAATGATTCAGTGAAAAGGGCTCAACAGGAGCAACGAAAAAAAGAAGAATTTATTTCTTGGGTCGTTTTGGGCACACATGATTGTTGATGGCTCTCATTATAAGGGTAATGCTACTTTCGCGGTAGCAAAGTGTCTGGTTGCACCACACACAGACTTGCTTCACTTCCCCCATGTTGATTTGGATGTTCGGGATCAACTCCCTCGCCTCCGGTCCCGATACCTCCTGAACAACGGATCTTCTCGACATTTCTGGGGGATTTTGTTGTTGGTCGCGAAGCTGGGCATTGCTGTAATTGTTAGGGTGCCACCGACTCATGTGCCTGTGCATTGTATAATTCCCATAGCTGTACTTTTTGTCAGTACCCCTGGAAAGACGATCGCTGCAAATGCGGCAAAAGACGTATCTGGCATTGACTTTTTTTTGGTCAGCTGGAAATTTAAAAAATTGCCAGATGTAATTTTCTTTCCTGTTATATCTCCTGGGCTCTTCTGGCAAAAACTCAGGAATTTCTTCTTCTTCCTCCTCTTCTTGATTTTCTTCCTCTTCTATAATTAGTGAAGTATGTGGTCTTTTCTTCCCATGAGGAGGTGGAGGAGGTGGTGGGGGCACACTGGCTGAAGCAACCATTGAAGCCATTGCTGAAGAATCAAAAGGGGTCTTTCTCTCACCAAGATGAAAGTCAGAGTGAGGAAAGAAGGAGGGGTTTTCATCATTTGGGAGAAGGAAAAATTCTAAACCAATGAAAAGTGTTAATTTTACATCACATGACCAAGTATTACATCATTAGGAAACCAAAAGTGAAATGAACCAATGAAAAGTGTTATTATCGAGTCACATGACCTGTTGTATTTACGTTTCGCGCTTTGCTCCGCTTTCCGGTCCACTTCCGGGTCCGCTAACTTGGCGCGTCCAATGACGTATTACGCGATAACGCAAAACGTCATGCGAACGTAACAGTTACGCTAAAGGAACGTTTACCGGTTCGCGTACTAAGCCGCGGCTTTAAATTGAGCTAACGGGAAGCAGACCGGTTCGCGGACTGGGAGCGAAACAAAAAAAAATGTTTAAAAAAAATTGTCTAAAATACATGAAAAATATATTTCTTGATTTAAAGAAGAATACATTTTACAGCTACAGATATTAGCTTTTAAAAAACCATTGAAATTCAATGAAAAAACCATAGGTTATAGACCATATATAGTTAGGAATTTGCATTTTCAAAACCTTTAAAATTCAATGAAAAAACCATTGGTTTTAGGCCATATATAGTTAGGGATTTGCATTTACAAAACCTTATTTTACTCGCATAAAACCATTGAAATTCCATATATAGTTAGATGCGCTAACTATATATCGCGCACCCGCAATCCACTGCTGATGATGTCACATATTACATCATTCATGACATGGTCAGTGACATCACTGATGACATCACTGATGACCACTCAAATGACATCACTGATGACATCTCAAATGACATCACTGATGACATCACAGATGACAACTCAAATGACA
This sequence comes from Lissotriton vulgaris, assembly GCF_964263255.1. Taxonomy (NCBI): domain Eukaryota; kingdom Metazoa; phylum Chordata; class Amphibia; order Caudata; family Salamandridae; genus Lissotriton; species Lissotriton vulgaris. The sequence continues at coordinate 1,100,979,151 of NC_141687.1, read as the reverse complement.
TCACAGATGAAATCATTAATGTGTTAATACGATGAACCTCTACAGACTCTGATATATCCTTAGATACACTCAGTGAAAACAGACACTCACAGATTGTCACTCATCCATGGAGTTACTCATACACCTAGACAGTCATGCAAAGAATCAAACACACCTCCAATTCCTCAACTATACAGTTATACACACCTTACTTATTGAAACATATTCTAACACATATTTACTCTCTTATATAATCCCTAATAAAAGTTCACAATGATCCATACAGCCACTCACACATTCACTGGCTCTAATGCACAGTTATTTATATATGTTAACTCTCACATGTACTGTGTTTTACATATGTACTTACTTTGACATGTAGCACTGAGATATCCATTCACTCACCAATACACTCATGCACACAGTCAACCGCCCATACAGCTGTTTCCACATGCACTTTTGAAACCATACATCTAGTGAATCAACTGCTCACACATCTATGCACAGAGTCACACACCTCCCAGCCACTCACACACATACTCAGTCTCCCATACAAATACTTGAGCAACCAATCAATAACCCATATAGTTATTCATATAGCTACTGATCAACACATGCAGCAGTTTACAGAACAACAGATATAATGATGCACAAATTAATACAGTTTAATCACTAACCCATGCACTCAGTGAGACACATTTAATCACTCCCTCATATAATCTGTCATGCACCTACTAAATCCTTCATCCAGACATTTATACATCCACTCATTCTTCAATATGTAAGACACATTTTAACTTTACAGAAACATACAGTCACTGGATGTTGTGATCAGTGATGTCATCAGTGATGTCACTGACCATGTCATGAATGATGTAATATGTGACATCATCAGCAGTGGATTGCGGGTGCGCGATATATAGTTAGCGCATCTAACTATATATGGAATTTCAATGGTTTTATGCGAGTAAAATAAGGTTTTGTAAATGCAAATCCCTAACTATATATGGCCTAAAACCAATGGTTTTTTCATTGAATTTTAAAGGTTTTGAAAATGCAAATTCCTAACTATATATGGTCTATAACCTATGGTTTTTTCATTGAATATATATATATATATATATGAATGGAAAAGGTCAGTTCAAATTCCTCCCAGCTGTTCAGCTGTTTAGCTGTTTAAACAAAGACCGAGCCCCAAAGTTTTTGGCAAAAGGGTTTATTCCTGCAAACTCAGTAGAAAAGCGTTGGATAGCGTAGGGGTAAAAATTACTATTCCCACTCCAGTGAGTGCAACAGTAGGGAAAGTGTTGGATAGCGTAGGGGTAAAAATCACTATTCCCACTCCAGAGAGTGCAAGAGTAGGGAAAGCATTGGCTAGTGTAGGGGTAAAAATTGTTATTCCCACTCCAAAGAGTGCAACAGTAGGGAAGACGTTGGATAGAGGGAGGGTAAAAATTACTATTCCCACTCCAGTGAGTGCAACAGTAGGGAAAGCGTTGGATAGCGTAGGGGTAAAAATTACTATTCCAACTCCAGAGAGCGCAACAGTAGGGAAAGTATTGGATAGCGTAGGGGTAAACATTGCTATTCCCACTCCAGAGAGTGCAACAGTAGGGAAAGCGTTGGCTAGCGTAGTGGTAAAAATTACTATTCTCACTTCAGAGAGTGCAACAGTAGGGAAATTGTTGGATAGCGGGAGGGTAAAAATTACTATTCCCACTCCAGAGAGAGCAACAGTAGGGAAAGCGTTGGATAGCGTAGGGGTAAAAATTACTATTCCAACTCCAGAGAGCGCAACAGTAGGGAAAGCATTGGATAGCGTAGGGGTAAAAATTGCTATTCCCACTCCAGAGAGTGCAACAGTAGGGAAAGCGTTGGCTAGCGTAGGGGTAAAAATTACTATTCTCACTCCAGAGAGTGCAACAGTAGGGAAAGCATTGGATAGCGGGAGGGTAAAAATTACTATTCCCACTCCAGAGAGTGCAACAGTAGGGAAGGCGATGGATAGCGGGAGGGTAAAAATTACTATTCCCACACCAGGGAGTGCAACAGTAGAAAAAGCGTTGGATAGCGTAGGGGTAAAAATGTATATTCCCACTCCTGTGAGTGCAACAGTAGAAAAAGCGTTGGATAGCGTAGGGGTAAAAATTACTATTCCCACTCCAGTGAGTGCAACAGTAAGGAAAGCATTGGATAGCGTAGGGGTAAAAATTACTATTCCCACTCCAGAGAGTGCAACAGTAGAGAAAGCGTTGGATAGCAGGAGGGTAAAAATGACTATTCCCACTCCAGAGAGTGCAACAGTAGGGAAAGCGTTGGATAGCGTAGAGGTAAAAATTACTATTCCCACTCCAGAGAGTGCAACAGTAGGGAAAGCGTTGGATAGCGTAGGGGTAAAAATTACTATTCTCACTCCAGTGAGTGCAACAGTAGGGAAAGCGTTGGATAGCGTAGAGGTGAAAATTACTATTCCCACTCCAGAGAGTGCAACAGTAGGGAAAGCGTTGGATAGAGTAGGGGTAAAAATTACTATTCCCACTCCAGAGAGTGCAACAGTAGGGAAAGCGTTGGATAGCGTAGTGGTAAAAATTACTATTCCCACTCCAGAGAGAGCAACAGTAGGGAAAATGTTGGATAGCATGGGGGTTAAATTTACTATTCCCACTCCAGTGAGTGCAACAGTAGGGAAAGTAAATACTTCATAGCTTAATTTAAAAAAAATATTAATACCAATTACAAATTAATTAAAAATAATTACCAATTTAATATAATATAATAATTAATCAATTAAAAATACAAATAAAAAATATTTAATAAAAATCATTACTTATTAATACAAATTAATTACCAATTTACAATTAATTAATTAGCAATTGAAAAATAATTAACAATTAATTAAAAATAAATACCAATAAATAAATTAAAAAATGTAATTAATTCCAATTAAATTACTTCCCACCCTATTCCCCTATAAACCCACAACCCGCAACAGAAAATACATTAATAAAATTAACATAATTATCAATTAATCATTTAATTAAAATGAATTACCAATTACATTTTAATTAATTACCAATTACAAATTTAAATAACAATTAATTCAAAATAAATAGCAATAAATAAATTAACACATTCAATTAATTATAATTAAATTACTTCCCACCTTCTTCCCCTATAAACCCACAACCTGCTACAGAATATAAATGAACAAAATTAACATAATTATCAATTAATCAATTAATTAAAATGAATTACCAATTATATTTTAATTAATTAACAAATTAAAAATTTAAATAACAATTCAAAATAAATACCAATAAATAATTTTACAAAATTATTTAATTATAATTAAATTACTTCCCACCCTATTCCCCTATAAACTCACAACCCGGTACAGAAAATAAACTAATAAAGTTAACATATTTATCAATTAATCAATTAATTAAAATTAATTACCAATTATTTAATTAATTAACAATTAACAATTAATTAACAGTAAATTCAAAATAAATACCATTAAATAAATTAACATATTTATTTAATTATAATTAAATTACTTCTCACCCTATTCCCCTATAAACCCACAACTCGCTACAGAATTATGTTACACAAAAATTAAATACCATAAAATAATTAATTAAAATGAATTATAAAATAAATATACACTTTTCACACATATACTAACATAAAAAAACACTTTAAAAAATTGGATAATATAAAAAAATTAATATTAACTTACTTCAAATTCGATATTTTTGTTGTCTATATTCTGTCCATTCAATATTTTTGTTGTCTATATTCTGTTCATTCGATATTTTGTCCATTCTATATTTTGAATTCGATATTACTGCTATTCTATTCGATATTTTTGTATTCTATATTCTGTCCATTCGATATTGTGTCCATTCTATATTTTTTATTCGATATTAATGCAAATCGATATTTAAAACTTGATATTTTGAGTGTATACCATTCCAACTTATGTTCATGTTCGACTGGTAGCATGAGTAATCAATGTAATATAATCCCTTTAATGTGCTGTGCTGCTAGCCCAGTTGGAGCGGTTACAACACAAGATAAATTTGATTCTGTGGTTTTGTGTAGATAACTGGTCAAAACTTTAATGAAGAAACGTTTTCCTGTTCCAGCTTGCCCACTGATGTACATTCAAATAGGTTTAAATGATGTGGTTTGGCATTCTTTTTTTCATGCAGTAGATCTTGCTGTATCTGTTGGTTCAGTTGCTGATATATTTCTTTTTGTTCAATATTTAGATTTTCTTCTAAGTTTCCCAACTCAATATTATCCTGTTGTGCTTGTTGCACTGCAATTTCTACTTCATTCATGGCTACTGCTGCTTCATTTTCAAGAATTGGTTGTCCTAGTGGATTGTGACTTGGTGGAGCAGAACTTTGACTATCTTGAGAACTGTCTCTAGCTATTTCAGCTGCAATTGTATTTTCTTGATCAATGTCTTCATTTAACATTTGCTGATATTTTCGAAAAACTGTGAATTGAATGCTGTCTTTACAAGCATTAAAGAATCTTCATAGTAGTCAAAATCTCCAAGTAATTCCATTTTTATATGCCAAGGCTTGAAGAGTTGCAGAAGTGCTAAATAGAAATGATCTGGAGTTTCACAACTGGGTTTCCTGTGGTTAATAAGATTTCCTTTGGCACATTTTACCAAACATCCGTCACATCCAATTACTGCATATTTATCTTCATTTATATTTTCTGTAACATTTCTCTTAAAACTGTAAAGTTGCATTACTACATAGAGACATATGTTTTCAGATGTGGACTCCTTTTGGGATAGTACGTATTCAACATATTTGTTTTAACAATATCTGTACTATCCGGTTCATTCAATGCTAAGTATTCACTTCTTGTAGAGATTTCCATACTCAATTTCATGTTGCAGCAAGACCTAGACTTACCCAAATGATTCCTCTTGACTTTGAATATAAACTTGCAGAGGTCAACCGATTGGAACATTTGTAGGATCCAGTCTCTCGATGGGAAAGCATCATTCAAACTAAAGCTGTATAATTTTTTACTAAGAGTCTTCTCTTCTGAAGTTTCCCACATTTCTTACAACTCTGTCTTTTCAGATTTCATTATATATGATGTAACATAGCGAGCAACAGCAATCAAATTATCTGCAACATACTGGATATCCATGTTTGCACTCCACATTGTCAAAATCATTGGAATGTAGTCATTAATATATTTTGATTCTTCAATTATTTTTATGTTGAAAGTGTTCTTCTGAGATTTTCAAGTTATAGTATGCCTTACTGCTGACATGAAATTATTAACTCTTCCTTTTGAAAATACTGGACGTGGGAATCCAAATCGACATTTTGTATCAAATGTTCCCTTTGATGTGTATTTTCGTCGACAATATTTTCCACATCGATGACTTTGAAACCATAAAACTTGTTGACTAAAGCTGTTTCCTCCTCTTCTTTTTGGAATGGCACAGGCAACATAGTCTTCAATGAAAGACAAAACTGTTTAATTACAAACGGTTCCAAATTTAGGTGCATTCTTGATCCATAATAGCATGTGTATATGAGGAGCAGCTCCAGCTTGGTACTCCTTTCTCCAAAAGAAATCAATAACTTCTCCTAGAGGTGGATTATTTTTATTGCAGTTAAAATACATCATCGCTTGAAACCTATGATTAAAGTATCTACACACATTTACAGGATCCAAGGAACACAGTTCTCTAGCTGTCTTTAATTCAATGGTTTTTACATTTGAATTTGCATGTTGTAGAAATTCAAGTAAATCATCCCATGCATATTCAGCACAGCTAAGCGTAACAAACCATGTAGGGGTTCCTAAGTTTCTTAACACCTTTCATGCTCAGGACGACTCCTGACCGTCATGAGTCACAGTCGGCGTATGCTCATGATGGCCGGGAGCCGTCCGAACGTTGCCGCTCCGCCCACGTGTGAATAATTCCCAGCCTGTGTGGGAGAACTAATCAATGGGCGGAGTTTGGACGGCTCCCGGCCATCATGAGCACATGCCTACTGTGACTCATGACGGCCGGGAGCCATCCTGAGTACCCGAGCGCCATGCCCAGCCCCACCCCCCTCGCACCGCGGCAGATTTTTCTGCTCGGAGAAGGAGATGACATAAATTTAAGTTCACCGTGGAGAGGATATCAATACTCATTCATACCGTTCCCTTCCCTTTCTTCATTTGGAATAATTCAATAGTGTTTCCTATAACTTCTTTTGAATGTAGAGGATGCATACTGTAATGTTTATAAATTTCTTCACTAATGGATTTGTCCACTTTTTCTATTTGGACAGTTGAAATTTCTCTATCATCTTCTAGGGATATTTCTTGTTCTTCCACATATACATTTGTTATAATAAATATAGTTTCTAACAAGATATAATGTAGCCTTTTGAAGTTTAGTAACATCTACTAACTCTTGCCACATTTTCCGACTCTTTGTTGGTACACCATTAACTAGAATAACTAAAGTTTCACTTTCCTCTCTCTCTATACAAACAGTTTCAATATTTTCTTAAAACCTAAAGGTAAATACACAACTCTCCCTTTTCAACCTCTTTGTAAATTTGTTGGAGGCAGCTTACCTGTTTTAGGCTGTTTTAAAACTATAGCCTGAAACGGATGCACAGATTGAATAAGAATGGACTCATACATATTTAAATATACCAGTTATGGAGGACTAGGTACTTGTTATTTGTTATTTGTTATTTGCACTTATAGAGCGCGCAATTACCCTTGGGTGTCCTGGCGCTAAGTACTGCTTACCTGAGGAAGCTGAGAGAAAATTTTACTGCGAGAAGAGCCATGTCTTCAGGCCCTTCCAAAATGACAGAAGATCCGGAGCAGTCTCAAGAAAGAAGGGCAGCTCATTCCAAGCTCTCGAAGCACAAAGAGTGAAGCTCCTGCCCTCCCAATGAACTTTTTTTGACATAGGAACTTGCACTCGTTTAGCACTGGTAGATTGTAATGTTCTGCCAGGGACATACCAGCGGAACTTTTGCTTAAGAAACTCAGGACCAATTCCATTATTAGCTTTAAAAACAATACAGAGTCCTTTAAAGCAAGCCCTTTGTTTTATCAAAAGCCAATGTCGTTTCTTACGTTCTCCTCTCACAGAGACAAATGTGGGTGTTCCGGACAGCAGCCTGGAAGCTGCGTTTTGGACTAGTTGAAGTCTATACATATGTTGTTTTTGTATATTCAAATATAGGCTATTACAATAGTCCAAACGCGCCGTTATAAGGGCTATGACTACCGTCTTAAGATTGCTCTCAGTCAGGAAGATCTTAATTTTCCTTATGATTCTGAGAATCATAAAACAAGCTGAGGTCACCATGCTTACTTGATCACCCATGGTGATTTTTTTGTCTACTAATACCCCTAGGTTTTTGGCCTTCCTGGTGGGTACAGGGCAAGCGCCCAGGTCTTCCGGCCACCAGTCTGGTTTCCACACCTGTGGGTTATTCCCAAACTTGAAGACCTCAGTCTTATTAGAGTTGAGCTTTAGACAATTAGAGGACATCCAACAGGATATTGCGCTCATGCATTCGTGAAAGCGGTCCCCAACTTCTTTCTCACCTCCCCTAGTCAACGACAACACTATTTGTGTGTCGTCGGCGTAGGAGGTGAGCTGGAAGCCAAATGATCTAATAACTCCTGCCAGTGGTGCCACATATATATTAAAAAACGTTGGGATAGGGGAAGAGCCCTGTGGCACCCCACATGGCAGTGTGAATGGTTTAGATGAATTGCCATCCAGATCCACAGTTTGTGATCTGTCGGCTAGGAAATATTGTAAGAGTTTCCATGCCAGGCCTATGACACCATTCAAGACAACCGGTCCATCAATAATTTATTGATGGACAGGTTGTTATGTACAACTCTAGCTGATATTTTGTTGACTTCTAATTTGTTGTAACACTATTTACACATACGTTGATCACCACCCAACTAAAAACGACCTTCCACCAACAAATAAGCACCAAATCGCTCCCACTTAACATTGTTTTCCTTTTCACTTTTTAAATACACATCAACATTCCTAGTTTGACTTCTATAGTGAGTACCTCGACAACAAATACAAACATAGGGGCCCATTATGATGTCAGGCGGATTGCCCCCGCCAGGCTGGCGGGGGCAATCCGCCCGACATCCACACTCGTTTTCCCCCCGCCATATTAGTATGACAGGGGGACCTTAGCGGACAGAATGACCGTCTGCCGCTTTTCCGCCCCCTGCGGGCCCCCAGAGTGAAGGAGAGGTGGGGGGTGCACATGGGGGTACCTGTGGTACCCCCCAGCATTTACATAAACAGAGCAGCAGGCACCGCACGGTGCCTGTCGCTTTGTTTATGCAAATGCAACAATGCATTTTTAGCATTGTGGCGGGCGGTGCTCTCTGCACCGCCCGCCACAATGCTAAAAATGCAGGAAAAATGCACATCCTAATACCCCCCATAGGACTCCCGCCCTTATGGCAGGCGGTCCCGCATTCCGACAGGATGGCGGGCGGACAAAGTCGCCCGGCATCCTAATGAGCCCCATAGTTTAGTTTTTCACAAGAAAGTACTTTAAACGTTTTAATTTCTTCTGCAAACTTCTCAGTATTACTATCTTCAACCTCTTCTTCAACATCTACACTTATCAAACTCTCACTTTCTCTATACTCCTCTTGAGGACCAAAGAAACAAAACTGTAAATCATCAGAAACTATTTTTACATCCAATACTGATCCATGCAACAGAACTGTGTTTACTTCACTTAAAGACAATTCTGGACTTTTTACATAGTACAATCTTCTTACTAACTTCCACATTTCTAAATGATGTACTACTAACATTCTTAAATGATGAAAAGTACTTTGACACACTTTTCTAGAAATGCAAGCCGGAGAATGACCCTGCAAGTTAGTATATTTTCTCACGTTATAAGGATCTAGTCCTTGCAACATCTTAACACTTTTTTACCATAATCTCGTAAGAAATTTCACAATATATCAATAGATTCCTGTCGCATACTACAAATACTACTACAATCCCCCTTATACACTGAAACATGTGTACGTCTCCCTTGAACTTCTTCAGCTATAACTTCTTCCACATTTCTAGGAACCTTCTTTTTTTTTTAATTTGACAAATATTTTTACTTCATAGCAGCGACCACTGGTATCAACTGCGTGAACTAATATATTTAGTTGAAAATAGATTTCTTCATTAAAAAAAGGTTCACTACTAGAAGTGTGCTTCCATTGTCAGAACCGTTGGAGCCGTTAGAAGCTCAATGATGGGCCAGAGGAGTGGAAAAGGCAGACTCCGCAAAGATAAGAAGACTCGGAATCGCCGTTGGAATTCGGCGGTTCGCGAGCGGAATTGCAAGACGGCCGCCGACTCGGAAAACGAGTCGGGGGTCTAGTTGTTCCGGCAATTCCAGGTGCAGGTACCTTTGGTGAAGCGCGCGCGTAGTGACTAATGCGCATATCACTGAGATTCGCTACAGAGATAGACGTTTATTTAGAGTTCAGAGCATTCATTTAAAATGAAAAGTTTGTGAGGAGATATTTATTTTAGTTCGACTATCAGAGTTCCTGCATAGTTAGTCTAGCGCAGTGGCTAGTTTTTCAAAGAAAAGAATTGGAGTCAACTTACCTCGTCAGGACCTTGGAAGTTTCAGTTCTAATTCGAAGAGCCCAGCAAGTAACCCAGCGAAGGAAGAGCGACAAGAGCAAAGATGAGTGCATGCATGCTTACAATATTGTTAAAAAGAAATTGCAAGCACAAATACTAATGGACAAATATTAGAGAAAAGTATTCTAGAGACTCATTGAACAAGTGGTTATTTAACAGATATTTACCAGTATATAAGACCTTGTTACTTACCCAAAATACTCAACGGAATCCAGGAATTCCAGTAAGACAAAGAATAATTATCAAGACTAGAAAAATCATCAAGACAGAAGAATGGTTATCAAGACAGGAGAGAATTATCTATAGATAAGCAGAGTTCTTCAGCCAACGGACACACGCTTATAGGAAAGTTTAAATCCAGAGATCTTCTTAAATACCTAGAGCTTTAGAGAGAGGTAAGAACAGATAATAAGGTGTTATAGCTTAAATTGTTTAGAACAGAAAATATAGAGAAAACACTAACTTAAAACAATTTAACAGATTTTATCTCCAGAAGCTCAGAAGTAAGAATAGAAGACACAAAAGACAGAAGAAGAGTAGCGCTAGGATCTGGATAGTTTGGTAAGAAGAGTTAGAATTAAAATAGGAAGAGGTTCATTAGGTATAGGAAGTGAATTTAATCTTCCTTGTCTATGTGCCTTAGGACTTCTGTGAGACGTCAGAAGAAGGCTGACTAAAAAGAAGAAGCCGAGCAGAAAAGATCCAGAGCAGTCTCTTCTTACTTTATTATTTTTTCCAATTCCCCCTTCCCCCTTTGGGGTTCTCCAGGGTTTAGTTTTTCACGTAACTGACTCTGGGTACCTTGGAGGTGGAGTTGGGAAAAGAGCAACCGCCTGTTCCTGTGCAAGTCATGGCAAGAGAACAATCAATCAATCAATCCATCAATCAACACAAGCTTTATTCGATTAATTAAAATCATAAAAGCATTTACATCACATATAAAAACCACATTTCATGTGTTTAAAAATAATTTGTAAATTAAAAATAGTTTACATTTAAAAAAGAGCAAAGAGAAGAACAATTTCATATATTTACATAGGATAGAGTACTACATCAGTAAAACTAATGGATAATAACAAATTGATACATTTCATGGGACATTTAACTTCAATTTTTTAGACTTAATACGCATGGCAGCGACCAAAAAGCTTGCAACCCCAAATATTACCTTGGTACTACTCAGGAGTTGTAGGTAACGGAGAGCGGGACGGACTTGTATAAACCCTGCTTCTCTCAAAATAGGCAATAAAAACTGTTTCCTACATTCCTCATAATGGCCACAAAACATGATAAAGTGCATTAGTGACTGTTCGGAAAAACCATCGCAACTACAGGGAATGGATGGATCTGATTTCCCCCATATTGGATATTTCCCCAGAGAGTACTGGATGATATTAAGTCTAAATCTCACAAGGAGGTTACGGTGGAAGGGACGGGTCACAATAATCAGGTAGGGTTCCAATTTAGGGGTGGTCTGAAGTATGTAGTTCGCTCTGACTCCCGGTTTTTGGACCTCCAATTCCTCCTGTTCCATCTCCGCACGTCCTAATAAGTTATTCTTGATCCACAACGCGTCACCCTTCTTAATGGTACTCGGGGCGAAATATAGTTCAGGCCTCCCCAGTTTACAAAAGGTGTTTTTAATGTAAACCACCCATGGGATTTTGTTAACTTTATCCAGTGCCATACAGTCTTTTAAGATGGAGTGATTTAAACTGATTTCGGAGTTCAGCCAAGTCCTGGCCCAACAGGTCAAAGGTGCCAGCTGTAATTGGTCACTGATGTATCCAAGGCCTAGCTCTGTATGGACTGAGAGTACTGGGGTTGATTGGGGGACCACTAACAAGGATCTAAGGAACTTATTTTCCGCTACCTGAATTTTGCTTTGTGGAAGATAACCCCATAGGGAAGCACCATACCTTGCTATTGAAAGGCTTTTAGACTTATAAACTGTCAGCAATGCTTCTACTGGGCGCGAGCCAAGACGTTTCGCAAAACTCAGTAGAGCAGAAGTTGATCTGGTGACAGCTAAGCCTTTAGCATTTAATTGTGGCCTCCAAGTGCCCCTTTCGTCAAATAAGACGCCCAAATAAGTAAAAACCGGGACCCTAGAAATTTCCTCACCATTACATAAGAATTTCCTTAGTTTTACATTTTTTGGGCGTTTCCCTGCAACCATGACATGTGATTTTTTGTTATTTATCTGTAGATCCAAGGAGGACATAAATACCCCAAATTCGTCCAAGACTCTCAGTAGCCATACCCCGGTGCGGGCCAACAGTACCGCGTCATCCGCGTAGAGGAGCACCGGCACCATGTACTCCCCCACGTGTGGGACGTCTGGTGTGGACCCCTTCAAGACTAATTCAAGGGAATTATAAAGTAAATAGGAGGGGTGCCAAAATGCACCCCTGCCTTACGCCTCGTTTTGATCTAAAAAAACTAGTTGTTCCCCCTTCTCTATTGGTTCTAATAGAGGCACGCAGATCTTGATGCAGTGCCGCTAAATAGTTTACCAAAGGTGGGTCTATCCCTATGTTGATTAAAATGGCCCAGAGTTTGGTGCGATTGACCAAATCAAAGGCCGATGATAGGTCTATAAAGGCCATATATAACAAACCCTCCTTAGCCAAGGTGTATTTACTAATTAGCATGTGGAGGTTGAGGCATTGGTCGAGAGTACCCCTTTTGGCCCTAAACCCGTATTGTAAGTCAGAAAGGACCCTCCCCTTTTCCAAGTGCTCGCCAAGTCTCTGCAGAATGACTCTGCCCAAGATTTTAACGGCAGAGTCAATCAGCGAGATTGGCCTGTAACAGGCAGGGTCAGTTCTTGAACCTTTTTTAAAAATGGGTATTATAACTGATGTGGCCCAAGACAAAGGGAACCCTGAAATAATTGTGGAATTGAAGACATTTGTGAGTATTTTAGTCCAAAACTCCAAGGGGGTCCTAAAGAGATCTTTGGGCACCCCATCAGGGCCTGGAGCCTTATTTTTTGTCATCTCAACAAAAGCCTTTTGTACCTCCTCCTCGTTAAAATACGGAAATGGGGCAACATCATTTTCTAGGGGGTTTGCCTGTGAGGTATATTCCTCCGCACTATTGTATATTTTGCTGAAGTGAGCGACCCATGAGTCATCAGGGATCACAGAGTACAGCACCGTATTATTAGTATCAGAAAAGCAAGGGTGGTTGATTACAGCCCAAAATATTGAACTATCCTTAAGTACGTCAATAGACATAAGGTTTTCCCATGCTTCATTTTTTATACAATTTCTACGGTTTGTCATGGTAAGTTTATAATTTTTCCTGAATGCTGCCACTAACTCCCGATTTCTTGGTTTTTGTTTTAATACAAGCAGTAGTTCTTTATGGGCTTTAGAGCACTTCCCATCAAACCACCTTGGCTGTTCTGGACTCTCCTCCTTCTTATTACACTTCAGATTAATTCTAATTTGCGTGCAGATATTGGTGAAGGAGTTTATTACCTCTTTCCCATCCGCCAGGTTGTCTAGGCATATTTCCATATCCTCTTTTACCTTATGCTCTAACTCCTGCAAAAAAGTGTCAGGGACCACCTTGGCCCAATTGAGCCTCCTCCCCTGGTCTTTTGGAATAAGTTTATCATAAGTGCTTCCCTCCTTTTCCATCTGATTATTTGCATCCGCAAGAGAACACTTTGTGACAACTCTCCTTGACATCCATTCCCCCAAAACAAATTGCAAAAATTACTTCTATTAATAAGTCATTTTCTTTTGCTTTTCTCCTTCATAAAGTGCATTGTTTTATTCAATGTTTTCATTCTTTTCAATACCATTATAAACAATTTTCTTTTCAATTCAAAAGCCTTTTTAACTACACCTTCAATCTTTTGTTTCTTGTTATAATTGCTAATCCTCTTTCATATTTTTTGCAAATCAATCAATACATTTTGTACTATTCTACTTTTATACTTACTCTTCCTAATGTCTTTATATTCTTTCATACTTTTTTCAACATAGATTGTTTTCCTATAACCTGATTTTTCATTAATTTGTCCTTTTACGTATCCTTCTGATTGCTTGTAGTACTTTTCTTTCTCTTTTCCCCATTTTGAAAATCGATTACATTTTTTAAAAGACTTTGTAACAAATCCTTTCATTCTCTTACCGGAAGACATTTTCTTCAACATCACGTTGCACTTCATCTAATTCCTGCTTTTCTCTTTCCTTTAGATAGGTCTGTTTTCTTTGTTGTCTTTTCTTTTCAACTTTTCTTGTTATACTGAATGTTTCTTAATAATTAGGGAGAATATCTAAATAAAGACATGTTTATAAACTTTCTAAAAATGATTTAATATTATTAAAATAATTATATACAAATATTGTCATCTATAAATAAAGAAATACATTGAGTAGTGCCTAGGTGAATAGATGAGAGCATCCGTAGGGCCTGCATGATTCTACGACTGCAAGGCTATTGCCTGGGTTATTACATGAGTGCATAGGTATAGCCTGCATGATTCTATGTCTGCAGGGGTAGTGCTTGTTTGATTGCATGAGTGCAGGGGTAATATCTGGGGGATTACTGAAGTACATAGGAAGTGAGTGGGTGATTTTATAAGTGCATGAGTACTGCCTGGGTGATTACAAAAGTACTAAGTTACTGCCTGAGTGATTACAGGAGTACAACGGTAGTGCCTAGGTGATTTTCTAAGTGCATGAGTACTGGCTGAGTGATTTCATAAGTACAAGAGTCGTGCCTAACTGATTGAAGAGTGCAAGGATAGTGCCTGTGTGATTGAAACAGTGTATAGCTAATGCATTGGTGATTTGAAGTACAGGGATAACGTCTGGGGGATTAAAGGAGTACATAGGTCACGCCTAGGTGATTGCATGACTACAGGGGTAATATCTGGAGATTTACATGAGTACATACAAAGTGACTGGGTGATTTCATAAGTGCATGGGTACTTCTTTTTTTTTTTTTTTTTACTCTTTTTATTAAAGTTTTTTCCCATTTTCCCCATATTTTCCAGTAAATATTACAGCACAAAGTTTCAAAAGTAAAGATATGAAATCATACAGACACAAATATTTTACAAATCATAAAAGCAAATTTTGATGGTGAGCATATCCTATTACAAACTCTCTCCAACATATGTTTGCTTCCATCCGCTCTACTGTGGCCTATTTTTCCATTGATCTATTGTTTGCCAGATTCTTCCCCCCAATGCTCTCGCTCTTCTACCCTTCCTTTCATATATAGCTTTCTCCAAGTTATACGTAGAGAGTAGCCTTGCAATCCATGTTTGGAATGACGGAGGCACCCTGTCAAGCCATGCCCTCACAATTCCAATCCGATATACCGCTGCTACCATAAATAAAAATTCTATAGAAGAGTCCACTGAGCCTGCCGAGACACCTAGAATTATTAATTCATCTGTTAATTTAATCTTAATTCCCAGTGGGTTTTCCTGAAATTCCTCAATTGCCCCTTTTAATGTGTGTAATTGTGGGCATTGTGCAAACATGTGGACAATGTCCGCCTCTCTTGCATCACATCGTGGGCATGTGGTCCCTGTGACCCCCCCCCCCCTGTGCAATTTTGGCGGGGGTAATGATAAAGAGAGTACAATGTCTTGTAATGCTGTGATTGTAATGTCGCAGAGCATAAAACTGTTCGCCCTAAGTCTATCGATGTCTGTAGATCCTCCGTAGTAGAGCCCACCTTCTCCACCCATTTCTTGGCATATTTTTCTCTGTTGTCATTTTTTAACAGATACAGTTCTGCGTACAGCTGGCGAATTGTACAATGGTTACACTTTCCAAGGTGGTCCATTATTCTGCATTGATTAAATCCTATCAAGCCACCTCTTTTGTTTGTGAGGAAACTTCTTATCTGGAGGTACTTAAAGAAACTGTTACTCAATATCCCATATTTAGTTTGTAGTTCCTGAAATTGCACAACCACCCCCTCTGTATCCAGTAAATCCCCTATCTTCCTAATCCCCTTGATATCCCAATCCTTCATGATTACATCCCGGAATATTTCCCCTGGGAGTGAATGATTTGTGTACAATCGGGTATAATAATTGTATGTCCCTATACCAAGCTTTTTAGCCATCGCCTTCCATACATTATATGCCGCTCGTAAAGTCTTGAACCTAGTGTGTTTAAAATAACTATAGTCAATCGTGTTTAGCAAGGCATTCTCAGCGTCCCCCCCACCAGTGCCCTATATACATTTGTGAAGCTTGAAATACCACCTTGTTGCTCGAATCCTCCTCCCAGAAGCCCCTGTGAGTATTGTAGGACAACTGCCCAGTAATATAGTCTAAAATCCGGTGCCCCCCAGCCCCCCTTCTTGCTAGGTAGTACCATATAACGATACGCTCTTCTGGTCTTCCCTTGAGCCCATATCAATCTATTAAGTACTGTTTCTATTTTACTAAACCATATCTGATCAATAAATAGTGGTATCGCTCTAAAGATATACAAAAATTTTGGGAACGTGATCATTTTGATCACGTTTATCCTACCCATTAATGTCAGGTGAAGGTTATGGATCCTTTCTGTGTTTCTTTTCACTTTAAGTAATAGTGGTTCCATGTTAAGCCCTACGAGATTATCTAAGTCAGCAGTCACTTTTACCCCAAGATATATGGCTACAGGCACCACTCTAATATCCTGATATGTTGTATAGCTATTCTGCACAATCTGAGTCTTACTTTTATTGATTGAATATCCCGCTATTGCTCCAAAATTCAACGCCTCTTGCTCAACTTCCACTGTCGCTCTCCCTGGTCTCGGTGTTATGATAGCCACGTCGTCTGCATATGCAAATAGCTTGTACTCAGTCCCATGCAGCCTAACCGGATAAATGTTGTTGTTACTTATAAGTTTTCTTAGGAATGGGTCCAAATATAAAGCGAACAGCAATGGTGAGGCTGGGCAGCCCAGCCTAGTCCCGCGTTTTATCTGAACTGCCTTTGTGTAGCTCCTGTTTATTCTTATTCTTGCTGTTGGACAGTCATAAAGGGCCTGGATTGCCTTGATGTAACTCTCCCCTATCTCAAACCACTCCATCACCCTCCACAAGTAGTCCCAGGAGACCCTGTCAAAAGCCTTCTTAGCATCAAGAAATATGGCCGCGACAGGGTCTCCTGCGACCCCTGCGGCGTCCAGAATAGTAATCATCTTCCTAGTATGTTGGGTGGTTCCTTTCCCAGGGATAAATCCGTGCTGAGAGGTGCTGACTAGCCCCATCACCTTGCTCAATCTTTGTGCCAGTGCTTTAGAGAAGATTTTCGCATCCGCATTTAACAGAGTGATTGGTCTATAAGACCCTGGCTCTAATGGTGACTTGTCCTTCTTTAGAATCACTATAATATCTGCGCCTGCCCATGAGTGTGGTACTGCTCTGCCTGTCTGTGCCTGTCTAAAGATTTCCAACATATTTACCCCCAGTATATCCCAGAATGTCTTATAAAATTCTACTAGTATTTGGTCGGGTCCTGTGGCCTTCCCCGCTGGTAGTTGGTTCACAGCCTCCCTTACTTCTTGAAGCGTTAGAGTGAGGTCTAATTTCTCTTTCCCCTCAATACTTAATATATTGTGCGGTATATCTGCCAAGTAGTCAGTAATCTCCTTATCTATATTACTTAGATTCTGTTCATAAAGATTTCCATAGAAGCTCCTAAAAACCTCCTGTATTCCTTCTAAATTGTTAACTAGAGTTCCTGAACTATCTTTGATTTCCTTTATTTCCCCTGCTGCTAGGTTTTGGCGCGTCCGAATAGCTAAAAGGTGACCTACTCTTTCGTTAAATTCGTAGCACTTTCCTTTCTTAGACAAAAAGTTGCTTGCCGCCTTCTGCACCAGACGTTCCCCTGCCTGTGCTTTGTTCAGTTCTATCTCCAGCAATATCCCCTCTATTGGTTCTTGGTTGGATATGGCCATAATTAGTTGGTCTCCTAGTCTCTCCAAGTCCCTCAATCTATTGTCCATTCTGATTTTCTCCATCTTACTAATTTGCAGTGTGTAGCTTAAAGTCTCCCCCCTCACCCCAGCCTTGAATGCATCCCAAATCATGTTGACAGGAGCTGAGTTCCAATTGATCTCCCAGAATTGAGGAATCCATTCTTGCATATGCCTGATATATCCTGGCTCTCTCAATAAGCCCCTCTCAAATGTCCATGTGCTACTTTTGCCCACACCCCTATTAATCAGCGGGAGACTTAGCACCAGTGGATTATGGTCCGAAACTAGCCTTGGCAACCTTTCTAAGTGGGACCCAATCACTATTGAGCTTGAAGTAAAGAAATAATCTAATCTTGCTACCGTTCTATGTGGGGCTGAGTAATACGTGCTCCCTGTCCCTATAGGGTTCTTATCCGCCCACACATCCACCAGAGCGTTATGAAACACCATTTTATATATAGCATTATACGTTCTCCTCTTTCGACCTGCATGACCTCCTCCTTTCAAGAATCCCGCCCCATACAAACCATTGACATTAAAATCCCCACAACATATTATAGGCTTCGGCCAGAGTGCAAGTTCTGTATCTAAATATTCAAAAATTCCAGGTTCATCGTCATTCGAACCATAGACTGATACAATTGTAAAACACCCAGCCAGTGTCTCTACCTCCACTATGACCCATCTTCCATCCTGATCCTCCTTTTTTCCCTTAAGTTGGACTGACCCTTTCTTAGCTAGTATGGCAACTCCTTTTGTTCTAGTTTCTTGTTTTGTATATGCAAGAACATCAAACCCCATCTGCTCCAACAAGAATTTTTCTTTTCCAGCAAAATGTGTCTCCTGCAAGCACATTATTTCTAACTTGAGCATTCTTAGTAATGCAGCCCCTTTCTGCCCTTTGTCTCCATTATTCAGCCCACATATGTTCAGAGAGATAATCCTTAATGCCATTTATATTTTCTATCATTTCCTTCTTTTTCCATCCAGAGGGTCCTAATACTCCCGTGTTTGAATACTGTTATCAATACTTCTTCCTTTCAACCTTTTTTTGTGTTTTTGTCAATTTGTGCTGTTTTTTCCTGTGTATCACCACCCCTCCTCCCCTCCCCTACCCCTCCTCCCTCCCAGCAACTCCCCCCCCCCTCAGTGCATGGGTACTTCTTAGGTGATTGCAGGACTACTGAGGTAGTGCCTGAGTGATTAAAGAAGTGCAGACGTAGTGCCTAGGTGATCTCATAACAGCAAGACTTCTGGCTCTATGATTAAAAGAGTGCAGCTGTAGTGCCTAGGTGAATATATAAGTGCATGAGTAATGGCTACATTATTGAAAGAGTGCATGGGTAATACCTTGTTGATTGCATGAGTGCATAGGTAGTGCCTAGATGATTACATGAGTGCAGGAGTAATGCCTGAGTGATTACAACAGTGCATATTTGCTACCTGGATCATTGGAAGACTGCATCGGTAGTACTTTGGTATTTTTATAGCTGCATGGGTGTTGGGCCTACCCAAATATAAAGCAGTAGACTATTACATGATTCACATATAAGTCTCTGCATATTCTTAAAAGCATGCATACATATGTCTCTACCTTTTCAAATTGTCATAATATCTAAAAGAAATATGTATACAATATTTCTGGAATATATTAAAACCTACACCTGAAACATGTAATAGATCTGCCTGAGTGATTGCATAACTCCAGGGGTAGTACTTTGGTGAGTGTATGAATGCAAGGGTAGTCACTGGGTACTGTAGCAGAGGATGGATAGTGACTGTCTAATTGCATGAGTGCACACATAAACATTGAGTGCATGGATACGTGTATGAATAGCACCTAAAGCCACAGATGACTCATTGAGTAGTGCCAAGGTGAATAGATGAGTGCAACAGTAGGACCTGGGTGATTCTACAACTGCAAAGGTAGTGCCTGGGTTATTACATGAGTGCATAGTTACAGCCTGCATGATTGAATGACTGCAGGGGTAGTACATAACTAGTGCCTGGGTGATTGCATAACAGCAGGGGTAATATCTTAAGGATTGCTGGAGTACATAGGAAGTGAGTGGGTGATTTTATATGTCCATGAGTACTGCCTGGGTGATTACAGAAGTACTAAGGTACTGCTTGAGTGATTACATGAGTACATGAGTAGTGCCTGTGTGATTGAAAGAGTGCAATGATAGTGCCTGGGTGATTGAAGCACTGTATAGCTAATGCATTGGTGATTGCATGAGTACAGGGTTAACGTCTGGGGGATTAAAGGAGTACCCAGGTAACGCCTGGGTGATTGCATGACTACAGGGGTAATATCTGAGGATTTACATGAGTACATAGGAAATGACTGGGTGATTTTATAAGTGCATAGGTACTTCTTGGGTGCCTGCAGGACTACTGGGGTAGTGCCTGAGTGAATAAATGAGTGCAAAGGTAGTGCCTGTGTGATTTCATATCAGCATGACTACTTGCTGAGTGACTACATAAGTACAAGGGTAGGGCCTCCGTGATTGAAGGAGTGCAACAGTAGTGCCTGGGTGATTATATAAGTGCATGAGTAGTGGCTACATGATTGAAGGAGTGCATGGGTAATACCTTGGTGATTGCATGAGTGCATGGTTAGTGCATGGATGATTGCATGAGTGCAGCAGTAATGCCTAGGGGATTACAGCAGTGCATATGTAGTGCCTGGATCATTGGAAGACTGCATGGGGAGTACTTGAGTGTTTTTATAACTGCATGAGTGTTGGGCCTAACCAAATGTAAAGCAGTAGACGATTACATGATTCAACTGTAAGTCTCTGCATATTGTTAAAAGCTTGTAAGACTGCAAGGATAGTGCCTTGGTTATTACACAAGTGCATAGGTATAGCCTGCATGATTGCATGACTGCAGGGGTAATATCTGGAGGATTATTGGAGTACATAGCAAGTGAGTGGGTGATTTTATAACTGCATGGGTACTACATTGGTGATTGCAGGAGTACTGAGGTAGTGCCTGAGTGATTGGAGGAGTACAAAGGTAGTGCCTGTGTGGTTTTATAACTACATGAGTACTGGCTGAGTGCTTTTCCATTCTACAACTACTTATAATATTACACCTAGCCAAATAGAAAGCAGCAACCCTTCACATATCTCTGCTATAAGTCTCACCATATTCCTTAAAGCAGACATGCAAATTTCCATACCTTTTTAGCACCATCATATATAAATAAATATACAAATAGATGGATACATGTGTTTTATACATCTATCATCTTCATATACATAACAAATATCAGAATATATCTCCTAGTACAGACTGTCTTCTATGACAACACTATGCAAGCTTCAACGATTCACAGAACAAACTTCCAATTTCAAACAAACACCAAAAATTATGCTGCTAATTTCAACTGTACTTTTCCAGAGACTTATAAAAAGTAGCCTAATCACTAATAACATATGTCAACATCTTTTAAACCACACTTTTCTGCTGCATCTTCACCTTTCAACTACTACTCACAGTCTTGAACCTACCACATAAAAAGCAACAACACCACTTTGGTATACATCATGCACCTTCAAATGTGTAAGGCATATGAAAATAGATATGCAAGCAGAGACATACTTGAGACACAAGTCCATGTACACCTTAAAACCTGACAGACTCCACTTCCAATTTGAAACCAACACCTAAAATTATGTGGTATACTTCAAATGTACATTTCTACACACTAAATCGAACTACCATAATAACTAATCCATCTACCAATATACACATATTATTCATACACAATCTATTTCACACATCATTTCAGTACAAAAATACAAACTACAAACTCATCTCATTTCATTTCATTTCAAAATCTTTTATTCGATTAATCGTTTTGTTAATCATAAAAAGTACATCGTAAATTAAAATAAATCATCGTAAAATCACATTATTATATAAACTTTGTTTTTATGATCTTTGTATGATTTTAATTGAATCGAATAAAGTTATTTTGACTTGACTTGACTTGACTTGACATTATTATATTACAAGTTTAAAAATATATAAAAGGGTTACTCTTTAAGTCATTTACAAAATTGGTGCAGATAATCAAAAATCAGCTAGGCATCATTTCTATGGTTTTACGAATTGTTAAACATGATTTCAAAAACATTGCTACATTCTTTGCCACTTATTGTGTTTCTAGCTGTTGCAATGCTAGAAATGCCGGGCGACAGGTCCTCAACCCCATCTGGCGTAACAATGGTACAATCCAACGTTTACGCGTTTCAGCATAATAACGACAGAACAACACTACATGTATAGTCGTTTGAGGGGAGACCTGATCACATGGACATTTTACTAATTCGTTTGACCAATTTGACATTGTTGGAAAGGTGACCAGTCGAAAAAACAGATTGAAACGGAACCTAGTTAGTAGGTATTTTTCGTGGTTCGATATATAGAATGTCAAATAAGGCTGAATACCTATGGTCACTTGAACCATCAATATATGAGCATTTGATTGCTTAACTATTTCCCCAGACAGACGCAAATCTCTTAAATGTTTGAGACATTGGTGCTTCAAAGCTTTTCTACTTATCTCAATAATAGATGATGGCTCGATAACATATTGTATGAGGTCCAGGTCTTTCAAGAAGTTGACAACATACACCAACCTTGGAATATTTTTCCAAGAGTTCATTTCTAAACATTCAGAGATCAAGGCACGTGTTAGTTGGCATTGTGGCTTAGTCCAAATACGGTGCCATAGGAGTATTGGTTGACATTTGATGTAATCTGCTAGGTAGTCCATTCCAAGCTCGATATGACAACCGTATGTAGGGGCACTCTGCGGGAGTGCCAACAGATATTTGATAAAGCCATTTTGGATTTTTTGCAGGTCTGCTGCATTTGCGTAGCCCCATACACCAGCTCCATATGTTGCAATGCTCAGACATTTTGCTTGATGGATTTTAAGCAGTATAGATGGAGAGGGTTTACCCAGTTTTCTGGAAAATGAGACAAGGGCAGAGGTCGCTCGCTGGTAAAGCAGTTTTCTTGTTACCAACGCCCTTTTCCAGATTAACTGGTCATCTATTAAGATACCCAGGTATGGGTATTCCCTAACTCGTTCCAGTTTGGATTGCTCGATACAAAGATGTTTAGAACTTTTTACCTTGGGCCCAGTTTGCATGACAAAGGTCTTACTCTTATTCACTTTTAACCCAAGTGAATGCATGAAATTACAATATTTATCCATCTGTTTTTGAAGCTGTACTAAGGTCCTGGCAAAAATTACGGAGTCGTCAGCATAGAGTAATGCTGGGATAGGGCGGTGGTTGATGGTAGGTAAATCCTGGCTCCCTTCTAACATGGCTGCTTCCAGACCATTAGTGTATAGGTTGAACAAGAAGGGAGCCAGGACGCAGCCCTGACAGACTCCACTTCCAATTTGAAACCAACACCTAAAATTATGTGGTATACTTCAAATGTACATTTCTACACACTAAATCGAACTACCATAATAACTAATCCATCTACCAATATACACATATTATTCATACACAATCTATTTCAAACATCATTTCAGTACAAAAATACAAACTACAATACTCATCTCTACATTTAATAATATAATTCAAACACCTCATTGCTTGAATTATTTTTAATTTTTAAAATAAAGTTAATACATAATACACCTCACAAATATATAACTCACCTTCCAAATTGATTTGTAGAATATGAAATATCAGAAACTCATACAAGATTTTTTTATGCACACAATCAATGTAATGCACCACTCTCAACAAGGTAAAACCAGTAATGGGAAACTTTCCCTCTCTTTCTCCACACAAATAAATGTAAGTAACAAATCACATTGCTTCCTATATAATTTCAAATTGTAAAACAAATTTCTATTGGTTACACATATTATCCCTTACTAACTGACTTCTAGAAGAGCCTAAACTGGTTCAGCAATTTTTTGGAGTCACGACTCAACCATGCACCAACGCTATGGAGTCACAAATCCATACAGGATTTCAAAAATATATTACAAATAAAAATACCACTATCTTTTAGGAACACACCACTTCTAAAGATAGTACTGACTTAGGAAATCTTATTTTAATAACATATCAGTTATATATTAATTACAATTCCATATCTTAAAATTACAGATAACATTCAACCCTTCCCCCATTCTCCTTAATGCCAGTTTCCATGGTAACACTTAATGGAACATTCAACTGAGTCGACAGGTCACAAGTTAACCATATTTTCAAGTTTAGCACACAAGGTTTCAAATGCAAACAGCAGGTGTGGTTGACGTTTGCAAATTATAACCTTATCCTATCTACTCTAGCTTTCAAACATTTTTTACTAAACAATAAGAAAGATGCGTTTTAAACAAAATAACATGCACCCTATTTTGAGTATAAAATGTTCATAAACAGCCAATCATTTACCTACTTTTTAAAAAACAGCATCTTGTCCACCATTTTTGCTACCTCTCATTTTACCAACTGACTAACTCAGCTACAAACATCTTTTCATTACTGCCAGACATCCCTGCAAGATGCTTACAGTGTGGATTGTTGGACACAGCTATGCTTTCTGGTGCAAAAGGTGTGCTGAACACAGAGGTATTGACAAAGACCTAGCTTTACAAAATGTGGACATAAAATGGATTGCACAGAGAGGATTAACGTGGCACCAATTGATGCCTTTGGTTAAAACATTTTTGCATCTCCAACCCCCGGACCTCATGATTGTGCACTGTGGTGGCCATGACCTATGCACATTGACTGGAGTAGGTCTGGAAATGCTAATGAAAGACACCTTTGCACAATTGATGTTGCTTTTCCCTCAACTGTCTTTGTACACTCTAATATATGCCAAAGACAGATATGGAACTCAGCAACTCAATTCTGTACACAGTTTGAGAAAGCTAGGAAAAATGTCATTAAAGCTGTTTCTGCATACCTCTGAGATCATAGAATGGGATCCATCTACAACAACAATCTAAGTTTTGCTATGGATGACATCTACAGAAGTGATGAGTGCACTTCACAAATCAAGGGAACAGAGTCTTCCTCAACAACCTTAAGCTGTGCGACCACACTTACATTTAGCTTCAACAAAGTCAGAATGAAAACAAGGGCTTTTTTTAAGGCCAACCTATAAACCAACATATAGGGGTCAATTCCGATTCGGGAGAAAAAACGTCTGTACGATTGGCATCCGGAGCCTTCTCCGTACGAATCGTACCCGTCCGTCCGAGTCCCTTAGTACGATCCGTATTTCGTCAATCCGTTCGAATCGTCACGATCCGTACGTATTGCAAGGCTGAAACTGTGAACCGTACGACTCGTACACATGCCGTACAACCACGACGCGTACGATCCAGAACGGTGTATGAGGACGCGATTCGTATGGTCCACGTCAGGTAAGGGCGATTTGTACGGAAAAGCACACAATCACATACACACTGTACGGTCCGTACGCTCCAAGATCGCGGGGTACGGTGCATACCCATGCGATCATGGGGTGTACGCATCGTACCCCTGCAATCGCAGGGTGTATGCACCGTACACCCTGCGAACATGGGGTATGGTCCGTATGCACCATGATAGCGGGGTACGGTGCGTACCCCCCATGATCGCAGGGGTACGCACCGTACCCCTGCGATCATAGGGGGGTAGGCACCGTACCCAGGGGGGGTCGTTCCGTAACTCTTTCAAGGAGAAATCTGCTTTTACGGCTGTTTTCGGCTGTCGTAGGAAAAGGGTCGTACGGTGCGTATCCGACACGAATCATACTTGCTGGGTCGGAAAAACCAGCCGTACGGATGTCATGTACAGCGGGTTCTGAGGGAGAATCGTGCGGAGATTTGAATCGTACGGTCTTTGTACGATTCGTACAGAGTCCTGCTCCCGGTACGAATCGTACTTCGTCGTACATGCGGGGGACGTGGCAGGGTACGATTCATATGGGATAAACGCTTTGAATGGATATTTGGAGCGTTTTTTTCCCAAATCGGAATCGACCCCATAATCTCACTTTTTAAAAAACATACATAATCTTTTTTTAAATTTTGCATGGAGTTGCCAACCCATCCAGATTACACAGGGGCCGCGCTGAGAGCAGCATTGGAGTCGCGAATCCGACCTTGAAAGAAAAAAAATAAGACCCCACTTCCATTATTCAAAAATCACCCTGGGGCATTACCTCTTTCTTTAAAAAAAAAATTAAGGCAGAAGGGCCATTTGGCCCCCTTCTCTGGACAACTTCTGGCCCGGGGACCCCGAGCAGCCTTCACTTTATTTTTATTTAGGAGGGGGCCGCGTGGCCTCCCTCCTGCGGACAATTATGGCCCCAGAGACCCCATCGCCCGGAGCCTGGCCAAACTTGTTTTATTTTTTTATTTTTAGACGGGGCCACTTGGCCCCCCTCCTGAGGCCTCCCTTAGTTTTTAAAGCTATGGAGAGGTGGTTGTCCCCAGGGCCAGGGGTCCACAACAGATACCCATTTTTAAATAAAGTGTGCCCTGGGGAGGTGGTGGTCCCTGTGGCAGTGTGGGGAGGGGTAGGAGCCCCCCACACTTCAATAATTTATTTAGAGCCCCGTGGAGGTGGCAGTCCCCGGGGCTTGGGGGTATTACCCCCGGGACCTGGCCCACCCAGGGGCGTGAATAAATGACGCACGGGAGCCTGCGCTTTGTTTTTTTATTTTCGCTGAGAGCCGCGTTGGAGTCGCGACTCCAAACTTGAAAGAAAAAAAAAATACCCCACTTTCAATATTCAAAGATTGCCCCGGGGACCCGATCCCCCGGGGCATTACCGATTTATTTAAAAAATAAAAATTAAGGTCGAAGGGCTGCATGGTTCCCCTTCCCAGGGCCACTTCTAGCCCCGGGTACCCCATCCCCCGGGCCTGGCCAGGAATTACTTTTTTTTATTTAGTAGGGGGGCCACGTGGCCCCTCTCCTGAGGCCAATTGTTGCCCCAGGTACCCCATCCCCCTGAGCCGGCCCTCCTTTTTTTAGATAAAAAAAGAAAAGAAAAAATTAAAGGGGGGTGGGGCCGAATGGTCCTCCTCCCGGGCCACTTCTGGCCCCGCGGAGCCCATCCCTGAGGCCTACCCTCAGCATTAGGGACCATGGGCGGAGCCCCGATGCTTCCAGAGTCCCTGCCGGCTCCACCTGAAAGAGCGTGCATTGCTTTTGGGCAAGGGGAGATGCTAACATGCAGCTCCCCTTGCCCAAAAGCAATTCTGCTTTGCTTCTTGGAAGAAGCAAGCAGTGCTTGCTATGGCAGGGCTGGAACTGTGCTCCTACCCTGCCATAGCAAATGCCAATGTGACGGGGTGAGCACCCCGGGACATTGCAGGAGGTGGTCCTGGGGGGTGGCGGTCCCCAGGGCCATCGAGGGCTCCAGGAGGGGGGTCATGAGGCCCCCAACCCATCATGATTGAAGCCCGGGGATGTGGCCACCGCAATAATTGATGAAATTCTGAGGGAGGTGGCAGTCCTCTGGGCTTGAGGGGGCCCGCAAGGCCCCCACCCTGAAATAACAATGCCCTGGGGAAGTAATGGTCCCCGGGGCTGCAGGGGCCTCTATGGGCCCCACTAATTATTTGGGCATTGCCCCGGGACCTGGCCCACCCAGGGGCTTAAAGAAAACAATGCACGGGAGCCCGTGCTTTGTTTTTTTTTTATTTCAGCCAGATTTGCGCACCCAGCGCGAATTCAACCGATTTTTTAAAAATAAAATTCCTTTTTTGGCCCTGGGGTCCTAGTGGGTGTTTCTACCCTGCCAGTTTTCTTTATTTTTAACCTTTTATTTCTACCTAAGATGTCTGCCAACACATTCTGGTTTGGAGTGTTGTCAGCCAATCAGAATGAAGCTCGTGCTCAGGAGGGTTCACAAATCCTCCTCGGTGCTCAGACATCAATATTTATATTTTTGGGATTTCACAGAAACTACTAAACGGATTTACACCATTTAAATTTTGGGCCATATGGATGAGGGCACTAAAGCAAAGAAGCTGACAGGAAGTCCACTGTCTGTGTGCCACAAAAAAATGGCACACAGCCAGTGTGAGCTCTAAGTTAGGACCTCTGGAGGGGATGCAGCCACTAACTTCACCTATCTGCAGGGGGCTCTCTGTCCCCCCTTTGAAGTGAAGGCAGGTTGCCACCTGCTTCAGTCAGCCGGTCTGTCTTTTATATTTGTGCTGCCCTGGGGGTAGTGTAAGCTTGTGTCTGCCGTGGAGCTACTCAAATATTTATTTTAGGGTGTACTGTCCTGGTTCGTTCATGACAAGACTTTAAACAGGTGCCCCGAGCAAAAACAGTGGCAGCGTGCCCATTACATAATATGGCCCCTGGTGTTCTTTTAAAACACTCTTATGTCCATAGGCCAAGTTTGCACTGCATTGAACTATAAACAAAATCATGGCTCTGTTTGTCTGACTAGAGAGCTCCCTGGCCCTCCACCATTGTGGATGGATATCCTGCATTAAACTCCAAAATATTGAGTCCAAAAGACAGGGACTGGTTGCTGGCAACAACGGTTACACTTTCTGATGAGATTTGCAGACAACTGTGGTGAACTCCAGTAGATTTGTTTCTGGGAACAGAAGTGTGCAAAATTGAAGTGCTGCCTGCAGTTACATGAGCAGCGTGAGACAGAGAAATACAACATATGTGTTCAGGCCTAGGGCCACGCCAGTATCAACAGCGCAGAAGGGTTTGACTACCATTGAACTGCGCTGAGAAATAAAAAATAGCAATGAGGGAATGCTTGCCTTAATTTTAACCCCTGGTAGTTACTCGGGCCGTATCCCAGTGAATAAATGCTTATCCCACTATCCTACCATTTACAAATCAGCATTGTTCCTGCTCCAATAGAAACAGTCCAATCTGAAGTGACAGGACAGGTCCCTTTGCAACCATAACATAAGCAACCTCAGAGCAGTTTTAGTCTATTTAAGCCTCATCAACAGGTTGCAGCTTGGTTCAAGTGGCACGGTGAGCACCGGGCCAAGGTCTGGGCATACCTATCGCACTTAGGGTATTGAACTAAGAAATACAAAAAGGTAATTGGTGGCATGCTTTAATTGATCACAGCCACTTGTAATTACTTGAACCACATCCCAGTCCAGCAGCCTACTATGAGAGAGTGAAGGATGGATATATGTAAGTGTGGGGGCACTTTAAACCTGATCACCAAACCTCCCCTTCACACCCTGCACTCCACTTGGATCCTTAGTTAAAGAGGAAGAGGAAAAAGTAAGCTCTTAGAAAAAAAATAAACAAGAGGACAGCATTCCCAAGGTATAGGCACTGGGAAGCTCCCTGGAACTGTTGCTGAGAGGTGAGGGATGAACAGAACTGAAAGCACACAATTAGAAACACGATGGAATGGCCCCCAACAGCCTGGACTGGTATATGTTGAATATAGAACCCACCTGAAGAAGACAAGATATTGGCTACGAATTGTCCCTGCAACTAATAACATAGGAAAGAGAATTAATCCTGCAACCTATAAAAGAACCCAGTTAAGAAATTCATGGAAAGTGGATGTCGCTATTATAATGGGGGCCACCACAAGCTGTGTAGGTCAAACAGCACTGCAGACAGAACTAAAGATTAAATCTGCCGCTTTGGCTCATTGGAAGTCATAGTGCCAAAAACTAAGTAGCGAAGACAAAAAACTCTTTAAATTTCAAATGGGAATAAGATATAGACCCTCTTTAAGCTAACTGTAAGAATCCAAATAGGGACACAACAAAAAGGTGACAAAAAAACTTTATCGGAAGCAACGCAACGGACAAGGTCTCTGTCATCAGGGTGAGAAATGACAGGACAAGCCAGAGACCAGCACAGTATGGAATGAGCACAACACCAGTGATCTTATAATTGGATAAATTAGAGAAGGTATTGGAAGCAATTTACACCACAAGGAAGGCTCTCAAACCTGAAGCTAAATTAGGCTGCTAAGAGATGATCACTGAAAATTAACCAGGAGGGTTAAATCAACTGAAGCAACATTGTCACAGCCCAAACCACAAACAGAAGAGATTAAGTACACTGTTCAAGACCTCACTTAATTGAGTCTGACTGCAGATAACAAGGGGAATACACTCACCGCTGCATGGTTGGTTGAACTTCTGCTATTTTGCGCCCTGCTGGAGCCGGGTGTTCTTTGCCAGCTGTCTCCACCGCCGCCGCTGCCTACAACCATCCTAGGCGCGGCCGCAGTGCGGGGAGACCACATTGCCCAGAAGCTCCTGCACCTACGCCGTGGGACACGCCCCCTTTGCGCCCGGTGGCGCTTAAAGATCAGACCCATCTTCGGCATCGCGGGACGCGCGTGGGCGGTGCCGGGAGAAGCCCGTGACAAGGGCGGGCCCGCCAGTGGCCGTCCGGGGCAGGCAGAGGCCGGGCTGGGCCACCCCCCAACTCTAAATTAGCGGACACATTATCAAAAAGGTACTGTCATAGAAATACTCATTGTTACACCTGGTCATCTGTGTTATCCAAGCCAGGGGTCAGAGGTGGCTGGTTTGGACCACCTTATGCATACCTCTGCTTAGTACTTTCTCAACGCAACATTAACCTTGCGGTTTGTATTCTCTCCTATAAGCCGGGACTGAGTTGCCAAAGCTTTGTCTAAATTGTTTAATCACCGCAGAGAGTGAGTTATTGTGATAATTAGGTGTGTCTCTTTAGCCCTAACTTAGTTTTTCTATAATGGTTCGCAAGAAGGCACAGACCGTTCCACCAGGGGTACTTCCAGTCACAAAGTCAACAGTTACAACTATGGAAGCTTATCTAAACATGGCGGCATCTGCTATTGACAAGGAGATTGAGTTGGTGAATAGCGTCTCTCTAGATCTCTGGTGGGCCGTCTCCTACACCTTAGGGAAAAATCAAACCAAGATGAGCAATCCAACGCACCACCTAATGGTTTACATAATGGGGGGCTAGCGGGGGACTAATGGGACCTGACATTTCCGAAGTCTTATTCACAGCAATGGGGGAGGCGGTACCACATTCTTTGTACCCTGAGATAATTATTGCTAGTAAAGAGGGCCCTGTATCAGCTGATACCCCGGGGAGAGGAGGGAAGAGTCCTGTACTATCCCCTGAAGACCCAAATGATCACTGCTTGCCCCATCCCCATTGCCTAACAGGACTGGTCGATGTGTTGGCGGCCTTAAAAGAAAATGGAAGGCATCAACGGGCCAAGCAAAAAACTAAAACACAGCGAAAAGCAGGCCCCCATCGCAGTAGTAGGGGGTGTACCAGGTAGCGAGAAGTATCTGTTAGACACACTCAAATCAGCTCTGAGCTCTGTGCTGGATGAAAGATTAGCTCCAATTATGTTGAAGCTATCTGAGATAGAGCGCAGGCTTGAGGCCATGAAACAGTCCCCTCTATGCCCTTTGGTTGGTGCAAGTAACTCGCAAACCCTAACATCTCAACCCAACCCTGCAGTAGGTCCCGCGCAAGACCCTCATAACCCCGAAACCATCCCAGAAACAAGTAATAACAACTATAAGGGGAGGTGTACTGGTATTGGGCCTCAGGAGCGATCGTCAAGATGTGTCACTGAGGGTATAATAGAACAAAGGCAGGCCTCAAAGACAAGGGAAATCAATTCTTCACAGGGCACATGGGGTGTTAGTGGTGAAGTCCATGGTGAGATCATCAATAGCGTGCGAAACCCTGAGGTAATCGATCTGCCCCCCCAATCTACACCCTTGGTGGTTATTTTAGGCAACGTGCCACCACTTCCGCAAGGCTCCACAGAGGCCTTATACCAACTCAGGAACAAGGTAATGCATTGGCTATCTGGTAACTTTTTAATGGGCTCTGAAGTGGGCCGTAATATTATAATGGTGCGACGTGTGGGTTTGGTCGGAAATTTGAGGAAGCAAGGAGGTGGCGATTGTATAATCGTGAATTTCAACGACCATCTGATCGTTGAGAAATTATTTCGCGAATATTATACAAGAAAGTTCAACACTAGAACGGGGATACAGATGCTCCCTTTGGGTTTTTTTTTACCAACCTATTCCCTCGATTAACTCCAGCTCTGGCCCCAAGCTCCTAGGAGTATGCAGGGTTTCATACCCAACCAAGGATCAAAAAACTTTTTTTTCAATCGGTCTGTCCACATGACACCGGATAATATCCGGGATGCTTACCATGGTCCACCACTTTTGCCATTGACCAACAGATTTTCAGCCCTGTCCTCATTAGAAGACTGCGATTGACTAAAGCCAATCACAGACCCCAATGATTTGCTATCACCTACTGAAAAGAACCCTATGGGGGCAGGACTGATGGCTCAGATCATAGTCAGAGGTAATACGATCATTTGTAACAAGGGACCAGTAGATAACTGCCTTGTGGCTAATGCCAGCCCAATGACCCTTAACATAATATCATGGAATATAGCTGGGTTGGCAGGGAAGGTTGAAGACCCAAAATGGCTAGAGTTTATCAGAACCTTTCCGGTGATTTGTCTCCAAGTGACCTGGATGGTGGAAAATGATTAATTTCTGGAAGGCTATACAACTTTTTTTGTACCGGCACAACGTTCTAGTAGTGGCAGAGCTAAAGGGGGTATGGTGATATACATTGATATGGCCCTGAATTGTGCTGTCAAACTAATAATTTTAGACAACTCTAACATCCAAGCAGTCACCATAAAAAAAGGTAATATAAAGGTGATCCCAATCAATTTCTATAATGCTGTAAGCCCAAGAGGCGACTGCAGGATTAATGAACTGAGCAATTTCATCAGACTAAATTGCGCCGGGGATTCCCACCGTCTGTTGATAATGGGGGATTTTAATGTGAACCCATGTGAGAATCCAATGCTTAAAGCCATGGGAGCTCTGGGTTGCCATAGGATGGAGGGACTCCACTTCGAGCACTCAGGCAGGGGTGACATGCTGAACCATCTACTTAATGATTTTGACTTGGTCTCTGCTTTATCAGTGGTGGACCCACACAGTACTCAGCAAGCCCCAACTTTTAAAGGGCGCTTCGGTGGGTCATTTATTGACCATATTCTGTTCTCCAATGGTTTTCAGTCCCTTATATCGGGTTTTAAAATTGAAGACAGCCCCTACAGCAATCACAACCCAGTCTGTATCCTTTTTGAAGGCACTCTTTTAAATTTACGGGAAAAGTCGGTAATCGGAAGAGCACTGAAAAGCATAGACGGAAGACGCCGACTTAAATGGTCAAACGTTAACTCTGTTCAATTATATGATGGGATACACAGAATCTGTGACTCCGAGTTGACACTGTGTGTGTCTCCCTTATCCCGGCCATCTGAAATTCTGCTAGCCTTTGAGGGGATTACCACTAAAGTAGACCTTATGCTAACTATCCCGGTGTCTGGGAATTTTCCTAGTGACCCTAAATGGTTTGACCAGACCTGCTCAAAAGCTGCCCAAGCTTTAAAGGCGGCCTTGAAGACTCGCCCTAGGGATCCGCAGCTGATCCGGACATTACGCCATAGCTATAAAAATGTTTTGGCGAAGCGAAAAATAGATCTAAAGAATAAAGTCTGGCAAGAACTGCTTGATCCAAATGTATTGGGCAATAGTGAGCGCTTCTGGGGAATTATTAATAGACCATTATTTGTTAGAGAAGGGGAGCTGGCAGTAGATACTAACATTACCGAAGATGACTGGGTGTCCCATTTCACCTCTATTTTTAGCAGTTACACCCCACAGCCAGAAAGTCAAAGTGACGGCCAGTGCCAAGCCCCACTCAATTTTTTACCAAATGAGATAGAGAAAGGTATCATAGGGCTAACAAGTAACAAAGCCCCCGGACTCGATGGCATGCCCCCGGATCTCTTTAAATCTAAAGTCTCATTATGGACGCCGGTTCTGACCGCAGTGCTTAACGCTGCTGCCGAATATGGCTGTCCAAAGTCCTGGGGCACCTCAACAATTGTGCCAATATTCAACGAAGGAGATCGTAATAGTACAATCTGTTACAGGCCGATATCCCTTATCGACTCCACTGTCAAGGTTGTGGGTGGAGTAATCTTGAACAGACTAACATCATGGGCTGAAGCAAACAGGGTCATCTCTAGTATACAGTATGGCTTTTGGTCAGGACACTCTACTTTAGCTCAATGCATCAATTTGTACACAGTCCTGGGGAAGTACACCATAGCCAGGCAGGGCACCGTATACATGGCGTTCATGGATCTCTCGTCTGCTTTTGACTGCGTAAATCGGGCAAAGCTGTGAGAGTCCATGGGCACCATGGGTGTCGAACCAGCACTGGTTAACTTCCTGAGAGACCTACATGGGGACACAAGGGCCAATGTAAGATACTCAAAAGATCTTAAAGTATCCAGGGACTTTGGTGTTTATAGAGGTGTAAGACAGGGGTGCATCTTGGCCCCCTTTCTTTTCAATCTATACATCAACGATCTAGAAGAGTGCCTGATCAGCACTGGAATTGATTACCCTTATGTCGGCGAAAGGGGCCTACCAGTTCTGCTATACGCGGACTATGCCGTCCTCCTGGCCAGAACTGCTAGAGGTCTACAATCCCTTTTAACTACTTTTCATAGCTTCATGGCCGCCCGTGACCTTTCTATTAACAACAGTAAATCCTATATTATGCAGGTGGGGAAGCACACCACAAAACAGTATCAATTCACAGTCAACACAGAGAAGGTTCCTAGGACCAAGACATTTTCGTACCTGGGAGTCCTATTTGATGACCTGTTAAACTGGGGACCACTGTTAAAGGGGAAAAGGGGAGAAATCACAAGGGCAAATGCTGCTATCTTCAACTTTGCCAAGAAAATGGGCAAGTGCCCGGTTGAGGCCCTTTTAAAACTCTACAATGCAAAAAGTGTTGCAATAGGCAGTTATGGAAGCGAATTGTGGGGGTACGTGGTGGCTGATGGTATGGGTGTTGTAGAGAATAACTTTCTACAACAGCTTTTGTGTGTACCAACAGGAACCCCTAACCAAATTGTCCATTAGGAAACTGGTACCCTGCACATTAATGACACCATAGCACTTCGGCCATTAGTCTTCTGGCTTAAGTGCTGGCTCAATAAATATCTGGCCCTAAATCATTTGCTTTTAAAAGATGTTTTGACCATGGACCATATGCTCAAAATCCCATGGCTAAAATATCTAAAAGACTGCTTTTTTGCACTGGGGCGCCCTGACATTTTTATGAATCAAGACTCGATTGCACATACTGATGTGGACTTTGTGAAGAAAACCTTTATCTCCCTAAAGCAATCAAACCATGATGAGGTTGAATTGATTAAACCTAGCGTACGCAAATATATCATGTTGAAAACCACTCCCTGTTTGGAGCCCTATCTTACATGGTCAATATCGGGTTATGAGCGATTTCTGTTAACTAGGTTTCGGCTAGACTGTTACCACTTTCTTCTAGCTGTTCCAAGTGGTTGTCACAAGGGCCAAGTTTTACCGTCCTGCGGCTGCGACAATGCGTCTCCGCAGGACCTGGTACACTTTTTATTTGTATGCCCCTTTTATGAGATACCACGGAGGTCTTTTTTAAAACCCCTTTTTAAAGTACAGAATTTTACTCAAGTCCGTCCAGCCCTCTCTTACCGACAAATGTTGAAGCCTGAAAGCACTTTATTCTTGATTGGTTTTTTAAAATCAGCTTTAAAATTTAGAAATAGACGGATGATTTAAGTATACGTCAAACTGCTGCTATTTTTTATCTGTTTTTTAATGGCTGTCTTTTTAAACATACCTTTCTATATGTAAATGTTTTGCACATGTATGACTTGGATCTCTGTTTTAATTATGTACTGTATTGATTGTGGTAACATCACTTTTATGGTTTTATATACTAAAAACCAAATAAAGTTTCTAAATGAAATGAGTCTGCATCCTGGAGGGTAGGGCAGATTAAGTGGAGGGCCTGTCCAGGCATATTCATTTTAGGATAACTGGCCTTCTTGAAGGAGTGGAGGGATGTGTCTTGCTCCAATACCTTGAGAGGTGGCTGGAGGCTGTGGTGGCCCCAGCTCAACAAATTCTATGACTTGGCTAGGGCACACAGGGTACCGACACACAGGCCCTCACAGGGGTACCTCCCAGACCAGTAATCACCTGTCTACTGTATCATAAATTCCCTGTACCCAGGATCTGAGTTAGCGATTGTCTTATGGGCATGAGAATAGTTTCCACTGGAATTTTCTATTATAAAATTCTGGATATACCTCTTCGTAATTCTCTAAGTAGGTATTTTATTATCTCTAATGCCCTGCTATCCCAAGTAACAAATTGCTTGTAAATACTAAAGAATGCTCTAAAGCTCCTTTCTCTGCACTTTTTCTTTATCTCTTCTTCTTTCACTTGATTCACATTTTCTGGAAATAGGAATGGCCACCTATGATGAGAAAGGGGCACAATATTTGGTAAACATCTGACCAATTTGCCCCGAGGGTGTTCGCCCGTGAGGTGCCTTCCTCTCCGCCACAACGTTTTTCTGGTACGAATTGTGTGAGTGTGGATGTTAGTATAGTCCTATCTAGGGCTGACTACATTGGTCGCGCCGAGTTGAATACATAGCGAACCTCCTTCCTTTTTCTTTAGTATTTACAAGTAATTTGTTACTTGGGATAGCAGGGCATTAGAGATAATAAAATACCTACTTAGAGAATTACGAAGAGGTATAACCAGAATTTTATAATAGAAAATTCCAGTGGAAACTATTCTCATGCCCATAAGACAATCGCTAACTCAGATCCTGGGTACAGGGAATTTTTGGATTGCATTTCAGTGAGTGGAGGGCTTTCCCTAATAGTACCCGTCATTTTCCCTCTAAGCTCCTCTTGTTATCATACTGTATCATAAAGACAGAGATAATATATTGTAAACAGCGCAGGAGCATGGATCAATCAATGTGGATACCTGTGAGGACCATATATTCCATTATTACATCAGCAGTGGTACAGTACAAAAGGACATCCTTTGTGGCAGTAAAAGTGAAGCTAAGGGAGTCATAAGTAAAATATCTGTTCCTCTTCCCAGTGAGACTGGAGATAATAGCAGACAAGAAGATGTTATTCGTCACATATCTCAAATAAGGATGTGATTAGGCTGATAAACATAAAGGACGGGATGCAGAGTGAGGCTGCCAAGTATTGGAATCTGCAACATCTGTGTAGCAACTTATGTTGCTCACCAAGAAATAAAATTTTGAAAAAAAACCAAAAACGAAAAGGACGGGATGCAGAGTGAGGCTGCCAAGTATTGGAATCTGCAACATCTGTGTAGCAACTTATGTTGCTCACCAAGGGATCTCAGAGTAGTCTACAACAACTGACAGCAATTTAGGAATCATCACCTCTCCATACCTTAATGGGCAGCATATTTGTACTGCACTTGAACTCTTGCAAGATCACAGCAGTCCAAGAGATTTGTCCGCCATCTTGGGGAGTGGTACTTTGAATAATTGATCCTAATCCCGGCCACTTGCCTGGCTTTGAGGATCCAGCTTGAGGAACAGGATATCCTTTCCTTCACTACCTATCTGCACCGGCGAGCTATATTCCTAGGAAGTCATTGAATCTTGTATTTTCTCCTCATCAGCCCCCTCTTAGTTGGCAATAGTTCAGCAATCGGCAAAAGGGAAATAATAAGAGACTCAGAGTCCGACATGCCTGCCTACATCAGAGAGTCACCAACCAATTTTAGGTGGTGCACTAACAAGACTTATTACACAAGGCATTTAAGGAACTGCTATTTTCCTGAGAAGCATCAGGATATTCTTTGATTTACAAACTGTAGCTGAGAGGACACATCTCACAGGAAGTCTTCAAAGCAAGTGGAGGATATTAATGTAAAGACAAAGGAGCAACAATTAAAAGACAACATGAGCTAGCTGTAAACTTAGGGTGGGGAATAAGGCATGACTCCTATGTCTGTGACACCTGGGTGATGTTGCCTGTCATGTAATATGTTTTGTGTTTTGCTTCTCAGGAGTTTAAGACTCTACCATGAGTAATTAGAAGAGTTTAAAGGGATTCATCTGAGAAACCCATCGGACTCCCAGACCATAGCAGTCTCATTCCCGAAACCATCCCACAAGTCCCCATTCCCTGGGATACAATTGCTAGAACACCGTTACTGTAGGTGTGCTGAGGATAGATCTCAAGGGGTTGAGTCAGACATTCATTCTGTGAGGTCCTACTTTTCAGATGAGATCCGTTGGCACAGAAACTACCATGCCCAAAACACAAGAAGAAAAGAAAGACACTGTCTCTGTACAGGTACAACCACTCAACCAAGCGTCAAGTTGAGACTGAACATGTTGCTACAATAGTCAGAGCTGAAGCCTATTTGCTGGGCACACCATGGGCCACACTACTGAATACATCCCAGTAGCCTCCAACAATGATGATATGAGGCTTGTACTATAGGAAAAGAAGAAGACACATCAATACACTTACACTAAGAATGGTCACCAGCTTGTGACAAACCGAGTGCATCCAGAATGCTAAAAATTCCAATGCTGGGTGACAACCTGATGATGCTGAACTGCACCACAAAACTGATAGATCAAAGATGAGAGACTGAAGGAGGAGTGGCGGCACTCCGGTAGTGCCATTCCCTGACGAGTTCTGGAGGGCATACGCAGAGGCTGGTGGCGGCGATCGGTGACGGCCCGCCATTTTGGCTGTCCTGGTCTCTGCCTCGTCGCTCCACAGCCCCGCGATCACACCGAGCATGGTCGTGACGCCACCCATCCATCGGCGGCGATCTGGGAGCTGGAGAGTCGATTGCTGCCCCCAACACCTCATTGAAGCACGAAATAGCCCCCGATCGGCAACAGTCGCCTGACTCCAAAATGGCGTCCATTGTTGAAAACGGCCGACGGAGCCGATCCTAAATATCTGGAGACTCCTGGGGGTGTACAGCACCATCGGGACAGAGGTGAGCAGCGGACCACACGCTTCCAGGGACAAACCAAACGGGAATTTCTCTCTCTGCAGCAAGGACATAAACACACGATGGTAATCGAAAAACCATCGAAGCCCAACAATGCCAGAAACGGATTTACATTGTGAGAACTGTTCAAGGGAACTTGCTATTTTATTCCCTGACTGGCTTCGGCCACTAAAGTATCTGTTTTGAGGCTAGCCTAACATTTACTGGCAAACGTTTAGTGCCAGATGTGTTGGATTTACCAATGCGCATTTGTGAAAGAGGCAAATGCTCTGATTTATATCTTTAATTTTTCATCTTCGCAATCCTCCAGTGTATCTTTTTAGTTGTGGCGTCTAAAAATACATATGCGTCTTAGAGTTTAACCGGTCATATCCCTTATTATGTGTATGTAGTTGTCTCTTATCACTAGTGTTTGCAGTGGACCTTTGTACTCTCTACCACCCCTATGTGACCCTTAGAGTATTTCCAGTCATATCCCTCCTGTGTAGATAGAAGATAACTCTAATGACTAGTATCCTATGTGATTTTTAGATTGTATCCATGTGTATCCCCTCCCTGTGTTTAGAGATATAGCTTTAACGACTAGTCGCCTATGTGACTGTTGGAGTATAGCCAGGTGTATCCCTTCCCCCGTGTGAAGAGATAACCCTATTCACTAGAACAAAAAGAAATGTGTTCCTTATGTAACGTAACTGATTCTATGGAAAGTGCTTTGATAACATGTAACGGAACTGATGCTATGTAAAGCGCTCTGATAACCTAATCGGTTCAAGTTTGCGCTATATAAAACTCTAAAAATAAATAAATAAATAAAAATGAATCAAGATGTTGGATATTTCATTGAAAAAAAGAACAATTGATGGACAGAATGCAGAACGATATCATACATTCCCCTCAGTACAGAGATCTGGGCCTACATCCATAATTTTTTGCTCACCATGCCATTCCAGTTTGGACCCAGCCATATGCAAATCAGTCTTGACCCTGCACCCATTGGCAATAGTTGTGCCCAAACTGCCAGGCCAGGTCCTCCCTGGCCTTTCAACTCTCATCAGCCAGGATAGTTTTACTCCAGTGGCATGGAGAGCACAGGACCCACATCTGGGCATACCCATCCCACTCGAGGTGACAAATGCAAAAAGAACAATTGATAGACAGAACAATGTCATACATTCACCCCAGTACAGAGATCTGGGCCTAAATCCATCGATTTTTTGCTCACCATGCACCATGAAATCTTGCTAGGAGGTGGTCTGGAGTAAGATTTTCCGAGCTCGCCAACTTAACATTGGTGAGCACGAGCAAGAAAAAAAACTCCACTCCGCTGCATGGAACGGAGTTTGTCGGAAATCCACATGCTACAAGGAGAGTGGAGTTGGAAAAGTTCTGCAAACTCCGCAAGTGGAGAGGAATTTCACACCCAGGCCTACATAGAATGCCTTTTGTAAAATTAATTGTACACACAGAATGCCTTTTAAACTACTAGACGAAAATATAGGCAACTAGGGGAGATTCATTTTTGGTCAGGGGAAGTTTGGATGGAAGACACATAACAGTAGGGAACATATATGCCCCGAATACTGATCAAAATAGCTTCAGGACAACTTTCTCAGAAAAAATTACACAAACACCACTGCTCGTGAAAAGAGATGTTAATGTCTTATATCATGTATTAACATGTGTGTTCTGTACTCCAAAACACATCACCAAGCTCGCACTCAATCATCAATGTTCGAAATTAAATGTGCGTACTCTTCTTATCTTCAAGGTATATTTATTTGTTCATAATTTTTAACTATTTCAATAATAGTCTTTTCATTATTCACTTCGTTGATTTATATTTAAAATTTGAGCCCAATGCATTTCGGGCGCACTGCCCTTCATCGGGGGACTTTGTAGCATCTGAAAGTATGTAATACAAATAGTCACTCGTACATTTCTACATCAATATGTTGTTGCCACTACACCCGGTGTAAAGTGTGTAAAGTGTATAAACGTAAATTCATGTGCATGGTGGTTTAAACTACTTTCCGTGGTATTTACGATCGGTTGTAATTAGGCTCATTCGTTATACTGCATGCGCCGGCTTTGTGATCTAATGTGCTTGTATTCAAATAAATCTGTTTCTCCAAGGTGATTTAGCCGAAGCTCATACATATAATAGGCTGACCTGTTTGTTGAATCCTGAACGTGCTTGTTCTACGCAAGAATGAACCCAAACATTCAAATTAGTGCACAGAGGTTTATCGGTATGCGCATTACTTTAACAAATTAGATTAGAGATCCGCTCGGTGTCTTACCGGTTCTTTTAGACGTTTCGCGGCTGTGTCTTGTGCTTCGTTCGCGTCTTCCGGTATGTTCGAAATCTCGCGGTACGTTTCTATGTGGTGTTTGGTCCGGTCCCGTGGGTAGGAACTAGAGAACAGATTTAGGTTGGGTCTGTTTCAAAAGAAAGACTTTCGTGCGAGTAGTGCGCGAATGTAACCCGTGGATAAGTTAAATATATGTCGGCACGTAATGGTGTAAAGGTCGTGATATATATTTGGATAGAACTCCAAAAGTGCATAAATATTAAATTAACATAACAACTAATTATATGTGGATGGTGAGGGCAACTCACGATGTCACATTGACATCTGTATGTTGTACATGTAAAAACTCATTGTGAATCTCATTAATGCTGCTATATGCACAATATTTTATGAACAGTAATGTATAAACAATAATGTATAAACAATAATATGTAAACAATGTAACTAGTCCATGTTCAATTGCTGTGCTGCTTCAAGAAAGCAGCTTAAGTCCATCCTTTCATTGAGACCCATTGGGTGAAGGGTGCATAAGTAGTTAATCCAAAATGTTTCCCCTCTCAACAGTTGGTTGGTGTTGTCTCTTCCTGGTATTACATTGACGTTCTCAAGGATACAAAATTTCAACTGACTTGGGGTATGTTTTGCTTCATTGAAATGTACCTCTATTGTGGATTTCATATTTTTCAATCTGATGTTGCTTTTGTGTTCGATTATTCTCGTTTTAATCTTTCTTTGGGTTTTACCAACGTATGATAGGCCAAAAGGACATCTCAGCATGTAGATTACATTACTACTATCAAAAAAAATGTCTTATATCAGACAGGGAGCCATATTGGTTCCACCCACCGTTACCAGGCATACAGGTGGGGATGGCCTCAGGCACCTAGAAGGCTAGACAACTAAGTTAGAACTGGTGGACACCTCAAGATATTTGTATTCATCAGTGTGAGAATGCTTGCTCTGCTCTTCTGTGGATGGTATGTTTGCTAGGTTGGACAGGGCACTATGTTCATGAGACATTCAACATAAGATCTTACATTTCAAAAAGGTGAGGAAAACTGTCAGCCAGTTAGCCTTGGGGGGGTCTTCCCCCTAACATTTTTCCTGTTTCCAAATATTTTTGCTGAAATTAGCTTTTGGTGGCCTCGGGTCTCTGTGCTCTTTACCACTGCTAATCAGTGCTAAAGGTCTTGTGCTCTCTCCCCAAACATGAGTAAATTGGTTTACAACTGCTCAGCATATTTAATGTACTTATATGTCCTTTGTAGAGTGGTAAACCATACTACTAGGGCCTGGAAATTAAATGCTACTAGTGAGCGTGTAGTCCATAATATGGAACCCACTTAAGTAGCCTCTTAAAACATTCCCAGGTCTCTCATAGAGGGGCAGATAAGCATTTCAATGTTTTGTATCTATGAAAATGTAATTAAAAATTACCTTTAATGGTAAAATTTAATTTTAAATTGCAATTTTTAACATTGCACTTTTAGAAAGTTAGCATTTTCCTGCCTACAGACTCCAAAGTGTAACCTGACTGGGTTTAACTAACAGACTTTTTAAATTCGTCCAAGATAGTCACCCAATAGATGGATAAGTGTGCCTGAATGGGCCCTCTACTGGCAGAATAGTGGAGGTGCAGCTAGGCACAGCAACACTTGCAACTGAATAAACTGTGCTCTGACTTCACATAAAGGGCTTATCACCCCCACTTACTCGCTTCAGTCATCTAGGAGCCAGGGAAGGGGAGTCAGGAAATTCTAAGCTCTTCAAAGAGAAACCTCTAGAAACTTATCCTAACTTCAAAGAAAGCACCAGGTATAAAACTAGGACCCTCAGTCCAACTCTTAATTTCACTTTCTGGACCCGTGGAACAACTCTCAGAGGACTGCCTACTGCTTTGGTCTGCTGTCTACTTCACAAGACTGCTTTCCTGCACCTGGAAGGATTGGTTTACTGGCTGGAGCCTGCCTTGAACCCTCAGACACCTGCCCTGTTGCTGAGCTGTACTCTCCACCTGAACCCAGGACTACCAGAGTGTCTCAAATGGCTAGTATGCTAGCCTTCTGATCAGAGCCATAGGGACAAAAAAGACTCCCACCATCTTGAACCTGCATCTGGACCCAGCCTGAGATAGCCCTAACCTCCCAAGTGGTGCCAATCCAGTCACTGGCCCTCGGTAAGGTGCTAAAGGTGCACAGATTGCCAAAATCCAGTACTTGGGTCTTGGAATATTTTGGGATAAACCCTGCTCTGAGAACTAATGGAATAACGGGGCCAACTTTCTCATCGATCTGCCCGATGTGCATCGGCAGTTGACCCAATCTTTGCGGCAACTACCTCTACATTCCTATCCACAGCAGCAAATCCTGTACAGTGGTCCTTTACCAAAGGGGTATCCGGTGTCCTGGAACCCATGCCGGCTACAGCCTCCTGCCTCGTCCCACTGGAGATTTCCGTCTTCTATAAAAGTGACAAAGTCCAAATGTAGACTTTTGTTGGTCTAGTATGTGGGAATGTGGAGAGTATTTTGGATATCTAAAACCTTTCTTCTCTTTATAATAGAAGAGCGTAATACCGCATATGCGAGATCTATTGTC
Organism: Lissotriton vulgaris; assembly: GCF_964263255.1. Lineage (NCBI taxonomy): Eukaryota > Metazoa > Chordata > Amphibia > Caudata > Salamandridae > Lissotriton > Lissotriton vulgaris. The sequence continues at coordinate 1,100,935,605 of NC_141687.1, read as the reverse complement.
GTTGGGTTCCTTTCGCCCTGTCTCCGTTAGGCCCTGCCCACACAGACTGGACTCATCGTCGGTTGCTCGTCATGCATGCTGTGTCTTGTCACTTCTCCCTTCTCACGAGGCAGTGGGAGTGTCAGCACTTGACATTGGCACGTTGTGTCCTTGCCTCACGCTCAAGGCCCCCTTCTCTGAGAGGCTTGCATCGTGTCCCACCACCGCTAACACCAGGGGTCTGTTTGGCATAGACCAGTGCTTGTTTCTATCCCTGCGGGATGCGAGCAGTAGCAGTCCTTATTAGATCTGGAGTGAGTCAGTGGCTGAGAACACGACCGAAAATAGACAAGGCAAAAGCTGCGCTGGTTTATGGCAGAGGTTCAAGTGCACTTCTGGGCTGTCTGTGCACTCTGAAACAGACGCTCTTGTGAGTCCACAATCATTTCGCCCTCTATCACGCTCGCACACTCATACACACACATTTCTCCCTTGTTTGGCTTCCTCTATCCTCCTTTCTCATCTCTTGTTATTTGTATTTCCTTTACTCTCCCATTTCATCTATCTGTTTCATCTCCTTTCTCCCTCTCCTTTCTCGTAGATCTTTTCTTCCTTCTATACCTCACTCGCTCATAGATGCATAAGTTTCTTTCTTTCTCCTCCCGTTTTCATTTCCTTATTTCTTTATTTAGCGCTCCCTCTTCCAATCGTTTCATCCACTTTGTTTTGCTTTCACTTTCTTTCTTTCACTCTCTCTCTCTCCCCTCCCATGCATTCCAATTTTTCTCTTTGTTTTCACTTGTGGGCTTTCTTCTCTTCCAGGCTGTCTCACACAACACCCATGTGAACACAGGGTTGATCAGACAAACGTTTTCACGTGGTCTATCATGCACGCACACATACACACACACACAAACACACACACATGTACACAAACTTTTATTTGTTAATTACGCACCTCGCAGAGTAGCGAGACCCAATGCTTTCTCGTATGTTGTGCACAAATCAGGGCTTGAGTCGGGGTACCACTTGGGTGGACAGCGTCCCCAAACTTATTTTACCGGGTGGACGCCATCCCCCCTTCCCAAAAGCTGGACTTTAAATTTTGGCATTACTTGCCCACATGGCCGCCCCGTCGATATCCCTTTACTAAGTGACTCGCAAGATCCTTTCTTTCATGGGTCTTGGGCTGGGGGGCCCTTCTGAAGGGTGCCTCCCTCGCTTCCTGCACGCCCAAGGTTCTGCAGGGTCTGCAGGGGCCTGTGCTAGGTCCCTGTTTGTAATGATAACAGTCGGCGGTGGGGGGACGATCTCCCTTTGCGAAGCTGGTGGAGGTGGCTTTTGGAGTTTTTGAGTCAAGTGTGAAAATCAAGAAAACCAGGACTGGCTGACATCACCCACAGGACTCGATTACAGTAGCAAATTAAACCGCACATTCACTCTTTGGCCTCTCTGGGGCGAAATCGGAGCTCACGCGCTGGCTTCTCAGATGGGGCAAGGCACCTTTCATCACGTCACTTCCTGTTGTGACATCACATCAGGTGACACCACCTAACTTAGAGCGTCCCCCCACTTCTTTTTTGGGACTTGTGCCCTGGCACTGTAGTGTAGTTCCTATATTCCCAAAAGGCTCTGCGCATTGGAATAACATATACTATAGTTTAGACGTAGGACTGAGGTCGACTAGGTCTCTATTGAATATATTAAACTTAATTGTGAGTGCCAGCTAGCTCAGAGGTCACTAGAAACTTTCTCGACTTCACGAGAAGGGATTTGTTTCTGACAACCGCATAAACATGACAACTTTGTTTCCCAAGAATAAGAAATCAATATCTAGTGTCGCGGAAACAATAGATGGCTATTTTACTCAGTCAATTGTGCATGCTTCGTTTCACCAGAGGTGCTGAGAAAATAGAGAGACGGGCGTTTTCAATAAAAATAATTTATTGAACAGTCTTCTTTCTCAAGCATAAGAAGTGTACTGTCACAATCGTAATACTGGTTATAAAGTATAATGCGTACACTAGGAATAGTATTATAAAATTATACTGTAAAAGCATGGTATGGTTTCTAAGCCATATAAAATAACATAAGATACATACATTAATAAATAATGACTAAAAGTACTCAACTGGTGCATCTAAAATACGCCTACCCCGGTGTACCTAACCTAGGTCTAGTACGAGGGAAGAAGTAAGTGAGGTGTAGCTTAAGTTTAGTATTCTTTTGCCAAGAATCTATTCCAAGAATGCTCTACGGGTCCGTACCTTGGTTTTAGAATGAAGGAGGTCTTGTATCTCTTTCTCAGGACTCGATTTCCCAGCAACCCGCAAGGGTAACCTAGAAACACTGGAGCTGGATTTCTCGACAGGAGAAAAGACAGCGTCTCTCAGTGCGTCCGCTGGAGGGTCTGCTTCCTTCGGCACTTGCTGCTGCAGGGCGCGTCGGGCAAGTAGATAGTCGAACTGCTTCAAACCACTGTGTGTTTGCCTGGGCAAATGTGGGCATATTTATACCTTGAAGGTGCCGAGTTTGATGTAAGGTTGGACATAATAACGTCATCAAAGGCTCAGTTTTTTGAAAACTCCAGGAGGTCTTGGATAAATCAATATTCAAGCAGGGGGAAGTCCCTGACTGCTGAAGGCGGGTTTTTCCAAGAAATCGTTGTGGATTCTCGGAACTTAGTGAAAGTAGCCATGCCGTAATTGGGCTGCATAGGCTAAGTCTAAATATGGTTATGATTTCTATGCCTATAAAAGGATAGGATGATTTATACCTATATATGGGCAGGAATCGGGAAAATTACACTAGGGTCCTGAATTCCTACACAACACCCACTCCACTTTAATATGTTCAACATTACTAATAAGCATCTAAACAAATCTAAAGCATGTGCTTACATTCCCAACCAAAATACATGAAAAATGCATTTGAAATGGCTGTACACGAAAAAAAGTATATCTGTAGTACGCATTTAAAGGAAATGATGTCATTCTAAGCATAGATTACATTTATGAACATGGCTCTTAAATACAGAAAAAAGGTTGAGACCATTCCATAGCAGAATATATAAACAGTTTTTTTGTTTTAGAGTACGAGGCCAAATATTGTCTCTAGGAAGTGTTCAAAAGAATTCTTGTTCTCTAAGAATAGTTCTACTTTAAGCAGATTAGTCTGTGCCATAGAAGTTCTATTTTTGGAGAAAAAAAAATTCACATTTTTTACTGTTAGAAAAATAGAGTTCCCAGTTTAGAATGTTTAAAAAAAAAAAAAAAAAAAAACAAGGCCGAATTCATTGTTCATGGAACGCTGTGTGCTGATTTCAAAAATTGTTCTCGGTGTCAGGAGAAAACATCAAATCGTCTAGGCTGGCAAAGAAATCGTCTACAGCAGTAGGTGAAAGTGGAACTACTTCATCAAGTAGATCAAAAGCGTACAAATGTGGACCATTGCCGTCAGCGTTTGTCGCATTAGCAATGTTCACAGAAGCTGGTACCTGTGTGCCTGTAGGTTCATTTGTCTCACCCTCAGTTTGACTTGCCGGTGAAACTTCAATGAATACCGTCATCAGGATTGGTAGCCGTTGGGGGCAACATGATGCATGAGTCGTTACCGGACCTAGCAAAGCGTCAACATCCGATGGCAGGACTGATGGAAGTGTAAGACAGATGTGCAACACGCATTCTCCTCAGCAAAGCAGGCATCGTAGAACAAGTAAGATGCAATCTTGCCAGATCGGTCTGAATGAAAGGAACCAAGTGGTATTCAGATCTCTTTAACGAGCCAAGCCAAGAATCTGTGTAATCCTCTCATGATACCGCATGGCTTGTTCCATGGTAGTCTGGGTATGGCTGGTGACTGGACTTGCCATATCAGAGCAGAAGGAATAAAAATAGAATCCCTGCTACGAGTACCAAAATGAGAGGCAGGCCGCCGAACACAGAGTGTACAAAATTTGGAAAAATGCCGAGGACTGCTTCAAATGGTGCTAACAGTTCCGAAAAAATCGCCTTAAATACATGTGCGATGCCGCTGGTATCAGACATGTTTAAGATTTGACCTAACATTTCTGCGAAATGTACTGGGCAATTTGTTGATAATAATGCATGTATCTCTGCAGAAGTCCTTGCAACTTGCAGATCATAGGTTTCTCTGGACGAGGTCAGTGGCACAGTTTTTTGCAAAAGAATGGCTTTCATTCTGCTTAAAGTATCAATTCGTATTAAAGAGATATTCAGTGAAGGCCATAACGCCGTCTCCCTGTCTGTCTTACTTTTTGGATACAATACTTGCATACAACAAGTGACCCCGAACGACACACTAACTAGATACGCTCTTCCTGGCAACATGCCACAACAGCTGTGATCATTGAGCATAACATAGCTGCCATTGGAAAGCTGCCTGAAAACTGGTTCTATCAAAGCTGCTGGTGTCCCGTGCAGGTGGCAAGAAAGGGTATTTGAAGAACCTTTGCAGGCTCCATGTAAATTAATACCTTGACATAAGAGTGTTCCACTCAGTGAGTTCTTAAATTTTTACCACTAAGAAATACCTCCTTTCCCCCACTCCAACATTTGTGTGTGTACGGTAAATTCCAGGTTGACTTAATGTATTCTTTACCCAACCTTTCATACAGGCCTGCTGGTATGTGTTCTAAGCAGTATTGAAACTGGAAAATCGTCACTGGTATCGTGATGGTGCCATGTATTATCCATTCAATGACAGGCTTCTCAGAAACTGTCAATGGTAATCTTTCCAGTTTTTCAATGTTCAGCACTGTATAGTCTGCTCCTCTTTGTGCCAAAGAGATTTGTTTATCTGTAAGGTTAAATACAGCAAACAATGACGTGGTGTTGATTAGACGCCATTGCACGTAGCCTGAACAGAGATTTTGTAACGTCCAGCCTAGCTGCATTATAGAACGTAATTGGGACTGGCCATGTTGTAACATTAGCAAGTCCTGTTCTATTATGTCAATGGCAGATGATACAATGCTGTCCAAAGAACAAATTCTGGAGGACAGAGTTGTTAACCCATTGTCCACTACAGAGAGAGCTTTCTCTAAATTAATACGATCAATTTCTCGTATCTTTTTTGCAGTTTCTATTTGCTTGATTTTCCAAGCTTCATTGTAAGCAGCGTATATACCGGCGTATATGAACCGTTTTTGTCGTTGTTTGCGAGGTCCAAGTAAGAAGTCTCGCAAGTCAACGCTATCTTTAAGTAAAGATAAGTGTTGTTTAATTGCAGGAAGTGTGGATTTTTGTAGCCAATCAAGGCAACGTTTTCCTACACTGTATGTTGTAACTATCCTGGAAGTTGTCTCTGGGAATATCTTGGGTCTGGCCTATTCACTGTGAACCCTTGTGTTTTGTTCAGGAATCTATCTTGATAGATATTATTGTCTGTGGGCCAGATCAACCATTTTGCCAATCAAGATTAGTTCTGTTGTGATGTAAAATCTGTTTTACGTATACCTCCTCATCTGCATTGTCATTGCTGTCAGGTGTCAGCTTTGGTATCGACGGTTTGTTCAAATCTATTATCTTAGCTAAACCAAGACAAGATGTTTGTTGAATAGTGTAATTCAAAAACATTATTTGTTCCGGAATGATGCAGGCTCTGAAAAAGGCTTCTAACCCTTGCACCTGCCAATCTTTTGTGTCCCAGATGGTTTTTGTTTCAATGTTGTTGTTCCAAAAGTTAAAACCTAATGTAGACAGCTGAGCATAAAAGTTTACAGAATAAATTTGCTTTGTATTGTTTTTCATACCTGTCTTATTCATATTTTTGAAATAAAGTGTTTCTGGATTTGTGATATTATACCCTGAGAAGTACGGAAACTTGTCACGAAATGTTTTAAAGCTACCCTTTGGTGGCGTTGGGCAATGTTCCCATTGATTATAAGAAAAAACATGTCTAGGGCTTGCAGATTTATGAAAATAATGGAGACCATAATGATTAAAACAATACATTTGTTCATAATCTGATGAACCTTCTAGGTGTTCATGTTTTGTAAATTTAGCTGACATTTCTAAATCTGTCATCATGTTATTAACAGTTTCAAAGTCCCAATCATCAGAAAATGTGCTGGGTGAGACAAAGTCACTTAAAGAAACCTTAAATTGGTGTAGAAACTTCAACAGATCCACCGGGCCATGAATGTCATAATAAGTTTTATCCCATGATATACCACCATGTATAGGAACGGCTGTGATGTTTACTGATGACAGGTCTCTTTGTTGACGATGAGATGACTTGTGAGGTTTCAGGATCAAGTTGATGTTCTTACTTGCTGTGTCCATTGTACTGTTTTTTCCATCTATCATCCTTCCCAAACTTATCACAAGTATGAGCCAAAGCAGGAGGAAAAGTACGCCTAACACAACCCAAAATTCAGCCCATGGTGAAACCAGATATGTTCCAGTTGATGAAAGAGTTCTGTTATTTTTTCTTTGAATGTTTTATTTGCTGCCGTATTTTCAGGTTTACTAGGATCTTCAGAAAATGTATCAAAGTTTATGAAGTAGCCAGAGGCAGTTCTGTCAATTGCTGGAATTGCATCAGGATTGTTATGAATCTTTGGAGCTGCTTCTTCCTTTGTCATATTTGTAAAGTCAGATGCTACATCATTGTAGACAGGTATTTCTTGACGAACTGTTATTTGGGTATCCAGAGGCACAAATTCCATGGCTTTGTTGCATAGTCCTTCTTTTCTTACTGCAGGGTTATCAAAGGTGATAAGTCTTTGAGTTTGAACCTCTTGGATTGTAGCAAGATTTGGTCGTCTGCTACATCATGGGAGTCCACTGGGCCCACTACTTATTATTGGCTACATGTTGTGGTTTGACCAGGTCGATGGATACTACTCTGTTCTCCCTTTTACCAGCAAGGGACGGTAGTAACATTGACCTTGTTCCGTGGATTGCTAAGACAGGTACTGCTTTTCTGTAAGAAGGCCCAAATTCCTTCTTTACCACAATCTATTTTTCCGGACCAGATCCCCAATCTTTGGAATCCAGACAGGTCTTGCTGGGGCAGGTGGTTTCTCTTCAGTGGTCGTCGGCTTCTGTTTTGTGTTACTCAGACTTCTTCTTGTTTCATTTAAGTCCTGTAAAACAGCCAAACGATCTTTGACATCAAAGGGTTTTTGTTCCACCACTGAAGTTTGACAATTGAGGTATTCGATTAACATTCTAGTACCAAACATTAATTCGTATGGAGTGATTCCACCCAGAGAATTTATTGGCAGATTGTTAAGACTACATTGGACACTTATTAGATGTTTGACCCACCCATCACCCAAACCTAATACCTTTGCTGTTATAGATTGTCATGGTTTTTTCTTTCCACTACCGCATTACCCTTAGGATGGAGGGGACTAGAATACTGCAATGCAACACCCAAGCTAGCCTTTGCCTCCTTGTAAGCTCGAGAGCTAAACGTAGGACCCTGGTCAGAATGTAGCATGCCGATTGCGTAAGTTGTGCGCTATATAAGTTTCATTCATTCATTCATTCATTCATTCACCGCATCTGTCCATGGTGACGTCTGCGTGTAGATAGTCTAATGCTGTCTGACAGTGGTGTCTGAACTGGGCTGGCTACACTGTAGTCAGGTATCTGGTGGTTCTCAAAGCTATGATATCTGTAACAAGTATCTCAGTTGATTCCGAATTTGTATTCTTGGACGCTCATTCCTGGCCACCAGTACATCTCTTCTAACTCTATTAGAGATTTTAAGATCCCTTGATGTGTCAGACCCTCTCCCATATGTGCTTCTTGAACCTCAGCACCTCTCCGGTTCCTGTTTGGAATTACTCTGTCCTCCTCTCCAGGGATTCGAGCAAAAGGAACGGAGTTAGCATCAATTATGTATGTATACGTGAGTGGATAGTTTAGAGGTAACGCTGCATAACTGCCTTCCATTGAGGCTTTTACTGCTAGCAATGTTTCACCGTCTATTACTCTTTTTGATTTAGCGATTGTAGCTACAGAAGCCGTTTGCACAGCTGCCTTCGCGGCTTCATCAGCCAATGAATTCCCTGCAACGTGAACACCATCACGCTGATGACTCAGTGTATGAATCATGTGAGTCTTTTGTAGTTCTTTCTGTAAAATACCTATTTGTTCCCAAAGCTTTTTGTGCTTAATTGTGCCACCTTTTGTATTTTTGAAACCATTTTGAACCCATGTCTGCAGATATTCATTTTAGTTCCTGACGCAGTTATACGAATCGCACACTATGAGTGTGGGGAATTCGCGATCGGTATTTTCAAGCCCCATCTTGAAAGCCTGTAGTTCAGCTCGCTGAGCTTTACATTTTTCGAGTGATTGAGTTTTAGTGACCATTGGTCTGAATTTACCTTCGTGCCAGCGACCTTTAACAATCGTGCACGCAGCACTATAGGCTTGTTTACCCCCAATTGCGGGCTGTGCTGATCCGTCTGTATAGATTATACATCCGTAATGTTCTAGAGGCAGAATTTCGGTCGGCAGGGAACATTCGTGTTCGTATTGTAGGAATTCTTGTGTCTTCAAGTAGGGGTCAAAGACGTATTCAACGTCTGTAGCAGTAAGAGAGTTAACCCACTGTATCCTTCTCGGATGTAGAGCCTTAGCATTTGGAATGCTTGCTTTTGTCACTGCCTCTAAGGCAGGTACAGGAGTAACGATCATTATGCATTTTCCCTGTGCAAGAGCTCTCTCTTTTGCTACTGCAGTTTGAATCGCTGTCAGAATTTTTTCTGTTGAATTAAATTTTATTTCAGCTTGTGTGTTTAAGTGTGATTTGTATGCTATTGGTACCTTTTCACCTTCATTAAAGGTTAGGTATGTGAATCCACATCTCCCTGGGATGATTTGGATCACAAGATTGCGCACATTGTCTCGTGTTTCTAACTGTGTTTTTGTTAACATGTCTGTTTGCACTGAACGTACAATTTCTGTATGGTTTTGAGTCCAATTTGTTGGATTGAAATCAGGTTTGATTAGTTTGTAGAGAGGTTTAACCCTTTCTGCGTAATTTAGAACATAAGTTCTTCCAAAATTCAGGAAATCCAAAATTGACTGTAAGTTTTTCAGCGTCTATGGAGGTTTTAGCAGCGCACATTTCTCTAGGACGTTGGCTGCCAGGCTTTTGCCTTCACTTGATAACTCGTATCCTAAGAATAGGTCGTTGAGGTGGGCAATTTGCGATTTCTTAAAATTTAATTTGTACCCTTCCGAAGCGTTCCCAAGTATTATGGTGTTCACTCTTTTCAAGTGCACGTCCAAATCATCGTCTGTAAGATAGATGTCATCGACATAAGATAATGCCTCATCATCATACGTTTATAGTAACTCTGTTACCCTGGCTGAAAATAACCCTGAACTATTCTTGAATCCCTGGGGGAGACGGAAAAATTGTCGCTGTGTCCCCATTATTGAGAAAGCGGTCAAATCCCTGCTTTCTGGTGCAATGTTTTAACAGAAAATCCCATTTGCAATATCTATTGTGGTTTTATACTTTTTTCCGCACAATGTTATTCATCAATGCTGCACTGTGAACATTTTGGACTGCAAATGTTTAGCAACAAGAGTTTAAGTGTCTGTAGTCCAAAACTAGACGATATGAATTGTCTGGTTTGGAGACAGGAAACAAAGGATTGTTCATTGATGAGGTGCATGTTTCAATCACCCCTTGGTATTCAAGTTGATTTAAAATCTCCCTGACCAGTTTTTTAGCTTCTTGCTTAACTGGATACTGCCTTTGTGCAGTAGGCTGATTTTTCAACTGAAATTTATGGTGAGGAGAATCCCCATCCCATCCTACGTGATTTTTATATAATGTTGGAGCCTGAACTACTGCCCATTTTCTGGCATATGTGTATTTTTTATGAATTGGAATGTGATTTGAGAAGGCTGGCATAATCATCTCTTCGCCATGTGGGCACTCCCTGACAAATTCAGGTGGCCAGTCTTGTTCAGCTAGAAGAATGTCATATTCCTTTGATAGCTTCTCCCAAAAGAGGGCTTTTATTTTTCCAGGTATGTCCCCCTCCATCCGTAGAGTTATCTCATATAACTTGTGAGGTACACTAACCGTGGTGTCGGCAGTTTCAACTTGAATGGATTAATTCAAGTCCACTGTCTCCAGATGATCCTTCAGGATCTTGCGTGCTATGGTCACTTCTTCTGGGCTGTCTAGCATTGTCCGGGCCCACTCCTCGTTGTGTCCTCAGGATCCGCGGCATTTCTGGTTTTAATGCTTGCTACCTTCTCCTTGGTGAATTGAGTTTTCTTATTTTTTGGAACGTGATGTTCGTCTTTGGACTGCACGCGTTCTTCTTTTTGTTCTGATCGCCCTCTTCTTTCGGATTTCTGCGAGGAAGTCTGAAAGATACAAGAGGAACGTGTATCAATGTCTAGATATCTATCTGGTTTTCTTAAATTATCCCTATTTCTAAGGTTATATCCTTTTTCAGAGGTTTCCCGTTGTGGAGACCTACCTTCCCGTTGGGGAGATCTTCCTTTGGATTGAGAACGCTTCTCTTTCGGAAGTGTCTGTTTAGTATTTTCCCACTTCTTTTTAGGAGTGGTGAGATTATTTTTAATAAAAAACTTTTTCAGGATTTTCTGTTAGTTGGGGTTTTTAATGGTTTACCACCCAAACTATCTCTACCAAGTTCTTCATAGGATTTTTCAATAATTCTGGCAAGCTCATACGGTTGCTCAATAATATCTGTTTCTTTTAGTTTTTGGCGGATTGCCACAGATGCTGCTTCACCTGTAATGTTGGCTAATAATATAGCCGAGACCTGTTTGAAATCTTTTAGTAATTTCATACCAAGATTTAAGGCAGGTTCTGGTCCGTATTCATTTGGAATCTGTCTTAGGACGTCTGGTATTACCGCCATAGATGGAACACCCTCTGTTTTTGTGTAGATTGAAGCAAAGACTGTACCCCAAGTGTCACAGTCCTCCACATGTGGTGTGATCCCCATTGATAAACAGATTGTCAGAATCCTGTGTTTCTCATGAGGTGTACTATCAGGAAATACTGCCTCTATTTGAGTAATTTTTTGGGCTAACCAAAACGGAATGTGTTCCCTTTTTGCACGCAATTTACCAATGACTGATTGTATAGTCTGTGGTGTGATCTTGTTTGTGTTCCCCTGGTGAGGGGTGTGCTGTGGAATCCTTACAGTAGGTTGGACTGTTAAGGTCCGCATGACATATTGAACCAATTGTCTATGTATTTTAATGAACTGTTTTAGCTGTGCTAACAGTTCTGGACCTGTCATGTTTTCAATGTCAGGATGTGGTGTATAGCTGGCTAGTACCGGCCATGTTGCTCCGGGTCTACCTAGTGGACCGAGCCTGGTTATGTGATTTATATGTTTTTGGGCGCCTTTAAACCAGAGCTGATGCTCTTGGTAAGTTAGTGGAATTTCAACGTCCTCGAAAGGAACGTATTCCGCTGGAGGTTCTTCTACTTTGTAGTAGTGGAACTCGTGTGTTACTGGATTTGCTGTAGGAAACAGAATCCATGAGTAGAATACTTCTGTCTGCCGATATTCATGTGCCTCTATTATGAAGATTACTTTACCACCTCTTGATGATACTCCATTTTCTATAAGTGTTATAGTTATGGTTTTCCTTATATTTGCCGGGATGATTATTGCATCCGGGTCATTTTGTTGGAGATTTGTGTCGTCTAAAACTACCCGAGCTGCTGCTGCAGCTCTCTCCCTCTCGTCGTCACTCATTTTGTTGACCGAGAGTTTGCAGAGGAAGTTTCAAGGAAACAAAGATTAGGTGCACAATACTTTGGAACACTGTATCCTTCAACGTTGAACAAAACCAAAAACTAATACATAGGATTTTCGTCCTACTCAGTTTTGGCGGATATTAACCTTTTACCCACTCCAGACGTCTATTGGAGTTTTTTACGGGAAAAAAGGGTCTTTGTGAAAAGCACGACTGAGTTACTCTAGTATCTAGCGTTGAATTATCGCCTTACCAAACGTTGGGCACCATGTAGTGTAGTTCCTATATTCCCAGTAGGCTCTGCGCATTGCAATAACATATACTATAGTTTAGACGTAGAACTGAGGTCGACTAGGTCTCTATCGAATATATTAAACTTAATTGTGAGTGCCAGCTAGCTCAGAGGTCACTAGAAACGTTCTCGAATTCACAAGAAGGGATTAGTTTCTGACAACCGCATAAACTAACAACTTTGTTTCCCAAGAAAAATAAATCAATCTCTAGAGTCGCGGAAACAATAGATGGCTATTTTACTCAGTTAATCGTGCATGCTTCGTTTCTTCACCAGAGGTGCTGAGAAAATAGAGAGAAGGGCATTTTCAATAAAAAGAATTTATTGAACAGTCATCTTTCTCAAGCATAAGAAGTGTACCGTCACAATCGCAATACTGGTTATAAAGTATAATGCGTACAGTAGGAATAGTATTATAAAATAATACTGTAAAAGCATGGTATGGTTTCTAAGCCATATAAAATAACATAAGATACATACATTATTAAATAATGACTAAAAGTACTCAACTGGTGCTTCTAAAATACGCCTACCCCGGTGTACCTAACCTAGGTCTAGTACGAGGGAAGAAGTAAGTGAGGTGTAGCTTAAGTTTAGTATTCTTTTGCCAAGAATCTATTCCAAGAATGCTCTACGGGTCCGTACCTTGGTTTTAGAATGAAGGAGGTCTTGTATCTCTTTCTCAGGACTCGATTTCCCAGCAACCCGCAAGGGTAACCTAGAAACACTAGAGCTGGATTTCTCGGAAGGAGAAAAGACAGCGTCTCTCAGTGCGTCCGCTGGAGGGTCGGCTTCCTTCGGCACTTGCTGCTGCAAGGCACGTCGGGCAAGTAGATAGTCGAACTGCTTCAAACCACCGTGTGTTTGCCTGGGCAAATGTGGGCATATTTATACCTTGAAGGTGCCGAGTTTGACGTAAGGTTGGACATAATAACATCATCAAAGGCTGTTCTTTGAAAACTCCAGGAGTTCTTGGATAAATCAATATTCAAGCAGGGGGAAGTCCCTGTCTGCTGAAGGCGGGTTTTTCCCAGAAATCGTTGTGGATTCTCGGACCTTAGTGGAAGTAGCCATGCCATATTTGGGCTGCATAGGCTAAGTCTAAATATGATTTCTATGCCTATATAAGAATAGGGTGATTTATACTTATATATGGGCATGAATCGGGAAAATTACAATAGGGTCCTGAATTCCTACACAACAGCACAAATTGTGCAGACACACAAACATACCTACATACAAACACTTGCACACGCAACAAAAACTTTGGTAAAAAAAAACGTATGCAATCTGGATAAAACATTGTTTTTTTATAATCGTTTATTCAGTTATTTTATCCAACTATCAGACATGAATCAATAGATACATTTATGGTATAAAACATATCAAAATCTTGAGCACAATAATAAATACCTTGCTTTAATATTTTTTCATTTTTATATTATTTATATAATATATTTTAATACAGTAAAGGCATTCATTCAACTACGTGGCATGCTTTTGTTCATTTGCCTCTTTTGCCAACCAAGCACAATATATATGAAAATAAACAGCCATAAGGTTCTATATAAACATATATTAATTTTAAAATAATACTTGTTCACATAAACTCACAAAACACGGGAGTCGGAGCTCTCTGCCACGCCAGTTTCCAAGAACACTAGCTCCTAGACTTGAACTGTGCGCGCCTCTCAGCTTCTGCTTGTAGAGTAGACATGACATTAAGAATCCTCTCCGCCACATACCGGTGTGAGTAGGTGAAGAGATGGGCGGGGCAATGTGCACCTCACATGCACTGAAGTTATCCCCATTAATGGTATCAATTCACCCGAATGCCAGAGTAGTATGGGAATAAAGCACGTGCAGGGGGTAGCTAAAGGCATGTATGGGGTAGCATTGGCTACCCCAGATTCCCGACCAAGCCGTGCACTCAGGCGCTAGCACCAGGGAAGAAGCCCATATGAGGGTCACCATAAACACTGTGAGCAGCTCCTCCTTCCCTCCTTTGAAAATGAACAATGGAGCCCTGGAAACATTTGTTGTAACCGACGTGCAATGCACATGAGCTGCACTATCTGTCACTAGAGCACACGCACCTCCAGTCATGACCTCATAAGCAGTGAATGGTGAAATCCCACCAGATACGTAGGGTATTAGCAGCGCTCTATCATTTCATGGACCGAAAGAATCTGAAAACCAGGGCTCAAGTCGGGGTACCACGCGGGTGGACGGCATCCCCCCACTTATTTTACTGGGGGGATGCCGTCCTCCCTGCCAAACAACCGGACTTAACTCTTTGGCCTCTCTGGGACGAGGAGCTCGGAGCTCACAGCACGCTACTCACGCGCTGACTTCTCAGATGCAATCGCATCTAAGGGGTGAGCGAGGGGTCGCAATGAGCCTAATAGTGCAAGCAGTGGCGGTTTCTGCGTTAGGGCTTTGGGGCTCCGCCCCCTTTCCAGTCCCCATAAAAATACAACAATAATAGAGGCAGTGTCTGCCATTTACGACTGGACTTACTTTTGTTGCTGTCTGTCAGTGATGTTGAAACTAGTGCGTGATCTGTTATGTGTCACAAGCCAGCACTTTCCCTACTCGCTCCCCTAGGCTGCAGTATTGCCGGGCTGACAATCTCACAGCCTTGATACCTGTGAGGTCATCAGCTCGGCAAATACCAAACATCAAGGACAGTCTCCACCCCCTGATGACGTGGAGGTAAAGTTAGCCCTGGGCGTTTTTGACCCCAGCCCTGTAGAGCTAAGCCTCAACGTCAATCAAGAAGTGGAGAGCATTGTGACCCAACCCTTTCCCAACTCGTCACAGGGTGAGACCCTGTGACGAGTTGGGAAAGGGTGTGGTGACGTTTGAGTGCTGGAAGGCAAGGTATTGAGTACGCGCAGTATGTCATCATGACTTAAGACACACTGCGCAGACTCGACTCGTGGTGTCTGCCTCCTGCACGAGTCAATGCTGCTGAGCGCCATTTTAGCACTCGACAGTCAGAAAGGTGCTCAGAAGTTATCCCGTCAGCAGCAGACTTCTGGACTCCAGACGTGATTGCAATAGATTTATACGTTCTTTCTGGTATGTGCATTCATCCTTGTGATAGGTATTGTTTTTTTGCGCTGTATAAGAAGTACAAACTGTCCCTGTCATTTACTTCCCTGTGAGTTTCATTCTTAAAGAGGGTCTCGGTGCCTTGACTCTTCACGTGCAGACAAGGTGTTAATAGCGCTCATTGTAGGGTGTTTCCTTTTTGTCACTGACATCGCTGTACTGGTACCTTCCTTTCAAATGTGGAGTCTTAACCAAAGCACTTAGAAAAGTATTTGGCTAACCTCGGACATTCCCCTCCCTGTGGAATTTCTTACATTAAGTCTAACTTGCGGCTCTTTAAAACCTCCGGTGCCTCCTCCTTGTTCATGTGCACCCGGCCATGAGAAAACTGTTATTTAGAACAAAAGCTAAAGTTCATGTACAGGAAAAACAACATGGGAATTGTAGTACAAAGAGTTCAAATTCTCGAGAGGCACTTGTCAATCTGCTCCAGGCTGGGGAGGGGTTGCTGCCCACTCTCAGCTGAATCTGCACTTTATAATCACCTGGAATGAACATTTCAAAAATACTGAAAACTGGTGCATGTGCCCTTGATCTTGAGGCTAAACAGGCCTTGTCCATGTCTTGCTAGGAGGATACAGTTCCTTCTTGGGTGGTGTGTTGCTATTTCTCGTCATGTGCTGGATTTGCCAATGCGTGTCTGTTTTCGCCTCCATGGGGGGTTCGTGATTTTGACCAATGAACTTATATACAGCTGACAATTGTTTGTTTGAGATCATAAATTATGAATACATTAGGTCAAATTAAAAGATATGCTGGGTTTTAATGTCACATATTTCCTGTGCTGTCTTGCATGACATTTAATGACTGGTAAATGCAAGGTGGGTGGTTAAATAGGTGCTCTTTGATACCGTTGAGATAATGTACCTAAAACCTCATCAGACCATGGCCTACAGAGAGGAGTCCAAACTGTGCCCAGCATTACTATTTATGGACTTCTGGTGAGAGCTGAGTGCAGTGACAGCCATAAGAGTGAGCCGTACTCTCTTACTATGTCTCTTTTAGGATATCCTAGATGTATTCAGTTGCAGAGAACTGTTCTCTTATATAATTCCTTGTGACCTGCATCAGTTTCTTTTAATAAGAATAATGGACCCAGTTTGTTCTGCCAGTCATCTATGTTACTGTTGGATAGCTAATGTCCTCCACTGCGCTCACAACTGTCTTCATATTATTACACAATGTGTTTATATAGCGAGCCTTTGTGAAAAATTAACTTACAATAACTTAAAAATGTAAAGTACAGCAGTTATCGGAGGTAAAATGGATTTACAGTCCTTGTCAAGGAAGTGCAGTTGTGTAATGGTAATAGTTGGTTGCCTTTTCTAAGTCACTGTGTCCTTGACCATATATTTATTTTTGGACAAAAAATCAATTAAATACCAAAGACAGCGTGAAGCAATTCACTTGTTGTTAGTGTTTAGGTAAGCTGATGCTCAGAGGAGCTACCTGTACATATGCAGAAGAACTTCTAATCATGTGAAACAGCAATGTTTGGGGATTTTAATGCAGTGTGAATTGAATTGTGTGAATTAACTGATCATTTTCTGCTGCTGTAAACTGTAAACTGTAAACCCGTTTTACCTCCGATAACTGCTGTACTTAACATTTTTAAGTTATTGTAAGTTAATTTTTCACAGAGGCTCGCTATATAAACACATTGTGTAATAATATGAAGACAGTTGTTGGCGCAGTGGAGGACATTAGCTATCCAACAGTAACATAGATGACTGGCAGAACAAACTGGGTCCATTATTCTTATTAAAAGAAACTGATGCAGGTCACAAGGAATTATATAAGAGAACAGTTCTCTGCAACTGAATACATCTAGCATATCCTAAAAGAGACATAGTAAGAGAGTACGGCTCACTCTTATGGCTGTCACTGCACTCAGCTCTCACCAGAAGTCCATAAATAGTAATGCAGGGCACAGTTTGGACTCCTCTCTGTAGGCCATGGTCTGATGAGGTTTTAGGTACATTATCTCAACGGTATCAAAGAGCAACTATTTAACCACCCACCTTGCATTTACCAGTCATTAAATGTCATGCAAGACAGCACAGGAAATATGTGACATTAAAACCCAGCATATCTTTTAATTTGACCAAATGTCTTCATAATTTATGATCTCAAACAAACAGTTGTCAGCTGTATATAAGTTCATTGGTCAAAATCACGAACCCCCCATGGAGGCGAAAACAGGCACGCATTGGCAAATCCAGCACATGACGAGAGATAGCAACACACCACCCAAGAAAGAACTGTATCCTCCTAGCAAGACATGGACAAGGCCTGTTTAGTTTCAAGATCAAGGGCACATGCACCAGTTTTCAGTATTTTGAAATGTTCATTCCAGGTGATTATAAAGTGCAGATTCAGCTGAGAGTGGGCAGCAACCCCTCCCCAGCCTGGAGCAGATTGACAAGTGCCTCTCGAGAATTTGAACTCTTTGTACTACAATTACCATGTTGTTTTTCCTGTACATGAACTTTAGCTTTTGTTCTAAATAACAGTTTTCTCATGGCCGGGTGCACATGAACAAGGAGGAGGCACCGGAGGTTTTAAAGAGCCGCAAGTTAGACTTAATGCAAGAAATTCCACAGGGAGGGGAATGTCTGAGGTTAGCCAAATACTTTTCTAAGTGCTTTGAATAAGACTCCACATTTGAAAGGAAGGTACCAGTACAGAGATGTCAGTGACGAAAAGGAAACACTACATGCAAATGAGCGCTATTAACACCTTGTCTGCACTTGAAGAGTTAAGGCACTGAGACCCTCTTTAAGAATGAAACTCACAGGGAAGTAAATGACAGGGCCGCCGCCTGTACAGTTTGTACTTCTTATACAGCGCAAAAAAACAATACCTATCACGAGGATGAATGCACATACCAGAAAGAACGTATAAATCTATTGCAATCACGTCTGGAGTCCAGAAGCCTGCTGCTGACGGGATAACTTCTGCGCACCTTTCTGACTGTCGGGTGCTAAAATGGCGGCCAGCAGCATTGACACGTGCAGGAGGCAGACACCACAAGTCGAGTCTGCGCAGTGTGTCTTAAGTCATGATGACATACTGCGCGTACTCAATACCTTGCCTTCCAGCACTCAAACGTCACCACACCCTTTCCCAACTCGTCACAGAGTCTCACACTGTGATGAGTTGGGAAAGGGTTGGGTCACAATGGTCTCCACTCCTTGATTTACATGGAGGCTTAGCTCTTCAGGGCTGGAGTCAAAAACGCCCAGGGCTAACTTTACCTCCACGTCATCAGGGGGTGGAGACGGTCTTTTATGTTCGGTATTTGCCGAGCTGATGACCTCACAGGTATCAGGGCTGTGAGATTGTCAGCCCGGCAATACTGCAGCCTAGGGGAGCGAGTAGGGAAAGTGCTGGCTTGTGTCACATCACACTGCACGCACTAGTTTCAACATCACTGACAGACAGTGAGTCCAGTCATAAATGGCAGACACTGCCTCTATTATTGTTTTATTTTTATGGGGACTGTAAAGGAGGCGGAGCCCCGCGCCCTAACGCAGAACCCGCCACTGCCTACATGAGAACTACTACAAACAGGACACTCAGTGTAGGCACTTGAGTAGAGGAAAAGGTGGGCATAGGAGATACACCACCTTCTCAGACTCATCAGTGGCAAGTGGATCTGGCAGAGACACAGAGAGACTAGGTACTAGTGCAGGATTTACAATCAAAACTATAAATTTCATGATCAATAGCAGGTGCCTTTTTTTTAGGGGATGATCAATAGACCACTCACAGAGAGAGAACTAAACCTTGGAACAGGGGACAAGGGAGAGAGCCCATCTGGGAGAGAGGCAGGCACAGAGCCAGGGAACAGGCCTGTTTCTCACCGGAAACTCATGGAGAAATTCAGACGAGACGCCAACACTACAGATGGTAGATTTACGTGGGTCCATGAATAGGAATAGGAATCCTTTTGAGAATCTCTCACATTACACTTTATCAAAGAATGATGAAAATATTTTGTGCAGAGGCCCTTCTTTTGTATCTACAGCTTTACGCAATTCATTCAATTTAAAAATGGAACTTCATCAATTCTTACGTAAGGGATGGTCGAGACACTATTTTAGTAAAATTCCTTCTAAGCCCATTTTCTCCAACATGGGTCTGAGTCCACCAACTAATTTCACTCCCCCAACACAGAGGATGTTCCATAAGGTTCTTGCTTTGAGCATGTGGTTTATAGGGATGTCATGAATCTCCTTTCTAAGAAAGAGCATGTTAAATACAAGCTTTGGAATCACTTAAAAATAACAAGGATATAGTGAAAAAAAGCCAGCCGACAAGGGAGGAGTGGTACTTGTCCAAAACACAACTGACTATAAAGCAGAGATTTTGGCACAACTAGACATAGAAACTAATTATGAAAAGTTGAGAAATGATCCGACCAAGGAGATTTCAGCTCTCATTAAGAGAGGGACTGATTAGGGTCTGGCGGCTGGTTTTCTTACTGAGTTAGAACATGATACCCTAAACAAGAAGCAACCTAGAATACCCACTGTCTAGTCACTTCGAAGATTCACAAAAACATGGTAAAACCACCAGAGAGACCGATTGTCTCAGGGTATGGGTCCATACAAGAACCCCTATGCCAGTGTATTAATATATTTCTGAAAGGCATGGTAGAATCTACTGCAGCATACCTAAAAGACACCATGACAACTATTAAGTTGGTAGATAGCATGGCATTTAATCTGGAAAATAAACTACTAGTGACTAGGCACATTGCGTCACTCTACACAAACATTTTCCAGAGGTCTACCTTAGCAGTAATAGGAGTAGTACTAGACGCTAGGCCCGGACCAGTACAGTTCCCCACAGACTTCATTCTAGACCTTCTGGAAATTTCAATGACGAAAAACATTTTCTTATCCAGGGGGACTAATGTCTCCAGGCAAAAGTGGAGGCTATGGGGGCAGGATTTGCCCCAGATTTGGCTACATTGTACATGGACCATTATGAAGGAAGCTATATTTGTAATGAAAACAATCCACACGCCATTAGGATCATTCTATTGAAAAGATACATCTTTGATGTAATAATGATCTGGACAGGCAATGAACAAGACTTGTTCACCTTCCGTGGATGGCTTAATGAGAGATCTGAGGACATCCAGTTTTCCCTTGAGTTCAGTAATAAGACCAGACATTTTCTGGACATTACCATGAGGGCAGATGAAGGTCAATTACACAAAATATTATATAGAAAAGACATTGAAAGGAACACATGATTATGTTATTCCAGCCACCACCCCAGAAATCTGCAAAACAATTTACCATTCGAGCAATGTTTTAGAATTGGGAGAAATTGTTCTAAGAAACAGGACTACTTTAGTGAGTCTGATATACTCATCAGCCTTCTGACTGAAAGAGGTTATCCCAGTGGTCTACTATGAAAGGCCTCTAAAGCGAGCATGGTTTGCTCCCAGGGAGTCCCTGCCAGAACCTAGAGAATGCACGGATACCTCACACAATCGCATGATTTGTGTAACCACATTCTGCACACGTAGTAATGCAACCAAGATTATAAACCAACATTAGGATGTAGTAGCAGATGAAATAGACACTCCATCACTGTCTTTGCATGCTTTCAAAAGAGGTAAAAGTGTGAGGGACCACATTGTGAGGTCCCTCCTGGTGGGCCTCCCAAAATCTGATCTTATGACCTATCGGAACCTGCCCAAGATTAAAGGTTATTTGAAATGGGGACACTACAAAGCCTGTTTACTAGCTATAGAAAGCAAGACTTTTACATATAGGGAACACTCATATACGCTACAGAACCTCACTAATTGTAATGGTACAGATGTGGTTTATAAAACTCGGTGCCCCTGTGATTTTCTATATGTGGGACAAACTAGACAAAAAGTAAAAACGTGCATATTACAACATTGCTGTCGTGTCCGTTTTAAGGTTCAAGGTGAACCTCTGATGGAACATTTCACCACTTTTGGACATCAGGCTGAGACTCTAAGATGGTTGGTCATAGAAAGGATCCACGCCAACCTGAGGAGAGGGGCAATCTCACCAACACAATGTGAATGTAAATGGATTCACAATTTGGACACAGTGACAAGAGAATTAAATGAATATGAGGTAATCACATGACAGGTAGCCTTTCTCAGCACTGGATGAATGTATGTATGCGGTCTGACATTTTAATTACACAGATGTCAGAATGTGGAGAGTGTTTTGGATATTTACAACTTTTCTTCACTTTATAATATGAGAACAATACCATACAATAACATTTGTGAGAGGCTGGCTCAGTATATGATATACACTTATGTAAGTGAACACCATGCACTGATCCAGGCAACCTTTATGGTGATTTAAGTGGCCTTAGACAACCTTAAAAAAGCTCTCTAAGTGGTTGCTGTATGAAGCAGCCTTCAGGCTTAGTCCAAAAGTATTGGAAAGCAGCTTATTTTATCAAAGCATAATCTTATACGTATTTATTAAGCGAAAAAGAACCATACAGTTTATTTATAAAAAATATGTATTTATTAGAAGACACTCACTAACGCATACAGATATCTCCTAGCCAGAGATATACACAATGCACACAATACTTTACGATAGAAAAAAGTAAGTAGCACAGAATAAACAGTGGTCACAAGGGGGAGACCTAACCATATACTAAAATAGTGGTATGCAAAGCACGACTTCAGTCAAGACTATACCCAGAAGACATTGGAGTGCCAGGGCCCCAATGAACCACCCAAGCTGTGTAACCAGGAGCCTCACAGAGGCTGTGTGCAGAGTGGAAACACTACTGCTGGACCAATGCAAGTCAATAGGTAAGTCACAGTTGCAATTTTAAAGAAAGAGGACCATTCCCAGTGGACCCTGAAGAAACCCCTTGGAAGACAAAAGTTTGGAGAGCCACCCCACCCATGGATACCTTAGGAACCAGGTTAGCTGCACAAGAAAAGCCAGGTGCATAGGTGTGAAGTGGTGTTGGAAACCGCTGTCGACCCCAATGGAGGACTTCAGAAAGATGCAGCTCCTGGAGAAGGTGAAAGTGCATGGTGGAACCAAAAGGTGGATTCAAGATGTGAAGAGCCTGAAAGCAGAGAGGACAGAGTCTATGCCACTCAGGAGTGACCAGGAGGAATGGAAGACGAATGCCCACTGATGTCAGGTGTTGCAGGAGAAATGACAGTGACCTTGAAACTACAGCTGTGTGGACCAAGTGATGCTGTGGAAGACCAGGAGCCCTACATGAGATGTCCCATGTTGGATGTCGATAGTTGAGGGGTCAGTGTCCAGCGGGAGCACCAACAAGCCTTGACAACTGCAATCAACGAAGGAGTAGAAGAAGATGCAGTGTCTGGATCAGCAAGGTCCAGGAGACCTACCACAATCAGGGGAGCCAGGGCAGACCCGAGCAATGAGGGGAGCCCACAGAATTCAAAATGTGACCCTCTAAGGACGCACAGGCCAGAGGCACTGGTGTCACAAGAGGACCTTGAGCAGCTACCAAAGAAGCTGGCCCATTGTGAAAGCAATGCAGTGTGGTCAAAGACTGGTCACTGGAGATGTTTGAGGTTGGGGCTACTTGGAGCCAGCAGATTTTGATGGAAGGAAGCCAACAAGCCTTTGCAATGGCATGTCGACGTGGTACACAGGGGTTCCATTCCTGTTGCTCCAATGAAGGATACAGTCCTCAAACCTGGTGAGAGAACGGGGCAGTTCTCAAGGGATGTGAAGAACTACCACCTGTGTTGCTGATCCTTTTAGAGTATGTGGAAGCCCAGGATCAGCAGACCGGTCAACTTAATTGCGGTGCCTACAAATGCAGGGAAGTGAATCCTTCACTTCAAGCGAGATTCCTTCAGGTGTCTGAATGGGTTTCCTGTACGGAGCACAGGCACAGGTGTTGCAGCAGATGAGCAGGGTGAAGAGATCAGGAGCAGCAGGAGTCTTCCCGGAGCGACGTCCATCAAAGTCCAGAGTGCAAAGATGGTCGAAGTTGAATTGGTGTCTGAATTGGATTGTGTCCCATGACGAATCCAGGGACCCACCCTCAGGTAAGCCCTTAAATACCATAAGGAAAGGTTGGGACGATCCAGGGGTCCCTCCCTAAGGAGGGCTGGACAAGGGGAAGGATACTCCCATGTCCTTTGTCAGGTTAGTGCCGGAGTGGGAGCCAACAGCTCCCTGAACTGGTTTAAACTGGACAATGGATTGAGGGCACCAAATGTGACCTGCATGCAGACTATGTGGCACTGACACGTACTCCCACTCTGTTCCAATACACTAAACCCTGTCTTGGAGGTGGTCACACGTCCCTGTGACAGGATACCTATTTGTCTGCCTTCCCCTGCTCAAGCTTGGCTCAGCGTAGGAGGGCAGAATCATGTCTCTGGTTGGCAGCAGCCATGTTGTGCTATCCAGGTCTAGAAGACTGGTACCTGGAGCAGGGAGGGCTTTTACAGTTCTTGGAATCATACCTCCCACACCATTTATGGTGTGGGGGTATAATTCCAACATGTTTGATACCAAACATGACATGGTTCGTTACAGCCAGTTTCAAGATGGTTATCGTGTAATGACATGGTACCCCTCTATATGTTATATGGCTGTCTCACTTACAACCCAGGAGAATGGACTCCAAAGGCTGTCGGTGTTCTCTGTTAATGCAGGGGCACCCTCACACTTAGAACTAAGAACCCTGCCTTCAGGATTGAAAAGGCTTGCTGTAGGGTGAGTTAAAGGTTTTAAGTGCAGTGACCCTTGATATATAGGGAAACCTACATCTTTTGTAAGTGGTGCTAGCACCAGCGTTACACAGGCTGCATGCAAGTCCTGTAGTAATATTTTGAATGGTCTCCCATAGGTGGCATAATACATGCTTCAGCCCATGGGGAACCTCTGGGGTGCCTATGCCCTGGGTACCTTAGTACCATAAACTAGGGGCCTATAAGGTTACCCCGGTATCCAATCTGGGATGTACCTAAGTACTTACCAATACACTTTAGTGGAGAGAGTAGAGAGACTTGGCTCCTGATTAGCAGGATCCCACTCAGACTAGTCAGAAACAACATTACATCAAGCAAAAATTGGGGGTAACCATAGAAGCAGATCCTACTTTCCTACAAACATAATTTTACTTTTTCTGTATAAGACTGTTATGTTGTTTGGTATCATGTTGCTATTTTCGGTGCTGTATATATGTGTTATAGATGTAAGTTTTTATCTTGTGATTTTTTTTGGTTCCCATTTCAGTTCATTTCAAAATTAACGTTGGATGTTAAATACCAGAAGTCACAATGTTTTTGTGTACAGAGTCTCTCTCTTTTTTTTTAGAAGATTCTGTCCCTTTCCCTTACTGTTTTGTAGATATTCTGTCTATTTCTCATATTCACACCTTGAGTTGCATGCACAAGCTGAGGCTACCTGCCAGGCATTTTTTAAAAGTTCTTTTGTAGTTGTCCCAATCAAACTAGTTTGTCAGAAGTTGCCCTTATAGAAATAGTATGTGGAGCGGCCTTTTTGGAAGTATGGGTTTTGCATCCGAGCACCTGATCGGTACAACATGCACACATGCATGCATTCTGATGCGGACTCATCCGGTTGTTTAATTCATCCAAGTGAGTCCAAGCAGTCTTGACATCCAGACAAGCGTCCGTCGGACTGTTGGAACTAGATAAGCCCTCTCAGCCTGGGGCTTTTTCCTTTTCTGGCATTGCCCCAGCAAATATCAGACAACATTCACTGACCACTGTCCCATTCTTTGTTTTCAGAGGTGGCAGGACACCCATAGCTTTATACTCGACCTGCGGGTACTTAGTATGTTTAAATTAGTTGCCGCCATCATTCATAAATAAGTATACTACTCGAATCGAATATATTCTTGTAAGACACACACTTTCTGAACCTTGACCTATCTGGGCTCTGGCACTGCATGGAGGTACACACCTCAGTGCATCCCTTCATTTATTGAGGCATGAATGCAGCGTTGATTCTAACTGTGATCACATGTTTTGTTTTCCAGTAATTTCATTTTCTGACGCTATTAAAATCTTTGGCTTGAGATCCACTTTTGCCCAGCATCGGGAGCAACGTGGCCCTGGTTGCCTACATTATTGATCTATTACACTCACAGTATCCCAGGTGAATGGGGGCTCCTGTTAGCGGATGGATAGAGAATAATTTACAGTGATAGAGCGCTTACAGCACTCTAAATGGCATGGATGGATTATACTCATGGTTCAAACGCATGCATATGTTGGTATCGTTTGCAGTGTATTATGTTTATTAAATGTATTTATTCAACATCTTAAGCATAGAAATGTAATGTGTGCCTTTACATAGAATTGTCATGTATTAGAGACACTAGCATTCCTGTATGCATAATGTGCAGGATGACATAATATTCACATCAATGTAACTGTGTGTTGTTTAAGTTGCCGGCATTGTAGGCCCAGAGCTGCAAGTTGTTGACAGTTTAAAATAATTGGTTGCTAAAGAAATAATTAAATGAATCTCTTGTGTGTGCCAGGACAGTACGCTCTCATCCCCCAGCAGGAACAGGAATTCGACCTTGTTATTCTTAGTTTAAGAAGATAACCAGAATGTCTTTGAAGAGTCTGAGAAGCGGGAAGGGAGGTGATGGATTAAACCCAGATTTTTGACTGGGTGTGAGTGTTTGATTGGTTCAGATGCTCCGTCCATTACCACCCCCTATTGTACCGCTTTTGGCCGCCATAAGTGTGGCAGGATATACTCAGACGTGAGTCCCTTGCTCACTTTGCCACTGGATTCAAGCAAGCCGGGCTGAAGAAGGCTGTAATGCCAGAAACCGGTCCTCGGAAGCTTGTTTCCGGTCCAGGGAAGGCATGGCTTGGCAGTTCGGGCTGGACTGTTCCCATGAGGCACAGGGTCAGACTGATTTGCATATAGCCATGTCTAAACTGGGGTGGCACAGTGGGCTAAAGAACGGTGATGGATTAAACCCAGATCTTTTGATTGGGTGTGAGTGTTTGATTGGTTCAGATGCTCCGCCCATTACCACCCCCTTTTGTACCGCTTTTGGCCGCCATAAGTGTGGCAGGGTATACTCAGACGTGAGTCCCTTGCTCACTTTGCCACTGGGTTCAAGCAAGCCGGGCTGAAGACGGCTTGAATGCCAGAAACCGGTCCTCGGAAGCTTGTTTCTGGTCCAGGGAAGGCATGGCTTGGCAGTTCGGGCTGGACTGTTCCCATGAGGCACAGGGTCAGACTGATTTGCATATAGCCATGTCTGAACTGGGGTGGCAGAGTGGGCTAAAGAACGGTGATGGATTAACCCAGATCTTTTGACTGGGTGTGAGTGTTTGATTGGTTCAGATGCTCTGTCCATTACCACCCCCTTTTGTACCGCTTTTGGCCGCCATAAGTGTGGCAGGGTATACTCAGACGTGAGTCCCTTGCTCACTTTGCCACTGGATTCAAGCAAGCCGGGCTGAAGACGGCTGTAATGCCAGAAACCGGTCCTCGGAAGCTTGTTTCCGGTCCAGGGAAGTCATGGCTTGGCAGTTCGGGCTGGACTGTTCCTATGAGGCACAGGGTCAGACTGATTTGCATATAGCCATGTCTAAACTGGGGTGGCAGAGTGGGCTAAAGAACGGTGATGGATTAAACCGAGATCTTTTGACTGGGTGTGAGTGTTTGATTGGGTCAGATGCTCCGTCCATTACCACCCCCTTTTGTACCGCTTTTTGCCGCCATAAGTGTGGCAGGGTATACTCAGACGTGAGTCCCTTGCTCACTTTGCCACTGGATTCAAGGAAGCCGGGCTGAAGACGGCTGTAATGCCAGAAACCGGTCCTCGGAAGCTTGTTTCCGGTCCAGGGTAGGCATGGCTTGGCAGTTCGGGCTGGACTGTTCCCATGAGGCACAGGGTGAGACTGATTTGCATATAGCCATGTCTGAACTGGGGTGGCAGAGTGGGCTAAAGAACAGTGATGGATTAAACCCAGATCTTTTGACTGGGTGTGAGTGTTTGATTGGTTCAGATGCTCCGTCCATTACCACCCCCTTTTGTACCGCTTTTGGCCGCCATAAGTGTGGCAGGGTATACTCAGACGTGAGTCTCTTGCTCACTTTGCCACTGGATTCAAGCAAGCCGGGCTGAAGACGGCTGTAATGCCAGAAACCGGTCCTCTGAAGCTTGTTTCCGGTCCAGGGAAGGCATGGCTTGGCAGTTCGGGCTGGACTGTTCCCATGAGTCACAGGGTCAGACTGATTTGCATGTAGCCATGTCTGAACTGGGGTGGCAGAGTGGGCTAAAGAATGGTGATGGATTAAACCCAGATCTTTTGACTGGGTGTGAGTGTTTGATTGGTTCAGATGCTCCGTCCATTACCACCCCCTTTTGTACCGCTTTTGGCCGCCATAAGTGTGGCAGGGTATACTCAGGTGTGAGTCCCTTGCTCACTTTGCCACTGGATTCAAGCAAGCCGGGCTGAAGATGGCTGTAATGCCAGAAACCGGTCCTCAGAAGCTTGTTTCCGGTCCAGGGAAGGCATGGCTTGGCAGTTCGGGCTGGGCTGTTCCCATGAGGCACAGGGTCAGACTGATTTGCATATAGCCATGTCTGAACTGGGGTGGCAGAGTGGGCTAAAGAACGGTGATGGATTAAACCCAGATCTTTTGACTGGGTGTGAGTGTTTGATTGGTTCAGATGCTCTGTCCATTACCACCCCCTTTTGTACGAATGAGCTCCATAGCCTTAACCCCTTTAGATCCATTTGACATGAGTACTTCTTAGGAAGTCTACAGGTGCTGACACCTTGGGGAAGAAGTTAGGGGACATAGCCAGGAACCTCAATGAGAGTAGTTTAGGGACAGATAACTTATGCTTTCCTTCCTAATGAATAGGGATTTAGACTCAGCCTCAATTCTATATTTTGTTTTAATTCTGGAGTTCGTCACATTATGCCTATTATGCCGAAATAATTATATTCGTCGATTTTGCTCTGTATTGATTTTTATGTACCTAAATTTGCAGATTTTTTGATGTGTTTACATCCAATTATTTTTGGCCTTATAATAAAGTCCATAAACTGGAATTCGGAGTCTGTGGTCTTTTAAACATGACTAAAGTGTAAGTATAATTTTGAAGTGTTTACTCCCCTCAACCACTTTCAGCAGGCAAATAAAAGACCATCAGTGCTAAATTTGGAAGGTAAGGCTAACACTAAATTTAGTGCAATCAAATTGGAGCAGAGGATGGTTTGCCTCTAAAGTGAGGGGAAAAAGAGGGACTCAGAGTAAAAGCAGAGGAAATTTGGCTTTGGACTTGAAGCAGACAACGGCGAGAAATGAATTTTGGTGGCGGTCGGCGGATGCTGATAGTGTGGCGGGAGCAGTGGTAGCGTGAGTATGAAACTGTGTGGTGTGCTAGATTGCGGTGATGAATGAATTTTGTGTTGTCTTGCAAATTGAGAATGCAAGTAGAGTGATTGTGGGTTAATCGGTTTACTGGTCTGGACACGTGTGGATCAGGAACTTTTGGTGAGCGTACTCCAGAGAAGTCCAAGATCCCGGGATAGTTTTGTATAGGTAATTGTCTGATCAAAATTGTGGGTGTCATGAAGCGCTATCCGCAATCTACCTGTGAAAGGGAACTTTGTGTAAATTCAGGAGTAATGTCGCAGTGGAAAGCCTCAGGTACCAGGGGTAGACTACAGCGACTGGGTGACCAACGCAGGTCGGGGGTCATAGTGGATGTTCTTGTACGAGTGTTCTATTAATAATCCACATTTGTAATAATAATCCACATTTGTAAAGTGCGAGAAATCCCCCGTAAGGGTCTCTAGGGGCTGGGGGCCATCGGGAAGATTAAGCAAGCTATTGCCCAGAGTCACATGGTGCTGGGCTAATCTGCCTCCGGAGCCGGGGATCGAACCGTGATCCCCCGGGTTCGGGAGTCAGTCACCCTGGCCGCTGCGCCACACGTTCTATTGATCTTTTAGCAGGCGGACATTCACTTGTTTATGTAACTGTAAGTTATTGTGGCTGTAGTAGGAATCAGTTTCTTGGTTAATAACTTTTGGTTATAAAGTCACTTATGTACGAATGTGTGAGCTAGTGTACAAAGTGAAATTGTAAAGGAGGGTGAACCGCTGCAAGGAGGGAGTTGTGACGTCAGTACGAGCCGCGCTGGGATTGGTGGGTTGGTGTAGCACTGCGCTGGGATTGGTGAAAGTTCGTCTGAAGTTCAACATTTAATTCTGGATTGCAATTAATTGATTTTCACAATGAGATGTTTTAAGGTGTTGTGTGATTTGTGTATAGGCAACACAAGGGTGGTGACTCGGGTGGGAGAATAAGCTCCACTGGAGGATACCCCGGCACATGGCAACCAATGTAGGACTCCATACTATAGTGTGGCTGCAAAATGTGCATAAAATTACAGAGAAATAGGGAGAATTGGCTTTCCCTCGTCATAGGTCATTTCGGATGGAGATGCTATACCAGCTAAGCGGAGTGGTGTCTTCTCTGAAGCCTCCGCCTAGACCAACGCAATTTGAGGCATTAGATGTGTGGATGAGAGCAGCAATGGCAAAGAGAAGAGAAGCTTCACAGGGAAGAATGAAGAAAGCAATGAAGGCATACCAGGATGCTAGGTGGGATGCACAATTGAGGAGGTGGAGAGTAAACACCATATAGGAAGAATGCTTATATCCATTCAGGTTGCTAAAAGGAGGGTCTGAAGGACAGAGTAAGACAGAAGAGGACAGTGATACAGATGATAGCTTTCTAGAGAGATTGTTAGCAGAACACCCTCCACCTTATGATTCCAGGTTGGAGCTGGAGAGAACACAGCAACCTGGGGAAGCTTTAGGAGCAGTTCGAATAGATTCAGAAGAGCAGACAACAGGAGTAAGAGAGAGAATGGCAGTTGCAATAGGAATTCCTGGGGGGGTCTGGAGGGCCAGGATATGCAGATCCTAAGCACAATGGAAGTGCATGTGCCATGCAATTACCAGATTCTCTTACTGTACCAGTTACAATTGGACCTGTGGTTTCAAACTATAACCCAAATGAGAGAGCAAATGAAAATCAACAGCAGACCAGAGGAGGGGAAGAGACTATGTCAGGGGGAAGTCCTACAATGAGTGGAACAGGTATGGTTCAGATGCCAGTGAACGCTAGCACTCCATTGCCAGCCACTACTGATCCATCAAGGATGGACAATGGATCAGAACGAAGATGAACAGGAGCTTTGGCAAATTCTACGTCAGATATCAGAATGTGGGTTCCACCAGTAAGGGAGTCAATGCTATCGAGAGAAGAACGGGATATGAGACAGGAATCCCCTAGAGTAATGTTTCAATCACATGGCTTGT
This sequence comes from Lissotriton vulgaris, assembly GCF_964263255.1. Lineage (NCBI taxonomy): Eukaryota > Metazoa > Chordata > Amphibia > Caudata > Salamandridae > Lissotriton > Lissotriton vulgaris. The sequence continues at coordinate 1,100,905,091 of NC_141687.1, read as the reverse complement.
GTGAGGGTAAACATAGGAGAAGTCGAAGTTGTGAGAGAGAAAGCCATCCGGTGTTGAGAATGGAGGAGAGTACAGGTCCAAGGAGAGCACAAAGTTGTGGCAGGGAAGTACCAGGAAGTGAGAGGTGGCAAAGAACCATACAAGTGGCAATGAAAGCACCATTGTTAGATGTGGTCAGATTGAAAGTTGAAATAGATGAAGTGATGGAAGGGAATCTGCCCTTGGACAAGATTGCAATATATGATCCAAGCGAGTTGTTATTTGTAGCTAAGGATGTTACTAAAAGGCAAAGCGAGCTTATGAAGCATTGGTAAGTTGGCAAAATGGTAGGAGGTGGATTTAACTAAAACAAAATTGATGCAGGGAAGCTGCAGATTGAATTATACTGATCAAGATTCATATGAAAAGCGAACAACAGGATTAAAGACACAAATTAGAGACTTGATTATAGCAGTGCGACCGTGGAGAGAATGAGATAAATGGGAAGAAAGATGGGCTAAAAAGAAAAGTGCCAAGAAAGTGGTAGGAGATACTCCACCTCCAGATGGAGAGTGATGGAAGAAACAGGAAATTACCCTCTGAGAGAAGTACAGAATTGGGGGTATGTACATGTGCCATGGAGCAGGGGTGATTTAGCAGCATTTACCAATGATTTTCTTTGGCTGAGGGAGAAACCTGCCGACTGGTATAAACAAATTGATTGGTTTGTTAAGATTTCGAAGGTGTTATGGATCGATCTGAACACCTTGATTGATATAGTGGGTCAAGGTGATGTATGGACGGCATGTAAGGTTGCCGTTGACTGGCCTGCTGCAGAACCGGCTAGAGATACAGTGACTAATTGTCCTTCAGCTGAGGTAATGAAGAAATATGAACAAGTGATTACATGGTTGCAGTAAAAAGTGGCCCAGCAGACTGTTGATTGGCTTAAAATTGATTGTACTACTTAAGATCCTAAAGAATCGGTACATGATTATTATGAGAGACTTTTAGTGGCATTTAGACAACATAGTGGATTGGAAACTGTTGAACCGAAAGACATGGAACAGTTTGTTTCTAAATTGGTGTTAGGGTTTAGATCTGATATCAGTTTGATGATACAGCACCATTTTATATGTTGGCAGAATAAATCTGTCGACGAAATTTAGCGATATGCAAAATACTGCAGTGAACAGGTAGAGGCAGCACAAAAGAAAAGAAAAATTAATGTTGGTACAGTTGAGAAATGCCCAAAGGCCTGACTGGGTGCGAGGAGTTGAAGGAACAATGGGTCGAGGAAGAGGAAGTGGTAGAGGAATGAACCAACAGACTGTGTCTCAACCTGCTCTGGGTAGAGAATGGGGTGCAGATGCCGGTATGAGAGCTGAGTGGGTGGGCGATCAAAAACATATTACAGCCTGCCACTATTATCACAAAATCGGGCATTGGAAGTGCGAGTGTAGATTGAATCCAGCAAATCAATTGCAATATGAGAGACAGGGACGAATGCCAGAAGGTGTGAATACTGTGACAAGACCCAGATCAATGTATGGAGGAGACTGTGAGTCCCAAATGCAGATACCACAACCTCCAAGAATACCCATGAGTAATTAGACATATCGTCAGATCCCTTACTTCGAGATACAAGACAGATTAGACCAAATGCAAGGCCCTCATGAGTATCAGAGGAGGTTGAAGGGTGAGTGCACTTCGGGTGCTTCTCTAGAAGTGGATCAGAGTGGATCATTCATAGATACAAATGTGAATAGACATCCTGCTACCTTTTTGTTAGACACTGGAGCTGCGCGCTCCACAGTACGGACAGAAGTTGTCCCAGATTTAACCCTGTCAGGAATATCGATCCAAGTAGTGGGTATAACTAATTTGAAAATGTGTAATCCATTAACAAATGAATTACCTGTAAGAATAGGACCCTTCCAGGATAAACACCAATGTGTGGTGTGTGATTCCAGCTCAGTCTGTCTATTAGGACGAGATCTTATGTGCAAGCTAACTTGTACCATATCATGCACTGTGAGGGTAGTGGAGTTGCTAACCTATGATGACAATGCCGATTTTAAAATGGCCAATATGAGTTTGTGTGCAGAGCTATTCGTGGTTTTCACAATAGAAGACCTACCATATGTCTTGAGAGATTCAGTTTCTCCGAAGGGGTGAGAATTCACGGGTGAAGAGATAGGACTGATCCAAGGGGTTGAACCTGTTAAGATACAGGTCAAATCAAATGCTGAATGTCCACGAATCCTAGCAGTATAAATTGACTCCAGAAACTGTGGCCTGAATACGACCTCGAATTGAGTCTATGATTGCAAAAGGCATTTTAAAGGAGATAAGAGGAAGTCCCTGTAATTCACCTATAATGGGACTACAGAAGCATAGTAGCTAGTACAGAATAGTGTTGGATTTGTGCAGGGTCAATGAAATCGTGATCCCATGTTGTCCTGTGGTACCGAATCCAGCTGTTATACTATTTCAGATACCATATGAGGCCGAATGGCTTACAGTCATTGATTTGTGGCAGGCGTTTTTCTCCATACCATTACATTAAGATTGCCAATATATTTTTGCGTTTTGGATGGATGACTGTGTGTTAACATGGTGTAGGATCCCTCAAGGGTATACGTAAAGTCCCTCTATCTTTAACCAGTGTTTGAAAAAGAATCTTGAAGAGCTGATGATGCCCTAAAACTCAGTCCTGGTCCAATATATCGACGATCTTTTGGGCACGTCAGAGACTGAGGATGCTTGCAGGATCGACACAGTGGCTTTGCTGAACCATTTGGCAGAGAATGGACCCAAGCTGTCCCCAAACAAACATCAGTATTGTCAAACAGAAGTGCAGTATCGAGGTCACCAAATTGAAAAGGGTGTCACCAGATCGCATAGAGACGATTCTGCAAATGGGAACTCCGAAAACACAGAAAGAAGTCTGCATGTTTTTGGGAATGGTCGGCTATTGTCGACAGTGTATCCCAAACTTTTCCTTGCAAGCAAAGCCACTTCTGAGATTAACTTGAATGTACATTAGTGATCTGGTACCATGGGACAACGACTGATTGATAGCCTTCCATGAGCTGAGAGAGAGTCTATGTCATGCTCCAGCTCTGAGAATGCCAGATTACAATAAAGTGTTTTCACTCTTCTGCTGTGAGACAGAAGGATGTGCATAAGCGGTCCTTGTACAGACACATGGAGGTGCCTGTAGACCAGTGGCTTATTTTTCTGCTATATTAGATCCTGTAGCTTCTGCGTTGCCCGGGTGTCTCAAATCCGTTGCTGCAACGGGTGTCAGCATTGAGAAATGTGAAAGCATAGTAATGGGTCACCCACTTATTGTTTATGTGTAACATTCAGTAGAACTGTTAATGATAAGAACAAAGACACAGCATTTAACGAATAACAGACTTACAAAGTATGAGCAAGTAATATTGGCTTCTGAAAATGTTACTCTAAAATGCTGTACTACTTTGAATCTCGCTACATTGTTGCCTACACCACAAGAGGAAGGAGAAGATTGTGAAGAGCATGACTGTCTGGATGTTACTGAACTATCTACCAAACCCAGACCTTACACTGTTGATGAACCGTTGACCGAATCAAATTTAATTCTTTTTGTTGATGGTTCATGCTTAAGAGACAATGAAGGGTGTTTGAGAGCAGCTTTTCCTGTGTGTACCATTTTGGTGTGTGGTTAAATCTGCCTGTTAGTACATTCTGCTCAGGTGGCCAAAATTATCGCTCTGATAAGTGCCTGTACCATCACAGATGGAGTTTAAGTGACTATATGGAAAGCCATTATGGGTTTGGAGTGGTTCACGATTTTGGACAGTTATGGACTCAAAGGGGATTTTTAACATCATCAGGATCCCCTATCCGTAATGGAAAATATGTACGTCAATTATTGGAAGCCTTACAGAGCCCCAAAGCAATAGCTGTGGTTAAATGTGCAGCACATGGGAAAGGAGAAGATTTTGTCACAAAGGGTAATAACTATGCTGACGCGGTAGCTCATTTTTGTGCACTACATGTTTGTGTTTTCAATAGAGAGTATGTGGGAGAAAGCAAAGAAGAGACCGAGCTCAGCATGTCATTAGCTGTGGCCGATACATGGGATGAGATTAAACGGCTGCAGGATGAGGTCTAAGAGGAGGAAGCTGCATCATGGGTTAGAGTGGGATGTGAAAAGAGAAAATATGGTATTTGGATATCAACACATGAAAGGGCAGTGTTACCTAATTGTTTATTGAGCCCAATGGCAAGGCAGATTCACTGAGCAGTTCATCTTGGAAGAGATGCCATGGTTCGATTCTTTAGGCAAATGTGGTTTAACCCCCAATTTCGTGTGCATGCTGAAGCAGTTTGTCACAGATGTGCTGCATGTCAACAAATGAATGTGGAAAAAAGAACTGTGGTTGCGATGAGTCACATTGGTTCTGTTCAGTTCAAAAACCTTTATTTCAGTCAAGAAGACCATACAAGTATACATACACAATCAAGTCATAACATTATAGAGTTAGAAACACACCAAACACAGATTGTACAATTTAAAATGCAACTTCTATGGGAACAAGGGTAAATTGACTGCATGGGCAAACATAGCATTTGCTTCGGTGAAAGTACATATGCGGTGATGCCACTCAAAAAAAAGAAGAGAAAAATGCACAAGCAAAGACACAAGCAGGCAAATCATTTAATTAGGAAGATCAACCGGTATAGAGTCAATACAATAGATAAAACTGACAAGGATTATACATAATGTATCTTAAAAATCATCATTTCATGATAAAAGATATAAAAACCATTAAAAAAAATATAAAAAGTTATTTTCCTCTCGTCCATTGATGCAATGATAAAATAATCTATGCACTAGTAGCTTGGGTTGTTGTTATTATGTGACTTTTTTTCTCTTTTTCTAAAAATGCCCTTCGCGTGTGCCACATTGCGTTTAAGAAACAAGAAACAGAGAAGACAATGGGCTTAGAAGTATCGTGCTTCAAAACTCTAAATGCCACCCGGCATTGCACGAACCCTAGATTCCAACACAACTGTATAAGGCAACACTGCCTAGCCACTTTGTACCCAGGACAAAAGAATAGTACGTGCAACTCTGACTCCTCCTGATAGTTGCATGCTGGGCACCCATGTTGAGCCGTTTCAGACTATTTGGAGTTAAGGGCCCGGAGTGGAAGAGTACTAAATCTGAACTGAAGGTATAATTTCATTGCTGAGAATGGTAGAATGTCATCCAAAAAGGGTTCAAGTTTGTACTCATCTTTTACTCTGAGAAATTCTGCAGTCAGAACACCTAGATTCGGATTGCCACAAATGGCTTCTAATTTGTGGATTCAGTTAATTCTCACTAATTCAGCTCGTGAGACTGTGGAACAAAATTCTTGTGGATTACTCCAGAGGCTTGGTTTGCCTATCCTTGCACATTCATCCCTTATATGTGCAAACCTAGCAAATGTTTTTTCCACCCCTGGGAAACTTAGTAGCTCTTTGGTTTCTAGCTGAAACTCTACCAGCTCCGGGGTCACCCACATCCTGCACCAGAAGGTTAGGGGTCGTAAAGCAACCTCATCTTCAATCGGCCTTATTCCTAGATATAGCCGCAAGGGGATTACCGGGGTGCTGAGGGAAGGCCCAAGATTTGTCTTAAAAAACTATTTTCTACTTTGCTTAGGAGGGTAGAAGGACAATGGCCCCAAAGTTCAGTCCCATACAACAATGCTCCCCTTGCTTGATCCTTATAGATTTCAATAACCAGGCCAAACGGTTTAAGGGTTGATTCCCTTAGCAGTTTAGCTATCCCCCCAGAAGTCTTTGCTAATTTAAGCTTAGCTTTGGCTATTTGAGGCCCCCATTCCATGTTTTCAGTGAGGGTAACCCCCAAATAGTCAAATACAGAAACCCTTTCCAATGCTATACCATTGAGGTGGGGATTTGCACGTGCTTTCTTAGCTGAATCGACTACCATAAACTTGGTTTTCATGGTGTTTATCTCCAGTCCCCCGTTGTTACAAAAGATGACAAAACTGTCCAGTATCCTCTGGATTCCCATCGGTGACTTGGACATCAAAAGGGTGTCATCTGCAAACATCAATGCTGGAACCTTTGAGTTTGCTAGCTTGGGGGCATCATTGTCCTTAACCTCTGTAAGTTGGTCAATAAGTGCGTTGACAAAGAGGCAAAACTGGGTCGGTGCAAAAACACAGCCCTACCTCACTCCTCTGCCAACTGGGAGTCTGGTAGTTAGTTCTCCCCCTTTTTCACATCTTACTCGGGCATAATTGGCGTCATGCAGCTTGATAAGCATACTTAGCAAATAAGATGGAATCCCCAATTCTCTTAGTACCCCCCATAGTTTGGCTCTGGGCACCAGATCAAAGGCCGTTTTCAGGTCCACAAAAATCAAATAGAGGCTGCCAACCTCCAATGACACAGTATTCCAAATTATAAGTTGGAGTCTGTATATTTTGGTCCACGGTGGAAGTGTTCTTCCTGAACCTGGCTTGATAGGGGCTTATAACATCATTCTCTTGGATCCACCCCTGGATTCGATCCAAGAGTACTCGTGCAAACAATTTTTGAGTGACATCGATCAAACTGATTGGTCAATAGTTTGCAGGAAATAAAGGAGAGCCCTTTTAAAAAACTTGGACAATTTCTGCCCCAGCCCAGGTATCAGGGATCGGCATACCATTCATTATAGTGCCAAGTAGTACGTACAAATATGGACCCCAGATAGTTGGTTCCTCTCTGAACAAATCCCGTGGTAGCTTGTCTAAGCCAGGTGCTTTGCCTGCTAGAAGTTTCTCAATTGCCTTTGTAACCTCAAGGAGAGTTATCTCAACGGATACCTCATCAGCATTCATAGGTAAGGAAGTAGTTGCATCCACTGCCGGGCCGGTGTTTGCACCCAGGTCCCCTTGAGTGGGAGTACAGCCAGTAGAATGCGAACCGGGTACGGTTTCCATTGTGTAAAGCGCCCAGAAGTGGTCAGCCCACATTTCTCCTAGGATGTTCGGTTCATTAGCTGGGGTTCCCTCCTTACTACAAGTTCTAACAATGGGCCAAAATTCCTTCATGTCCCGGTTCGCTAGGGCAGTGTTAATGTCCTTCCATTGGTTCTCTTCCCAGGCCTACTTTGCTTGACAGACAGCCTCTTTAAATAAAAACCTACTAATTTTAGTTAAAGCTGTGGTTTTTGCTTTAATGGCGACTATCAATGCCCGGTTTGCCGTGCAGCAATTATCATTAAACCACTTCTGGGTTACCGTTTGTATTTTTTTGGGGCGTACTATCGGGTAAAATCTGTCTGCTAGTTTAGTTGCCAAACTCTTATGGAGTTCTCCAACCTGGCTAATATAAGCTAGGTTGTCCTTGTCCAAGGAAATACTGCTAAGTTATTACCAGTTCATAAAGAGCAACCAGCTTCTTAGGTGTTTGTTTTATCACCCCCCACTTGATTCTTCTTCTGTTATTGGTTAATAATAACCTATTCTCAAGGGGGGATTACTGACAGGGGGAATACCTGAATCAGCACCTTCAATGTCAATGTCAGGGCATTATGGTTGCTATCAATGCACAATACGACTGCAAAGTCAAGGACCCTATGCCACGTCCTGGACTCCACTAGAATATAATCCAAAAGAGAGGCTTGGCCAATTCTGTTAAATGTTGATTTACCCGGCCTATCCAAGGGTGTATGACCATTGCATGCTCCCAGTGAGTGGTTTAGGAAAATGGCATTCATTTGAAGTACCAGGGGGGACCAGGACTTAACCGGTAGGATTTAAGGGTCAGGAATTGCCCACTGAAGGTCCTCCTCATTGGTATTCAAATCATGAATACCAGAAAGGGGCTCAAATTGACAGTTAAAATCATCCCAACTATTAGCCTTCAGTTAGGCGGCACAGTGGGAATAATGGAATTTAAGTCATCAAGGGCTCTTGATTCCTTGCTCAAACTTACGGGCCGGGAATAGACGCTGATAATGGCAAATTTCAACTTGGTGGGAAAACTAAGCATTACACATTGAATATCATTGGAGGAGGTGGTCAGGGGACTTGCTGAGCAACCCATGTGTGAAGCGACCCAGATAGATAATCCCCCAAACGGCCTACCTCTCTCTCTGATATCGGCTGGAATGTTAAATGTTGCAAATCCCACCCTTGCGCACTCATATCTTGCCCATGTTTCCTGGAACAAGCAAATGTCGAACTGATCCACAAAAAGTCCCCATTCTGGGCAGGAGAGTTTACTCTTAATGCCAGCCACATTCCAGGAAAGGATCTTCAAATCACTACCTGTGCGAGAGTTTCCACCCGGGAGCTCAGTGCAAGATGTGCCTATGCTTAAGGGGTTTACCCCCTACGCGAGGTTATTGGGAAAGGCAGGAGAATTAGGGGATATGGACCCCGGTGAATGACATCGGCCCACCTGGGCCTTTTTTCCCTGCAGGGTAGCTAGAACACAAGCCCCCGTTTCAGTACCTATCTCCAATAAGGAGGACAGCTTTATGCTCCCATGGTATTCCATCACTCGTCCTTTTGGGGGTGTCAAGGTATTCTTTGGGTAGGCCAGACCCCCTTATCCCTGGTGGTCAATCTACATCTTCCAGATCCCCGTAATGGTTATTTACTGCCAACTTAAAAGAAAACGGAGATCTAGTGGGGGGATGTCTATGGCCGAGATTGGGCCTTACAATCATATGCCCTTCATGCCCCGGAAATACATTTGCCCTAGCAGGGTTGAAACAGTGCGAGTAAAAGTAATCAAGCGGGGGGCGGAGCTAGCCGGCAAGCGTAATGGCTGCTTAATCCCGCAGCTCCGCTGTGCACGAACCTGAATATCCTTTTTCTATCCTTTCAGCGCGACGTCCGAAGACTGGCCCCGGCTCCCGCGATCTGCCCGGGGTGTGTGCAGCGAGCGGACGACCCGGCGGGGGCGGGAGAACAGGATCGAGGCACAACGGGAGAGTGCGGCGCCTCGCTGAGGCAGGGCCGCGAGACCACGAACTCGATTTGGGCAGCACTCTAGCGACGTGCAAAGACGTGCGGCCGTAGCCGCAGTGCAGGTACCGGTCCAGCGGCCCCTCCCGGGGGTGCAGACTTTGCCGCGGGTGCGCCTGGGGTTGACACCCCCCTCCACCCACCACGAGGCTCTACACAGCGGGGCGAGACCCGGGGGAATTGCCCCCCCCCTTCGAGGACACTGATATGGGGCAATGAGGTGCTGCGGCCCCCCCCCCACCGGGGGTCACACAGAGGAGTGCCAGATTTCATCGGACCCGGGGGCTTACTAAAGACCCGCATTGCGGGGTGTGAGAGCTTGGATGCTACTGCCCTGCAGGACTCACTCGCATCATCTTCGCGCCTTTCTACCTGCTGGGCTGGGCTGGAGGAGCGGGGCGACCTCAAGGAGGCTACTGCAATCACCCCTGGGGGGAAGAGAAAAGCTACTGAATCCCAGGAGAACGGCCTCCTGACAGACGGAGACCTCCAGCCTTTCGACTCGCTGGCCAGAGGTGGGCCTGGTTTGAGCCTTTCTCCGGCGGCCAACGCCCTGATATCGACGGCCCGCTGTCCTGCGGATCCCCGGTCGGGGGGTGGTGCGAGAGGTAGGGCAGACTGTGAGCGCCTGAGCCTGGTGAAGATCTGTCCTGAGGCCTGCCCCGGTGCCCCGGCGTTCTTGAGTGATCCCTGGGAGCGAGTGGTGGCATAATGGGGAAAGGGGACAGGACCCAGAGCGTAGACTCAGACCTGAAAACTATGCTTCTCTCCATGGAGCAGGGCATCCAGACCAGCATATCGGCCCTGGGGTCCAAGATAGACGCAATGTCCTACAGAATGGATCGAATGGCGGAGAGGCTGGACAAGCATGCTGAGAGGCATGATATGGCCGAGCGCAGAATGACGGAGGTGGAGGAGGCGCAAACTGAACTGGACACGGCGCAGAAAAAGATGGAACGGATGATGCGGACATTACAGGACAAAACTGAGGATTTGGAGGCGCGTTCTTGGCGCTGTAACCTGCGCATCACAGGCTTTCCGGAATCTATGGCGACGGGCCCTATGGAGCGCTTTGTGGAACAGCTTCTAGTGAAACTCCTGGGAGACGGTGTATTCTCAAATATGTTTACAGTGGAGAGAGCACATAGATTGTTGGTGCCCAAGCCGCAGCCGGGCACGCCTCCGCGCCCTGTCATAGCGAAACTTCTCAACTACAGGGACAGAGACACTGCTCTTCGCCTGGCACGCACAAAACAGAGCCTGCAGTATGAGGGGTCGGCTATATCCCTGTACCCAGACTTCACAGCTAAGGTACAGGAGGAGCTGAAGCAGTTCATACCTCACAAGAAACGTCTGAGGGAGATGGGTTTGGACTATGCGCTATTATATCCGGCCAAACTACGCGTCAACAAAGGAGGCCACTCTCATATCTTCACGGATCCCAAAGCGCTGCAACAAGCAATGAAGCGATGGTCAAGGGAAGCGAAAGAGAGCTCGGACAGGAACCACGAGAACGGCGATGGCGACAGCCGTCTGGACGATCAGGACTGAGTCTCTCTTGTTTGGGGCACCCCGCGACTCACTGGGTGGATGGCAAGCGGGCTCACAGACTATTCTGGTTGAGGCCGACTCCAGGTGGGGTGAAGAATCTCATGATGCTCTTTCCGAGGACTACAAGCTGCACAGATAAGTGAGGTGGGGGGGTGGGGGGGCGGGCTGGGAGGGGGGCTGCCCTGGCTTCGCGTTCCACGCGACGCCAGTCCTGATACCAGCAGGGACATACTACATGGGACTTTTCCCTGGCCATCAAGGGGTGCAGGAACTGGACATGGGACAATTTGCCGGTCAAGGTCATGGGCGGGTCCCGCACGGGGGCGATGTGACAATGGCTATTGTTAATATGTAGAATGTCGTGCTAATTAGGGTTCTTGTGCATGGCGGGAGCGGGTAGTAAGGCTGACATGAGTTCTGAGACTTAGGTTGGGACTATGACACTTGGCTACCTAGGCCCCCGCGCGTTCAGCATATTCGTTTGTTGGTTGACTTCAGTTGGGATGGGTGCTCTGGGGAGTGGGGTGGGTAGAACACTGCCGGACCGGATTGGGGTGGGTCTGCTGTGGGTGGGGGGGTGGAGGGGGATGTTTGGGAAGTTGCTGTTTCTGGGGGGGAGGGGCGGGGTGGGAGGTGGGGGAGGAAAGGGACCTTTTTTGGAATGTGCGTTATACCCTCTGGATGGCTTGTGTAATGTTGGTGTCATGGTGGCATTGTACTATTATTTGATCGCAGCTGGCTCCGATGGCTAGTGCCCGGGTGACGAACTTGGATATTCCTCCTGATTCCTTAAGGGTGTTGACCTGGAATGTTAGGGGTCTTAATGACCACAGGAAGCTAAGGAAAGTACTCCATTATCTCCGGAGACATCATATAGATATTGCGCTTATTCAGGAAACCCATTTACCGCTCACCAGCAAAATGCTACAGCATAGGGGCCTATTGGGGAATTCCACAGTGGCGGGCTACACTACACATTCTAGAGGTGTCTTAACATGGGTGAACCCGCGCTCTAACTTGACTTTAAGACTACTTCAGGCGGATCCGGCGGGCCGGTATTTAATTTCGAGATGCGAGGGTAAGGGGCATGATCTCATTGTAGTGAATATATATGGCCCTAACTATGATTCCCCTGACTTCTACTCCTAGTTGGCACTCAGTTGTAGGACCCACGCTTCAGCGCACATGCTCTGGGGGGGTGATTATAACCTAGTGCTAGACCCAGGGCTAGATAGGTCTTCTGGCCCCGCGCGCAGACCGGCTGCGGCGGCGGTAACCCTGCAAGCAAAGTTGCTGACATTAGATCTAGTGGATGTGTGGAGAAGTAGGAATGCGGGCAGGGGTGGGTTTACACACTACTCCTCTTTCCATGACATTCATACTAGGATAGACTACTGGTTGGCCTCTCATTCCATCACTAGCCAGATCGTAGAATGCACTGTGCTCACGCGAACGCTGTCGGACCACTCGCCAATACTACTGGTCCTTGCTACGCCGAATCGCAGGATCCCCCCGTTCACCTGACGCTTCCCGCCATATGCCCTTTTGGATGACACCTTTAGAGGGGAACTAGCGGAGGAGATAGACCTTTTCTTTGAGAAGAACGTGGGCTCAGTGGACAACTTTCACACGATCTGGGAGGCATTCAAGGTCTTCATTCGTGGAGTAGCCATGTCCAAACACTCGAGTGTGCTTAAGGCTATACGTCAGCGACTCCGGACGTTAGAGTCTCAACTAGCGGATTTAGAGTTGAAACTTTTGACTGACTCGGACCCCGCGGTGGCTGATGAGCTGAGATCCCTAATCTCGGAATTCAACGAAGAAGCGGACAGGGAGGTCTGTTATATGGGAAAATACGCCTCGGCGAGAACATATGGCGAGGGCGAGCGCCCGAGCTCGCTGCTAGCCAGGATCTTACGAGAAGATAAGCGAACCCCCAGACTGACGGAATTGGAGACTTCGGGAGGGGACACGGTCACGTCCGATGAGGACATTCTCTCTACCTTTCGGGACTACTACTCTGAGCTGTACACCACCAAAACGCACGATTTGGAGGCGGATATGGACGATTACCTAAAGCATATTCAACTACCATTCATAGCGCAGTCGGATAGGGAGTTTCTCAGGTCGCCTATACAGGCGGACGAGCTCTCGGAAGCCCTGGCCACCATGAGAGCACACAGCGCTCCAGGGATCGATGGCCTGACAGTCGGCTTCTATAAGGCCTTCAAGGGCTAACTTATCCCACACCTTTTGTCCCTGTTTGACGAGGTATGCGAGGAAGGTAGCATGCCCGGCACAATGAGGGAAGCCCTCCTGGTTACTATACTGAAGCCAGGTAAACCCCCTGGTGTCTGCAGTTCATACAGACCGATATCGCTCTTAAATGTCGACGCTAAACTTTACGCCAAAGTCCTGGCCGCCCGACTGTCCTTGATCGCGCCGGAGGTGGTTGCTCCGGAGCAGTCCGGTTTTGTACCGGGACGAAACTTGTCCTATAATATACGCACGGTGCTAGGTACCATACAGCATGTGCGTCAGGATGCGAAGGCCGTCGCCATCTTCCTGGACATGGAAAAGGCGATCGACTCTGTCGAATGGCCATTCATGCTGAAAGTCTTGCGCCGTATGGGGTTGGGGGAGCAGTTTTTACAAATGATCGGCGCACTGTACTGGAGGCCAGTGGCTAGGGTACGACTAGGGGATCAGGTCTCGAACCCTTCCCCATTAGCAGAGGCACGAGGCAGGGCTGCCCCCTGTCTCCGCTGTTATACGCTCTCGTGGCTGAACCGCTCGCGTGCGCACTGCGAGAGTATCACTGGCACAGGGGAGTTAGCTTCCCGTCCTACAAAATAGTTATTTCAACGTATGCGGATGACACGCTACTGTATGTTCGCAATCCGGAATACAACCTTTCGCCGGTTCTCCGCGAGGTAGTGCGCTTTGGAGCCCTCTCGGGCCTAAAGGTCAATTGGGAGAAATCGGTGGCGTTTCCCTTGACCCCGGTAACGGATCGCTTCGACATGGAATATCCGTTACGTTGGTCGGCGGACCCGGTACGGTATCTTGGCATAATGATCCACACTGATCCAGAGGTGCTTTTCAATGAAAACTATGGGGTGGCTTTCAGTAAGTGTGAGGACGACGTGGACAGATGGTGTAAACTCCCGCTTTCCTTGATTGGCCGCGTAGCCATCATGAAGATGGTGATTCTCCCTTGTTTTTTGTTCCTGTTCAACACACTGCCCTATCGAAGGCCTTCTTTCGAAACCTAACAAAACTCATGATCCATTTGGCTTGGGGGGGCAGACAACCACGGGTCCGATGGAGCACTCTTACACTCCCGTGTGAACTTGGTGGCCTGGGTGCGCCGGATCTGGAAAGGTATTATAGAGTGGCCCAGGCGGCACACCTGCACACATGGATTCATGGTGATGATAACATCCCGCATGTACGAATGGAGCGACTTTTTGCGGAGCCACTTCCACTTCCGGCCACAATCTGTACCCCGGTTGACCGTAGAGTGGGCATTTTAGACTCGATCACGGCTACGAAACACGCCTGGAACGCCTTGCTACAGGCGAGGGAGGAAGTGCTGCTATACTCCCCTGCGATGGCGGTGGAGTGGCTGCAGTGGCTGGCTCCCATTGGGGACAGGAACGTACTCAGAGCGCTGCATGGGCTGGGGCTTCAGTCAGCGGGGGACCTATTTGAGGATGGCAAGGTAAAAACATGGGACCAGATCACCCAGGGCGCTGAGGGCCCAACTCTGTTACAGTGGTTCCAGTTCCACAGACTTCAGAGTGCTATGAGAGACGTCCTGGGCCCAGATCCAGCTGAGCCACCGGACATCCCAGAACGCTCGTATGTCATAGCGACGGCGTCCCCGCGACACTTGACGACACATCTATACAAGAGCAGTGTGTCATACAAAGCACAGGAGCCCTCCAGGGCCCGACTGGCTTGGCAAGTCGACCTCGAGATGGACATAGATGATTCAATGTGGGCGTATTATTGTGCCAACACTAGGAAACTGTCCCTGAATGGTCGCCACAGGCTGGTACACTTTAAATTCCTGCAAAGAGTTTATTATACTCCGGAACGCCTGCATCGCTATGGCCTTAGAAAATCCCCTGAATGCGAGCACTGCCACGCTCCGGTGGCAGACTTCCTACATATGGCGTGGGGCTGCCGCAGGATATATGAATTCTGGGTGGCGGTTATTTCGGAATTAAGCGAGATACTGGACCATGAACTGCCGGTATATCCGGCGTTGGCCCTGCTGGGCTATTCGAAACTCCTGCCGGTAGCGTGTAGAAGATTGGCGGACATGGGTCTGCTGTTGGCGAGGCGTACAGTGGCGCAGTGCTGGATGAGGGGCCCGACCCCGACAAAAAAGAGATGGGCCAGGGACATGATATACTGCTGCACACAGGCGGAACATAACAGCGAACTCCTCCCCCCCACTAGCAGACCTAAGAACTTTTGGGGACTGTACAACATCTTCAGGACCACTAGGGAGGACACGGGGGATGCGCAGCGGGAGGAGGAGGGGGATACATAATAGACGACTCTACTATACTTCTGTCGCAGGCACTTAGTCGAGGACGGAGATACGGGGATGGGAGAGACGGGGCGACGGCTGGGTGGAGTATTGAAACCTGGCTGTCGTGGGGCGAGGAGCGGGCACTAGCATAGAGGGGTGGTCACACGAAGGGACAGGTGGATACATTCCTGGGCCTTACAGTAGGAGCCACACCAGAGCCGAGAGAGGGGGACACCAACACAAGACTGACACAGGGCAAATTCAGTAGCGGAAGGAGCAGCGCACGGGCGGGAGACTGTGAGAGAGGGGGAGGGGTGGGGGTGTTCCAGGGGAGTTTTTCTATTTGTTTCTGCATATGGGGGGGATGGGTAGGTTTCCGTGAGGGGGGAGGGGGGAAAAATACAAAATGCACCTACATTCCCAGATTCACGGCGTACGGCCTACGTAACATCCCTTCCATGAGCGTGGAGATACTCTCAGGTACATCGTCATTGTGTTAGCAGTGGTTCATGGAGGGTCGAACCATGGTGAGGTGATGTAGCGCCGCCGTACCCCCGGGTTGACGGCATGGGCTGTGTACTTCGCATGTACGGATTGTGGTCTGTATGCTTTACTACATCAGTATCGCTTCGCCGGCCCGGAGGGTTGTAGGCGTAAAGCTGTGTATATCTTGGTCCACTTTAATAAAGGTGTTTAAAAAAAATAAAAATAAAGTAATCAAGCGAATAAGCTTCACCTCTGTATGGGACTCTGGGGGCTTGTTTTAAAATGTAAAAGCATATGTACTGTCTGGGGGGGTTTGTAATTAATAACCACACAGTCCCCTTGGTTTGTTTTTTTACTAGGTCCCACCCAGTCTACTCTCCGCACCACTAAAATTTCCCCTGCCCTTTCATAAGGAAACTGTTTGTGCTTTGCCAACCAGAATAAACTCTTGTTCCTAAGTTCTAACTGTGACCCCCCTCTGGGTGTTATTGAGAGATGGGACCCCTGTCAGAATAATTACATACGGTGTGGATGCTGGTGGAAGGTTTATAATTGGCAGAGCAACTGGTGCCATCCTACCCGCAGGACAGTCTTCCCTCCTCAAATCATCTCTACTTGTGCTCAGCCCTGCTATACTAGTAGTGAATTGGTGGGTACTCAGCATGTTGGCGATTGAGGCGTTTCTCTCAGCCACAGTGCAGGGTGTCCGCAACCTGGTGTTTACTGCCCTCTCCTGCTCTCGCTGCGCACCCGGATGCTGGGGCATACAACTAATGTCTCGACTGGTGGGCTGCTGAGTATTGGGGGCGTGAGTCCTGTCAGAAGGAGCATGGGAGTTGAAA
This sequence comes from Lissotriton vulgaris, assembly GCF_964263255.1. NCBI lineage: Eukaryota > Metazoa > Chordata > Amphibia > Caudata > Salamandridae > Lissotriton > Lissotriton vulgaris. The sequence continues at coordinate 1,100,888,652 of NC_141687.1, read as the reverse complement.
TCAGACTGGCAGTTGGAGTCGCCCTCCCTTGGTGTAGGATGCTTTTGCGCTGGCGCTGGCTTGCCTTTGCCTCAAGTCCCCCAAGGATGTCAGCATATTTAGTTGTTCAACTAGGGGAGCAACTTCCTTTAGGATAGCTCTAAATTGGGTCAGCAGATTCACCAATAGAGTCTGGGCCCAAGTTGGGTACTTTGGGTCTGTACCAATGGCAACTATGGGTTCTGTTATTGAATTTAAGTTAGGTGGATCATCTGCCCTTGACACGCTCCCTCTTCTTGCCTTCTTGCTGTTAGTTACCCTCCCTACTATTTTCTTACGTTTCCCATTCTTACTAGTGTCTCCACCCTCATCTCCCTTCCTAGTTACACTGGTCGAAGCATTCGCTAGGAGTGAGGGGAGCGGGGAAGCAATTCCAGTGGATAATAGTGCTACAGGAGGGGTATTAGAATTGGGCAGGTCTAGTGTTGGAATAAAGAGGTCAGCAGTAACTGACAGCCGCCTGTCAGTATGTTCGATTTCCATTGTGACAGCACCTATGGCCCTTTGTAACATTTTATCAATTGATTTTGGGAGGGGCGGGGAGGAAGGATCAACTTGGGCCCGAGTCTTTTTAATGGTACAAGTACGTTTCCCCATGTTATAATGTTAGAAGACACTCTGCATTAGTACCACCCTTTGTATAGATCGAACACACAAGTAAACCCACAAGCCTTCTAACAATATACTCGGGAGAATGCCAAACCAGTTTGTTATGCTGATAGATGATAGTACCCGTTAAACTAATCCCCTTAGAGTCCGCATAAACATTGACTAACGACCATGAGCATGCAGCTTTCATAGTTCATAGCAATGAAAGGAGCACCAGAAGGATAAAACAGTCTGCTTGCTGTGGGAGGTAATTTCAATTGATGTTCAGTTACATCCTCCAAAGGGCAGGTTTTATGTGGTCAGCTGATATATAGATGGAATCAAGGGGGGTGGCCCTGCCCCGCCAATGACGGGCAAGGACAGGCCAGCCCTTGGCCCGCGCGCGTCCCACACCGCGAGAAAGGATGCAGCGCTTTTAAGTGTGTGAGGGCACCTCCCCCACACCTGTGGCAGCTATGTAGCGTCGCTAGGCACCCTGGGACTTGGAGTGCCACCAGGGTCAGCGCGGGTCAATGGAGGCAGGAGGTCAGAGGTCTGATGCAGAGATAGTTGCAGTTATCATCGCCCTGGGTCAGAGTTCCCACCAGGGTGTTACAGGAGCCCGAACCTGACCCCCATAACGGCAAAACAGCTTCTCAAGGCCCGCGCTGCGGGAAAGGCTGCAGCATTTTTAAGCATGTGAGAGCTCCTCTCTCACACCTGTGGCAGCTAGGTCACGTCGCTAGGCACCCTGGGACTTGGAGTCCCACCAGGGTCAGTGCGGGTTAATGGAGGCAGGAGGTCGGAGGTCTGATGCAGAGATGGTTGCAGTTATCAGCACCCTGAGTCAGAGTTCCCACCAGGGTGTTACAGGAGCCAGAATCTGACCCCCACATTGGCAAAAAAGCTTCTCAGGGCCCGCGGGATAGGCTGCAGCGCTTTTAAGCGCGTGAGGGCTCCTCCCCCACACCTGTAGCAGCCAGGTAGCATCGCTAGGCATCCTAGGACTTGGAATCCCACCAGGGTCAGCGCGGGTCAATGGAGGCAGGAGGTCGGAGGTCAGATGCAGAGATGGTTGCAGTTATGAGCGCGCTGGGTCAGAGTTCCCACCAGGGTGTTACATGAGCCAGAACCTGAACCCCACAATGGCAAAACAGCTTCTCAGGGCCCGCCACATTGGAAGATCAGGAGGTCCATTCAAAAGGATACAGTTTTACTTTATTGAGAAGCCAAGTTGCAATAGGCTGAGATAAGCATGGGCGGAAAATCCGTTTCGCTCGCGGATTTTGCGGATTTTCGGTAAATTCGCAATCCGCGAGATTCGCGAATCTCCCGCAAAATCCGCAAATCCGCGAGCAGCGGATTTTGCTCGCACTGCTCGCACTGTTCGCGTGAGTTCGCGGCTTCCCAGTACAACTTCGCGCCCCGCGAATAAGTGCAAAATTGCAGAAATACGTTCTTAGCAAAACTGAAACTACTTACCATGTTCAAAAGTTCAGGCTCATCATTAGTAGCCATTTCCTGTAGTGCTTCCTGAGGGGCCCCTCCAGAGTTCAGTTGCCAGTTGCAACTATTATGTGACCCTGCTCTGAACCTCAGAATAGTTACACATATGCCACAAAGGTCCTGAATTACAGCTAAGAGAGACAAGCAGGAGCCAGGCTGGAAGTTCAAATCCATTAATCAGCCCCTAATTCATTATTGTCAGTTGGGGCAGGGCAGGTGTTGTAACTAATTTTGCAACAATGAAAGCACTTAGCAAGTGCAAAAGATCACTAATCAGGAAGCACTAAGGAAGCAGGTGCCAGCTAAAAAAATATTCTGTGACACATTAATCAGCCCCAAATTAATTCAGGTCACTTGAGGCAGGGAAGGTGTGCTTGCGTTGCCACAATAATGTACACTGACTGGACAACCAGAGGGTGCTGTGATGAAACAGAGGGTGGCATGGGTGGGCCAGAGGGTGGCATGAGTAGTCAGAGAGTGGCAGTGGTGACAGAGAGTGGCAGTGATGAAGAAGAGTGTCCCAAACAGGCTGGACACGTAGAAACAACAAGTTCGCGAAACTTGCGACCCGACAGGTAAGTTCGCAATTTGCGAAAGTGTACAAAACCCTCGCGAACTGGCAGAAACCCGCGCAAACACAAAAAAAAATCCGCAAATTCGCGAGAATTCGCGGATTTTGCGGATTGCGAGTTCGCAAATCCGCAAAATTCGCAAACGCGAGATTCGCAAAATTCGCCCATGCTTAGGCTGAGATATGTTTTGGTGGTGGTGTGTATCTTTTCACATTGGGTTGAGGCGTATCCAACTAGACGATGTGACAATCTCATGGTGGCAAAACTGCTCTTAAGGGAACTTATACAGCGGTTTGGATTTCCGACCTCGGTGGTACAGATAGAGGAACACACTTCCATAGCAAACTCATGAAATTATTGTGTACAGCTTTGAAGATTGATCAGAGATTGCACTGTAGCTATAGGCCTGAGACTTTTGGTCTTGTGGAACAGATAAATGGCACAATCAAGATGAGGGTGCCAAACGTGTGTTTGTCAACTTCATTGAAATGGCCAGATGCGTTGACATTAGTGTTAATGAGTCTGCGTAGTACTCCTGATAGGAGGACAGGGCTCTCTCCCCACGATATATTCATGAAAAGAGCTATGCGATTGCCTATGGTACCAGCTACAGCATTGATAAACATCACAGATGATTTGGTTATGGATTACTGTATGGGACTAGCTCATGTGGTTAATTCTGTGTCCCACCAGGTCGAGGCCACGGCTGCATCCAACTCAAGAGAACTGCTGCATGATCTTAACCCTGGTGATTGGGTACTTGTTCGAAAGCACGTGAGGAAGAGCTGCCTTGATGATCGCTGCCGAGGACCATATCAGGTGCTTCTGGTCACAAGTACAGCGGTGAAGTGTGGAGGAGTGCCATACTGGATCCACTCTTCACATACTCGCAGAGTCCCAGAACCTGTTGACGACACATCTCCTCTTGTTCCTAGAAATGCAATCGAGAACGCAGAAGAAACAGAAAGAACAGGTCAGATCGTGAGAACTCTTGATGAGGCAGAACAACAAATCGAGCAAGAACGAATAAATCAAACAGCTCCAGAAGTGAATTCAGACTCAGAGATAGACGACATTGTGGAGGTGAACTTTGAACCAGAACAGAGTGAATATCCTGGTGCATAAGGATTAGATCAAGATGAAGAGAGGAGAGCAGATGCTGCAGCAGCAAAGTGGCCAACAAGGAAAGGCTGAACATAAGGCTTGCATCTGTGAAAAATCTCGCTCCGATTCCTGAAATATCTGAATCCGATCAAAGCGAACCCAAAGAAAGACTGGATGGTCTACGATGACCCAAAAGGGAGAGAGTACCATCTTGAAAGTACGCATCTCCTGAGTGGACGTACCTGGCTGCAGGGGCGGAGAGATTCGGGAGGTTGGGGACCGGCACAGTGAGTCAAGGAGAGAGCACTCCTACAATTAACATTCAGTTAATAGTCCCAGGAATTGATGCTTTCGGAATCCTGACTTTGACAGTTCCCGATCCACCAAGGCTGAGTGGGTTACGCTTTTTGACCCTCAACCAGGTTGCTTTCCCTACTTTTGGTCGACAGCCAACTGCACAAGAAATGGGAGAAATTTGTGCTGAAATACTACAGCCTGTTCTTGCTATGCTTGGATCAAATATCATAAATGATGACGAGTGAACTGTAAAGAAATCTTATTAGCCTTAGAAAGAAGATAACCTAGCCCCAAGAGGAAGAAGATTTAATATTAGGGACTTTCAAAATAGAAAGAAGAATTAAGGGTTAGGGCTGACTAAGTCTCTTCAATAGGTTTAGTATGATTGATTTGAACATCGCAATAATCAAATGCAAAAGAAAAAGAAAAGACATTGTAAATAACCAAAATAAGCGAAGTAAAGAAGACCAGAGACTTTGTTAAATTCAGTTATGTTTCAAATCAAAACAGTGATTCAAAATGGAGTCCAAGAAGTCAGGACGCAAGCAGAAATGCATAATTGGTACCCTTATTGTTGTGGTGCTTATTGTCACAGCTGTGAAAATTGTTACATCTTTGGTTGGGTCTCACGATGCTGAAAAGAATGAAATGACACCTACCCCATCTACCGTAGACGTAGGAGAGGGGGCATCTTCCAAGGATAGAGATATGATTAGAGAAACTAGTCGAATGCTCCACATAGATTTGTCAAAAGGAGATTTTATGCTGAATGCTGTAATGACCTGATAATTCTGCCAATCACTAGGGCATACTTACCTTATCCCCTCTCGGGACCCAAACGGATATAACATTTCACAATACTTACCCAAGAAAGGAATAATACTAATGATTATATATATATATATATATATATATATATATATATATATATATTGCCAGAGAGCTTGCAAACGCAAGAATCAATGACAGTGACGACAACAACAACCCGGGAAAACAACGCCACTCGGTAAAACAATGCAAGAAACCAAGGGCCTCAAGGTAACAACGTACCCCAGGGTACGAAAACACAACACAATACCAAGGGCCACAGGGTAACAACAATGCGAAACAATGCAAAACAAAGCCCACCCTGGTGGAACTGAATAAACACTGCACGCTCCTCCTAACTATGCCTCGGGGTGGATTACTTATCAGTTTTGGCTTCCCTGGATGAGAGCAGGACGTCCCTCTCTCTACAATTACCTGCAGGAAGGGAAACTTACCATCCTTCCGATGCTACAGCTTTTGGGTCAGAAGGGTCCTGACCTCCCATCCCAAGGAACATAGACAAATAGTGATATACTCTGGGGTTTCTTTATTACCTAATGATAGAAGGACAAAATTAAGAAATTACTACTATGTCACGAGAGGCCTTCCTCACATCAATCCCTAAGCAATTGCTAAATGTAATTAGGATGTACATATACAGAACTTATATGTAAATCAGTATATAACCTGAAAATAGGAGACAATAGTTACATAAGAACAGTTAGGAAATAAGAGTTAGTGGAACACCTCCCCATGTTTCTACAGATCCCGCTTCCACTTCCCCAGAGGGGAGCCCGTTTCTCCAGTCGAATCAGGATTCTCTGCTCCACTGTCACAGCTGCATGTCTTCACCGTGATGGACTACCAGTGGTCAAGACCCGAACACCCCCTTTAGTACAAGTGGAAACGTTGGTCGAAGCTTTTAGCAAGCTTCGCACCCTGTTCCCATCAGATTCCGTACCACTCGGCGACAATGCCACAGCATCAGCTAGCTAAGCATTTGTTATGACTCCGGGACAGAGCGGGCCCATTCCTCCGACAAGAACCGGTTTCTACCAGCATACAAAGTGCGGAAAACAAGTGAGAAGTAAAACATGACTCCTCACCCAGAAAAGCTTAGAAGATGGCGAAAGCTTCGAAAATGGAGTTGCTTAAGTATAGGCCACTATTCACGCAAAGAGCCCGAATGAGTATGCAAGATGGAATTAGACTATGCCAAAGCCAATAGGTAAGCCTTGCCTTTGAGCAAGATACAGTCAGACACAGAAAGAACATTATTGAGTCTTACTTTACAGCTAGATTGTATTATGCAGGCCTACACAGCATTATATTAGAGCAAAATATACTGAGATGGTAGTGGGCAACGGTCATAATCGAGCCGTTTCCATACAAAATGGCTCAATCACTACAAATGCATATGCTTGTTTGTTGTATGAATATGTGGACGCAATGGATGCGAAAGATTGTTATGTGTGTATGCAATTACCAGCATCAGTAGAAGAGGGCATCCAATACCATCACTTACCTTTGACTTATGGCATCACATGTAGTGTGTTGCTAAGCATGTTTTATAGTAAGGCCCATTTTGAGTACTATTTCTCAAATTATGATGTAGTACTCTCAGACGTTCCAGTCCTGAGGTACATGAATAAGTATGATTACTATAAGGAGGTAGAGAGGATGTCTACGTATTCCGTGCATACTATTACTTTAGATACATCATATGCTCATAGACACAATTTGATTTGCATGTTGACTGATATTGAAAAGAAATTTGTGGATCAGATAGCAGATTGACATAGACAGACCTTATTTAGACCGTACCCAAAGCATAAAGTTATCCCATGGAGAGAGGAAGAACTAGATCATAAGGCAAAGGGAAGTTCTGGTCCAATAGCTTTGGACTTTCAGCAAAAAGGGAAGTTATGCATTAGACACCCGTCAACTTACTATGATAAAATATTTGTGAGAGAGAGTGATCGCAAACACATTTTCTTAATTGAAGAGGCAAGAAGAAAAGTGTTATTGGATAAATTAACCATAGTACCAAATGTGTATTTTGTGTGCGGAAAAAGTGCTGATGTGAAATTGCCCAAGAATTGGTATGATACATGTTACTTAGCAGTAGTATTCCCTAAAATCTTTCATGTAGATGATTTATGGCCCTTGGAGGGAAAATGCGTTCACAGACGAAAACGTAGTGCAAGTGCTTGAGAAATTGTTGGAGATGTATTTGGAGCCATGATACCGAGCGTGGGTGTGATTTTGAATGATGTGAAAATTAGAAAGCTGGCAACCATAGTGGAAAAACTCTCTGTGAATACGGCCCAAATCCTATTACTCATTGATGGGGAAATGGTTTCGATAAGGGCTATGGTTCTTCAAAATCGTCTTGCTTTAGATGTCCTGTAAGCAAAAACCGGAGGAGTCTGTAAATGATTGAAAGTTCAACAGTGCTGCACATACATTCCTGACAATAGTCGAGATATACGAAAATATATCAGTAACATTTCAGCGATACATCAAGATTTGCGTGGTTTGGCTGCAGATGGCATTTGGGAACAAATTAGCAAGGTATTTGGGACGTTTGGAAAGCTTCTTTTGGAAGCCTGGGACAAGGGATAATGGGATAAAGCTTGAAACCCATCATAATAGCAGTCATTTGTATCATTGTGTTATTGGGAGACATCCAAGCTTACAAATTGCAAAAGGCACGTAATAATGAAAACTCCTTGAAGAATGAGAGCAGCAGTTAGAACGACTGCAGGACAGTCATCATCTGCACCTTAAGGGGTTAGAAAGATTTAGAGAGGGATGGCAAGCTACAGCTTCTGTTTAGGTCGATCTCCTCTGCAAAGAGAAAACTGTAAGTGAGTAAGATGTTGGTGTTATGACACTAGTCATAAGAGGGGTGAACTGCTAGAGCGCTTACAGCACTTTAAATGGTTTGGGTGCATTATACTCATGGTTCAAACGCATTCACATATATTTGTATCAGTTGCAGTGTATTATGTTTATTAAATGCATTTATTCAACATCTTAAGCATAGAAATGTAATGTGTGCCTTAAAATAGAATTCTCATGTATTAGAGACACTAGCATTTCTGTATGCATAATGTGCAGGATGACATTATATTCACATCAATGTATCTGTGTGTTGTTTAAGTTGCCTGCATTGTAGGCCCAGAGCTGCAATTCTGTTGACAGTTTAAAATCCTTGGTTGCTAAAGAAATAATTAAATGAATCTCGTGTGTGTGCCAGGACAGTACGTTCTCATCCCCCTGCAGGAACAGGAATTCAACCTCTTTATTCTTAGTTTAAGGAGATAACCAGAATGTCTTTGAAGAGTCTGAGAAGCAGGAAGGGAGGATATCTTCTGTGCCTGGCCTTTCTGAACCTCAAGGCCACTGAAAGGCAAGAAGAACTTAATTAAAGAAGTAACGGAAAACTATTGGGGAACCTTGCTAGTGAAATAATTCATCATTTGATACATTTATGGGGGGCTGAGTTTTGTCTTTTTGTATTATGCGCAGGGACAGAAGACCAGACTTCTACATTTTTCTTTAGGAGAAGTAGCATTTCAAGAGCGAGCTCCATAGCCTTAAGCCATTTAGACCCATTTGATGTGAGTACTTCTTAGGAAGTCTACATGTGCTGACACATTTGGGAAGAAGTTAGGGGACATAGCCAGGAACCTCAATGAGAGTAGTGTAGGGAAAGATAACTTATGCTTTCCTTCCTAATAAATAGGGATTTAGACTCAGCCTCCATTCTATTTTGTATTTTAATTCTGGAGTTCGTAACATTGTGCCCATTATGCCGAATTCATTATATTTCTCGATTTGGCTTTGTATTGATTTTTATGAACCTATTGTCGCTGATTCTTAGATGTTTTTACATCCAATTTTTTTGGCCTTATAATAAAATCCATAAACTGGAATTCAGAGTCTGTGGTCTTTTAAACATGACTTAAGTGCAGGTATAATTTTGAAGTGTTTACTCCCCTCAACCACTTTCAGCAGGCAACTAAAATACTGTCAGTGCTAAATTTGGAAGGGAAGGCAAGGACTAAATTTAGCGTAATCAACCGTCCCGTATGGAGTGCTATTAATTGATTTTCTCTATTTCACCCACGTTGCTTCTTTGACCTTTGTTTCTATATCTGTCCTGATTGAGACCCACATGCCAAATCTGGAAATTTTAACTAGGTGTCAGTTGTGTCAAAACATCAACATTCTTTCTGGCCTGGATTGTTTATCCCTATTCCTTCTGGTGACAAGTTTAACTCCTTGGACCGTTTACCTTCACTAATGACTAGAATTCATTAAAAAAACTACATACAAAAAGGTTTTTATTGACTCTTTGTGAACTATTGGAGGCAGTTTTCAATTTTGAAAGAAAAAATAATATTTTTTTGTATTTACTTTTACGATTTCTTCTGTCTTTTTTCTAAAAACACTCCGCACAGGAGCACTACCACTTTGCACATTTTTTCACATCTACTGGGTAAATGTACTGCAATTTATTTATGTATTTTGTTTGAAAAATTATATTGTAAAATATAAAATTGTTTTCATTCCTCAAAGCAAACCAAATGTTGTATCTATTTACTCTCCTCTGCTAAGATCTAGTAATACGTAATTCAATATCATATACTTAGTCACTAGGACCATCCTGTTGGTTATACCGAATGATACCCAGGTCCTATTGACTTACCTTAGGTAACCCCCTTATTCCTTAATGGCTATTTTGGGCAGTTGAGTCCCTGTGAGAGTTTGTTGTTTATAAATTCATGTTTTTATCTGAGTTATGTTTATGTGATCTAGGTTTATGTATTTTGAAATCTGAATATTGCAAATGTGAATGTATTAAGAAGACATGTCAGACAGAGAAACTTTGGCTTATATTGAGGACTATATAAGCAAATTAATACAGGGGCAGGCAGGCTCAGGTTTTCTTGGCACATCAACTTCTAGCATAGACCACACTCTTAATGATAAAATCAATAAACTAGAAAGACTAGAGAAGAAGTTAGTTCACACATGCCTCCATGGACTTGTATTGACAAAATATGTATAGGCCAAAATCATCCCAGTAGGCCTGCAGGTGAGGAACAAACCCACAATGTTCATTGATAACCCCAAGTTCAAGAAGTATTTCAGTTTTGTGGCTAACAACTGCTCCCGACACTGAATGGTGTTGTGAGTTGAAACAGCCCTTGAGGAGGTTCAAAAGCTAATAGCTGATCTCAAAAAAGAGATCGTAGATGGCACAGCCTTCTTCAATGCAAAAGAAGCTCTTGATCGCCTAGAAAAGAGAACCAGGGATTTTGACACCAACAAACAGGCTAACAAGTTAGACAGAACTACGATAAAAAGGTGACATATCCTTACCTACACAAGGACTACTACAAACAGGACACTAACGCAGGTACACAAGAAGAGGAAGAGGTGGGTATAGGAGATACATCACTTTCTCAGACTCATCGGTGACAAGTCGATCTAACAGAGAGAACGAGAGACTGAGTACCAGTGCAGGATTTTACTATGAAAATTATTGATTTCAGGATCAACAGCAGGTGCCTTTTTATAGGGGACGACCAATGGATCATTCACAGAGGGTGAGGTAAACCCAGGAACATGGGATGAGGGAGAGATCCCAACTGGGGGAGAGGCAGGAACAGAGCCTGGTAACAGGTCTGTTTCCCACCAGAAACCATGGAGAAATTCAGATGAGACGTCAACACTACAGATGGTAGATTTACCTGGGATCCAGAATAGGCATAGGAATCCTTTTGAGAATGTCTCGGATTACACATTATAAAAAAATAAAGAGAATTTCTTGTGCAAAAGCCCTTCTTTTCTACCCGCAGCTTTCCCCAATACACTCAATTAAAAATGGAACTTCACCTATTCTTTAGTAAGGGAAGGTTGATTCACTATTTTAGTAAAATTCCTTCGAAGCACATATTCTCCAACACAGGTCTGAGGCCACAATATAATTTAACTCCCCCAACAAATCGGATGTCCCATAAGGTTCTTGCCTTTGAGCAAGTGGTGTTTTGGGATGTCATGAATCTCCTTTATAAGAAGGAGTCTGTTACAATGTCACCAAATCGGAATGAGAAGCATTGGAACAACAAGGAAATCATGATAAAGTCAGCAGACGAGGGAGGAGTGGTCGTTGTCCAGAACACAGTTGACTATAAAGCAGAGATTTTGGCTAACTAGGCATACAAACTAATCATGAAAAGTTGAGAAATGTTCTGACCCGTGGGATCTCAGCTTTAATTAAGAGAATGACCGATCAGGGTCTGGAGACTGGTTTTCTTACCCAGTTAGAACATGATTTTCTCAACCTAGAATGCACACTGTCTATACGCTACGAAGATGCACAAAAATATGGAAAAACCACCAGGAAGACTGGTGCAAGTCCATTCTAGAACACCTATGTCAGTATATTGATATATTTCTGATACCTATAGTAGAATCTACTGCAGCATATCTAAAAGACACCATTTCAAGTTAAGTTAAGAAGTTTGAAGATAACAAGGCATTTAATCCAAACGATCAACTACTAGTGAATAGGTATATAACCTCACTCTACACCAGAGTTCTTCAATCTCTGGTGAGTGCCCTCCGGGGGGGGGGGCGGGGGGGGGGGAGGCAGGGGGGTGCCATCATCCCAGTGGGACAAGCATTCCACCCTAAAATCTCACCTTTTAATGTTTCCCACTGTCCCACGTCAGTCACGCAAGTCATTTTGCTTCCTGTATTTCTTCACCCATTTCAAATGGTGATTTTGGATTGGAGAACTAGGGAACCGCAGCCAAACAGCACATAGGAACATCACCACTGAGGTTCCACCAATGAGGGAGACTGCCCACATCAAATATGGCAGGAATTGCCACGAAATATGTGTGCATAAATCTCCTGCATACTGCTACGTTTTTGGTAGTGTGGCACTTCTTCACTCCTGCCGTTTGCTTCATGCTTGCTGCCTTTTCCTTGTTTCTTCCTTGTTTGCTGTACTTTGCATTTTGAGGTTTTCCTGCGTTTACCACCTCGTTTTGAAGGATTGTGCTGGTCTCTGAACACCTTGCAAGATTCTAAATCTTCAACAGGGAAGTAAAAAGGGCTTTTGTAATACAATTTCACCCTAATATATATACAGCCTCGTGAACACTTAGCTGGCCTCTCTGTTCTGCACAGTTTTCAAAGTCCGGGGGAATGTGATGCGTGTGGGTTTGGTGGTCATGGAGGTTTGGAGGGAGGGGAAATTGATGGGGCATAACGTGTCCATGCTTTTGAAATTTAAAGGGAAACTTTACCTCCTTTCTGTGAACAGCTAACCGTCCCGGGATGGGGGTTAATTCTTAGAGCTAAAATGCTGCAGCTGCAGTGAGAGGCAAGGAGTCTCCTTTGCTATAAAACCTAAAGCAAATGAACAGACAGTCCACAGTGGACTGTCCGTTCATTTGCTATTGGTTTGATAGCAGAGGAGACTCCGAGCCTCCCACTGCAGCTGAAGCATTTCAGCTCTAGGGATTAGCCCTTCCTGGGACGGTTAGATGTTGACAGAAAGGAGGCAAAGTTTCTCTTTAAATTACACAAGTATGGGCATGTCGTGCCCCATTAAGGGTTTCTTCCTAAATTACGAAAGTACACATTTACATGCCTTGCAATTCAGCCTTTCAGTGTGCCCCTTGAGAGAGACAGCTGTTTTTGCCCTGATGGTTGAATAATTCCTAAAGCAATTCTTGTAATTACCGTTTTTCTTTCATTTCTTTTTAATGTGATTGATGTGTGATAGTCTATTACTTTGCAGAGAAATGTGACTGTTTCATGCAACAACCATAAAAATGTTTCTTGTAGATCAAACAGGTGGTCACATATGAGAAATTAGAGGATGTCACAGATATTTTTTGCTGTACAATTAGTGGCCTGCAGCGGTGTTTCAACAGTGAAAACACACATCACTATCTCTGAATATTAGATGTAAATACATTTTGAATTTCGACAAAAGTGCCTGTGCACAGTTGGTAACCTGGCTAAAGAGGGTTTGGCAGAGCTGAAAGTGAATAATAAACTCAAAGCTGTGCGGAACAGGGGCCCCCAAAATAGTTTTGGCCTAGTTCATCTAGGCCTTTTATCATGTTTATTTCCTAATTTTAATAGTGTGTTTGTTACTGTATTTTATACTACCCAGTCATTTTCTCTGTGAGAAGCCTGTCTGTTTATGCCAAGCTACAAAGGGTAATTTAGGATTCCTCACGCTATATTTAGAGGCCTCTATCCCCCTAATTATCAAGCTGGTTTCCTACAGCCGGCAAGTGAAGAATTATGATTTATTGGTGTAAGTTCTATAACCACTATGATATTGAAGATCCTCCAACTTTCATGTCAAACATGCACCAAATTGAGTATATATATCTGGTGGATAGTCAGCGAAGTTGTCGTAGAGATTGTTGATCTTGAGGTGGAAGTAGGTTCCAAGCTTATCCCAGAGGTCTTGGGACAGGGTGATGTCTGTGGCTTTGCTGAATAGGTTGGTGAATTCCTGAATGACACTGAAAAGTTGCTTGGAGTTGGAGTTGGCAAGGATTTTGTTGTGGATGAAGTTCCTCTTGGTCGTTCTGATTTGATTCTGGTAGTCTGTCATGGCGTCCTTGTAGATGGTGTAGATTTCAGGTGTCTAGGTGTTTCTCCAGTTCTTCTCCAGGCGTCTAAAGCTGCATCTTGCTTCTTTGAGATCAGTGGTGAACCAGGCGGCTTTCCTGTGGGGCTGTTCGTCGGGGTTGCGTAGTGGTTCGAGCTTGTCTGCGCAGTGGAGATCCAAGTGTGAAGTAGTCTGGTGTGTCCGGCCTCCTCCTCCTGACCAGAGAGTTCTGCCCCTGCTGGTTTGGCCCCCTGAACCTGCCCGTCCTCTGGTAACTGTATCGCCGTCCTTCCCGCATTGTACTTTTCTTTTTTTTTTTTTTTTGAAATATTTTATTATTTTCACCTGGTATAGAGTTACAAAGTGCATTCAGTTATTATTTCAAATTCAAAAAATTCGTCATATACATACACAATCTATTCTCATCTTATAAAGAGACATAAAAAAATACTAAGCATAAATCATAAATAAGTGTCAATTCAATTCAGTTCTAATTTCCCCCAGATTTTCTCATACTTCTGCAGCGATTTAATACCTCTAAGTTCTGCTAGCGTACATTCCATAGTTTTAATTTCATTAACCAGATACCACCATTCCAATACGTTGGGTGGGTTAGGACTGATCCAGGCTCTAGCTAAAGTTAGTTTAGCACAGGAGAGTAAGATAGATAACAATACGGAGTGTGGTTGGTTTGTGGTATATTGTCCTAGTATTAGCATAGGGGCTGTTAGTGGTGTGTTGGAAACTTTTTTTATAGCTAGGATTTTCCCCACTTCTTCCCAGAACTTCCCTAATTTTGGACAAGTGAACAACATATGTATAAGATCTACTGCATATTCATCACATTTTGGGCACTTAGTTTTCTCTCCCGAAGTGTTGTTTGAAACCCATTTAGAAATCTTTGCTGGGGTATAGTATAACATGTATATAGTTCTATATTGCTGTAGACGTAGGCTAGAGGATCTTACATAATAATGGATATTGGTGTATGAGATGCTTATTTGTTTTCCTGTTATGTTAGTTCCTAGTTTTGCATTCCATTTATTAGCTAGTACTTCATTATCATCCAATTTTAAATCTATGAAGATCTTATATGCCAAACTGATTATTGATTTCTCCTTTTTAGAGTTTAAGAGGTCCCAAATACCCTCGCTCGATAAGATTTTAATTCTGTTCTTCTGCACTAAAAAGTCGTATATTTGCCTGTATTTGAACTCGTGTGTGTCGGACAGTCCATATATTTGTTTTAAGGTGCAGAAATCCATTATGCCTTGAGTAGTATATAGGTCCCCTAGCACCTCGACTCCTTTCGTTTGCCACCTTCGGGATTCCCCATCGCTAAATATGCTAGGTAGTCCGGGATTGTCCCATAAGATTAATTGAGTGTGAAATATGGTGCTTTTACAGTAGATAAGTATATCTTTCCATATCTTTACTAAATCCCATGCGGTCTTAAATTTGACCCTTTTGTAGAAGTTAGGGTCTGTAATGCGGAGTAAAAATTGTTTGGAATCTTCTTTTAGAAGTAAATGGTGGTAAAAAAGCAGATTCTCTGTATCTAATAAAGATCTAATAAGCCTTATAAATGAGGCCCAGAAGTAAAGTTTCAAATCGGGAAAATTAAGGCCTCCTGATCCGATTTGATTTTTTAACATCTTCAACGATCTCCTAGCTTTCTTATATCCCCAGATAAAGTTACAGAATATGCTATCTAATTGTTTGAAAAAAAGCCTATTTTGTGCTAAAGGGATTGATCTAAATAGGTATAGATATTTGGGTATGATTTTCATTTTTATTAAATTTATTCTGCCAATTAAATTTAATGGAAGTCGGTGCCATTTTTTTAAGTTCATGGTAGTAGTTTTCATAAGTTTATTATAGTTAATCTTATTTAGCTCTTTAATGTTTGAGGTAAATTGTACTCCTAAATAGGTAGCAGTCTTACAAATTTCAGGCATTGGTTGGGGGGGTACAAAGTTAGCTATTATTTGAGTTTTATGAGTGTTTAATTTGTAGCTGATATATTGCCAAATTTTGATGCTTCCAGATTAATTGCTTTCAGAGAATCAATGACTTCGGTTGAATAAATAGCAATGTCATCTGCATAAGCAGTTATTTTTAAGCTCTGCCTACTGGTTTTAAAGGTTATTATTTCTGGTTGATTATCCAATGCCTTTAGAAACGGCTCTAGTGATAAAGCAAATAATAAAGGTGACAGAGGGCACCCTTGACGTGTGCCTCTCCTGATTGTGAAATAATTTGAAGTAAGGCCGCAATAACTAACGTATGCGGTTGGATTGTCATAGAGTGCCCGAATCCCATTTAAAAAGTTTCCACCGAACCCCATATGTCCCATTATATGCCATAGATAATTCCACCCCACCCGATCGAATGCTTTTTCAGCATCAAGCATTATCATTGCTAAGGGAGTAGACTCTACCTCTGCAATATCGAAAGCTGTTATTGCCGTGTTTACATGGGCTGATGTATCCCGCCCCATCACAAACCCGTGTTGCTGTGTGCTTACTATTTTAGGCAATAGTGGTGCAAGTCTTCTTGCTAAGCATTTTGCGAAAATCTTAGCATCGGCATTGATTAAGGAGATAGGTCTATATGAACCCATCTCCTCTTTAGGTTTACCCTTTTTGTGAAAGAAGACAATTTTTGCTTTATTCCAAGAGTGCGGGGCGCCCCCTGTTCTACTTGTATGATTGATTACTTCTAGAAGAAGGGGTGTTAACTCTTCCAAGCATGATTTATACAATTCTAAAGGGATAGTGTCCTCCCCGGTAGCTTTACCTGATGGCAATGATTTTATAGCTTCTTTTAGTTCTTCTTTAGTTATTTCTATAGCCAGATTTTCAGCTTCATAGGTTGTTATTTTGTTCGTTGGATTTTCTTTTAGGTAATTGTCAATTGTATTGCCATTAGGCGTGTTCTCTGGTGTATACAACATTTCATAATATTTGGCAAACTGTTGTATTATATGCTCTGTCTGGTTATATCTTTTATTATCAACCCCTATAATTTGTGAAACCGTAGATTCTGCTCTATCCTCTGCTACTTTAAACGCTAAAATTTTGCCAATTTTTTCGCCCCCCTCATATTGTGTGAATTTGTATTTGTGAATCTGTGCGCTCCTTTTTTTTAATAAAGCTTCTTTAGTCTTGCATTTTAGCTGACTCAGGTTTGTATTAATAGTCAGAGTTGACAGATTCCCTCTTAGAGCCTCTACTAGTTTCATCTCTTCTGCAGCAATATCCGAAGTCAAGGTTAAGTTACATTTACGTCTTACTTGATTTTGTTTTAGGACATACGCCTGTACGTACCCTCTAATACTTGCTTTGCAAGTGTCCCATACTGTTAGGCAAGAGGCAGTATTTCTGTTAAAGATCAGGAATTCTATAATGTGTTGTTTCAGTTGTGTAATGAAGATCACATTCGATATTAAATTCCTTGGAAATGTAAAGGCTCTAGGAGGATTGCGTTTTTGATAGATGGTTAGTTCAACCATAATAGGGTTGTGATCAGATGTGATGCGTGGGTGTATGACCATTGTTGTTATAGAGCTCATCAATGAATCTGATATTAGGGCCATATCTAAGCGTGAACATAGTTTATGAGGAGCGGAGTAGTATGTATAGCCTGGGGTATTTGGATGCAGTGAATTCCATACATCTTTAACACCATGTAACTTGCATAAATTAAGGACAGATGTTCTAGTTCTAGGCATTCGAATATAATTACCTGGGCGTGTTGTATCCGTCTGACCATTCATAATACAGTTAAAATCACCCATTATTATAACTTTTCCTTCCCAATCTAATAGGGCTATACTTAGTTGTTCAAATATTCTAGGGTCTTCTCTGTTTGGTCCATATACAACACATGCGACAAACTTCTGATTATTATGACATAGTTGAGTAATTGCCCACCTCCCCCGTTTATCAGATTGCGTCCTAGTTATTTCTACCTTGTATCTTTTATCTTTTAATATAGCCACCCCTCTAACATGAGAGGCAGCTGCTGAATAGATTATCATCTCGAAACCTAGTTGATTCAACAGCTTCTTGTCAATATCTATGATATGGGTTTCTGACAGAAATACTAGATGGGGATTATATAAGTTTAATTCTGCCGCGACTAAATGTCTCTTACGCTTATTGTTTAGCCCTGAGACGTTCCATGCCAAACATCTAATACTTTGCATTTTTAAAGCAGTAAATATAGTCAATGGTGCAAATTAACAACATAGGTTGGTGTTCTTCCACATATAAAAAATGGTACCTTTCAAGCATAAATCTCTCCTCGAGTCTTTCTACCAGGTTGAAAATATTTTTTCCCCCCATTTTCCCCCTACCTTTTCTCCACCCATCCACCCCACACACACCCACCCCAAACTGCGAAGATCTTCCCTCCCCCTCCCTCCCCTTACCTACTGCTGCCGTTGATGAGGCAGCACTTGCGGCTAGAAACCTAGGACTTCCCCCCCCCTCCACCTTTAATAATTTTGTATCTGCTAATATTGTTGATTCGTTTCCTGCCCCCCTTTTTTCTCTTTTTTTTTTTTTTTTCCCCAGCTAGATATGTCTATTTAGTCTGTATTTCAAAATGTAAAGATAGGTATAAGACCACCGCCTTTCTTTCAACTCTGTGACGGTTTGCTCTTATTAACGCTGGTTAGGAATGCCTGCGCTTCCTGTACTTCATTAAAGAAGTTTGTATGTCCTTTCAAGATCACTTTGTGTCGAGCTGGTTCCTGCAGATAAACTGAGCCCCCCCAATTTGTTGATTGGGTCAATTAGTTTGCGCATTTCCCATCTCTTGTCCATTGTGGCTTTGCTTAGATCCGAGCGTGCAAAGATAGTGAATTTATCGATAGTTATAGGAGTGTTGGGTTTAGCTTTTTGCCACACCGCTTGTCGTAGCAGAAAATTGCCAAAATGAATCAGAAATGGGCGCGGAAATTTGCTGTTAAGGCGTCTTTGGCCAATTGGAAGCCGATGTGCTCTTTGGATTTGAGAGTCCCAATCCCAATCAGAGAGTTCCGGGAACGCTCGGGGCATCAGTTTAACCAAGAAAGCCCTTGGGTCGGACCCCTCTGCCCCTTCCGAAAAACCATACAGTTTAAGATTTGATCTTCTAAGACGATTCTCCAAGTCTTCTACTTTCCCATGTAGCTGGGTTAGAACTGTGTCATGTCGCTCCACATTGGCGTCAACCCTTTGCATTTTTTCCTCTACCACAACAGTACGCTGTTGTAGCTCCATTATCTCCTGTGTGACTCCTTTTAATATGGTGGCTATATCAGTTATTGAAGTTTGCAGTCTTATGTTGTCGTTTTTCAACTGCTGGTAGTGTGTCTCCGATTCTGACCTTTGATTTACAAGGAGCTTTAAGATAGCGTCTAGCTGGGGGTGGTCGGCATTTCCCAACCTGGGCTCTTCCATTGATTTTCTCTGCCTACTTTCAGCGTGAGATAGGTTTATTTCAGAGTCCGAGCCCAGGTCTACAGAGATTGTTGGATCTGGCGGGGATCCAGTGGGATCCGGTGGGGAAGCGACTAAAAGAATTTCATTCCCCCCTATGAGTTGTTCATTAGCCTGCTCGTTAATGATTAAATTAGGAGTTTGCGTCATTGAGTAAGACCCATTTGCCTGTAGTTGCTGTGTCCCATTATCATTGTCTGCGGGGCTCCCCCCTGAGAGCCTTAAAGTCATATTTTTAACTAGTCCTTTAGCCTCCATCCACTTTCTTAACGGACTCTTGTCTGTAGCATTTTTTCTTGTGCTCAAGGGGATTGCTCCTGCTATCGTGTTGGTCAAAGTTCTACCTTTTTTTTAATGAATTGTCTTGGCCTTCCCTCTGCGTTTCCGTGTGGGTAACTTATTCAGAGTCTTATTCACAGGTTTGTCTAATTCCTCTTCTGTGTCATAGTCACAGTCCTCAGAGGAGAGATGTTCCTCATTACATTCCAGAGTTTGCTCTATCCCGTGATTACTCACAGGTCCCGTGGCGAGACAATTATTCTCCCCCATTATGTTTTGGCCGTCGCCTATGGTAGCTTCCATCTTTGAAGGGATTACTGTAATTTTAGAGAAGCAGTCTAAGGTAGCAACCGATAATGTTGGTTTACCGTTGTTTAGTGGTGAGAATCTCTCACTTGACACCTCATTTTCCATTTCTACCCCAATGGTTGTCTCAGGACCTTCTAACTCAATTATCTCTTGAGTCTTATTTTCCTCAGTCATGATAGGAGTGTCACCATTTTTGCTTTTATTATTGTTTGAATCTCCTTCTTCCCCTATATTTGTCCTGACTTTAGCATTTTCATTAGTGTCTATATTTTTTTTTGGCATTGTTTTTTTAGGGATTGTTCCACAATTAAGTAAGGGAGGACGCAGGACCATCTTACCTGCTATCTTCTTATCACTCCCCTTGATGATATCTGCTTTATTGGGGTAGTCTTTCCCTCCTTGGGTTGATGAGACTTGCGTAGTCGTTTCTGCTTCTGCTTCCATATTTATTGCCAGTTTCTCAGCTCCACCCGGCGCCTTAATTGCTGAAATCCCTGTGCTCTGCTGAGCCGGGGCCGGGGCAGGGGTCGGTGCAGAGGCTGAGGCTGCCGTTGAGTCTGCTGCTGTGGGTAACGATGCAGGGGCAGTAGTCATCACTGCCGCTGCCGCAGCGGCTGTTGTTGAATTCTTGGTATTTCGCGTGGTTCGCGAAGGGTGTTTGGGTGACATGCCTCCTGTGGTAGTGATCACAGTTGTGGTTGAGGGCTTTGGTTTGGCCAGACCAAACACGATGATCTCAGAGTGATTGAGCCGTTTCTTGAGCCAGACCTTCACAGCTCGCCAGATCCTTGTTGTGTGCCACAGCATCCATCAGCCGTTAATCATGCAGAAGAAGGATAATTGCTTAGTATGCTACTATGTTGCAGCGGGATTTCCAGCGTTTCCGGCGTTTTATCAATCCACGCCTGCTCGTCGTTCAGAAATTCAGTGCAGCGGCATACAGCGGGATTCGGCGCGTTGTGCTGAGACCGCCGGCCGATGACGTCCTGCTCCGCTGAAACTGCTGGGAGGGCTTCTTCCCTTGCGCCGTTGAGGACGCCAGGGACGCCAAGGACCAGAAGACCAGAAGACCAGAGGCAGTTAGCCCAGGAAGAATCCAATGTTTTTCGCTTCGGGCGGTCAACCACCTCGGGTGAGTCAGACTACAGCTTTATACATTTCTACCGCTGCTCCGATCGTCTAAACCCCATCTCGATGTCTCCAGCCCAGCTCAATACTTTCACTCGGCTCCACGCGTTTCACCTGTTCACCCGCCTCGGCTCCGCTAAATCCGGCTAACTATGTCGGGAGGATTTGTCCATTAGCATCACCGACACTGACACTGCCGAGAGGAGGGAGAGAAAGCACCTAGTCCGCCGCAAGCAGAGTCCTCACTCCGCCATCTTGGACTCCCCGCATTGTACTTTTCATTGGTTCCGTCGTCCTCTGTGCCTGCCTCGTTGACTGTACTGTAATTTGTATTTTGTTCCCTTCATCGTTTCCTGCATTGTACTTGATTTTGTCCCGTTATCCCTGCTTGTTCCCTGACCCACCCCGCTCCCTGCTGCTGCTCCCCGTGGCCCCACCCACGCTCCCTCCAGCATCACCGCACCTCTCCCCCCCACTGGCCACCCGGCTCCCGCCTCCCAGCTGCTCCTCCCTTGCCCCGCCCCCCCCACTCTCCATTTATGGCAGAGTGCATGCGGACGCGCAGCGTTGATGCGCAGCGGGTGCACCGATTGTGCGCCAAAGGTGCGCCAAAGGCAAGCCCGTCTGCGCCCGTCCGCGCCTGGACCGCGCCCAGCACCAGACCCCCTGGCTCCCGCAGATGCCATCCTACCCGCCGGACTTACGACGCCACCACCCTCAACGCACTCAACACCGGCCGGATCCCCGGCTGCCACTGAGCCACCCCAGGACGCACCCACGGACCCTTCGCCTGCCAAGCCTGCAAGTTCTCCTGCATCCGGACCTGCACCTCACCTGCCAAGCCGAGCACCAGCAGCAACCACCTGAAGTGCATCCTGCTCAACACCCGATCCATCCAAAGACACACCGTCGAACTCTGGAACCTCCTCTAATCCACATCTCCAGACGTCGCCTTCCTCACGGAAACATGGATGAACGCCTCCTCAGCGCCCGACATCGCCATCCCGGACGGATACAAGATTATCCGGAAGGACCGCATCAACCAGACCGGAGGAGGCATCGCCATCGTCCACAAGAACACCATCCGCATCACAACCAAGTCTGATGACACCCTCACAACCGCCGAACACCTTCACTTCCAAATACACACCGACCCCAAGACCACTCTCAGAGACACCCTAATCTACAGACCACCAGGAGCTCGCGCACAATTCAGCAAAGACGTCGCCGACTTCATCAGCCCGCACGCCCTCACCTCCGCTGACTACATCCTCCTAGGAGACCTCAACTTCCACCTGGAGAACAACAACGCCCGCAACACTACCACCCTGCTGGACAACCTCGCCAACCTCGGACTCAAGCAACGGGTGACCACCCCCACCCACTACGCCGGCCACACGCTTGACCCCATCTTCTCCTCCAGCAACGACATCTCCTTCAGCAACGCCACCAGACTCGACTGGACAGACTACAGCTGCGTCCACTTCAGCTTCAGCAAGACCACCACTCACCACCACCCGCAACAAGTTCCCCGCAGAAGCTGGAACAAGATCACCACCGACCAACTCACCTCATCCCGGAGCCGGAACCCTCCTGCCAGCTCAACGAACCCCAACCAAGCCGCCGACAACCTAAAAAGATGGATCACCAGCTGCACAGACAACCTCGCCCCACTGAAGACCCCCCATCAGACCCGGCTGTAAGAAAGCATCCTGGTTCACTGACGAGCTCAAGAGCTCCAAGAAGAACTGCCGAGCCCTCGAGAAAGCCTGGCGCAGAGACCCGACTACAGACAACATGACCACCCTCAAGCACGCCACCTGAAAACACCACCAACTGATCCGCACCACCAAGAAAACCTCATTCAAGGAACGACTGGACAACAACGCCCACAACAGCAAGGAGCTCTTCAACATCGTCAAAGAGCTCTCGAACCCAAGCGCCGGAAACAACGACATCACTCCCTCGCAAGACCTCTGCAACTCGCTCGCCTCGTTCTTCCACAGCAAGATCGCAGATATACACAATAGTTTCAGCACATGGCCAACGCACCCTACGACTGCACCAACGCCACCCACCAGCACCCTCCGCACCTGGACCCCGGTCAACACGGAAGACACCATCCGCACGATGAACTCCATCCACTCCGGATCACCAATCGACCCCTGCCCTCACCACGTCTTCAACAAGGCCGACTCAGTCATCGCACCCCATCTCCGGGACATCATCAACGCCTCCTTCAACACCGCCACCTTCCCAGAGAGCTGGAAGCACGCCGAGCTCAGCGCCCTACTGAAGAAACCATCAGCGGACCCCACCGACCTCAAAAACTACCGCCCCATCTCGCTCCTTCCTTTTCCCACCAAAGTCATCGAGAAGACCGTCAACAGACAGCTGGCTGCCTTCCTCGAGACGAATGGATCCCTCGACCACTCACAATCCGGCTTCCGGGCCAACCACAGCACCAAGACCACCCTCATCGCAGCCACTGACGACATCCGAGCCCTGCTCGACAACGGGGAAACAGCGGCCCTCATCCTCCTGGACCTCTCCGCAGCATTCGACACTGTCTGCCACCGCACCCTAGTGTAGCGCCTGAACAACATCGGAATCCAGGAGAAGGCACTGGAGTGGATCATCTACTTCCTCGCCGGAAGAACACAGAGAGTCCGCCTCCCCCCATTCAGTCCCGAGGCCACCGAAGTCATCTGCGGCGTACCGCAAGGCTCATCACTGAGCCCCAAGCTGTTCAATGTCTACATGAGCCCCCTCACGGCCATCGCACGCCAACACAACCTCAACATCCTATCCTACGCCGACGACACCCAGCTGATCCTCTCCCTCACCAACGACCCAGCAACCGCCAGAACCAACCTACACGAAGGGATGAAAGACGTAGCCAAGTGGATGATGAACAGCCGCCTGAAACTGAACTCAGATAAGACGGAAGTTCTCATCCTGGGATCATCACCCTCCGCCTGGGACGACTCCTGGTGGCCCACCGCCCTGGGCAGCGCACCCATACCAACGGACCACGCACGCAACCTGGGCTTCATCCTGGACTACTCCCTCTCGATGACCAGACAAGTCAACGCCGTGTCCTCGTCATGCTTCAACATCCTACGTTTGCTACGCAAGATCTTCCGGTGGATCCCCACCGAAACCAGGAAGATGGTCACCCAGGCCCTCGTCACCGGCCGTCTGGACTACGGCAACTCCCTCTACGCCGGAACCACAGCCAAACTCCAGAACAGGCTCCAGCGCATCCAGAACACCTCAGCACGACTCATCATGGACATCCCCCGACACTGCCACATCACCGGACACCTGAAAGACCTGCACTGGATCCCCGTCAGCAAGAGAATCACGTTCCGACTCCTCACCCACGCACACAAAGCTCTCCACAACCAAGGACCCAGATACCTCAACGACCGCCTGACCTTCCACACCCCCACCCGCCAACAACGATCAACCAGCCACGCCCTCGCCGTCGTTCCCCGCATCCGAAGAGCCTCAACGGGAGGAAGATCCTTCTCCTAACTGGCTGCCAAGATGTGGAACTCCCTCCCCATCCACCTCCGCCTGACCCAAGACCACCTCTCCTTCAGGAGGCAACTCAAGACCTGGCTATTCGAACAGTAGAGGACCCCCCCACCCGCCAAGCGCCTTGAGACCCTCCGGGTGAGTAGCGCGCTATACAAATGATTGATTGATTGATTGATTGATTGCTATGAAGTTGGTGTCAGGTGCCCAGGTGTGGTTGTTTCGGGTGAGGGTAAAGTTAAGTTGCTCGCCAGTAACCTTGTTCCAGTTCCTTTGTGGTGGGCGTTGTGCTGGTTTGGGTGCCTTTGGTTTGTCAACAGCGCAGTGTACGCAGTGGTGGATGGTCCATGGCAGTTGCTTTGTGTGGCTGAAGTGAACGCTGTTTCCTGCCGTGAAGATAGGGTCAAGGGTATGTCCTGCTATGAAGGGTCGGTGTGGTGACGAGTTGTTTAAGTCCGATGTTGGTGAGGTTGTCACGAAGGACGGTGGAGTTGTGGTTGCTGGGGATGTTGAGGTGGAACTTCAGGTCTCCAATGAGTATGTAGTTCATTGAGGCGATGGCGTGGGGTGCGATACAGTCAGTGATGGTGGTGGTGAAGGGTGTCCAGGGGCCGGGCGGTCTGTAGACAAGGGTTCCTCAGAGTCTGGAGTTGTCGCTGGTCTGGATCTAAAAGTGCTGATATTTGGCGGAGGGGAAGGTTTCGCTGGAGGTGGTGAGGCAGAGGGTGCTCCTGTGGGTGATGGCAAGGCCCCCTCCCGGGTGGTTGGGGCGGTCCTTCCTCTGGATCTTGTTACCGTCCGGGATGGCGGTGTTGATGTCGGGGTAGAGGAGCATTGGTCCAGGTCTCCGTGAAGAAGGCAATGTCGGGCAAGAGAGAGTCGAGTAGGTTCCAGATTTCCACGGCGTCTTTGTGCATGGAGTGCATGTAGAAGAGGATGCATCTTGGGGTGTCGCCGGTGCTGGCGTCAGCTGTGTTGGAGGCCAGGGTGATGGTTAAAGTCTGGTGGCAGTGGAGGCAGGAGAACTGACCGTGGGTCAAGTTTTCCGGGGTTGAGTGCATGGAGGGTGGCTGTGCTGTAGCAGTGGGTGGCTTGAGATCATGGGTTCATGGCACTGGTCGCCGTCAAGTCGCGGACGGACACTGACCGGCTTGCCTTAGGCATGCCTTCGGTGCACCCGCGGCATGCGACCGTGCAGCGGCTAACATTTAGTAGGGGAGGGGGGAAGAACGATCAGTTGGGAGGCAGGAGTAGGTGAGGACAGGGGTGCGGGCCGCAGGGGCAGCAGCATCAGGAAGCGAGAAGCGCGGGCTCAGAGAAGCCAAAAAAACAGATTCAAATGGGAAAAACAAGGGATAACTAACTGATGTAATCATGCCATGTAACCTCAGGGGGTGGGACGGTGGGACGGACTACTCCAATCATGAAGCAGGGCATGGGCGGATTGTCATGCCCACTCAAGTGCACAGTGACTGTTTGGTCGGTCCAGTCAGGCCGCCCAAAGCAGTCATGCGCACTTCCCTGTTCGCAATCCAGGCTGCATTACAGCCTGCATGGTGAACTACCCCCCCTCCAGCTCCTGGCTGCATGACCTGTCCCATTGCCAATTGCCAATCCCACCGCCGCATCGCAGCGTTGTGATTAACTCATGGGAGGGAGCCTGGCAGCCTACTTCCTTTTCCTGGAATCAGAATCAGTAAAGCAGAAGCTACAAATATACGGGACCTGGCTTCAAGGTAAGGCTTCCCTCATTCAAATTTTTATAACACCCGCTCACACACACATCCCTGTGTCCATGCCCCATCCAGTGTTTTTTCCGGTGTTTACCAGCTTATAGCTGTCCAGCCCCCCCAGCACTTCTCAATGGCAGCCGCTGTGCGCCCATGCACAGCAGGTGTACCACTTGTGTGCCAAAGGCACATATGTAGTAGTTGCGACGCATGCCATAATATTGCATTCCATTCCAATGCATACTAATACTAGACACATTGCAACTGTAGAATAGGTGTTGCATAGCCGAGGCATGAATATCACTATTCCCACTTCAGTGAGTGCAACCCAAAACTAACCTTTGCACCACAAACCCAACATGAACCCTGGAATTGCTTTTTGAGCCACCAAAACACACCCAAAAATCTAATTTGAGCCAAATGCAAACCCCAATTTTCATATTTTACCACAAAACACACACCAATATTCATATTTTATCCCAAAAAACACCCCAATATTCATAATTTACCTCACAACACACACCAATTTTCATATTTTACACCCAAAACCCATACCCACCTGAAAAACTTGAAATTACCCCATACTGACCTCACAATGCATTGTATTAAAATGCGATGTACAGGCACCTGTGTTGTCGGAGTTGCGTTGAGTTGGGTTGGTAATGATGTACTGCCTGCGTCGTAATCGTCATCTCCTGTGCCAAAGGCAGCCCATGGGCTACACCGTCTGCGTCTGTCTGCCCATGGACCGCGCTGAGCACCAAGGAGCCTTCCTTTTGGACACTCCACCACTACAACACTAGCACCCTCCTAGCCATCAATCCTGGACACCACCTTACCTGCCAGGACCAACCTCTGCTCCGGACCAAATATCGCCATCGCCATTACTGACGGCTGCAGTATCACCCGCAAGGAGCACCCAGACCGTCAAGGAGGAGGCATTGCCATCACCTACAGAATCACACTCTGACTGATCATTCACTCTAATGATCCAAGGGTGACCATAGATCACCTCAACTCCCAGATCCAGACCAAGCCCAAGCACATCCTCTGTGGCACCCTTATTTGCAGGCTCCGGGCCATGGCCCCCCATTCTCTAACACCATTGTAGACTTCATTGTACCCCAGGCTCCCCCATTGACCGACAACATCCTACTAGGTGAACTCAAGTTCCACCTGTACAACCCCAGTGACCAAGACACCATCCCCATCCCCTACATGAGGAGCAAGCAGGAAGTCACCGCAACAAGCCACATAGCAGGACACACAGTTATGCACGTCACTTCCGCCAGCGAGAACTTCCAGTACAGCCACAACATCAGACTCTCCTGGACCAACCATCATTGGTAACATTCCGACTTCACCTTGCCCACTGGATGCCACTGCCATTCTCAAACCACCTCACAGCTGGATCAAGGCCACCGAAGAACGTCTCGTCAACTCGCTCCTCACCAACACTTCACCAATGCTTCCAAACAATGACACCACAGCACGCAAGCACCACCAATGGCTCTCCAACTGCACCAACAATCAGGCACCCCTCATGAATGGCACTGCATCAGTACCTCCCGCCTGCCTGATGGTAGGCGTGAGGGTGACGTAGTGCCACAGCGAAAGGCTGGCCTCATGCATCGATGGAGTTGCATCATGGTTGTGACACGACTGCAGAAATGCGTGACTTTGCCGCAGAGAGATGCGTCAGGATTCCTGAAGTATCTGTCATTACTTGTGTCATGGAGCACTCTCCAGTGAATACAGAGGATCCATACTGTGGCAAGAAGGGCATAGTGAGAAGTGTTGCAACGTTGTCTTGTTCCAGCGCTGCAACACTTTTCATGACCGGGGCACAGGGATGTGCACTATCTTATTGATGATGCGCATTCCTGCACTGTAGTTTTGTCACAGGGCAGCGCTGCAACATTGCAAAACCTGCTGAGATAATGCCCCAAGTGTTATCCCCATTTTTAAGACCAGCTATTTTCTGGTCTGAAGTAACTGGTTCTAACTGCAGTTAGAGACAGTTTTTTTGGTCTTCAGAACTTCAAGGATCCCCTTGTAAATATGGAGAAGTGGGGTTTGGGGCAGTTTTTGCATTGGAACGCCTCTCCTGTATATAATTATCGGTCACAAAAGTGGTGATCTTTACATTGGATGTTTTCACCTTAAAACTGTCGTTAGAAGGAGGAGCTTCGCGCGCATCCAAGATGGCCGCGTGAGCTTAAGGCTCTCGAGACCCCGTAGCCCCCCGAATATATCCTGTCCTTTATCCTGACTACAGTGGATTGTATTTTGCATAGGAACCGAAGGAGACTCGAAAGCTGCAAACCGCGTCTCGAATGTTCCCCGGAAACTGGAGTTACAGGACCGCAAAGTTTGAGGCCTGTTCCCCTTGGATGATCGGTGATTTCGTTGGCACTGTACCCGAGTGGTAATGCAACAACATCGTACTCTGGCACCGGTAATGACTGGCCTGGCTCCACTTCACGTCTGAGTTTCACTTTCGATTTTGCCTGAGACGCTTCTGAGTCCGCTCCAAATTGTCCTACACCCTTACCGGTGACAACGGTGCAGCGCCCTGACATAGCAAGGATGTGTTGCTGTTCTGGAGATTGGGAGTTTTGGTCACTATTCCTCTTGAGCTAGACGGTGAGCGTTGAATTGACTTCCAATGGTGACCAAGCCGGAGGGAGAAAAGCGACAATCGAAAACCGTCAGAGGGGGAAGGTATACCCAATCTAATAATAAGTATGCCCAATCGAAGGGGTCGCCGAGTGACAGGGCAAATCTCAGGAGGGATTTAAGGACACCTCTGTCCTGGAGCCAGAGCTGATGTTGCAAGATGTTATGGCCGCCATTGATGGAGTCAAGTCCACTCTCGGATTAAAGATGGAGACTCTTGCACATAAATTGGACACTGTTTCCATTGAAGTGAATTTGGTTCAGACTGACCTTACGAAAACTAGTGAAAGGGTGAAGTCTTTGGACATAAAAACTGCCAGTCTTACGACGGATGTCACGGACTTGCAAACAGAAGTCCGGAATCTGATGGCTTCGAATGACCTGGCTCTCCTTAGACTGGAGGAGTTTGAAGGGCGGGCTCGGAGGAACAATGTGCGTATTATTGGTATACCGGAAAAAGCGAAAGGGCAGTCCACAGACGTTTTTGTTGAAGAATTAGTACTAAAGCATCTCCTGCCCAAGGGTCTTGGGAACTTTTTTCCCGCTGAAAGAGCGCATAGGATTCCGGCAGTAGGCCTCATGTTGGTGTACCGCTTCGACCCTTGATAGCGAGAATCTTCAATTTTAGGGACAGAGATGCGATCCTCCAGGCCTCTAGATCAAAAGGCCCTTTGCAATATGAAAACTCATCCATTAGTTTTTTTCCGGACTTCACACAAGCAGTCCAAAAGCAGAGAATGAGTTTCATGGGGGTCAAACGAAAGCTACGCAACAAGGGACTCAAATACGCGATGATGTACCCTGCCAAGTTGAGAATCGAGCATGGCGAGAAGGTCTATTTTTTTGATAAGCCCGAAGTCGCGGCAGACTAGTTGGACACGCTAGTTTCTCAAGAGGATCCTCGCAGACAGAGTGGAGATGAAGAAGAGGGTGCACAGGACTAGGAATAAGTACTGTTGCCATTAAAACTCCGGAATTTGGGGAACGGACTATGGTTCTACTTTTTACAATATTATGTTTTGCCACAGTAATTTGGGAGGTTTACCGGGCTGTCCGTGGGTCATTTTCCTCCTCATATTTAGCTTTTGAGTAGTGTAGTTTAGATGTTGGGGCGAAAGGCACACTGCGAGTTTTGGTGGCTGGAAAGTCGTGAGCAGGGGTGCAGGGTGGGGGGTGGAGTAACTGTTAGTTCGTTAGGGGGATGGGGGGCAATGTTGTTTTTTGGTTTTGTATTTGTGTTTTTTGTGTTTTTCCAAGGCATTTTATGCCAGAATTGTTACAAGATGGTTCTGGAACTGGAGGAGGGTTGGGTCTCTTTCATGCTTTATGATGGGGGTACAGGGCTGAGAGTATTGAGTTGGAACGTGAATGGACTGGGGGATAAAATTAAGCACAGTGTGGTTCTACAATTCCTTAAGAGACACTCTCCGGATGTAGTTCTACTTCAGGAAACTCATTTGGTGGGGAATTCTTGCAATGCTATGCATAGAAAAGGCTACCGCTTGGTGGCACATGCCGGATTTACTTCGGGGTCTAGGGGTGTTGGGATCCTCCTTAGGAAATCACTTCCGTTTGTGGTTGACTCAATTACAACAGATGATCGGGGTCGATATGTAGCAGTACCAGACGTTGGGAGGGATACACGCTCTCCCTCATTTCGATTTATGTCCCCCCGGGTTTACAAACCACTACCTATGTTGAGCTGGGGAAACTTGTTCTAGATCTCCCAAGAGGCTTACTGATTTTGGGTGGAGACTTCAATGCTGTAGTCTCTGGCATCATGGATAGATCCCCGCCCCGTGATACGGGACGGACACATAGATGGCTCCCTGATTTTCTAGAGGCTTTGGGCTTGATAGATAGCTGGAGATTGTTCCATCCTAATCAGCAACAGTTTACTTTTCACTCCGGCGCTCATGGTAGTCTTTCGCGTATTGACTTTAGTTTAATCCCGGCTGCTCAGGCATTGTATGTTGCTGAGGTGAGACATCTTGCTAGAGGAATTTCAGATCACTCGCCGCTTTGGATCAGAATTGAAATGACCCTGGGCACTAGTGGTAGGATCACCCCTATAAATCCCTGGTATTTACGTAATCCAAAGGTTCGCAAGGAACTCTTAAAGGCGATGGAACACTACTTCCAAGAAAATGAAGGTTCGGTCTCTTCGTCGGTCTGGTTGTGGGAGGCCTTTAAAACAGTGATCCGAGGGCAAGCCTTGACCCTGATTTCGGGAGTTAAAAAGCAGAAGGAGGAGGAGGTAGTGGGGATTGAATCGGACATAGCTAATATTGAATTGGAACTGGAACAGGAGATTACTCGTGCTACACTACATGCTCTGCAACTTAAACAGCTAGAGTACAGAGCGTTGGTCACTGATAGTGCTAAGACCCTAAGTCAAGAACAACAGGGACGTCTATATGATGTGGGTGATAAAGCGGGTAAGCTGATTGCTTGGCTAAACAGGAGAGATGGCGCAGATCGGGTGGTTCCGGAGATTGAGAATGCAGGGGGTGATCGTATAGTTGATCCACAAGGGATAGTAGATGGCTTTGCAGATTATTTCCGTAATGTGTATACCTCTGTCGTGGATAAATCGGAGGCGAATTCGTGCCAGTTGCTTAGGGATATTCAACTTCCCTGTTTGGCTGAAGAGGACCGCGATTTTATGGATAGTAAGCTTACAGTAGATGAGATAGCTTTGGCGGTGCGCTCTCTGAATTCTGGGAAAGCAATGGGTCCCAATGGTCTTCCGATCGAGTTTTATAAGCTTCGACCAGACAGGATTGCCCCGTTTCTGAGAGATATGTTTTTGGAAGCTCGAGAATGTGGGATCCTGCTCCTAGATCAGAGAGTGGCCTCGATAGTGGTTATACCCAAGGATGGGAAGCCTAGATCTTGTTGTGCGTCATACAGGCCGATTTCGTTACTTAATTCGGAGCCTAAGATATTGGCTAAAGTGTTGTCCAATAGGTTGGTCAAGGTTATTAGTGAACTGGTACATCCCGATCAGTCTGGCTTTATTCCTCATAGGAATACGGCATTAAATCTGCACAGATTGCACGGAGTTCTGGCTAGGGTGCACACCTTACGAGAACCAGCTGTACTAGCGTCACTCGACGCTACGATGGCTTTTGACACGGTGGAGTGGCCTTATTTGTGGGCTGTTTTGGCTAAGTTCGGCTTTGGTCCTGAGTTTGTTAGCTGGGTGAAGCTCCTGTATACTGAACCTCTGGCCCAGGTTGTTGTAAACAATCGGGTCTCTGCGCCATTTTGTCTTGGGCGGGGCACTAGACAGGGATGTCCGCTATCTCCCCTTCTGTTCTCGTTGGCACTAGAGCCCCTGGCGGCTTGGATCCGCTGGGAGCCCTCCATAAAGGGTATCCATTGGTCCCCGCAATTTGAGGATCGAATTTCTTTATATGCCGACGACATACTGGTTTATTTGACTTCCCCCAGGAAATCCCTTAACGTTGTCTGTGATGTTTTAGCCTCCTATGGTAGAAACTCGGGATTGATAATAAATTGGACGAAATCCTATCTCTACGTGTTATACGGCGAGGTCCTCGACCTACTGCGTCCTATACAGAGAGCTAGAGACGGATTTAAATATCTTGGAATTTATATTTCTCTCGATCCCAACATTCGACATGCTAAGAACATTCTTCCTCCGCTGGCTCGCTTGAAGAGTGATGTTTCGGGCTGGAAGAAACTCCCACTTTCGCTGTTAGGACGCGCAGCCCTATTTAAAATGATGTATTTGCCACGGTTCCTCTATGCCCTTCAAAATACTATGGATGTGGTACCGGCTAGTTACTTTCGAGAAGTGGAGGTATTGCAGCGTAGTTTGCTTTGGGACGGTCGATCACGTAAAGCGCTGGCTAAGTTGACGCTCCCATGGTACGATGGGGGAACTGCGCTCCCTGACATTAAAAGATACTATTGGGCGTCGCAATTGGGAGCAATAAATCATGGCACTTATGGGTCTAATACGGATCCCGGCTACGCAATGGATAGATGGCTACTCCCTGGTGGTGATTACAACAGAGCGCTTTATACTAGATCTGTGGAGAAAAGTTTAACGGGCCCGACCAGAGTAGCAGTACGCATATGGCATGATGTTACCTGTTCATTGGGATGGAGGAATCGTTTAACTCTGGCTACTCCGTTATTTGCTTCGGAAAGGCTAGGTCGGTTGTGGAACACGAAAGGGTTTGACAAATGGGACTTGATAGGGATCTCTACTGTGGGCGATGTTTGGGCGAAGGGTAAAATGAAGTCATTTCTGGAACTACAAACCGAATATGATTTGAATGGTACGGAATATTTTTGCTATGCGCAGGTGCGGCATGCACTGAAATCAATATCCCCTGAGGGGGAGGTCATACCAGAGTCATCCCCATTAGAAAATCGAATATTAGATGGGTATTTACCAGACAGGACCATCTCACTCATTTATAAAAAATTGATAAATCACAGAGTTGACCTCTTGAAAGAATTAAGGAATAAATGGATGCAGGAGGGTATTGAACTAGACGATGAAGACTGGCAGTCTGCGGTATCTTTCCCTAAGGAAGTCGCGATCCCGGCCAGATTAAGACTCGTCCAATTAAAATTTTTGCATAGGATCTATGGCACTGCTCCACGTATGATTGCAATGGGTTCTCGGAAGATGGCTTGTGTAAGCGTGGAAGTGGCAGGGTGGGAACGTTTTTCCATATACTGTGGGAATGTCGAGATATGGTCGAGTATTGGAACGGGGTGCATGATGTAATGCATGAGGTAACAAGTGTGCGGCTCTTACCAGAAGCTAGGAGATGTTTATTGAATATTTGGGAGCCTACAGACCTCAACGTTGCGCAAACCCGATGGGTTACTCTTGGGAATATGATTGCAAAGCGTAATATTGCTCACCTGTGGGGTCTGCGAGGCCACCTACTATGGACAAGTGGAAAGAAAGTATGGACTGGTGTATGTTTCGTGAAAAAACTGTCTATCTGGCTCGAGGCCGACCTCAAAAATGGAACAGTATTTGGGGACCTTGGAACCAATATAGAGGAAACATTTGTACACCACCTGCAATTGTTGAGCCGGACACTACTCTTTCCCCCTGATCCTTGCGTGTAAATCTGCCTATTATTTGTACCTCATGCTCCTTCCCCCCCTCCCCCCACTGCCGATATGTTTGTACTAAGTATTGTACTTGTGAAGGACCCTCCTCTAACATATGCACTGCTGTATTTGGATGATGCCTTGTGTTAATAAAAAGAAATATAAAAAAAAACTGTCACTAATGGCTACTTGCTTGGTGATAGGGCGATAAAATTATCGGCGCATTAGCAGCAGAAAGGTGCCGCGAACGCAGCGATAACTCCTTGTGAATATGTCCCTATGGATGTAAGGGTGCTGCGTCAGGCCTTCCTATTTCTTCCTGCAGAGCGCAACCGCAGTGCTGTTGAATACCATACTCAATGAATCTAGAAAAAAGCCTCCAGCACACCAAAAGAAGGGGTAGAGACCAAAGTAATGGTGTGAGTATATGATCAATGGTTCACAAGAGATAAAGTGGGTTAAATCTTTCTTTCATTCAAGTCCTTGAGAAATCGGGTTTTAAATGGGAAATGTGTACATTTATTAATTTAGAAGCATTTCTGTCCCCCTTTCCCACCTTGACAATTAACAGGCAAGTCATTTAACATGTGTACCTTATAAGTGGTCAAGGTCCTTTTTATAGATGGAGAGACATTATAGATTATTAAATCAAAAACACAAGATTTGTTGTACAGTGCACATCCTAAACTGAAATGTTTGAATGGTATTTCATATCGGATAATGAAAGAAATTGAGACTTAGTGAAGTAAAACTTTTGTGTAGGATCACATAAATTGGTGCAGCAGTTGGCTGGGACTGACATTAGGTTATCTTCTCCCCTTTGTACAATTCTGTCACTAGATGGATATCACTATCTCCTTTTTTACATCATAACCTATTGCTTTATAATTCATTCTTGGTGCATTAGATTGGGCATGGGGTGCAGGCAGAAGCCACATGAAAGCCTGGCTTATTTTGGACTCGAGAGCTCACGAGAACCTTGACCTGAGACAGGCATTTGGCTTGAGTCAAGCTTGAGCTACAAGTGACTCATGTAACTACTGTGGTTCTTCTAACTTTCCAGTCTTTAAACTTTTGCATTTTTAGAATATACTATTTTATGCTATGCATGTTTGGATATAATATATTAACATACACAGTGCTACATTGTTGCAGCAAATGTGCAGTAAGCTCACATCTTTCTCTCAGAAGGATTAGATAAATTCATGAGCTCTCTTATCATTTCTCAATCACTCTCTCCATAAATCCAGCTGAGACAAATGTAATATTGAGGTTCCTGGTGATTTGTTAGCTCCAAGTTGAAATTGAATTTGAGAGTGTGCTCACTATGAGGTGAAGGCAACTACTTTGCTGCAGTTGTACTATATATTACTCTTAAACTGAGAAGTATGTTACATACAATGTATCACTCTACCACATTTTTTGCAAAAAAGAGTGGAAGGATATTCACTTTCCAAGTTTCCAACTGAGGGTGATTGGCTCATGTGTTGCTCTCACTCATTTAGCAGTGCAATCACTCATCTGTAGTGTAGTTCCTATATTCCCAATAGGCTCTGCGCATTGGAATAATGTATCCTATAGATTAGACGTAGGACTGAGGTCGACTAGGTCTCTATCGAATATATTAAACTTAATAGTGAGTTCCAACTAGCTCAGAGGTCACTAGAAACTTTCTCGAATTCACAAGAAGGGATTAGTTTCTGACAACCGCATAAACATGACATTTTTGTTTCCCGAGAATAAGAAATGTATCTCTAGAGTCACGGAAACAATAGATAAGTATTTCACTCAGTCAATCGTGCATGCTTCATTTCAACAGAGGTGCAGAGGAATAGAGAGACGGGCGTTTTCAATAAAAGGATTTATTGAACAGTCTTTTTTCTCATGCAAGTAAAGTGAACTGCTACAATCGTAATGCAGGCTGCAAAGTATAGTGCGTACAGCGAGAACAATATTATAAAATAATACTGAAAAAACATTGTATGGTTTCTAAGCCTTATAAAAATACATACACAAATACAATAACTAAAAGGGTGCTGCGTCAAGCCTCTCTATTTCTACCTGCCTCAGTTTGACTAAAAATACTCAACTGGTGCTTCTAAAATACGCCTACCCCAATGTACCTAACCAAAGTCTAGTACGAGGGAAGAAGTACGTGTTGTGTAGTGTAGGTTTGGTGTTCTTTGCCAAAAATCTATCCAAGATTTCTCTTAGGTTCTAATCAGCTCCATACCTTAGTTTAGAATTAATGAGGCCTGGTATCTCTGTCTCGGGACTCAATTTCCCAAAACCCCGCAAGGGGAGCTTGGAAACACTGGAGCTGGATTCTCAGCGTGAGAAAGGACAGCTTCTCAATCAGTGCGTCAACTGGAGGGTCGGCTTCCTTCGGCACTTGCTGTAGCGAGCTGCGTCGGGCTAGCAGATAGTTGAACTGCTCCGAACCACTGTGTCTGCTAGAGCAAGTGAAGGCATATTTATACCTTGAAGGTGTCTAGTTTGACATAAAGTCGATTATAATAACGTCATGAAAGAACCCCAAGGGAATAGTAGTTCTTTAGAAAGTACATGAGTTCTTGGATAAATCTATATTCAAGCAAGGGGAGGTCCCTGACTGCTTAAGCCGATTTTCCAAGAAATCGTTGTGACGTTTTGGTATGGGTAGAACTAGCCATGCCTGTATTTGGACTGCATGGGCTATGTCTAAATAAGGGAATTATTTCTATGCCTATATTAGGACAATGTGAATTATACCTATATAAGGGCAGGAATCGGGAAAATTCACTCGTATCCTAAAACGCCATACAACACCCACTCCACTTTATTATGTAGGATGTTACCAAGTTCTATACACATAAAACATATCTAAAACATGATGTGTAAAAACCCCCATCCACGGTACAAAAATGCATTCAAAATGGTTGTACCCGAAAAGAGCATTTGTGCTGTACGCATTTAAAAGCAATGTTTCATTCAAAGCATATAGATGACATTTAAAAAAATGTTATCCGAATTAATCATGAAAATATAGTTATGAAATGGCTCCTAAATACAAAAGAAAAGGTTGAGACCATTCCATGACATAATTTATAATTTGTTTGGTTGTGGACAAAGTCAAATATTGTCTCTTGGAAGTATTCAAAGAATTCTTGTTCTCTAGGAAAAGTTCTACTTTAAGCAGATTACTTTGTGCCAAAAAAGTTCAATTTTGGAAAAAGTCAAATCATGGAAAAAATAGAGTTCCAAAGTTAGAAGTTTGTTTTGGAAAAAGAAGGTCGAATACAGAGTCCCACAGAACACTGTGTGCTAACTTCACAAGTCAGTGATATTAATCTTCTAAGCTGGTAAAGAAAGAATCTACTACTGTAGGTGAAAGTTGGACTACCTCGGTAAGCAGATAAATTGCACAAAGATGAGAAGCATTGCCATCAGCTGCATTAGAAATGTTTGAAGTAGATGGTACCTGTGTGCCTGTTGCTCCACGTATCTCACTGTTTGCAGTTTGCGTCTGTGAGATCTCAACGAATGCCGTCATCAACCTTTGGTAGCCACTGGGGACAACACAGTGCATGATCCGTTACTCGTCCAAGCAAAGTATCAACATCCATTGGCAGGACTGATGGGAGTGTCAGACTGATGTCTAGCACGCATATTTCTCCACATAGCAGGCATCGTAAAACAGGTAAGATGCAATCTTGCCAGATTGGTCGGAATGATAGAAACCACGTGGTATTTAGATCTCTTAAACGATCAAGCCCAGAATCTGTATCATGCGCTCATGACACTTCATTGCCAGGAGAGTGTTCGCTAAGGTAATCTGGGTGTCGATGGTGATTTGACTTGCCATATAGGAGCAGAGGGAACAAAAACAGTATTCCTGCAGATCATACGTCTCTTTGGACGAGGTCAGTGGCATCGTTTTTTGTAAAAGAATGGCTTTTATTCTGCTTGAAGTATCAATTTGTATAGAAGAGACGTTCAGTGAAGGCCATAACGGCGACTCCCCGTCTATCTTGGTTTCAGGAAACAATACTTGCATACAGCAAGTGACCCTGGCTGACAATGTTACGAGATAGGCTATTCCTGGCAACATGCCACAGCAGCTGTGATCATTCAACATAATATAGCTTCCATTAGAAAGCTGCCTCAAAATTGGATCTATCACTGCAGCTGGAGAACCTAGCAGGTGGCAGGATAAGTTGGTCGAAGAACCATTGCAGGCCCCCTGTAAGTTAATACCCTGACATGAAAGCGTACCGCTTAGTGCATTTTTGCAGTTTGTACCACTAAGAAACACTTCTTTACCCCCACTCCAACATCTGTGTGTATATGGTAAATCCCAGGTCGTCTTGATGTATTCTTTACCCAACCTTTCATATACGCTTGCTGGTATATGTTTCAAACAATACTGAAAATGTATTATCCATTCTATTGCTGTTTTTTCAGAAACAGTTAACGGTAATCTTTCCAGTTTTTCAATGCTCAGCACCGTATAGTCTGCTCCTCTGTGCCAAAGTGATTTGTTTATCTGTAAGGTTACATTCAGAAAACAATGACGTGGTGTTGATTAGATGACATGGCACATAGCCAGAATGAAGGTTTTGCAACGTCCAGCCTAAAAGCAGTATAGAACGCAATTGCAACTGTCCATGCTGTAACAGGACCAAGTCCTATTCGATTATGTGTATGGCAGAGGATACTATGCTGTCCAAAGAATACATTCTGGATGACAGAGTCGTTAACCCATTGTGAACTACAGAGAGAGATTTCTCTAAATTAATACAATTAATTTCTCGTATTCGTTCTGCAGTCTCTGCTTGAGTCGCTTTCCAAGCTTCATTATAAATGGCATATATACCAGTGTATATAAAACGATTATGAGGCGGTTTTGCAGGTCCTTGCAAGAAGTCCCTTAAATCAACGCAATCTTTAATGAAGATAAGTGTTATTTTACCTCTGTTAGTGTGGACTTTTGTAGCCACTCAAGGGACAGTTTTCCTACACTGTATGTTGTTATTATCCCTGGATGTTGTCTCTGGACAAATCTTGGATCTGGCCTAGTGAATGTGAACCCTGGTGTCTTATAATCATTTTTTCCAATCAGGATCTGTTCTGTTTTTAAGTAAAATAGTTTTTACGTCGATCACCCCCTCCGTAGAGTTCTTACTATCAGGTGTAGGTGTAGGTATTGATGGTTTGTAAACATTTTTTTTCTTAGCCAGGCCAAGACAAGATGTCTGTTGAACAGTGTCATTTAAAAACATTATTTGTTCTGGGATAATGCAGGCTAGAAATAGGGCTTCTAATCCCTGCACCTGCCAGTCTTTTGTTCCCCAGACAGTTTTTGTCTCAATGTTGTCCAAAAGTCATAACCTAATGTAGACAGTTGAGCATAAAAGGCCGCAGAATAAATTTGCTTTGTATTAGTCAACATACTTTTCACTCCTGTCTTATTAACATTTTTAAAGTAAAATGTTTCTGGATTTGAAACATTAAAACCTGAAAAGTACGGAAATATGTCATAAAATGTTTTTGAGCTACCCTTTGGTGGCATTGGACAATGTTCCCACTGATTTAAGTATAAACATTTCTAGGATTTGCAGATTTATGCAAAAAATGATGACCATAGTGATCATAACATTACATTTGTTCATAATCTGATGAACCTTTTAAGTATGCATGATTTGTAAAGTTTGCAGGCATTTTTAAGTCTAACATCAAATTATTAACAGTCTCAAAGTCCCAATCATCAGATAAGGTACTAGATGAAACAAAGTCACTCAATGAAACCTTGAATTGGTGTGGACTCTTCAACAGATCTGCATTACCAAAGATGTCCTAATCAGTTCTGTCCCAAGCTATACCACCATAGTCTAGTCAAATGAGTTTTAAAAAATGGGTAACCTAGAACTAATTGCAATACAATTTATGTGAGTAGATTCTTATTGAAACATTTTTGTAGACAACAATGGTGAAAAGTCTACCACTCTATCATGACGGGTTAATCCATTATGGTGGATTTTTCAAAATGGCTGCCTATTATTTGAGATATAGGGTATAACGGTTTATGTGTTATGTGTTGCTTTGACTTCTCTTTTTCTCGTTTAAGTCATGCAAAACAGCCAAACGATCTTTGATATCAAAGGGTTTTTGTTCCACCACTGAAGTGTGACGATCGAGGTCCTGGACAAGCATTTTTAGTACCAAAAAGGATTTCATACGGAGTGATTCCACCCAGAGAATTTCTTGGCAGAATATTTAAACTACGTTGGACACTTATTAGATGTTTGACACACCCATCACCCGAGCCTAATACCCTAGCTGTTATAGATTGCTTTATGTCCCGGTTTTTTCTTTCCACTACAGAATTTCCCTCAGTATGGAATGGACTCGAATACTGCAATGCAACGCCCAGATTGGGCATGGCCTTCTTGTAAGCTTTGGAGCTAAACGCAGGACCCTGGTCAGAATGTAGCATGTCGACTGCGTATGTGCCGATAAAGACTCGCAAATCATTTATAACAGTTCGGGCGTCAGGCCAAGCACTGAGGCCACATCCAAATGAATCTTGAGCATGAATTCACAGCGACCATGATATATTTATAGTTACCATCCCTCTGTAAGGGACCACAGTGGTCCAGGTAAACACATGCTAATGGTTTATCAGAAATCAAAAGGGGCGTCTGCGCCGGGCGTTTCACTGTTGAAACTTTCATTTTCTGGCAGATTTCACATGTTTCTGGTCTGTTTCCTCATGCGCGGCCACCAGTATCTTTGCTTTAATAATGACAATGTGGGGGAAACACCTGCGTGTGCAGAGGTGAGCCCTTCATGTGCTGCTAAAATTAGTCCTAATCTATGTTCCATGTTTGGAATTACTCTATCCCCCACTCCAGGGATTTGAGCAAAAGGAATATTATTTACATCATTTATATATGAGTACTTGAGTGGAAAGGCTTTTGGTAATGTTTTACTGCTGTCTATATTGGAAGCGGAGACAGCCTGCATTATTTCGCTGTCTATTTTTGTTTTTGAACGAGTGATTGCAGCTACGGAAGCCGTTTGCACAGCTACCTTCGTGGATTCATCAGCCAATGAATTCCCTGCAACGTGAATGCCATCACGCTGATAACTCAGTGTATGGATCACGTGAGTCTTTTGTATTTCTTTCTGTAATTGAACTACTTGTTCCCACAGCAACTTATGCTTGATTGTGCCACCTTTTGTATCTTTGAAACCGTTTTGAACCCAGTTCTGCAAGTATTCATTGTAAGATTGAACGCAGTAGTACAAATCGCACACTATGAGTGTGGGGAATTCGCGATCTGTATTTTTAAGCACCATCTTGAAAGCCTGAAGTTCAGCTCGCTGAGCTGTACAGTCTCCGAGAGATTGTGTTTTTGTGACCATAGGTTGAAATTTGGAATTTAGGTTGGAATTCGCGCCAGCAACCTTTAACAATCGTTAAATCTGCAAATCCTAGAAATGTTTATACTTAAATCAGTAGGAACGTTTTCCAATGCCACCAAAGGGTAGCTCAAAAACATTTTATGACATATTTCCGTACTTTTCTGGTTTTAATGTTTCAAATCCAGAAACATTTTACTTTAAAAATGGTAATAAGACAGGAGTGAAAAGTATGTTGACTAGTACAAAGCAAATTTATTCTGCGGCCTTTTATGCTCAACTGTCTTTAACAATCGTGCACGCAGCACTATAAGCTTGTTTACCCCCAATTGCGGGCTGTGCTGATCCGTCTGTATAAATTATACATTCGTACTGTTCTAGAGACAGAATCTCAGTGGGCAGAGGACATTCTTGTTCGTATTGTAGAAATTCTTGTGTTTTCAAGTAGGGGTCAAAAACGTATTCAACGTCTGTTGCAGCAAGAGAGTTAACCCAATGTATCCATCTTGGATGTAAAGCCTTAGCATTCAGAATGCTGGCTTTTGTCACTGCCTCTAAGGCAGGTACAGGAGTAACAACCATTATGCTTTTACTCTGTGCGAGAGCTCTCTCTTTTGCTACTGCAGTTTAAACCGCTGTCAGAATTTTTTCTGTTGAAGTGAATTTCATTTCAGCTTGTGTTTACAAGTGTGATTTGTAAGAAATTGGTACTTTTTCACCTTCATTAAAGGTTAAGTACGTAAACTCGCATCTTCCTGGGATTATTCTGATTACAAGGTTGCATACGTTTACGCGTGTCTGTAAATGTGATGTTGCTAACATGTCTGTTTGCACTGAATGCTAAATTTCTGTGTGTTTTTGAGTCCAATTAGTAGTTTTGAAATCAGGTTTGATCAATTCGTAGAGAGGTTTAACCCTCTCTGCGTAGTTTAGAATGTAAGTTCTTCTGAAATTCAGGAAACCTAGAATTGCCTGTAAGTTTTTCAGCATTTTTGAAGGTTGGAGCAGCGCACACTTTTCTAAAAAGTTGACTGCCAGGCTTTTGCCTTCACTTGATAACTCGGATCCCAAGAATAGGACGTTGAAGTGGGCAATTCTTGATTTTTTAAAGTTGAATTTGTACCCTTCAGAGGTGAATCCAAGTATAATTGTATTCACTCTTTTCAAGTGCCTGTCCAAGTCATCGTCTGTTAGATAGATATCATCGACATAAGATAATGCCTCTGTGCAGTTGGTTGTGATTTTAACTGGATTTTGTGGTGAGGAGAATCCTCATCCCATCCCACATGATTTTTATATAACGCTGGAGCCTGGGCTACAGCCCATTTTCTTGCATAGGTGTATTTTAAGTGAATTGGAATATGATTCGAGAAGGCTGGCATAATGATGTCTTCGCCATGTGAGCACTCCCTGACACATTTTGGTTTCCAGTCTTTTTCAGCTAGAAGAATGTCATAACCCTTAGAGAGCTTCTCCCAAAAGAGTGCTCTTATTTTCCTAGTTATGTCCCCCTCCATCCGGAGTGTTACTTCATATAACCTATGGGGTACACTAACGCTGGTGTCGGCAGTTTCAACTTGAATATTCTCATTCAAGTCCACTGTCTCCCAATGATCCTTAAAGATCTTGCGAGCTATGGTGACTTCTGCTGCGCTGTCCAGCATTGTCTGGGCCCACTCCCCATTCTTGAGTTGTGTCCTCAAGATCCTCGGCATGTCTGATCTTTAGACCTGCTACCTTCTTTTTGTTGAATTGGGTTTTCTTATTTTTTGGAACGTGTTGATCGTCTTTGGACTTCACACGTTCTTCCTTGTGTTCTGACCATCCTCTTCTTTCCGATTTCTGTGAGGAAGTCTGAAAGGTACAAGAAGAACGTGTATCAGTATCTTGATATCTATCAGGTTTTCTCAAATTATCCCTGTTCCTGAGGTTATACCTCTTTTCAGAGGGCTCCTTTTGAGGAGACCTTCCTCGGGACTGAGAAAGCTTCTCATGTTTTCACTGACTCCAACTCAGACTACCTGGTGCACTAATGAGGTGGAAACTGGGGACAGTCTGCCTGTTAAAAATAAGATTTACAGGCAACATGATCATGTCAGGGACTGTATCAGGAAAGAAGTCCTGAAAATGTTGGAGTTGGGAGTGATTGAGCCCTCAGAGAGCCATTGGGCCAGTCCAGTAGTCCTTGTGCCAAAACCTCACACCCAGGGTGGTAAGAGTGAGATGAGGTTTTGTGTATACTACAGAGGTCTCAATGCTGTCACCAGGACAGATGCCCATTCAATACCCAGAGCAGATGAGCTCATAGATAAGATGGCCTCAGTCAAATATCTGAACACATTTGATCTGACAGCTGGCTACTGGCAAATCAGGTTAGCTGAGGAGGCCAAGCCAAAGACAGCATTTTCAACCCCTAGTGGGCATTATCAATTTGTGGTGATGCCCTTTGGTCTGAAAAATGCACCTGCCACATTTCAAAGGTTGGTGAACAAAGTCCTCTCAGGCCTGGATGACTACTGTGCAGCTTATCTTGATGACATTGCTGTCTTTAGTGCCACCTGGGAAGATCACCTGATCCACCTGAAAAATGTTTTGGAGGCCCTGCAAAAGGCAGGCCTAACTATCAAGGCTACCAAGTGCCACATAGGGCAGAGTCAGGTTGCGTACCTGGGCCACCTTGTAGGTGGAGGCCAGGTTCAACCATTACAGAGCAAAATCCAGACCATAAAGTGAGAGGGTGCCCTAGCATGAGCTGAGCTTCTCTGCAGCTTTCTGAACCACATCCTTATAGCTGTTCTATGATATAACCATACCATATACTCTTAAGTGCATTATAATCCTCGCAGTTAATGCTAACTTTGGTTTGACTTTATCAAAACATGTAGT
This sequence comes from Lissotriton vulgaris, assembly GCF_964263255.1. Classification (NCBI taxonomy): domain Eukaryota; kingdom Metazoa; phylum Chordata; class Amphibia; order Caudata; family Salamandridae; genus Lissotriton; species Lissotriton vulgaris. Next base: position 1,100,844,524 of record NC_141687.1, on the reverse strand, counting down.
GTAAGGTGTCAAACGCTTTGGAATACTAACCCCCGCCAGTCCTGGCGGCGGGGGTAGCATTCCACCCTTCTAGAGGGAGAAGACATGTAGTTACTGGTTTACCCGGTTAAAGTTAAACAGAGCCTCAGCATCACAAAATTAATGCTGCTGCCACAGACACGAGTCTGCCCTCCTACTGCTGGACGAAACTCTGGCAGGGGAGGCCTTGACAATAGGTTTCCTGCCCAGGGAGGTGCTGGCATCTACCCAGACAGGCTCTTTGTGTATTGGGACAGGGAATGCTACATTCAGTGAATGCTTTCCAGACACTGCCTGGGGCACACTAGGTGCTCCATGCATTTCCCAGTTCAAACCTGTTGCTGAGGCACTCAGTCCCAGCTCTGGTGCAAAACTGGGCAAAGGGGAAGGGGTGTAACCACCCCCACCACAGGTCCACCCATAGGAGGGACCTTAAAGTTAGTCCAACCACTAAACTTAGTATAAGTATAGGACCCCAGTCCCTAGGAATTTAGATTACCCTGGACAAAACTCTGAAACATGTATCCTGGACCTTCGACATTCCATTTTGACTGGAAGATGGAAGACGTCTCCCTTGTGGTCAAGGAGTGACCACCCTGTACAAACAGGCACCAATAGCATCTTTGCCGGTCTGCATTTTTGAGGCTCCCACCGGATCCCAAAGAATCTGCGACACAGGATACAGACTTCCAGACATCTCTGACCCGACCTTCGCTCACAGCAAAGCTGAGACCCGTGGCTGACATGAGAGATGTGGGACCGGAACTCCTGAACATCCTGCATTTTGCTACCTGCATCGACTTCCTGAGGTATCTCGAAGTTGTGCATTGAGATGCTTGAAGCTCCAGACCCAGGATAAGAGCTCCAACAATTGTTTTTCAACGAAGAAGTGAACATGCCTGCTGAAAGATCAACTGTTGCTAAGATCTGTAATAAGAAGATCATTTGTGCTGTAGGATTTGTTGTTGCTATGGTGGCTATGGTAGCAATGACTTGGTTTGTTGAGAAAGTGGCTCATGCTCAAGAATTGCTAATCGCTACTACTTCTGCACCAGTTGAGCATCATTATTTTACGCTTCCCTGCCATGAGCAGAAACATCGACAATCCTTCCTGAATAACACATTCATCCAGATGTTGCATCATATGCATAATGCCAGAAAAACCACCGACTATTGGGTATGTGGGATGATCCCTGCTCACCAAAAGAAAGCGGGAACACCTTTTATTCTCTTCCCTTTTCACATAACGGCTCTTGTCATGCTTGGTTTGCGCTTTTGATTGCTTCAAAGGAAGCAACAGTTGGAAGGATTAACTATCATCTTAATAAAGCTTGTTACCCTGATGAAGATGGTTACCCGCAAGCTAAAGGAACTAAATGGAAATGGGAAGTGTATCGACCGGACAATAATTCTGCACCATATGTTTTCACGAACACTAGAACTATAAAGAACACTGGACCATTTGTAATTTCTGTGACCAGAGCTAAAGCAGATTTATGTATAGAAAGTATTTGGAAAATTCCAGTGGGAAGGAGTGAATGTACTGTGACATTAACTATTGAAGGTGCTAATAATAGTAGTTTTACATCGTCGCATAATACATATTTTGTATGTGGTAATAAGGGATATTATCAACTTCCAATTGGATAGTCCGGCGTGTGTTATGTATCATTTCTGTTACCCCCTGTGTTCCTGGCCCCTCTATCGTATCACCGCGATTTCAGCGATATCTCTAAGAACAGATACAAAAGAACAATAAGTACAGATGAAGTTGATCATACTGACACCACTTTGCAACAATATGTCGACTTTAATTTGGGTTTGTTTTTCCTTGTGGGTGCTGCTTTGAACAGTAGAAAGATAAGGAGATTGACTCGTGTTGTGGAAGCTGTTACCAATCAGACATCTATGGCACTTGGGAACATTACAGAAGAACTGCAAATTGCAAGGATTGTAGCACTCCAAAATCGTATGGTTCTTGATGTGATTCTAGCCGATCAAGGTGGTGCATGATGCATCATCCGCAGCAGCTGTTGTGTATTTATACCAGACCACTCACCTTCAGTATATGACGCAATATCAAAGCTGCATAGCATCGCTGCAGAGATTCACCCAGGGACTGGTACATGGACTTTTCCGAACTGGTTCTGGACACATTTTTTGTCACTTGGGGCTGGAAGCTATTGACCATTTTATGTATATTGCTGGTGATACTATTTACATGCTGTGTTTGTATACAATGTGGTCCCATGCTTTGCTCTATATGCATCACTGTTTGTACACCTACTAAGAGAAATGTTGCAGAAATAAAAGCCCAACAAATGCTGAATAAAGAGGTCACTGAAATGATGAGCATCAATGTACAGGATTCATATTTAGATTACCCTAGATGAACAAATGTCTTCAGCTAATGCTAAAAGGGTCGTCAGTTGTAATTTGGCAGTGATCGGGGTTAGCATCTATCTGAAGCCATCATGGATTTGGCAGCCATTTTGTATGCCATGTGCTACCATGTGCTCACCATGTGCTCTGTCCTACCTTTCTGTCATCTGCTCTTGTACTCTGCCTAGTGACAAGGTATATTTAGCCTCCTTTGCTTTGCACATGCTCAGTTGAGCTTGCAGCTGTCTTTGCAGCTGTTATAGTCTGTAACTGTCAGGATGTGTTTCCTGGAATTAGCAACTGTTAGCTCCTCCCCCTTGTTGATTGTGCATTTTCTGTTTGACCTTATATGTACCTAAACCTTCTTCTTGTACTTGTACCGCCTTCTTTTGAGCCCCTGTGTGGGTATAAAAGGTCCATGCTCCTTCTGTTCAGTGTGCTACTTCATACATTACCGAAGGGTGTTGTGTGAATGTAGTTCCACCTCATGAGGGTAATAAATATTGTATTTTATATTCCAGTTTCCGTGCCAAATGCTTTCCTATTGGTCTGAGGACTCTGTGCAGAGAAGGGCGAACCCCTAGCACTGGTAGGCCTTGCTGAGGCCCACCACGACTAGGATGTGATATGCAATGCGCAACGTCACAAAAAGCATAGTCCACCACTTCCAGCGTAAGGAGATATGGCAGTCGAATAGTTTCCAATCCTTCTGGGGGACACTACTTGTGTACTGCGACTGACTTGTACATGTTGTCACACATGCATTTTTCAACAATGGGCGTGGATCAGAGTTGGTACATAGCTAGATTGCTGTATCTGATAAATGTGGGCACAGCATCTTAGCCCGTGTACTGTTGTTTTAACCCATGTGCACCTTCTCCAATGTCTGCCTTCTGAAGTTTCTTTGGCAGCTTTTTACAGATGTACATTCATTTGAGCACTGTGCCCCCGTCACCTTGAATTGGTAGTATACTTCATTTTCTGTATTTAGCCATGTATTGTTTATATCTTTCTTCCGCTCATCTCCACCCTCACTTGCACCTGCAGCATCCCCTGCGTCCATGCTTCCACGCAAGGCAATTTGACCCACTACCCCTTCACAGATGGTCCTCCCTCTAACGTCCCCTTCCAATGGCAGACACTGTGTATCCACATTGCAGGGACACCAAAGGCGCTCATGATGCTGGCCCGTATGTGCCCATCTCCACCTGGACCGCGCACAGCGCAAGCATGCCTTTCACACACAGATGCCACAAAAAACAATGCTACTACGATGCCAGCAGCCTCCACGCACTCAACAGGGAAAATCACACACCTGCTGCCGAGCATCCCTGGAACACACACAAGGACCCTCCTCACATTTGATCTGCAGCTCATTCTGCTTCTGATCCACTGATCCACCAACCGTGATGTGAACCCACCTAACTCAGATCCATTCTTCTCAACACACACTCTGCCCACGAACACGCCCTTGTACTCTGGGACCAACTTGTCACAACATCCCCAGACATTGCCTTCCTGCCTGAGACCTGCCTGAACCTGTTCACAGCACACAACATCGTCATTGACATCCTGGACGGCTACAAGAGCATCTGCAGGGACCACACCAACTGAATAGGAGTACAAAATGCCATCCTCCACAGGAGCACTCTCAGAGTCTCAAAGAACACCAACAACATACTCAGTAACGCAGAACACCTGTACTACATGATCCACACCAATCACAGCACGCCACTCAGAGTGACAATTGTGTACAGACCCCAGACCCCGATTATAGTTCAGCTACTACATTGCCTACTTCATCAGTACACAGGCCCTTGCCTCCACAGACTCAGGAAGGACACCACCACCAACTCCACCGCCCAGATTGACAGCCTTGCAAGACTCCGACTCAGGATACTACCCACAACACCCACCCTCTCTGTCTGTAAAAGGCTTGAGCACATCTTATCTGCTTCGTCACACATCTCCTTCAACCATACCACCCAACTCCACTGGACTGCCCATGTATGCATCCACGACACCACTAAGTGTGAGCGCAAAATCCGTTCCGCTCGCGGATTTCGCGGATTTTCAGTAAATCCGCAACCCGCGAACTCCTGCGAATTTACAGAAAATCCGCGAATCCGCGAGCGGCGGATCCGGGGGGCAAAAGTTCAAGCCTTTAAGCTTGAAGTTGTTGTAACTATTTTAGGATGGCGCCGGCAAGCTGCCAGCGCCATCCTAAAATAATTACAGGATGATGGATGGACAGCTCACTCAAGGGACCCCTGCGCACATCGGTGTGCATAGTAACACACACATGGCCGCTGGAACTAGTTGAAGCTCAAATTCAGTGACTTATTCATCAGCCCAAAAACAATCGTGAGCGTCGTCGAGACTGGGCAGGTGTGCCTTCTTCCCAAATCTACCGTCAGAAATCAGCTGTGATGCTGGATAGAGGCCTTTGTATCCTTGACTTTCACGAGCGCAATCCTCGTGCTGTTCCTGTGACCAGGAGCTTCTTTCTCTTGATCTGCTGCTCTGATCGGTCTCTGACCTTTTATACACCCAAGAGGCATGTGAACTTGCATGGAAGCCCTGCCCGTTTGGCCCCGCTCACACACTCGCGGTGTGCACCGTCTTCCCGCCATTTACGTGCTATGATGGACAGCTCACTCAAGGGACCCCTGCGCCCTTCGGGGCGATTGCATAGTAACACACACATGGTCGCTGGAACTAGTTGAAGCTCAAATTCAGTGACTCATTCATCAGCCCAAAAACAATCGTGAGCATCGTCGAGGCTGGGCAGGTGTGCCTTCTCCCCAAATCTACCGTTGAAAATCAGCTGTGATGCTGGATAGAGGCCTTTGTATCCTTGACTTTCACGAGCGCAATCCTCGTGCTGTTCCTGTGACCAGGAGCTTCTTTCTCTTCATCTGCTGCTCTGATTGGTCCCTGACCATTTATACACACAAGAGGCACTTGAACTCGCACAGAAGACCCCCCCATTCAAAAAATCCACAAAATCCGTGAATCCGCAAATTCGCGGATTTTGCGGATCCGCGAATCCGCAAATCCGCAAATTCACGGATCGCGGATCCGCAAAATCCACCCATTGATAGTCACCACCCGGCACCCCACCACACACCACTACACATAACAGACCCCCTACCACTGCTGGGGAACAGTCACCATAGACCAGCTAACCACCACGCTCGCCCCTAGCCCAAACAGCTACCACGCCGAACCCCACCCCACCGCCCACGACCTCAGACAATGGCTCAATGACTGTGCCAACCAACTGTCCCCAACCACAAAAGCCTCAAACAGACACACCAGCAAGTGAGCCATCATGTTCATTGAGGACCTCCAGGACTCCAAGCAAACGTGCCAATAGCCAGAGGAGGAATGTCACTGTGTACAGACAATGGACAGCTACGCAGCACCCAAGAACGACACCGGCAGACACCATCACCTCATCTGATCCTCAAAAGGGCCTCATTCAAAGAACACCTAGGCGACTACAGCTACAAAAGTGCCATCATCGCACCAATAATGACATCAGGGCCCTGTAGGTCAACATAGAAACCGCATCCTTGATTCTCCTGGACCTGTCAGCTGCCTTCGACGCTGTCTGCCACCGGACACTACGCACACGCCTCCACAACGCAGAGTTCCAAAACAGAACTCTGGAGCGGAATACCTCCTTCCTCTCCGGCATGACCCAGTGCATCCACCTCCCCCTTTCAGCTCTGGATCCACCACAATCATGTGTGGAGTACCCATGGCCCATCCCTCAGTTCAACATCTACAGGTCACTGCTTGCCCATGTTGCTTGACAACACGACCTCTACATCATCTCCTACAACAAAGACATCCAGTTGATCTTCTCTCTCACCAAGGACGTCCTCACCGCCACAACCAACCTCCATGTAGGAATGGGAGCCGTCGCTGAGTGGATGTAGTACAGGCAACTGGAGCAGGACTTTGACAATACGGAAGTCCTCTTCCTCCACTCCACAACCTCAGCTTGTGACGACTCCTGGTGAACCACCGCACTGGTAACAGCTCCAACAACAACCATCCATGCACATTACCTGTGCTTCTTCGTCAAATCTACTATCACTGTGACAATGCATGTAAAAGGGCATCTGCTCCTCTGGCTTCAACAACCTCCGCATGCTCCGCAGGATATACAGGTGGATCCCCACCGTAACAAGGAGAAAGGTCTCCCAAGTCCCGCAGCAGCAGCAGGTTGGCAAAAGATAAGGCCCTCTCTGCAGTCCCCTCAACCAAACTCCTGAACCAACTTCTACCCATTTGAAAGGCCTCTGCATGCATGATCAACAATATTCCTCGCAGCAGCCACATTCCACCCCACCTGTGAGACCAGCACTGGCTCACCGTCAACAAGAGGATCACAATCAAGCTCCTCACACACGTACACAAGGCACTCCACAACACAGGCCCAGCATGACTCAAACAACTACTCCGCTTCTACCCCACAAAGATGCCAGCTCTGCTCCACCAAACTAGCCCTCGCAACACTTCCCCGCATCCAGTGAGAGACCTCTAGGGCAGATAATTCTCCCTCCTCACCACCCAGACCTGGAGCACTCTACCCATCCTCCTAAGGCACACCCAGGACATGGGAACCTTCAGGTGACTCTGCAAGACGTGGCTGTTCATGCAGTAGCAGCATCCCACCCCAGCGCCTTGAGACACTCACAGCTGAGTGGTGTGCTTTACGAATGTGCTGCTTGATAACTTGATAAATATATTTTGCACAAACGCGGTCATCTCACTGCCTATCCGTGTCAGATTACACATGTAGATTGGTTCTATTTCCTCTGGTGGATCGTCTGTGGATTCACAGCACCTTACTTATTGCCTCAGTTAAATACTTTCTTGGTCATGTAAACACGCATCTGTGTGAATTATGTGAATTTATTTACAATACCAGTGCTGACCCATAGTACACATGATTTGGTGGATGTTGGAGTGGCAGACATAGTCCATTGTGGTGTCAGAGCCAAGGGAAGAGGTGGAGTTTGCTGTGCCATTGTCTAGGGAAAGTAGATTTGCTGCAAGTCCATGCATGGGTCCCAGGTGAGTGTTTGTGGACCTTGCAAGACAGTGGAAGAAGGAGGTCAGTGGAATGAGGTTAAGAAGAATACTAAGGTGAGACAGGCCTTTGTACGCCACTGTCTGCAATTTGTTGTTGATATGCCCCCAAATGAGCCTAGGGTCACACCAGACACTGGATTTTGGATGCAATTCTATGGGGGATTTCCTCACGCTTCTTGCCGCAACTTTACCAGCATTTTTCTACTGCAAGGCAGTGATGATTTTGTCACCAATCTGGGTAATGTGGCTGTGAGAAGTTGGCCTGCTATGTGATGTCCACTATTCTAGTGGGCACCCTGTATCAGTCCAAACAACCTTTATGGTGATGGTTGTAAAGTCAACCTTATAGACCAGCTATCCTAGTGGTAGCATGGACAAAGCAGTCTTAGGCTAAACTCAAGAGGGCATGTGAAGCCAGCTGTTTTACCATATGTAACCCCTTTAATATCAAATGAAAGGACACCACACAGGTTATATATAAAATATATATGTATCTATTTCTAACCCAACCCCTCTGAACTCTTTATGAGGTCAGAGGCACAAACACAAAACAAGATACTCAATTATCATACAATAAGTTGTACAATATTCAGTAGTGCCTAGGGGCACATCAAACCATATACTAAAATAGTGGTATAAGAACCATGTCACGAACAAAGGATAGGCCTAAGGCCTAGGGAATCGCTGGGGCTACACTGTACTACCAAAGGATAGGAAGTAGGAGGCCCACGGGAGGCGTGGGCAGTGTCTTTACACACACGCAAGTTAGCATAGATTTAGAATGGGAACGAAATAATTGGAAACTACTTCTTTTAGGTCACTTCCGGATGGACTAGGAGAAAGCTACTGAAAACCAGGACACTAGGATAGTTAATACCAACAAGAGCACTGGAGTACTCGCGTTACCTCACCCACAGGAAGCGGGTGCATAGGTGTCAAAGTGTGTCGGGTTTCGTCGCTGAATCCTATGGAGCCTTGAAGAAAGATGCTGCAGGCGACCAGGAGAGAAGTGTCCAGTTGGATCCAAGGGCGGATCGAGGAAAGCAGAGGGGACAGAGTCTGGGTAACTAGCCAGTGACCAGGAAGGAACCAGGAAGGAACCAGGCGATGTCGTGAAGCAATCAGGTGATGTTGTGAAGCTTGTCTCTGCAGCCACGTGGACCAGGAGGCATCGACGACAACCAGGAGTCATGCACAGACTGTCCCACAAAGGATCTCACTGTCTGCAGTGTCGGCTTCCGGATTGGAGTCAACAAGCCTTGGCAAAGGCAACCCATGCAGGAATCGAAGATGGCTTCTGGATCAGACCAGCAAGGTATGATGGGCTTCTCCTTTTCAGGGAAGCAAGGGCCAGCCTGGAGCAACCAGGCCAGTGGTGGAAATTCAGAGGTTCATCGTCACAGAGGCCACTAGCCAATGGGCAAGTGGCCGGACAGACGCATCGAGCAGGAAAATGCAAAAGGGCCCCACGCGGCACTCGTGGAGTGTGGAGGGCTGGTCTTTGGTGCAGATGATGCTCGGGCTGGGGCTTCTCAGTCCCCAATGCACAACTTCGAGGGTGCCTCAGAAGTTGCACAGAAAGCAATTCGCAGGCTTTCCAAGATGGCCAGTCCCACGTCTCGCGTCACCTCCACGGGTCTCAGCTTTACTGTGGCTGTGGATCGGGCTGAAGAAAGTCTGGAAGTCTGGGTCTTGTCAGGCTCTGTGCTCGGGCTCTGGCGGGAGTGTCGACAAAGCAAACCGTTGATCGCGTGATGGTGCCTGCTTGTGCAGGGTGGTCACTCCTTGACCACAAGGGAGATTCTTCAGTCTTCTATCTTCAAGTAGAACGTCGAAGGTCCAGAGTTTCATTTCAAGTTTCAGTCAGGTTAAATCTAAAGTCTCTAGACTCAGCTCCTACCTATATACTTATCTAAGGGGCTGGATTACCTGCTAGGTCCCTCCTATGGGTGGGACCAGGGAAGGGGGTGGTTACACCCCTTTCCCTTTGTCCAGTTTCGCACCAGAGCTGGGGCTGGAGTGCCCCAGCAACTGGTTTGAACCGGGCTATGGATGGGACACCTTGTGTGCCCCAGGCAGTGTCTCATTTCATTCAGCCCTCCCTGCCCCAATACACTATGGCCTGTCTGGGGTGGTGCTAGCACCTCCCAAGACAGGAAACCTATTGTCCAAGCCTCCCTCACTGGAAGGACTCCCAGCGGCAGGAGGTCAGACCTGTGTCTGTGGCAGAAGCATCCATTTTGTGGCTCTGGTTAACTTTAAACTTGAATAGTAGGAACAACATGTCTTCTCCTTCTAGAAGGGTGGAATGCTACCCCCGTCACCAGAACTGGCGAGGGGGTAGTATTCCAAAGCGTATGACACCTTACACAACATGTTTTGATAAAGCCAAACCAAAGTTAGCAATAACCACGAGGATTATAATGCACTTAAGAGTATATGGTATGGCTATATCATAGAACAGCTATAAGGACATGGTTCCGAAAGCTGCAGACAGGCTCAGCTCATGCTAGAGCCTCATCTCACATAAAACCAAGCACTCTGCCTCCAGGATTGTTAAGGCCTGCCATAGGAGTGACTTATAGGTATATATGTGTCTATATGTAATGGTAGGTATAGGGATACTACACCTAAGCAAGGGGTGATTACACCACCTTGCCCCAGCTGAGTGATCAGCCAATTGTGTCAATTTGGATTGCCAGCCAGGGGTGGCATAATACATGCTGCAGCCCCTGGTAGGCCTTGGATGCACCTATGCCCTGGGTACCTAAGGTACACTATACAGGGGCTCATAAGGTGACCCAATATCCAATTGGAGATGTACCTAAAGTACATGGAGTCCATTTTACAGTGAGAGCAGATAGCATGGGGCCCTGATTAGTAGGGTCCCAGGCCAACTAAGTCGAAAACCAGCTAAACACTAGGCAAAAAATCTGGGGTAACCATAGTCAGGTATCCACCTTCCTACAGTGGCCCCCCATCTTATGGATAGGCAAGGAGGCACATTACATGAGATTGCAGGTGTTGTCTTAATTTTTGATTTTGCTCATCACCACACATATTCGCTGGATGCACTGTGTATGTTGATGTTCATGTGCACAATTAGGCATGCCACCTTGGACATTAGCACACAGGTGCTATTAGGCACATGTGCTTGAGTAGTCTGCAGGTATGTGCATGTGCGTATGTGTCAGGCTGGCAAGGCTTTCAGGAGCTTGGACACTACTCAGGCACATGTGGGCAATGCTGCAGGTGTGCTGACATTGGTGGAGGCATGCCTGATAGTGCGCAGGGGCATAGACATTTCCAGCACATCCACAATGTGGCATCCGAGTGACATGTGTACTTGTGCAGTCAATTTGTATGTGCATGGTAATGTGGCAAGGGGCCATTGTGCAACTTTTCCACATGTCACTTTGTTGTGCCACTGTGTGTTTTGCAGATGCACATATGGGGTGCTCTTGCATTGTAATTGGACCATGTTTGCCCAGCTTTTCTGTGCACATTTTATGGTCAGTCTGTCCGCCACAATGGGCATATTATCAAATATGTCGACAACATTGTAGTAGCTTTTTTAGGAGGGTACTGCTGCTTCAGTGACACAACTGTGCTTGCTGATATGCACTATTGAATTCAAATGGCAAACAAGCTTCTGGTGTATGCCTGGCCTACTATTTAAATTCAATTAATGATATTAGCATGCCCCTCATCAGTGCTTTAGCAGCAGGTTCCTGCCACTAAAGCATCAATTATGCTGGCGTCATTCCTGTTACTATGGCCCTGTCTGTTGTGTGATGTGCTGTTTGTGAATGGTGATATGTCCCTATGCCAGCATGCACAGGGGTATCCAGGACTTGTTGGACAGTACATGTGGGTATGCAATACAATTACTTTCATAGTAAATGGGTGCCACTGTGCCCATCCACCCCCATCCCCCCGTCTCTGGTTGATGCTCACCCTGGTGTTGTTGCGGGCGTTCACATTCAGCACTATCCTGGCCTGCGGCTCCAACGACAGTCTCCTCGCTGATGACTGAAGACACCTGCTCCTACAGCTCATCCAGCTCCTGCTGTGGAGCTGGTCCACCGCCTCCAGTCTCCCTCGCTGCCATAGGTTGGCTCCCAGTTTCTTCTTGGTCTTACTCTTGATATCGTGCTACGGCTTCTTGCACTCATCCACTGTCCTCCTCCTCTCTACCACTGCATTGACTTTGGACACAATGTCCTGCCATATCTCCTTTTTCCTTGCAAAGGTGACGGTGGAACTCACGAAGAGTTCCTGTTGGTGTTGCGTCATCTCTTCAACCAGGACCTGGTTCTCCGTAGGACTGAACTTGCGGTTCCTCTTCCTCTTGGCCTTTCCTTGTGTCTCTGCCTGGCCTTCCTGGGTGTTGTTGGTGTTGTTTTTGGCCTCTGCACTTGTCCCAGGTTGTTCTCCATCTTCTACAGTATTCTCCATGTTTATTTTTGATTTTTCCGGCTTAGCAGGCGTTTTCTGGAGCTTTTTTTACGCTGGTCGCTCTAAATGAAATCCTGGGGCCTATTGGCGGGCGATATTTATTGCTGATTGGCTCATCATCATTTTTTTCACGTTAGCGTGCGTTTTGTTTAGCGACGTCACGCTAATTCTATCCCCCCCCCTTTTCACCTGGGAAGTAAACTATCGCCGGCTAGCGACGTATTGCTAATACGTCGCTAATGCGGCGATTGATTCTGGCGATGGGCGGCGATAAAAAAAGTCACGCTAAACTTAGTTAGCGATAAATATCACCTCTTGTTGGTAATATCCCCCAATGTTTTAAGTACATTTCTCATATGAAGAAGACGTCTTGTAATGTATCCATATATAGACAGACAATGTTTGTTATTAAGGGATTGGTATTCTATACTCATGTCCAGACTCCTTGTGTTATATAGAAATGTATGGTAAATGCATCTGTGTACTTTCTCTGTACCCTTCCCTTGGTTACTTCCCCTCTTCCCCATGTTTGCTATTGAAATGCTCAGGGTATTGTCCTGGCTGAAGCTGTTAGTGACAGTTGGGGAATGCACCAGTTGGAGGTTGTGCAGAGTGGTGAATAAAGTCTTCTTGGAAGAATGACAGTTCGTTTTCATTTCAACAGCTACCTCCACTGTATGCTTCTTTTTAATGCGTAATCCATATCGTAATCCAGCAAATCAGAGGCTTCAAGAACATTGTGTTCATTTTGGTAATATATTTCTATAGCAAGTTCCCTCTCTGGTTCGTTCCGTGTATACACCATTCAGAAGACTACAATTAAAAGGCTGGTTGGTCTTGGTCGAACGTGAGCTAATAGTGACAGACAATTTAAAATAGCAACGGGATGCGATATTAATCATGCTGAGGTGGCGGAGAAGTTGTAGCCATGCCCTGCTATTAAAATACAGAATCAAAACATGCCGAGCCAATGTGCGCCAAACGGTTGTATGTCGGAACAATGAGTTCCTCTACCACGCATTTCTAAACAACGGGGTCCTTATTACGACCGCGTCTTAACCACAAATTGCTTTACCACACATGCCTTTACCACAAATTCTTGTCTAAAGGCAAACATGGTGAATGGGTATGTGTGGCTAAGGCTACCACCCCCCTCCCCCTGAACTCTAAATTCAACCCCTTTAAAAATATTCTGAACCCTCCCTGAAAATGTCCTCAAACCCTCCTCCATCTCGACAAAAATACCCAAACCCCCACCCCCTAAAAACTATCCCAACCCCCACCCCTTAAAACTACCCCAAACCCCTTCACCCATGAAAACTACCCCAAACCCCCACCACCCCTGAAAACTACCCCAAACCCCGCACCCCTGAAAACTACCCCGAACCTCCCCCACAACTGAAAACTACCCTGAACCCCTACCCCTAAAAACGACCTCAAACCCCCACCTCTACAAACTACCCTGAAGCTCCCGCCCCTAAATCTACCACAAACCCCCTCCACCCCTAAAAACTACCCTGATCCCCCACTCTCTAAAAACTACCCAGAACCCCCCACCCCTGAACACTATCCCAAAAATCCACCTCCCCTAAAAACTACCCGAACCCCCTCCCCTAAAAACTACCTGAACCCCCACCCCTAAAAACTACCCCAAACCTCCCTCCACCTCTAAAAACTATCCCATAACCCCACCCCTGAAAACTACCCCAAACCCCCGTTTACCTGTCCGTGTCCTCTTTCCGACACTCTTCTCGCTTCCCGCCCATCCCGAAAACTAGAGCGACTTTGCCTTAACCACACACATGAGTGGTTAAGGTTAAGTCATTGTTCGGGCAAGCGTGGCTCTTGCCTCGTTGTTCGAGATGTTTCCTGCGCCAAACTGACACGGTCAGTATAAGCCATAACTTATTTTCAGTGTCCTACCTAAATATAATCCGTTGGTGGAAAAAAGTTATCAAAAAATCTCTTTCAAAAAAGGAGAAAATCATGTCATAAGTCCACAACTTAATATGGTTTTAAGTCATAGGAGTAAAAATATAGAAAGCGCAATTGATCCTACCTCACTGTTATGCATATTTTGGTACATAACCCGTTGAAGCTATCGTTACTCATCAATGCCATTTTGACCAAAGTGAAAAAACGAAAATTATGTAAGCCCATGGTTCATTGCAGCAATACATTGGTATGGAGAATTGCCTCCCAGGTGTGTTAAGTCTATCCACCAACCAGAAAATCATATTTGAAAGAGGCTGTCTGATTTAGGTCGAAAGAGATTCAGACTAAGAAACGAAAGTAAAAAATAACAAAGAAATACACTATTTGCGTCATAGAAGCCCAAATTGATCATTTCTTCATTTTTTTTTTTTTTTTTTATTGATATTTGAGTTGCAAGTTTATCCAGATTATAACATAATTTTCTCTTAACAGGGTATTTAAAGGCATATTATAAAATATATTCGGAAAAAATACAGAATAAAGAGTAGAGAATAAATAAATAACAAAATGAAAAAGGTTCGTTATGTCATTACTCCATCAGTCCATTTTTGAATTGGTGACCAAATTTTTAAGCCAAGTAGTTTCCTTCTTTTTCCCTTAGTAGCATATATTGCTGATTCAAGTTTATATCTAGCTAAAAGACGGCCCCTCCATGTAGAAAATGATGGCGGTTCCGGACTGATCCAATCCTGTGATATACATGCGCGTAATTCAGCCATCATAATAAATAATAGGTTAATTTGTTCTATGTCTATTGAGTCTTTGGAAACACCAAATAATATTAATTCAGGTGATATAACAATAGTTTTACAAAGAATGTTTCCAATAAATTTATGAATATCAGAAATTAATCTATCAAGCTGTACACACGAATAGAACATATGTAATGTGTCAGCCCCTCTTAGATTACACCGATTACATTTGATTCCAACAATAGACCCCCATTTCAAAACTTTTGCAGGTGTATAATAAAGGTCACACAAAATCATATAATGTTGAGTACGATTACGCCCAGAAAATAGGATAGAGGTAGCCATTTTGATTGACTCTTTTAAAAATAAATCCTTTGTACCTAATTTCTCTTCCCATTTATCACTCAAATTGTTAAAGTCATCCGGAAGATAATTCATTAGAGTATTATAATAATACCCAATTTTTCTTTTATTACTTAAACTATCTATAAGCAAATTTGGCATTAGATCCTGTCTTGCTATGTTGGAGGGTGAATGTAGAAAGCTATGAATCTGTAAATATTTAAAGTAATCATGAGAAGGAATTTTGAAGTTATTTTGAAGTTCACCAAAAGAAAGAAGTGTTTCGGAATTATTTGTATATAAGTCAGAGAGAAAAAAGATCCCCTTAAAATTCAATTTTTTCATCACCTGGTCTCTAAATATAGATGGGAAACAATGAATTGAATTTAATGGAGTGTATCTTGTGACTTTTCTAATTCCAACCACTTTTTTGATAATTCGCCAAGCTTTGTATGCTGCGGCTAATATCTTAAATTTTGTTTTTTTATAGTAGCTTGGCTCTATTATTCTTAACAGATGGTGATTCGGTGCCTAATACAATTTCATAGATATTTGGATATTGTGCCCAAGAAGTGGGGATTTTATTACCTACAATTAAGGGAAACATGTATTGAAGTACGGCTGCTAAATAGTAGAATAAAAAATGTGGTGCGGCCCAGCCCCCTCTATCTTTCGGTATAATCAACTTCTTATATGCTCTCCTAATACCTCTATAGCCCCATAAGAATCTTATTGCGCTTCCTTCAATTTCTTGAAAAAAACTTAAAGGAAATTCCAAAGGAATTGTTCTAAATAAGTAAAGAAATTTCGGCAATATGAGCATCTTTAAGACATTGTTTCTACCATGGAGAGACAGATGTAAGTGGTTTATTTTTTCCAGAGTTGAATTAACCTTTTTGAGAATCGGGGTGTAATTTATGCTAGGTATTTTTGAAATAGGTGTAGTTAATCTGATTCCTAGATAAACTGCCTCAGTGACTATATTTCTAATTGGGGGTGGGTTTGATCCTATAAACAAAATTTGCGTTTTAGACAGATTTAATTTATATCCAGAAAAGGATCCAAATATACCCGCTAGTTCTTCAATCCTCAAAAAAGTTCTTTCAAAATCTTTAGTAACCACTACCAGATCATCTGCATAGGCAAGGGCTCTGTATGTCGTGCCTCCTAACTGTAGCGGAACTATATTCTCGTCCCTATTTAACTGATTAAGAAAGATATCTATGTATATGGCAAAAAGAAGAGGAGAGGATGAACATCCCTGGCATGTTCCTCTTTGAATAGGAAATGATGCAGATTTATTAGAACCTATTTTTTTTGCTGAAACTGGATTTTTATATAATGCTTTGAATGCCTTTATTATTCCTGAACCGAAACCTTTCATGGATAACAAGTCCCAGAGATAGGGCCACGCTACTCTGTCAAATGCTTTTTCAGCATCTAGCAGAGTAATCCCTATAGGTGTATTAGAGGCTTCTGACCAGTCTATCATAGCTATAATTCTACGTATATGGTCAGCCGTATCTCTACTAGGAATGAACCCATGTTGCCAGCGAGAAACAATTGATAGTATAATCTTTGATAGTCTTGTGGCGAGTATTTTCGAGTATATTTTACTGTCAGCATTAATTAAAGATATTGGCCTATAAGAGGCTGGGTTAAGTGGATCTTTATCTTTTTTTAAAAACGTCATAATAACTGATGTAGCCCAAGATTCTGGTGGTATACCTTTTTGTGCCTCTAAAAATATAGCAAGCATATCGTTTTTTATGTATTTTCTAAAGGACTTGTAGAATTCTAATGGAATAAGGTCCGGACCGGTTGCTTTACCTGTTGCTAGTGAGTTTAGTGCGTTTTCAATTTCTTCCCATGTAATCGCGGCATCTAACGCTAGTTTTTGGTCATGAGAAAGGGATGGCAGAAGATTTCCCATAGCAAAATTCAAGCATATATCAGATGAATAATGGTCATCTTTTTGTGTATAGAGTTTGAGATAAAATTTACGGAAGACTTCCAAAATTTCCTCTTGTTTATTATACATTTGCCCTGTTTCATCTTGAATTATGTTGATGGTATTATAGACTTCTTTTTGTCTAATTCTTTTTGCTAAGATTTTCCCTGTATTTTCACCTATCTCGTATATCTGGGTTTTATGACTTGCCATCAATTGTGCTGCTTTATCTGCAAAGAATTCATAACAAATGGATTTGCTAATTGCTAGACTTGATTCTATATCTGAAATTGGTTGTTGACGTATTATTGCTGTAATTAATTCCTTCTCCCAAAATAATACTTTCTCAAATGCCTTCTCGTTCTTTTCACGCATAATTTTCTGTTTTTTAATAGTATAAGAAAGAGTCTCTCCCCTTATCCCTGATTTGAACGTATCCCAGACAATTTGAATAGAAGCGGTTCCTCTATTAATATCAAAAAATTCTTTCATCCACAAAGCCAATATATTTAGATAGTCAGGATCGAATAATAGTTTACGATCAAAAGTCCAGGGCCTCGGTTGAATAGTTGTTTCATCAGTTTTAATTTCAATCAGTATTGGATTATGGTCAGATATTATGCGTGGAAATAACTCAAAATTTGTGTCATAAATAAATAACTTTTTAAGGAGAAAGTAATCCAAACGTACAAACTTTTTATGTGGATGGGAAAAGAATGTAAACACGGGAGATAAAGGTTTTTTTTCATAGACTACATCGACTAAACCATGATCTAGAGCCAATGACCGTAAAGACAGAAATGACTTCTTTTTAACTCCCTGATAGCAAGATACATCAAAAATATCCTTATTTGAATCTAGATGAATATTGAAGTCACCGCAAAGTATTAATGATGAAGACCAGTTAGGTAGTTCGAGATTTAAGAAATCCAGAATAGCTGGATCATCAACATTTGGAGCATATACAGCACAAATAGTCCATAATACACTATTAGTTTTAAACTCTGCTATTGCCCATCTGCCATATTTATCTGCTTTATGTCGAATTAGTATACCTGTACCTTTCCTGAATAGAATAGCAACGCCTTTTGTTGTTGAACCTTGAGATGTACATACAGCTAGCTGCATACCTAGATCTTTATATAGATGTCTATCCTTCCACATTATATGTGATTCCTGAATACACAGTATATCACTTTTCATAGACTGTATAATTTTTGCCGCTATTCCCCTCTTCTTTTTATTATTCAAACCACATATGTTCCAAGAGCACACTCGTAACTTTCCCATTTATAGCGATATTTATAACAGTATTTGCTTCGCATATAAGGCACCACCTTAAACAAAGAATATGAGTGTGTAATCAAATGAGATTTCAAATTTGTATCTCTGACAAACCACTTATCAGAACATAACAGAATAGCTACACGTAGCAAAATAATAGACAATCTGTTTTACTTGCAACTTCATTTTTATCCCTCACCCTCCCCACACCCCCCTCTGGGCTCCCCCTGAGCCCCCCCCATCCTACCCACCCCTCAGTGCTGTCAAGGCAAAGGGACATACTGTCCCTCGTATTGATGATGTGATGAGCGCTAGGTGGTTCTCATCGTGTGGTTCGACTCATGATTATTATACTCTCTTCATAATCATTAGAACCGCAGGTCAGTCAATTATACCTGATAATCTCAGAGCAAATTTTATCCTTCATTTGCTATATTCACTTGTTATATGATTTACTTACTTTTTAACATGCCTGCTTTCCCCCTTATTAGCATATTACATCGATTTCTTACTACACTCCTAACCGGGTGAAAGAGAAGAAAGCAGATTAAATAGTTTTCAAGTTTTCAACTTTGTTCATGATTCATTGCTCATAGTTCATATTTTTATAATTCGTAATCCTCTCAAAGAGACATCAGAAATTCTTTGGCTGCTACCTCGGAGGTAAAGAAAATAGACCGTTCTTTATGTATCACTTTAAGTTTGGCCGGGTTTAAGAGAAATGCTTGGGCTCCTTTTGCCTGGAATAATGTAATTAGCTGTCTGAGTTGCCATCTTAATTGCACCGTGGCATGACAATAGTCCGGTCGTACAAAGAACTCAATATCTCGAGCCTTGCGCTTCTTATTAGGTCTTGCTAGGTCGTAAAGAGCTTCTCTTGCAAGGAAATTGTTCAATGAGATCAGGATAGCTCGTGGTTTGGAGGCTGAGGCTGTATCTTGTCTTGCTTGGAACGGAAATCTGTGCGCCCTTTGAATTTCGGTCTCCCACTTCCATTGACTTAACTCAGGGAAAGCAGCAGAGAAAAGATCTATCATAAATTGGCATGGATTTGCATTCTCTTTCCCTTCCGGTATACCCAGGACTCGGAGATTATTGCGGCGAGATCTATTTTACCAAATCCACGAGTTTCCAATTAATCTCCTCTTTCAGACCCTCCATTGATTTCAGTTGTGTGCTCTGTTGTGCCATAGAGTCTTCCATTTGTGAAATTCTACTCTCCGTCTCAGTAACTCTTAGAATTGTATCATTAGAAATTTTCATTACTTTCCTCAGATTATTTTGTAGCTTTTTTACAGCTCCCTGGGTTCGGAGATTTTCAGTTTTAGTTTCCTCTCTGTGGTGTAGCATTACACAATATAATACTTCCAATGTTATTGCAGGTGAATCATCAGATGGATTGTGAGATCCAGGAATTAGAAGCGTTTGAGATGAATTAGACCTATTTGGTCCTCGCAATGTAGAATTAGAATCAAGGTTCTCCGCTTCTTCTTCCCGCCCCCATTCAGGTCTGTTCGGGGATTCCTCTGGGTCTGAATCTAACTCCTCAGAGATGCTAAGCTCTTCTTGGCCTAAATCAGAATAGGATTTCTCTTGCTCCTGCAATAACCCAGTATCTTGTACCATCTCATCTGTACTATCAAAGTCCAATGCTTGAGATAGATCAGTCATAGAATAAAAGTTACCTGCTGAGTCCAGGGACTCTGTATCATCACCTCGGGTCTCAACAGTGGTCGATGCTTTTTGTATTAATTCACAATTTCTGCCACTGCTAGACACCCCCCCTTTGGCAGACCCTTCAATAGTGTTTGATTGTTTGTCTAAGGTCTTCTGATTTGTGTCAGGGTTAACAGATTTTTTCCTGAACATAACAGGGATTTTCGGTATTGCTCCTGACCTACAACTCCCAGAATCCACCACGTTTTCAGCAACACTTGCTATAGATACATTGGAGTTACTTAACTGTGGCACAGCTTGATGCACCCCCTCAGCCACAGTTAGGACAGTTGATATAATTTCAATGTTTGAGCTCGGAGGGGCATTTGTACTCACATTAATAGAAGACTGGGTTTTAGCGTCTATCAAAGCCACCGACTGGGTTGTATCCTGGTTTGCTGCGGTGTCAGCTCTTGTTTTTGGCTTCTGCTGCCGTGAAGCTCCTGTCGGGTTCTTTGGCGCCATTGAAGCTGGGGAAGCTGATACAATGTTTCCGTGTCGTCCGTGTTGTTCCTTTTGTTCTCGCAGGCGCTCCTTTAGCATTAGGTGTCGGCGTGTTACAGAAGATTTCGTCTCAGCTCCTGCTCCTGGCGTGTTTGTGGCAGACGGTGAAGACGGTGAAAGGAAAGAAATCGGGCGTGACCACGCCGAGCGGAGGGTTCGTGTGTAACTTCTCCACAAGTCAAAGCGCATAGCCGAGCTCGGTATATGCGCTTCGCCGTCACCGTCCCCGTAGCTTTTTCCAGCACTTCCCCAGCACTCCCAATGCTCTTTCCAGCACTGAATTTAAAGTGTTAACTCGGAGCTCGGTTAGCTCAGAACTGGGAAACCGGGGATTGTATTTCTCCCAAAAATGGCTTAGCGATGGCTTACTTAATCCGCTGATTTAGTGAAAGAAAATCGGCATACCAGATCGAAGCACACGAGAGCTTGAACTAGCGTCTCCTCACTCGGACTTGCAGTCCGCCATCTTGCCTCGCCCCCAAATTGATCATTTCTTCAAGTTAAACTTTTTACAATAGGTGTCTCATTAAAAAAATCACTATTAATTGATGCCAATGTGGCAATCATGATGTAAGTTTTGTATTCTCCTCCTCCCTTTCCACTTGTGATGTAAGACAAAGTGGAGATGCAAATGATGGCCATGCAATACTACTCGTGTATTGAAGACCTGAGGGTATTGATTATCCCATGCACAATGTACATTGGTCGAATGAAGATCATATTTATCACTCAGAGCTAGAAAATCTCTGGGGAACACCTAGCGGGCTACCCTTAAAAGCACCTGTTGGTTTAAATATGTTAGAAATTATATAAGTGGCTGAAATTGTTCGCAATTATCTACAACGATGTATTGGTCATAATAAGGAATGACCAAGGGGAAGTTATATATGGATTACACTGGGCAATTCAAAAATGACACCCAACCAGAAACCTGCCATTCCATGGGATGTGTCTAAACAACAGGTTGAGATTCATAAAGATAACAATCATTTCAATCTCTATCTTTCAAGCATTGCCATAGGATGCACAACAAGTATTATTTACATGTAATAATATCAATTAACATGACTGCATAAACAATATTAGCTTGCTATTTTCCTTTGGCTGTGCTAGATCTCAAGCATATTCACGTAATAGCCATCAATTTTAGGTTTGTCTCATACTTATAAGAAGTAATGTAACTCCCAGTTAAAACCCATCTGTACAGTCCTTAATCTACCGATCCACTTAGCTTCTTCCTGTCTCAATTTAAGTTCCATGTCTCCCATCTTTGGGTCTTTCTCTATCCTTTGAATTCCAAGAAACTTAAAATCCAAGTTGTTAGGGTGATGGGCAATAACATGCTGTGCTATTGTGGGCCTCTCATCCCTATTGACTATAGCCCTACAATGTTCCTGGATCCTCAGTTTCAATGCTCTCTTCGTGCTGCCCACATAAACTATTTTACAGTTGCGCATAGTCGCATAAATCATATGACAACTATTACAATTGATGAATTGGTTTATGTTGTATTTTTTCTGTGTGTTATATTTGAATTTTTAAAGTTTATTCTCTCTGTGGCTGCATATAACTCATGAACCAAATGTGAAAAAACCTTTTGGCTGTTCGGGCAGCCAATTGGAGTCTATATCTATAGTTCTCTTGGCTCAAATACATTTCGCATTATTTTATGCCTGATGGTTTGGCCTCTCCTGTATGTTACCAAAGCTCTATCCATAATCACATTACTTAGGCCTGGTACACTCTTCAACAAATCCCAGTATCTACATAACATTTTATATATTTGATTATGAGCTTGAATGTAAGTAGAAGTAAAGGCCAAACTATCTTTTGACTTCCTCTGGACTTTTGCACTAGAGTATCTGTTCTCTTAATGTTCTTAATTCTTGTTTCTGCCTTTTCTAAGATGTGTTCTGGGTGAGAATGATCAAGGAGTCTGTTTTTTAGGTCATCCAAGCATTCAGGATGTGCACTATCTGCCCTGAGTATATTAATAGTGGTGGTTTCTTTATGAAACAATTTGCTGTGTACCCTATTCTCAGAGACATATAGCTGCACATCCTTATGGCTAGAACGGTCGACCTCGAAACTGCGGAACCGGGTTTGAGTCTCAGCAATGGCGCTCAACATCCTGTGATTCTGGGTAAATCACTTAATCTCCCTGTGCCTAACAAAAATGAATGTGTCCATCTGTAACGAAACTGGTGCTCATGTAAAGCGCTCTGACACCCCATGATTCTGGTCTAGTTCAGGGCCAGACTGGGAACCAAAACCGGCCCTGGCGAAGTGCTTGGCTGGCTCACCAGTGGGTTGGGGGTGTGGCCAAGCTATTTGTCAGGGCCGGTTTCGGCCGATTTTGTTACAAAGGCCGATATTGCAGCTATGCTGCAAAAATGCCCCTGTGACAAAAACGGCCCCACAGGGGCCCAAAATCGGCCCCCAACCTGGCAGCCCACCAGGGAAATGCCCGGTGCCCGCTACGGCCCGTCCGTCCCTGGTGTAGTTCATGCTATAAAAAACTCTAAAAAAATTAATTAAAAAAAATGTATTCTGTTACTATCATGACACATGGTGAAATTGACATTGAAGATATTGTTTTTCAGATAATTAACATACTATTTTAGACACTCACTGATGCCTTTCCATATAATCAAAATGTTGTATCTAAAATGACCCCAGAATATTATATAATTCATCCATCCGTCCGCCATGGTCAACCAGGCATGCTCCTTCTCAAACCACCCCGTGAAGAGGTTGGCGTATGAGGGAACAAACCATGGCCGTATCTTAAATCTGGTGAAACCATTCCCCATTAAACAGGAAAAAGTTAATATTAAGTATCATATAGCTCATTTCCAGGAGCATTTTTTAATATTCCAAGTGATAACAACATTTGTACATCCTGAACATCAGAGGTGGTCCATTTAGATATTTTTATGTGTCTATGTTCTGATACAACATGTTTATCATTCATGCCAAAGAAACTGGAAATGGCCCAAATTGAAACTTGGACATATCATATTTTTCCACCGAAAACGGATCCTTTCCTAGCAATGTGCCTATCTGTGATGTTGGGCCCTTGCTCAGCTGGCACCTAGAGAAACCTAGCAAACCTGTACATTTTTGATAACTAGACACCCAGTAAAATCCAGGCTAGGGTGACTTCTGTGTCTAACCAGGTTTTGTTACCCAGAATCCTTTGCAAACCTCAAAATGTGTCTAATAAAACACATTTTCCTCACATTTCTGTGAAGGAGAGTTCTGGAATCTGCTGAGAGCTAAACACTTCTACCCACCCAGCATTCCCCCTAGTCTTTCGATAAAAATGGCACCTCACTTGTGTGGGTAGGCTTAGTGCCTGCAACAGGAAATGACCCAAAACACAACACGGATACATCACATTTTTTACACTGATAACTGACCCTTATTTTGCAATGTGACTAGCAGTGCATTTTAGGACCTTGCTCAGCCAACACTAGAAATAACTAGCAAACCTGTAAATGTTGTAAACTAATCAACCAGGATAATCCACGATAGGGTAATTTGTGTGACTTTCACCAGGTTCTGTTACACCCAGAATCCCTTGCAAAACTAGAAATGTGTCTAAAAAAACAATTTCCTCACATTTCTGTGATGGGAAGTTCTGGAATCACAGGGAGCCACAAACTTCCACTTACCCAACATTTTCCCAAGTCTCCTGATAAAAATCATACCTTGCTTGTGTGGGTAGGCCTAGTGACTGCAAAAGCAAATGGCAGAAAACGTAACATGTACATATCACATTTTGCCACTGAAAGCTTGCCCTTTTTTTTTGCAAAGTGCCTAGCAGTGGATTTTGGGCCGAAGTTCAGCAGGAACCTAGGGAAACCAAGCATGCCTCTACATATTTTAGAAGTAGACACCCAGGGTAAACCATGATGGGGTGACTTGTGTGGCTTTTACCAGGTTCTGTCACCCAGAATCCCTTGCAAACCTCAAAATTTGTCAAAGCAAACACATTTTCCTTACATTTCTATGATGAAAAGTTTTGGAATCTGTGGGGAGCCTTAAACTTCCACCCAGCCAGCATTCCCCATAGTCTCCCATTAAAAAAGCTCCCTCATTTGTATGGGTAGGTCTAGTGTCCACAACTGTCTGAATTTGGTAGATGGCCGCCAAGCCGGGACCAAAAACTCAAGAAACCCACTTGCAAAACCAGGCCGCTTTGTGTTATTGATAATTTTGATGTCACTACAATACGTTGGGCCCATCTGTGTCGCAAGCATGTGGCCCACCCACACAAGTGAGGTAGCATTTTTATCGGGAGACCTGGGGGAACACTAGACAGTAGGAAATTTGTGCTTGCCCAGTAATCCCACAGCTTTCCCACACAGAAATGTGAGGAACATGTGATTTATTTAGCTACATTTAAGGTTTGCAGGGGATTCTGGGTGAGAAAACATTAATGGATCCATGTAAGTCACACCTCCCTAAACTCCACCGGGTATCTAGTTTCATAACTGTGTGGGTTTGGTGGGTTTCCCTAGATGGCCACTGAGTCCAGGACCAAAAACGCAGGTGGCCACCATTCAAAGCCAGGTTGTTTTGTGATCAATAATTTTGAAGCCTCCACAAAATGTTTTGGGCCTTTCCCTTTTGTGGGGAATCGGTCCACCCACACACATGAGGTAGCATTTTGTATCAGGAGACCTGGGAGAATGCTGGGTGGTAGGAAAGGTTGTACAGGCTCAGTGATCCCAGAGCTTTCTCGTACAGAAATGTGAGGTAAATGTGATTTGAGGTTTGCAGTGGATTCTGAGTAAGAAAGGTTTAGGAGATCCATGCAGGCCACACTTCCCTAAACTTCTTGCGTGTCTAGTTTTCATAACTGTCTGGGTTTGGTATTTTTCCCTAGATGGCCGCCGAGCCCTGGACCAAAATTGCAGGCGACCCCCTTGCAAAACTAGGTTGTTTTGTGATAGATATTGTTGATGTCTCCACACTATATTTTGGGTTGTTTCCTGTTGCGGGCACTTTTCCCACCGTCACAAGTGAGGTGGCATTTTTTTATCAGTTGATCTGGGGGAACTCTGGGTGTTAGGAAATTTGTGGTTTCTTTCTGGTTCCGGAAAAATATGGCACAGTGCAAGGAAACTGTGTTATTTTAGTCACATTTTAAAGTTTGCAGGGCATTGTGGATAGGAAAACGTATTGGGATCCAGCTGCAGCCCATGCAGGTAAGAGCAGCGGAGAGGTGGGGCCAGGTGGGGACAGATTTTGTAAGACGACGATGAAGGAAAATGAAATGAATAATAATTTTCCATTGCCATCGTCTGACGAAATCCCCCCACCCGGCCCCACCGCTCTTACCTGCAAGGGCCACTGCTGTTGGAATCCATGAGAGGCACACCACTCTGTACTTCTCTGTGTTTTTAGTTTACACAAATATTTAGAGTTGGTAGATTTCCCCAAGAGACAATGTACACCTTGGCCGGGAAATATTACTGCACAATCATCTATTCCTCAAGTGTTGAGAAGGGGGTGAGACAGGGGTGCGTTCTAGCTCCCAACCTCTTCTCAACATATATATACACGGGGTAGTGCAATACTTTGAGGATTTCCCCATGGATGCTCCATCCTTAGCAGGGACTAAGATCCTGCTACTAATGTTTGCGGATGACACTCTCATTCTCTCTAAGACTAGACAGGGCCTCCAACGTGCCCTGACAAGATTCGAGGAATTTTGTATGGACCACGATCTCATTGTTAATGTTGATAAAACAAAGTATAGAGTCCTACTTAACTCCAAAAAGGTCATCGGCGATGTTAGAATGAATGAAGGAGTCTTGGACCAAACGGAGATCTTTTCCTATTTGGGTGTAACAATAGATAGAAAACTAAGTTGGAAGCCACAAATAGACTGCCTTACTGTTAGGCATGCTCAACTAATGGGTGCTTTGCTTAAGCAGCATAGTTTGTCATATACAAAACCCATAACTCCAGTGCTTCAGATTTACAATACCAAAATTGGCGCCTCAATATTGTATGGGGCAGAGCTGTGGGGATATGCAAATTTGGATTCCCTAGTGGTGGCCCAGAACAAATTTTTAAGGTCCATAATCGGCCTCCCCCTGTCTACCCCACTAGCACCTCTTTATCTGGACTTGGGATGTCAATCAATTAGGGACGTGGCATATTAGAGGCTAGTAGCTTATTGGAGTAGACTCTGGGTGACTCCTGAGCTTACACACTATGCCCTGGCCCTTTTAGAAGCCAGGGATCTGGATATAAACAGGAATATTGTGTGGTTCAGGTGCGTCAAAAATAAACTTTCTGAGATGGGGCTGAGCCATCTGTGGACCTCCCCAGTCGGAAGTATATTTCCATCTAAAACTGAGTTCAAAGCTGCTTACTGGAACGTGATAAACACAAAGCGTCTTGTAGCATCTAAGCATGGGCTGAAAATTCGTTCCGCTCGCGGAATTTGCGAATTTTGGGCAATTTCGCAATCCGCGAATCACGCGAAATTGCCAAACAATTCGCAATTCGCGAGTTGGCGATTGTTTTTTGCTTCTTCGAGCTACAAAAATACAATCTTGCGCGCGCGGAGTTGACTTACCGTGATTCTGAGTTCGTAGAGTTGTTTTCCTCCCGGTTTGCGTGTGCTGCACCATTTTGGATCTGGCTGCGTGATCGCGCGAGACTTTTCGACCGCGAGTATGTCATGGAGTCCCGCCATCTTGCACTGCAAGACTTTCAGAACGCGAATACGTCATAAGGGCCCGCGATCACATATCGCAAGAGTAAACAATAGCGAATACGTACATGCGACGCACAGCTGACATCCGGCGAGAGATTTGAACAGCTCACTTTCCCGAAGTCGCAAAAATTGCAATTCTGACAAGAAATCTATCGCTGGCAGCATAAACCTTCTGAAAATGATGATTTGGATCAGAATAACTCCTCAGATTGATATTTGGCTGCACATTTTTGTGCAAGGAGTCCATTTTTGGGGTTGGGAGGAAGGAAGTGCCCCAGAGTCTCCAACTTCCTGTTCCTGTCCAGCAGGCTCCTCCCAGTGCTTTGTCCATGTCCTGGTCACTTTTCGTTTGGATCTGGAGCTGGAAGGATTACTCTTTGTGGCTACTGCTGGATATTTGTATTTGAGGACTTTTTGTTTTGATAACTTTTGGATTTTAGATTTTACAAGTAAGTTGGTGTTGTTTGTTTGGGGCATTGCAGTTGCTGCAACTACAATTTATAAACTTTTTTCACAACTTTAAAAAATATATATTGTGGGTAGCCACAGTATCCTGTAGACCCAGGCTTAGTCATGGGTGCATGATACAACTGTTTTTGTGAGTTTTGTTGAACTTAAATATCATTTACGGCATGGATGGCATGGAATTGAATAGCTCACTGTTATATGTGGAAGTTTTTTTTAATTTTGGGGGGCGGTTTAAAGCCACACTAGCCAGTAGGCCCAGGGGTAGTGAGTGGTGCATGGACCAAGTCTTTCTGTTGGGTCTCTTGAATTTAAACATCATTTAGGGCATGGATGGCATTGGATTGAGGTGATTTTTTTGTGTATTTCGATTTTTTGGGTGTTGTTTGGGCCTGGTCCAGGGCCTGGCCATGTGGGTGGGGGCCATTTGGAGGCCTGGTCCAGGGCTTGGCCATGTGGGTGGGGTTCTAAGGGCCATTTTGAAGCCAGGCAGTGTGCTTTGTGCCATAGGCCTGCACCCAGTCTGCCTTGCTTTCATCCATTATGCCCAGGGTTATTCAGTGTGGTGCATGGACCAAGTCTTTCTGTGGGGTCTCTTGAATTTAAACATCATTTAGGGCATGGATGGCATTGGATTGTGGTGATTTTTGTGTGTATTTCGATTTTGTGGGTGATGTGGGGGCCTGGTCCAGGGCGGATCGCGAATTCGCAAAATTCGCCCATGCTTAATTTTTACCTACGCAAAGAGATGTTGAAAAAAATAATTCCGACCAGCCTATAGACAGCCCAACTAGTAATCAATCCTCTCCACAAATAACCAGTACAGCGTGTAGCCTCTCATTGTTGGAGGAATTAAATAGTCTGTGTAAGACTAGGTATGCCCCAGCAGGATTACCCTCCCCGCCAAATAACATTAACCCGTCAGCTCCTACCGAGAGTGTGTTGGAACCCTTTTCCATTTTCACAAAAAACAATACCCAAAGTATAGTACCCGTTCAGGCTACACCTGCCAAATGGAAGCATGATGGGGATAAATACAATGGGTGTCAATCTAAAATACAAAAACTACAAAATGTGTCCACAAGTCCAACTTTGCCTCCTACCAATTCCCCCCCCAACTCCAGAGGCGGCTAAAAAATTAGACGACCTAGCACCCTCTTCCCAGATGGCTTTATTGTCTATGATCGAACAACTGATCAAATCTATTATATACCCCCTGATTGACAAAATTAACACCTTGGGGGATAGACTGACAGGGATTGAGGAAACAATCAAATTTAATTTGTTACCTTTACCCATGCTACAAATGTAATCATCCCTTGTCAACTGCTCCCCCCAATGCGCCTAAACTAACTACACAAAACAAAGTTGCCCAAACCCAAGTACTAGTTCCCACTTCTTTGCCCTCAAATGTTCCTAAAGCCCCTCTTAAACCCACTATAGTGCACAATATTGTTCCAAGAGAAGAGCGCAACAGGGTTTCTCGAATTCATCTACCTCCAGAGGCCGCTCCATTTGTGTGTGTCCTCTCGGGAGTCCCGCAACTCAAACAGGGAAAATCAGAGAGACAACATGACTTGTTAAATAAGGTCAAGTTTTGGCTGTCAAAAAATAGACCCCTGCCCCATGATCTTGACGGCAGGATTATGAGCGTGAGGAGAGTGGGCTGGCTAGGTCCCCTCCCAAAAGACATCACTGGTGACTTGACACTAATAAGATTTAGGAGTAGAAATATTGTTCCATACCTCCAAACTTGGCCACCCAAAGAAGGCGATGGCCCCATATCTACCTGGGATCGACACGATTTCTACCCAAGCACCTCATATATCCCTGCTCCCAGACCAACAGCTGAGGATAATACCAGGCTGGGTAGAGGAGTTTGCTTACCGTATTGTTGTAGTATCCCCGCGCTTAACAAATTTAATTTACCGAATAATAGTCTTAAGTACTGCAACCCCTATCAACTTTCTTTTTGATGTAATGGAAGAACTGTTAACACGAATCCTGTAGAGTATGTTATTACCAAGATAGCTATATTCACAGGGTGAGCAAATGTTTTTAACTTTTAATCCGCAGATAATTTGTGCCTTCATATGTATGTTTATTTTAATCGTGATTGTATTTTTAACTGTACGCTTTTATGATTTTAAACAAAAATCGAATAAAGCAATCTGAATTGAATTGAATATTAATTTAAACATCTATTTTTGATTAGAATTGCAATTTTTATTTTGGGTCTTTCTGTTTTTGGGTGTGTTGTGTTAATAATAATAATAAACGCCTAGTTGCAATAGTATTAATTGAAGCACGACATATGCAACATTTATTTAACTGATGTTCCTCTGGCTTCTTTGCTTTTAGGTGCACAAAGACTGAGAACCAGGAATCATCCTCATCATCATCACTTGTTGTAGTGCCAGGAAGAAGTCCTGCTGCGGTGTGTGCACAACGTCACGTGATATCATGTGTGGCCACAGACAACTCTGCAACTTGTGCAACTGCGTCCTGCTGTTCTGACATCTGAAGAAGATGGGCCAAAAGAAAGGTGGCCATAGCTCCTCTACCAAGAAAGTTTCCAGTGCCACTGCCAGTAAGAAGGAGCAGAGGTAGCAAGTGGCGCCACTTACCAAGGAGACTGGTGTGCCAACGCCACTTTTTTGAGAAAAAAAACTACGCCTGCAGCAGCGGTGTCCGCCGGGGACCAAGCTGGGAGGAGCACCTCCGCTTCATTGGTCTCAGTGCCACCACGCCATGTTAGGCCAAAGCCCATGAATGCCGCAGAGGCAGCCACTTTAATTGCTCTTTCACCATCGACCAGTGATGTTGGCGTTGACTCATCGCAAACTAGCATCCAATCAATGCATGGTGTAACTCATCTGACGAGTGTTCAACCACAGTCGCAACAACAACCACAGGGGCAAAAAGGAGAGGCGCAAGGAGAGGCGCAAGGAGAGGCGCAAGGAGAGGCGCAAGGAGAGGCGCAAGGTGAGGCACAAGGAGAGGCACAAGGAGAGGCACAACTGCCCACAATACTTGTTCCTCTAGAAGTAGCGGCACATCAGGAAATCGAGATTCATGCAGAGGTATTAGCAGAGCAAGCAACTCCTGATGATCCATTGTCTGCCATATCCCCAGCAAGGAAACACTGCACACTGGGTCTCTCTTGCGGGGGTTAGAGAGAAGATAGCTCCAGGTGTTGACAGTGTCACA